>NC_090925.1:621314930-621941007 GCF_040938575.1 Ambystoma mexicanum
CACAGGGGTGTCATAGCGACCCGCAAACATAGACTCCATATCCTGGGACTGACTACCGTCTCCCAGGGCATGTAAAGTCCCCATTGACTTTACTAGTCAATAATTATGAACTAAACCAGTACCAACCATCTTATTATGGAAGTACTGGCAAGGGTTAATAGTTTTTCCCTGGTGTTCATTTTCGAGGGGGTACCGTACAGTCCCTCTCTCCAAAGTTTCTGGCTGGTGGCAGTGGTTACTATTGTAAATATTCGACCGCAAATATTTCCCTATGGGATTTTCCCATTGTTCGAGGCTACCACTTTTTCTGACAGCCTCTAACATACCGCCGGTTCATTTTAATATTAACTTTAATCCAGTGTTTTTTTTTTTGCCAGTACTTTAATAATATTTCTTTCTCGCGTCTTTCTCTGAAATCCTAACCCGTGTCAGGGATCCTTTGTTTATCCTTTTGGCGGGCTTCTGCACAGAATCCCTCCTCTCGACACCACCGAGTCTGGGGTAGACAAACAAGTTACTCTCTTACCTGGTAACGTTCTTTCGATCAATCAACAGATTGATATGGAGTCTGGACTCCGACGAAGACCAACGACCGCTGTCAACTCGTTGGCATGAGCTCCCCATCCCGTGAGGGATGCATCCGTCAAGAGCGTTACCTCCGGCCATGGTAGCCAAAACGGAGCCCCCTTCATCAGATTGCCTTCGACGGCCCACCACAGCAGGTCCCGAGCGACCGAGGGCGGCACCTGAACGAGGTCCGACATCCCGCCGGAGGACTGTGACCACTGGAGTTTGAGAGGCCATTGCAAAGGGCTCATCCGCAACCTGGCCTCCGGCACTAGAAGAATGCAGGATGCCATGAGGCCGAGCAACCTCAAGAACTTGAAAGCTGGGAGACTCTGGGCATGTTGAAACTTGTGCACCATCTGCAGAATGTGATGAGCCCTCACCTGGGGAGGAAAACACTGCCCCAGGGACATGTCGAGCACTGCTCCGATGTACTGGAGCCTCCGAGTTGGCGTCAAGTGGGACTTCTTTAAGTTGAGGGAGAAGCCCAGCTTGTGAAGGGAGAGACAGGTGACTGACAGATGATCCATGACTTGCTCGGGAGAGCGCGCCCTGATCAACCAATCGTCCAGGTAGGGGTAGATGTGAATCCCCACTTTCCTGAGATGCGCTGCCACCACTACCATGAGCTGGAGGTCAATCCGAACGGCAGGACCCGAAACTGAAAGTGCGAGTCACCAACCGCGAACCTCAGGTACTTCTTGTGCTTTGGATGGAACGGCACATGAAAATAAGCGCACTTGAGGTCGAGAGACACCAACCAGTCCTGAAGTTGAAGGGCCTGGAGGACTTGAGAAAGAGTAACCATCTTGAACTTGTCCTTCCTGAGGAGTTTGTTCAAACCGCGCAAGTCCATGATGTGTCTCAATCCCCCGTCTTTCTTCGAAATCAAAAAATAAGGGGAATACCATCCCTTGTTCCTCTCCGCTACAGGCACCAGTTCTCTGGCGCCTTTCTCCAGCAGGGCTTGAATTTCCTGCGCAAGGAGCGGATCCGGACTCTTCAAAGAGAGATTCCCTGGTGGATTGTCGTGAGGCCTCTGCCGAAAGGGAAGACAGTAACCGTGGGCTATGATCTCCAGAACCCACAAAGAGGCAACAGCCCGAGCGGCCTTGGCACCTCGAGTACCTTGTTTTCCACCTCTGCCACTCCTACGGTGGCCCCTTTGACTAGCAGCTCCTTTTGCTTTACCAAAGGATGAGTAATAACGAAAGGAACCTCCCCTCCATTGCTGTCCCCTAGGACGAAAAGGCAGAGGTTGGTGAACTGCAGCGCCCAACGACTTCGCTGCAGCTTTTGAGGTCTGCAACCTCTCAAGGCTCTCGTCAGCCTTGCTGCCAAAAAAGATGGCCACCATAAAAGGGCATGTTGAGGAGCCAGGCTTGCAAGTCAGGAGTAAACCTCGACTTCCGCAACCAAGCAAACCTGCGTATTACGGTGCTCACCTCCATGGACCGGCTGACGCAATATGCCATGTCCAAACCCGACTGAACGGCCTCACACATGGCATCCTTGCCATCCTGGACCATAGCAAGAAAACCATCCCGTTCGTCCCCTTCGGGAATATGTTCAGGCGCTAAGGAAACAGTTCCACAGAGCGTGCGTGAAACGTGACAAGGCACATACGGAGTTGGCAGCCTGAAGAGCCATACCCCCTGAAGAAAACACTTTCTTCGCCCAACCATCAAAACGCTTGTCGTCCCTATCAGGAGCGATGGTAGGATACGACGCCTGCTTTGCTGGGGCCGTAGCCGCCTGCACCACCAAACTCTCCGGAGTGGGGTGCTTGGTCAAGTAGCAGGGGCCGCTACTGGCTGGTTGGTATTTTCGCGGCAAAGACTTGTCCGCTTCCGGGAGACTGTCCGGAGCAGCCCAAGCCGCCGCCACCCTCCTTTGTAGAGCCATATGGAACGGCAGTACCGGTCAGTTGGTGGACCTTGGTTGAGGATATCCGTCAGGTCATCCTGCAGAAAATCCCCTGGTGGAGCAGACCACCCCAAATACTGGATGACCCTCGACATAAGGCGCCGGTGCGATGACTCGGCATGGGTGCCAGGCTCAGGCCTACAGAACTCCACCTCCGGAGAGGTGTCCAGACCACTGGCGTCATGCAGCGACTGACGCAGGTCCTCAATCTGGCTATGTCCCGAGATAATCTCGTCTGGTACAGTATCAGGAACCATCCCATCTTCAGAACCCTCATCCAGCTCAGACATATAATCCAGACGGTGGAAAGTGGGCACAAAATGGGGGACAAAGACATGTTTGGCCTTGGTCAGAGCCTTTTTAGGGGGTTTCACTGTGACACGGGGTACCTCCGACAAGACAGCCTCGAAAGGCGTCGAGTGAATCAGCGTCGACATCGAGCGCGGCGTCGACAGCATCAACGGCTTCGACACAGGCCTCGAGGGCAGAACCCTGAGTGTGTCCTTCGAAAGCCTGGGCGCCGATGGCGTCGACGACTTCATCGGAGGTGAAGCCTCGAGAGAGCCCCTCGACGACCTCGGCGACACAGGAGTCGACGTCTTCTTCGAAGACTTCACACGTACACACGGTCTCGAGCGCGTCGAGGACCGGGACCTGGAACGGGCATGACTAGAACGATTCCCCTTGTCCGAGCGGGACCTTTCCCGTGAATCATGCCAACCACCTGAGCCCGAAGGCGTACGAGCAGTGTCTCTAATACGTTCACGCCCGACCCCACTCAGAGGCGCAGACGGACCGGTGCCCTCCGGAGTCGCATGCTTGGTGGGATAAGCAACCCGCCGACGGATGAGTCCTCGGACGAGGAAGGCGACCGATGACGGTGCTTCCATGAGTGCCTCGAAGAGGCAGAGGATTGGCAGGACCCACTCTGGGAACGAGACCACCTAGACTTACGACGACGATGCGGACAGTCGCCCCTCGAATCGTCCGTCGAAAGCCCAGTGGACCTCGACTTCCGGGGCTTGGACACCTTACCAACCTACAGCTTCCTCTTATGCTCCCGCAAGGCCTTGGACGTAAGCAACTGGCAGTCGACACAATCATCCGTGTCGTGGGCCTCCCTGAGGCACCAAAGACAGGCATCGTGCGAGTCCGTCACTGACATCTTGGACCCGCAGTCCCCACACTTCTTAAGGCCCAGACGCGGGGTGGAAGAAGAGGAAGACATCCCGATAAACTTCACAAACGAACAGGTTCGAAGAACCGAATGAACAGAGACTCCAAAGAGTCGAGGCGTGCCGAGATCTCCGAAGCGAACACGTTCGCGGAAGGAACGGAACTGAGGCTACGGGCGTCGTGCGTCCTACTTATAACATCCGCTGACGTCGGTCGTCGGAGGAGGTCGAAAACAGCATATCGACGGAGGAGGTCGAAGACGGCATATCGATGTCATCGACGCAGGACGCAGAAAGATTTTCCGAAGCAGCACAGCTGTGGTGATTACTGTCATAGATATGGAATACGTCGGAGGACCCAATCCCCTTGAAAGGATGTGTGGGAGGGGGAATAGGCACCCTGGACAGGGTTGCCTACACAACCCAAGTCGCACTCTGACCCCCGATAGGTTGGGGGCGGGGTTCTCCCACCAGGAGAGCCACCCCACTGTGTGATTGATAGCTAGGCTGTATGAATGGGGGTCTTGCTGCATAAAAGCAGGGTCCTGAAGACTGGAGGACAAAACGTCGCCACTGGAACTAAGAAACCGAAGACAGAAGCTGAAGACATCTGCAACGACTGAACCACCGGTGAAGACCTGCAGCAGATCCTCACCACTTTTCTCCAACGACTTGAGAAGATCTTCCTCTGCAAGAGTCTTCTTCCCTTGAGCTGGTGGGGCCAACCAGTTTGCCAATCGCCTTCCAGGACCTGCCTTGGTCGAATCGCCAGTGCCCTGCACTCCGAGACCGGATAGCCAGGCACCCGTCCACCACGACCCCGATTTAAAGGAGCATACCTTTTATTCGTTTTGGCAGCACCGCGGCTGGTTTCATCCCTGGGCAGTGCAGTAACTCGAACCTTCCTACACAACGAGAGTCTCTCTTCCTCTGCTGAATCTCCCGAACTGCAGGAACTGCCGGGAACTACCGCCACCACAGGATCCTCTTCCACTTTAAAAGGTACAGTGTTCCGCCAGGCCTCCCGTTTCGTTGGGTATCGCTAAAGGTGTTTTAAATCCTTTACCTACCTACTGGGTTGGCCGCCCCCATCATCTAACATTGTCTTTCACCTTCTGCAACCGCCTTTTCGAATCGTTAACCAAACTGTTCTAGTAGCCACTTGACTGTGGCTACTAGAACAGTTTGATCCTGGACACATTGCCTTGTACCACTGACTCTGGGACAGGCCTATTGACTCTGGCTAAATCTGTTACAACTGCCTTCTCGAGACTGATTCTCACCTAGAAATGTGTTGGTGCACCTAACTCTTATAACCACCTTTTTTCCTCTCCTTTTTAAACTTGTAAAGTGCATGGGAGGAGATAGCTCTCAGGGGGAGGTGATGGCTCCAACAGGAGACACACATGATTCGTCCCCTTTCTGTGAAGATGTCCCCCTGATTTCAGAGTTTTTAATTGTATGTGGTCATTATTCAGAACCCTTTAATTTTAAGAACCTAAAACCTTCTTCTGTTAAACATCTCACACAGAACCTTATTCATTCTTCACATATACATAACGCCTCTAAAACACATTGGAAATCTGATGTTTATGATTGTTTTGTAGACAAAAGTCACATAACAAGAGGCTCCATTGAATTTATAGGATTTTCAAAAGGCAAATTCATACAAAGGAAGCAATGTAATGATAAAACTATAATTGCATTATATATGAAAACCTAATCTAAAACCATCAGTGTGAAACATACATTTAAAAACACACATTCAAATAGATTCATCACATAAAACATGTACACAGAGACCAAAATGGCAGCCGGACCAAGAGGACTGCCACAATAAAGAAATTGCAATGAAGCCCTCCCCTGGTGGGGGAAATTAGTAATCATCAACTGAGGAGGTGGTTCTGCGGCGAGTGAGCTGCTGATTGCCACACCGGAGCAGTGGTACGCCGCCATCGCCGCCACAGCAGGGTTGCTGCCCCGCACACAGGCGGACGCTTTTCCAACCCCAGTGGGGACGGTGCTGCTGTGTCCACGCTCGACAGTGCCTAGTGTGGAAATGAGTTTGACGACGGCAAGGGGGTGATTGTGTCCTCAGCCCCCCTGTTGTATGAGGAGGAGGGCACCCGACTGAGCAATCCAGCAATGCCGGGGCTGCCCCTGGTTGACAGCTCTCCCCTTGGCGGGGATCTGCAGTGGCAGTAGGTGGCAGGGAAGAGCCCCAGTGCTAATCCAGCGAGGAAGTGGGCCAATGACAGGGTAGGTGAACCGCCTTGAGCACAACACCAGCGCAAGGGCAGCAGAGCAGGGGCGCAGCAGTGACCAACCTTCCAGAGGTGACACAGGAGTTCCCAGGGAGGCAAGTGACAGGGCCTCGCCTTACGAAGGCAAAGAGGACAAGACTCCTGGCATCTGGGCTCAGTGCAGTACCTGGGGGTGTAACAGAAGGAATCGTCCCTCCCGTCCTCTCTCGTCTGATCTCTGCCTAGACTGTTGGAGTGGGGGGCCCACTGCGGCAAATGCATCTTGAGGGCTGTGGGGTGCCCAACGTGGCAGGAGCAGGCTCAACTCCTCAGGAATAGACTGGGCTGCGGAGCCCTGCAAGTGGGGATTACATGGGCAGATAGCAGGAGCGATAAGTGCATCTGGGGTCCCCTCGCCCCCAAGAAGGGGCTGCAAGTGCCCTGGAAACACTGTGGCCATCGCGCAGAGCACTATTTTAAAAAGAGGATTGGTTTGGGATCTAAGGGTCTGGGGACTGGTGGCCAGCTGACGCTGCAGCTACTGCGGGTGTGGCCCGCAGGTGCCGAGAGAACAGCTAAGAAAGTCTGTGGGCTGAAGGAAGGGCCCAATCTGTGACCGTGAGCATCCGGATCAGCCTAAAGGAGGAGGGGTGCATACAGGCGCTTCAGTCAGCGTGGTCCCTCCGGCAAAGAGTCTCTCTATGTCAAGGAACAGGAGTAAGGACGCGATGACCACCCCTAAAAACTAGAGGGCCCAGGATGGCAACTTACAGAATCTATGGTGGAGGGAAGGGGAGACCAGTGTAACCAGCGACCAGGGGTCCCTGACAGACGTCGAACCGGAGGGCCTGTCAGAAGCCAGAGAGTGTGCTATGATCAAGTGAACCGCCTTGTCCCGTGCTGAAAACGTGGGGAAGGGAGGCCAAAGCCCTGAACATCCTGACATTATCATTTTTGTGAACACTTCTTTCTTTTTCATAAACACTACCCCACAATATTTGTATTTAGAGGTAAGGATTGGTAATAGTGGTTTTTAGTATAGGGCCTTTTACTTGGTCGAGACTCCAATAGGACTGCATTATTATTCGATATTCGTAGCTTGCTCCCATCTACAGATTTAGGATTAGATAGGCGTTTAGCAAACCCTTGTTCAAGTTCAATAAACACTGTTGAAACTGTGGTCACTTGTGTCCATCTTACTGTTGATACCATGCCTTCCTTACAGAGGCCAAAGCTCCAAAATGCCCCAAATCCCACAAAGCATTTCTGGCATGCACCACTGACTGCTCAGGCAGCAGCCTCAGGGCTCTATCCTTATCAGAGAACCTGCACACTGAAAGCCACCCCAAACTGGAAGTGTCTTCAGGCTCACCCACTTATGCATACTATGAAACGACACATTAGGTAGAGGAGCATAAAGGGGTTTTTCTTAGGCACAATGGTGATTACATGGACTAAGAGTCGCAAACCCCCTCCCAAGGCATAAAATAAGCAGTGTCGCGGAGCAATTTTCTATGCAATTCTGTAGGTTTGCTAATGGCACTTGTGTAGCAAAGTTAGCCATTTAGGTTAGACTGTTCAATGAAAGCACAGCTCACCCTGCATTCCTCTCTTGCCTTCAGAGCTCTCTCCACCCTCTTTTCTCTGTTCACTGCAAGTTCAAAGGGGGCTAATGAAGAGAGATTTCAGCAGTAATCATCCCCTTCACTCATGTGCTAAAAGGCCTGTGCACGAGTGCTATGCATATTTTATTTTTCAAATAATTGCGAACCAGAAATAAATCGGGATAATACTGTTATTAAGCTAAGTGTAACCTGTCTGTCAAAGACCAGTATGTGATAGTTATTTAAAAAAATAAATGCTTTCAAATTCTTTTCTAAAAATGAAATAGGTTACATAATGCATAATTACAGTATTGCTATTGTAAAACACTGCATTGTCTCCATGCTTTACAGTGAAGTGTATCTAAATCTCAGTGCCAACTAGATTTCATTTAGTTGGGGAAGATGTATCATACTGACGAGTGGACCCCTTTGAAAATGTTTACCACGGGGCCAAATGCTTCGACGGCAAACCTAGTCCTGTGGCCTGCTGGTTACATACAGCATGCAACTGGTGCTCAACCCATGAGCTGATACCATACTCCTTGACATTGTATCTTGTCATGTTGGTTTATACCCGCTACCCTGAAAGCGAGATGGCTGCAAACTACAATATCTGCCTAATTTGCTCAGTTCTCTGCCTGCTATGCCATCCACTCTGCTTAGTCTTTTACATAATTAATACACAAAGCTAACTTGATATATATTTAAAGTAGCAATCAATAGTTTTATCCAGTCTTTACATCTACAGACCTACTGCAAAACTGTACATTGTAGTTGACCTCCAGAGCTCACTTTGCTCTATGATTATGATTGCATTATATATGTGCACCTGCAGTAGAGAGAGCTGGCCAAACTGTTTAAGAGCCTTTTTATCATATCTATTTGTTTGTGTATATATTTTTAAGGCACAGCCAAACCCGTAGGTAACTGGGCGCAAGCAGTACAAGACAATGTTAGGCTTAGAATACAATATAAAGCATATATAAACATGGTTGCGCATGATAAAATACAAATGTTTACATGGTGCAGGTACAATACCATGTGTATATACATAGAAATCAAATGTACAATAATTTCAAAAGATGTGTCAGTTACACTTGGTCAGAAAAGGAAGAAGGCAATATGCTAAGTACAGAGATATGAATCCACTGGTCATTGTTATTCAGAGATAGTTGTTGAGGCAGGCATAGGGTTGAGCAGTATTTTTGATAGTTTAATCCCTGGGTGATTGTCGTTAGTTCTCAGCCATTTCTGTATGTTGCGCCTGAAGCTAGGGTAGGTTTGATTAGTACAGAGTGTGAGAGGGAGTGAGTTCCACGTTTGAGCTGCCAGAACTGGAAAGCTTCTACCACCCGATTTAGTTAGGTTGAAGCGAGGTACATTTAGGCAGAAGGCGTTAGTGGTCCTAGAAAGGCGATTAGAAGTTTTCCTAGCAATACGGTTGGTAAGTTAGTTTGGGGCGGCGTTATTCAGACATTTAGATGTCAATGATGTTGTTTTGAGCAAGATTCTGTCCTTAAGATTCTGTCCTTAATATTTAACCAATTATTTTGTCTTCTGTAATCGGATATATGATCTTTGTTTGGGATGTTTAGGGCTGTTCTTAAAGCATTGTTCTGCAGTGTCTAGATCTTGTTTAGGATGTACTTAATGGCACCCAGATAGAGTGCGTTACAGTTGTCTAGTCTGTAGAGTATGAGGGCATTGGCTAATGTAATGCAGCTAAGTGCGGATAGGAATGGCCTACAGGGCCTGATTAGCTTGCATGTGTATGCAGTTGTGGATGCCAGTGAGTTGACTTGTTTAGTCAAAGTCAAGGTGGAGTCAAGGTAAAAACCAAGATTTTTGACCTTCAACCACGATGGAGTTGCCGTCAATGTCAAACGAAGAATAATCGCTGTCGTATTTTCAGGTTGGTCGGGGTTCCCATGAACAATAATTCAGTCTTGTCGTCATTCACACATAGGCCATGGGTGGCCATCCATGCCTGAATGAGGAGATAGATCTTGTTCACAAGAGCCAGGTCACTGAGGTAATTGCCCGAATGGGGTATGAGGATCTGGGTATCGTCTGCATAATTAGTGTAGGAGACACCCAGATTATCCAATTTGTCAAACAACGGCTTTGTGAAGATATTGTACATAGTGGGCGAGACACATGAACCTTGGGGTACGCCACATGTAATGGGAATCGGGTCTGCTGATTCGGATGGGGAGAAGACTTGCATAGTTCTGTTGTTAAGGAACTATTGGACCCAGACTATAGCGTCCTTAGAGAAGTGAGCCGCCATGGCGAGGTGGTTACATAAGACTTCATGATCCATCAAGTCAAAGGCGGCTGACAAGCCAAGGAGTAGCAGGGGTAGCATGGCCGTTTTCCCTTTGTCTTTTAGTTCCTCTATTTGGGTCTTTAGGTCTATGGGCGCTGTTTCAGTTCCATGTAAATGGTCTGAAGCCTGATTGGCGCGCGCCTTAGAGAAGATTAGTTTCAAGGTATTGCTGAATTTGAAGATACGCAACTTTGTCCAATATCTTCAGAAGGAAGGGAACGGTCGTAATGGGCCTATAGTTTGTTGGAATGGATGGGTCTAGTGTTTGTTTTTTTAAGTAGGAGTAATACCCAGGACTCTCAAGTTGCTTGGGACATTGTTGGTGGAGAAGGAGGAGTTAATGAGTTTGGAAATGAATGGAGCCAGGTCTATAGCTGCATCTTTAATTAATTGTGCTGGGCAAATGTCGCCCTGGCATCTTGAAGGTTTCAATTAGGAGATGATCTTTTCTACTTCCATGGTGGAAACTTGAGAATTTGAATTGGTTAGGTGTTTTGGTTAAGTCTTTGGAGATAGGCGTATGAACGAACTGATTAGGTAGTGAAGATTTTTTCTTGGCTATCTTGTCTTTCAGGAGTACTATTTTATTGGCTAGTGCGTTCTGTATGCTAGTGCACTAGATTATGTCTTTGACTAGATTGTCAGCTGGTGGTATAGGCGCCTCCATTTCTCGTAAGATAGTAAATAGCTCCTTTGTGCTGGAACTAGCTTTGTATATCCTGTCATTAAAACGTTTTTTCTTTGTGCATATTATTTGTGTCCATTCATGCAGCTAACCTTTTTTACAAACACTCATCCAGGGCTCGCAAAGTATTTTCGCCCAATCGCATAGTCGAGTAGATTTTAAGAAGACCCGGTACCATTTGCAGGGCATGTTGGAAACGTTTATTTAAACTTTACTTTGTTTGCAGTAAATGTCAGATAAAAGTTTGACTGTGCATGGCTGGCCTCTGGGTGACAGCAATGTGCCAAACTAAAGTGGGTCTGTGGTGACATGCACAATTTTACAGAAGGAATTAGCAATGCCCGACTTATCTCACTAATGTCTTACTTCGACGGTATTCGAAACTGCGTATTGTTGCCCATTTTATATCTTGGGTACAAGTATCTACTGTTGGCATTAAAAACATTAGTACAACATTGCTAATCAAATGGGTTGGTTTGCTAATCAAGAAAATTTTAATTAGCAAACTCTGCCAATCAATTTTTGAAAACTAATTCATGCCTTGCGCCTCCTCAGTGCTGTGAGGAGGGCTTACTGTGCATTAAGTGCTAAAAAAGAAAGCAACAAGAGTGCAACAGCCTTGTGTGGTGCAGTCATGGAACACTCCGCAAACGGCACAAGAACCCTGGGCTATGCAGTGTCTGCAATCTCAGAAGATATGCTACCGGAGCATAACACTATTCCCCTCTTTCTGCTTGCCATACTTGCACCATAGCCTAGAATGTGTCCACACATCCATAGCAGCCGGACCTACCTATTTGTTCATATACCATATTCACGCAGTCTTCTCTAGACCGGGCCACAACTGGCATCCTGGTTTGCCAGTACCAAATTTCTATTCCACAGTCTGCCCTGGGGAAAAATGTACAAGGTAATCCCGGGTCAAAAAGGCACCAGGATTTAATAAGGCAGCTGCAGCGCATCTCAAGCCCATCACATAGCCAAACACCCTGCATTATTAACTACATATTGCTCCTCTAAATAGCGTCACAGGCAGTCTGAGGTCAAACATGCTGCTTAGAACACATGCTTAGAACACATCTTTCTGCAATCCAGATATATGAAGCACGGACAACTTGAAACCAACCTATCAAAAAACATTCCTCTCCCCCCACCCCCCATTTTGCACCCACCTTCCTTCTCTACATCATTGGCATTACATCTGCTTTCCTGTTGCCTTATCTTGTCCATGCTCCTTTTCATCCACAGATTAAGGTCTGTACAACATAGGCAGTGGCACAATATGCCAACCTCTAGTCATACCACTATGGTGGCAATTTGGCGCAGCATAAAATACACACAAAAGACAGCATAACTAAAAACACACCAGGAATCACGCTGCTCAGTGGATCAGCAAAGTGCGTTACATAAGAGTTCAATAAAGTAAAGTAGTCTAAGAACCATGGAAGATTACCTAGTTAACTAGTACATGAACATTACTCAATCGTTTGTGCAATCAACCATGTTCGATCACAGTCCATACAAACATGTTCCAGGTTAACCTTTTGGCTATATCAATCTTTGAGTGTTTTGGGTACCTTCCTGCTATCTCCCCCCCCATCTTTCTTCAAGTGCTTCCACTCCCATCTCACAGCTTCATTTGGTGCGAACCTAATTGAGATTTTAAATCATCTCACACTAGCTTGAGCTATTGGTGGATGTGGTCTCCCGGATTTTCTACTACACCACTGGGCAACAGGTTTGTTTATTTGTTTATTCATATACATCTCCATCACAAGATCTGGATATAGATTACAAAACCTGATTTAGGAACAATACAATTTTAGGAAATCAAATCGAAAAAGGTCCCCCATGCTCAGATTCAGGGGTGGTGGGATATCTCAAATACATTCCACATTAATCATTTAAGTATATACTGCTTCAGAGCATAATTCTAATCTTCCTACACCACTAACAGATTTCAGAATTTGCCTCCGCAAGGCATCGAAGCTTTTTCCAAATTGATTATAGGTAATAGTCTAATAACAATGATGGAAATACAATGTACCAGGCAAACAGTCATTATAGTGATTTCCCCCATGTTTGAGAGTGTACATGGCTGGCAACCGCCTGCCAGAGCAGTATCACAGGGTTGGTCACTAAATCGTACCCCGTACTCCCTTCCAAACACTCCCTTTTCCATTTCCTTGGTGTGGCAGTGGTTGGCCGGGGTGTCAAAGGCTGGAGTAGAAGGTGGTCATTTGCACACAAAAATCATACCTCTATTTCTGATTTTTAAGACAACATTATTTCTTTAAGAGTCAAGAAAACAAATGACAAGAAGATCTAGAAAACGGAGTAACACGATTCCCAACTAAAACAGGCACGCAAGTGCATTAACCATGGCACAATTACAGTAAAAAATCAAAAGGTACTGAATTATCCCCCAAATGGGCATTCACGGTTTCAGGGCCGGTCCTTCATTGCTCCCAGCCGTTCTATGAGCCGCAATGCAGAAAGGCTTAATACAATACAGCTGAAAGGATGCCTCCCACCTCACCTCTGCGGGCATTAAATTAAGGGCTATAACATGTTTGTTGGTGGGGTAGAAGGAGCCAGGGAGAGAATGAAGATCATTACAGTGACCGGAAGACCATTGCTCCCTTAGGTCGTTTATACTGCCCCACGTGCAGTATCATAAGCACCAGCAGAGGAGAGGGCGGGAAAAGGCAGGGTGGTGTTGAGAGAAATATGTTATGGGAAGTCTGTCGACACAGCATCTTTTGCAGCCATGCAACATTTAACATTCCTTATGCGAATCGTGGGATTCGGTCACTTCTTCCCAAGGGGGAGCCTCCTCTTGTGGGACTAGGGAGGTGAGCCGCTATGCAACATTGCCCCTAGGGCTGGTCGAAAGTGGGATCTCACAGGGAGAGATCCCATCCACCCTTGGGGATAAGGATTCCTGCTGCAAAAAAGGAACTCCCTTTTCATTTCACTCAAGAGACTGATAAAGAAAGATATATGGCATTAGAATCCTCCTACATTTGTTACTGCAGTACAAGAAAAATGTCTATTTAGTACCGAGATGAGTAAACACTTAAGATTAAGAGTGAAGAACTGCCTGACACAGATTATGAAACCCAATGGAGTTAGGACAAGCCTAACACAATCACAAAGGGAGGACCATTGTGGGAACTAGGGGAAGCCTCAGTGAGGCCTCATAAAAGTGGGAGGAGCAAAGCCAAGTTGGAGAGACACCTGGGAGTTTCAAACGGATCAGAGGGCGATAGAGACACTGAACTCCCTACCGTCCAGCAGTGCCGAAGAGCAGGTGTCTGAGGAACGCCTGTGTCGAGAAAGCCTACCAATAGGCTCTGGTGTGAAACAAGCTTCTCCGGTGGGATTTGCTTGTAAGACATGATGGCCGAAGGCCAGTGAGCGAGGAAACACCTCTCCATGCCGAGGCCATCTGCCTAGCGGTATCCCGAGCCATACTGGAAAAAGAAGTAAACCGAAGGAGTGAAGTTTACCTGACGTATGGTAAGCGACAGGAGAAGCGAGAGTGAAATATGCCCGAAGCTGGAAACAGTACAGGAATTATGCTGAGTCATAGTGGAGAGCAAACCGAGTAGAAGTACAGAAGCCATCCTGCAAAGAAAGTGAAGCATCGAAGAGAGACGCCAACCTGGTGACGCAATCCCAAACCCAGGAAGGCAATGGAAAGAGCGGGCGACCCGGAGAGACGGGCGGCTGTAACGAGTGGCTTTACCTTATTTGGTGGATCATTAAGAAGAGCAAGAGTAACTACAGAACTTCTCCTACTCGTCCCAGTAGTACCGAAAACGCTAAGGAGCAAGAATAGCTACTGGGCTCGCCCTTCTCGTCCCTGTAGTATTGAAGACCTCAGAAAACCTCAACCCTGGACACATTATATTGATCACAGGGAAGAAGTCAAGAAACAAGGAGACCCAATAAATGATCTTGAAGAAGAAGCACATATACAAAAAAAGAAAGACTGCTTTCTGATGGGAACAAAACAAAAAAGATGGGGTCAAAACCCCTGACAAAGAAAGAATAAGGAAACCCAGAGGGACACAAAGCAGGACGTGGAAAAGTCTTATAAGAGAACTGAATGAGCTAGTGAAGAAGATAGCCGAACGCTATTTTGAGATTCCACATTGAAAAGAACATTTCATTGGGAAGTCATCTTTCCACACCAGGAAAAGGGAGTCATTTTCCTGGTCCTTAGTTGTTTAGTGTATGTGTAGTGTCTTTGTGTCCAGTGCCTCTGAACGGGTAGGTTAAGAGTTCAAAAGTAATGGAGACAAGAACCAAAAACGTCATGAGCTAGATGTAATCAGAAAGAACGAAAACTGGTGTCGCAGGTCTTTTCTGTGAACGCAGGGGGCGGAGCCTGCTGCACTGTGCGGCGATCCGATCATGTGAATGAGTTTGCCTGGGGATTCCTTGTTGATACGTTTCCCATAGCGAAGCATTGCAGCAGTGTGTTTCCACGGCAACTGCCAGTGGCAAAGGAATGGTGCAGCCAAGAAGCACTGTGTCCCACTTGAAGGGAGCATCCTTACACGGGGCCGTGGAACCCGAATTGATGCACATTTTCTTGAAACCGTAACAGCAAGGAATGCCAGGCCAGTTGGCATTCAAAGGAGGTTCTCGGCAAACTACCACTCACAAACCAATGGGCTTGTGGAGGGATGCAAAAGAGTAGTTGTTAAAGCTGTGGAACAAGCCATCGAAAATAACAAGTCCGTAGAAGTGGCAATAGAGGAGAAATTAAGGAGCATTAGGGCTAATGCCATAGGGCATTTCCTAATGCCCTATGGCATTAGGAAATTAGTTCGAGTTGACTCAGGAAAGTCTCTGTTTTTGATGAGTAGGGGCAGAGAACCCAACACTGCTTAGAATCCTGTATCAGTGAATTGAAGCAATCAAGGGGAATCCAGAGTGCACATTTGCGTAAAAGAGGTGTTTAGCAGTTCTGTGCCGGGACGTGTGCCGCCTGGTGAATTGGTTAGGATAAAAAAGGGAAGGATGGTGAGAAAGGGAGAGTCTAAGTATTCCAGGCCTGTGAGAGTAAAATAAGTGTTCCACAATACGGTCAGAATTCAGGATGGGTCGAATTGAAATATGGATCGACTAAGTAGATGGAGATGGGAAGACACAAGCATGGGTGGTGATATGATATGATAGGTTATTTAGAACGTGCTTAATACCCAGAGGTTTCCAAGTGTGGACCCGGGGATCTAACCTGTTTTGCTCCGTTTCGTCTAGCTTCCAAGGCGAGCACGTTGCCCCCTGAGCTATCCTCCCGACACAGGTGAGAACCTTGTAGTTGATGGGTGTGATAGAGGTGGATTGTTTGATGTGGATGGTGCTGCAGCTGGGAACAGGATTGTAGAAGAGAGTGTTACAAGTTCAAGAGACAAATAGGGTATCACTAACCAAGCTGTTGGTTCGAGAGAAAGAATTAGAAAAACTACAGTGTTGTCAAAAGACTGTCCTGAACGGACTTGAAACAAACTTTCCATGTGATTTTGCATGAACACTCAGGAGTTTGTTTTAGGACATCATAGAGAATGTAATCTTCCCGGATAGTGTTCTGATTGTATTCTATTAGTTTGTGTTCTTGGTTATGTTGGGGAAATGGGTGTGTGTGTGTGTGTAACGTCTGTCTCCTGTGCTCCCACGTGAGTGTTGAGTGTGTGAGGTGTGGAATGTATGGTGTGTGTGAGAAATTTGGTGAGGTGCTAGGAGGCAGTTGAGAGTGGATGTTGGAGGGAGTACAGGGTTGTTTGGTCTCTTCAATAAAGGGGCTTTACCTATCATTCAGAGGCTCCAGTGTTAATGTGTATAGCTATTACATTTAGTCTTAGGATCAGGACAGGTTAGTATTGGACAGAGGATGGATCCTTGTTTGGAGGTTCACACTGACAACGAGCACCCTAGCTTTAGTTATGTTAGGTAGGGCAACCCTTAGGTTAGGGAAAGATTGGCTTTTTTTCTCTTTAATCTTAATAAATACAAATCTTGAATGGCAAACTCTGGTCCTTCTCATCCTTCTGAACCGCTATACTTACCTCAAGACGTTCAAAGTACTTTGCCCAAAAAGTTAGGATCTACTTTCAATTACTTCACCACCCTCTTCAACTGTTTTCCAGTAAAACAATGGGCACACAAGACTAGAATACCTAGGCTGCTTCCAGCATACTGTAGTAAAAACATTACATATTTTATTTGACATTTATGTAGCATGTACCGTATGCCCCAGTTAAGTGCTTGTGTCATCTGTTGCAGGTGGTGGATTGCACTTTGGATGCGAAAATGAAAATCTGTTTTAAGGGTTTCAATCTTTCCTTGTGGGTTTGGGCCACGTTTGAAATGAAAAGAAGGTTTTACGTGTTTTGAAGCAGCAGATGAGGATTGGGTTTGCCTGGAAGTGAAGTTGGAGGGCCTTCTCGACTCTTTCTCCAATTCTTCCTTCTTTCCAGGACGGAGTGTAAAATAGTGTAAGACTTGAGATATGTGGTTCCAGGGTGGACAAAATGGTTTGATCTTTTTTTTTTTTTTTACACATTTTTTTCCAGGCTTTCCTATTAAACGCAAGTGCCAAAATCCAACTAAAGTACCGCATCGAAACTTAAAAAACATCAAGGTGTATAAGGTAGAAGCCATCCTCAATATTAGAACTGACCCCACATCTGACTCTCCGGAAAACCTAGAAAACAGGATTTCGTCCAATTTAGAAAACATTGCTCAAATCCTTGCTCCCATAAAGATGAAGACAATTAAAACCGGAATTAAACACAATTTATGGTTTACGCCTGAGCTTCAGTCACTAAAATCACTGGCTACCAAATCATATCATTTGTGGAAAAAGGATAGCACACCACTGCTTCTCAACAAATATAAAGCCACTATTTCGACTTATAAAAAGGCCATTATCAAGGCTAAATCCTGCTTCTTTAATGACCGAATACAAAATGCCCAGCATAATACTAAAGAGCTTTTTCGCATCCTGAAAGAACAAGAAAGGACTAACAACACTACCCCAGATAGATCCATCTCAGACGATGTTACTTGGTGCAACGTCATGCAACAAGCTATGCACAAAAAACTAGAAAACATCAAGGTGAATATACTTGAGAAAAGTAACAATTTAAAATGCACTATGACTACTCCCTCAGAATGGTCCTTTCACAGAGCATCAACGATTCCTATTTTTAATCTTTCCCCCATAACAGAAAAGGACTTAGAAAGTATTATCACCCAACTTAAGTCCACAAGATGCAAAAATGATATGCACACTACTATGATAATTAAGACCTGTGCCCCCTCTCTTATCACCTCCATATGCCAATTTGTCAACACCTCTATCTCCACCGGCACGGTCCCTCAGGACCTTAAGAAATCATGGGTCATGCCCATTCTGAAGAAACCTGGACTCTCAGTCGACATGCCAAACAATTACCGCCCTATCACCAACACAGCATTTTTGCTTAAGATTCTGGACCGGGTGGCATATATACAAATTGCTGAGCACCTAAAGTCATACTCCATCCTCAATGACCATCAGTCGGGCTTCCGAGTTGGATATGGCACTGAAACCGCACTGCTCGAACTTAAATCCAAATTGATGACTCGCATGGATAACAAGGAGGCTTCTCTGCTTATGTTATTAGATCTTTCCGCAGCCTTCGACCTGGTGGACCATGACATCATGGCCAAATGTCATGTCATTAGCAACCGAGTTAGCAGAGTCTTCCAAGGCAACGCCGAATCTGAGCCCATTCTTACTTCCTGTGGTGTTCCACAGGGTGCCTGCACTTCCCCTTGCTTTTACAATATATTCACGGCTCCTTTGTTTGCAAGGTTAGACCATGAGAATATTATATTTACCAATTACGCGGATGACACTCAATGTGTCATCCCGCTTCTTGGGTCTCACAAACTGGATGAAATAGCCATTAATAAAACTTTCACTATAATTGAAACCTGAATGGTTCATAACAAGTTAGCACTAAACAAATCCAAAACCGAACTACTGGTAGTTGGTTCACCACATACCATTACTAAACTTGGCTCACAGTACGACAACTTTCAGCTGGGTGAAGAATCAATCAAACCTCTGAAAAAAGTAAAAACTTTAGGAGTAACCTTTGACCAACACCTGTCTATGAAACAGAATGTTAGTAGTATTGTGTTGTCTTGTGCATACTACATTAAACTCTTAACACACCTAAGGCCCTTCATTTCTCAGGATAACGCGGAAACTATCGCGAGAGCAATTGTAGGCTCAGAAATAGACTACTGTTCGAGCCTTCTGATGGGAATTAACAAATCCGAAAGTAATAGGCTGCAAATCTGTCAAAATGGGGCTATTAGAGCCGTTATGAAACTCAAACAAAGATCATGTCACACCAGCGAGACATGAGCTACACTGGCTGCCTGTGGCCGTTAGAGCGCTATTTCGCACCCTAACGATTGTCCATAAGTGTAGATCTGGGAAGATGCCTGGTTACTTACAACTACTACCCATAAGATCTAACACAAGAGCACTTAGGTCGAATGACTTGTTCCTTCTTTCTGAACCTAAGTGCAACACTGTCAGAGCAGCCAACTCGGCCTTCTTCTCTGTTGGCCCTAGAGCCTGGAATGCTCTCCCGCTGGAGCTAAGATCTATCGAATCTTTAGAACTCTTTAAAAAAAGACTAAAAACACATCTGTTTCATTAAACTACTTTTTGGTCCGTGATTTCACTGGCTCAGCCCTGCCTCCTGAAACCGTTTCCAGTTATCTGTTATATGTGTTTTTGTAGTGCCCTCACGCCTTCGGGTTCATGGCCGCACTATACAAGTATATTAAAGTAAAGTAAAGTAAAGAGCGTGGGCACATTTTCTTACAAGAGAATTGATATAGATGCACTACAACAGTCAATTTCTATTGCCGTTTATTGAAAGCGGAATGCCTGAAAACATATGCATCCTCATTAGCAGGTTCTGAAAGCCAACCGTTGCGCAGCATGGTATGGAGGTTTCTTTCTATTCATGTTGGCATTTGATCCTCATACAGTGTCAAAAATCATGGAGACCTGCTCAAAGGAGCCATGCTTCAAGCAACCAACACACTAAAAACGTTGGCACAACAGATCTGGATGGCTGAGCAAATTAAATGTTGCATGAATACACTTTCTTTAACCATGCCTTTCAACTAAACACATTAAAATGACTCATGAACCCAATACCTTTAACCATTAATGTGTTACTTTTAGGCCACAGAGTATAAAACCACCTACAATGTATCCAGGGCAGCCTGGATAATTCTAGGCCTGAAAAGAAATGCTCACATATTGTCTGAGCTAAGAAGCCTCCATGATCTTGCACTCTGCTGCATTTTCCATTGAGCCATTTGGCAGGGAGCCCCAAAATAACTGACTGAGGAAAGGTTATTAGTATAGCTAACTGAGAAACTTGAGATCAACCAACATCGATCATCCTTTCCGACATATCCAAATACATCAGCTACCTGACTGAAGAAATGAATTGGTACAGCTCTCTGAGAAACTTGACATCAACCAACACCGATCAATCAGCCTTCCTTAGACATCCACATAAACGTAGGGATTGTCTCAGGTTCAGACTGTCTGGTCCATCTCTGTTGAACACCCTTCCCTTCATTCCTGAAGCTTAAAGAAAAACATCTTCACTTCATGAAAAATCCCAAAACCTTTTGCTTCCACGAGGCCTACCACACTTCCACTCCTGACCCCCAGCTTTGGGGTTTTTTGCGTGATCAAAACATTCTTGAAGACTTCCCTCATCCCATTGCTGAAAGGAGGGGCGCCCCATCATATCATCCCTTTCACTCTATGCATGCAGCTGGCTGCACGGAATAATCGCCCATCCAAGAAACAAATCCAACCAGGAGCTCTTCCACTAGAGCGCTGCCTCGCACACCGGGCCAGATATGAAACAGTTGAAAGATCCTGCAACATTTCCCTACCACAGAACCTCGGCACGCAGCAACTGGAGTTTGGGAACTACGGAGCTTCCTGTAAGAGGCCTTCCACTCTGTGTTGATGGCCATATGTCCTGTCCTGCCGCAACAACTCTCAGCAGATGAAATTGGATGCCCAAGACCACCATACCTTGGCTCCTGCTGAAAAATGAAGACGCTTGTGCCTCCCACCTCTCTTGCACTTCTGCCTTAACATCCAGAGGTCCAGGGGCATGATTGAATGTGGTACTCTCTTCCATACCTCGCACTTCAGCCTCTACTTTTGGACTTTTAAGACTCCTGCCACTGGGCCCGCACTTAAGTGGTATTCCCATACCTATCCCTCTTAGACACTTTCTGGCACAGTACAAAATACTACATATATAAAATATGTCCAAAGAGACTGGTGTTACTGAGGCTATAAGCTTTCTTGCTGCCACATAGCTATGCTGGCTGCACACAAATCATCTGCCATTCCAAGTCAGATAAGTATAGGTTCTTGATACCCTGCATCATTATAATCCCCAATTTAACAAAGCTCTGCCATTTTGCTTTCAGCAGCTTCGACCAATCAAACAAATGCATTAGGTATCCACTGTCGATCCATACATTCAGCCAGGATTGACTATTGTAACTCAGCCCATCTTAGACCCCTAAACGAAACCATACCATTTTAGAGATTCCCAGATCTAGTTGAAAGGATTCCTTTGAAAAATCTCACTGAGCAGCCCCCTCTGCAGCACTGAAGAGAATCCATTGTTTCTCAGTGAGATTGAAATTGGGCTTGCTCGGACTCTAAAACACAAAGCGTTTAATTCCTGTGGACCTACATTTGGGATACACAAGTTTACAAATATTCACCTACTCGTGGAAGGGGGTGGGGGTGCCGTTCTGTCTCTACACAGGTCGCCCCACTTTGTAATTCTCTAATTCAGTAGGTCATGAAAAAGGATGATCACCTCATATTTAGGAGACAATATAAAAAACTTTAACAGTCACTTCACCTTGCCTAAAGTAATGGTACTAAGGCAGCTTCTCCACCCCCCAAGTTACCCCTCTGTAGCTGCTCTTTACTAGTCTACCTTGCATAGCATTAATTAAGGTGGTGTGCCTTTTAACAATACAATGCACAGAAAGGAATATGGAGCTTTCTTATGTTTAAGTGAATGTTTTACTCAGCCCGGGTTCACATTAGCCAGTTCGTTTCACAAGATACAGGGACGCACAAAATATAACAAGTTTGTTAGAGTGCCACTTTACTATGACAAGCAGCCCCCTTTTGAGATGACGGTCTAAAAAAGGCAACCATGAAGAATTCTTTCAAGAGAGTGGAATTATGATCCGCAGGAGATAAACGAGAAGGAAATACACACAGGGCTTCAAAAGAACAATTGTTGCTACTAAACGGGTTGCTTGCAGTGCGTGGCAAAAAAAAAGGCATCCGGTGAGCAAGCAGAAACCGAGCAGAAATATGTTCAAAACTCTCCTGGAACACTTCCAGGAGAGGAAGCAGGTTGTTTTAGTTCAACTCCCGACCCACGCCTTAGCCGATCTTTGCTTTGCCGGTTCGTTGGTTTCTCCTCCAAAATAGCAAAACTGGAGCGTGCAGCATCGCAGTTTAGATTCTTAGTGATCCTATAAAAGTGTGGGGAGAGTAAGGGCCTTTAAAATACAGAAAACACAGTTCTAGTCTAGTGACTGCTTCGAAGGGAAGCATTTACACGATGCCGTTTGCCATATGCTGCATCTGTGCGTGGCGTTCACGTGCAAAGAAATGATAAGATGCTAAAGGCTCCACGCCAGAGGTCTACCCTGGAATCCTATTAAAAGCCCGGAGGCTGTGCTACACAAATTAGGAGAATTACGTGGGTGTTCTCGCCATGCATCTCGAGCAACTGGTTTCTATAGTCGATGGTCGGGCGGCAATAGTCGACATGCACGCAACATGTAAGGTCTAGGAGGACAAACGAACATGACCGCAGCCTAGCCCGCTCCTTTTTTGTAGCCTCTGCCTGGGCATCCCCATTCCTCCTCCCAGAAACCAGGATAACGTTTCCTTTGCCTTATCTTCATGCCTTCCACACTTCCTGAGGTCAATCTCTCCATGTCCAAGCAGCAGCTACAGCTAGCTCCGAGTGAAGTTTAAAATGACATTTGAAACAAAAAAGCCACAAATAGTCCAGATGAATGAACAAGAGGTCACTGCCTTCCTGCTCACAAATGCAATGTCCAAAACACACCATGACATGGGGGAATTGTTTTCTTCCTTGTTCCTACTAAAAGCACAAGGGACGGTCACAACCGGGACCAAAAGACAAGCCAATGCAAATATGATTTCACTTTCTTCTTTTGTTCGTAAATGACACAAATCAGGGGAATGGATCTTAACTGGGACTTTGGGAATAGCTGGAATAAATTATAGGATTTTCACAAAATAGTCTTGCCTTTCTTTAGGACCGTTATCTGTCCTTCCCTCTCTCCTACTAATGCAGGTCCACCTTCCCATGGCAACAAGTCACTCACAGTTGCAGGGACTTGTCATTTTATGCACTTCTTTCTAGGCCTTTGCAGAGTCTTTTGTGGATCGTCTGTGGGCATGTCACGTTATGTGGTACCTCCAGTGCCTTGCGTCATCTTGACGGGGATCAGAAAGATTCTTTTCAAAGTGATTGGACCCGCAAAGGTTAGTAAGGTTACCCTCCCGGTAGCAAAGGGCACATTCAAAAGGAGAACCAGCAAATGAAAGGCTGCCCTCAAGGCTCTGCACCACTGGATGATCTTCCCCATTACCGAGGTTCTTTAGTGCATCAATGGTTCCCTCTGCATGTCCTCCTCTCTTAAAAGCAATAGTTCGTTAAGAAATATTATTGGCCACTAAGATGGCCAATAATAAAACAAATACCTAAAATATATATTTAAGTCCCTATGCAAAGTTTCGAGCAAATGATGCTCAAACTTTAAAATTGCAAGCACTAGGGGGGGATTCCATTTTTTTAAATGGATGCCGCCAGTGCTTGCGTTTGCGGCACTAATGAAGCAAAAGCCAGCCAGCTGTAGTAAACAAAAGCTACCACTGGGTGGCTTTTGCTTCATTGGTGCCGGACTCTGAGGACGGGGACCAGAGGCTACAGGCAGGAAAGCTGCAGCTGCATCTCGGTAAGTGCCATTTTATTTTTTAAAATAAGCACTAGCCGTGGGTTAGGTGGGAGGAGCCCGGAAAACCTAGAAATAAAACCGCAGCTTTTAAAACGTTGTATTTATGGTTGTGGTAAACTGAAGCTACCGCAAACATAAATACAACGTTGTTGTGTTTCAAAAACGCTGCATTTTTCGTTCTAAGTTTCTAAGTTTCTCATGCTCCTCCAAGCTGGAGGAGCCTGAGAAACTTAGAAAGAAAAAACGCAGCGTTTTTGAAACGCAACCGCGTTGTGTTTCTGCCTGCCGTGGCTATCACTTTGGGTCTCCGGTGCTCCCCATGGTTGTGTTTCAAAAACGCTGCAGTGTTTCTGCCTACAGCAGCTTTCATTTTGGAGCTCTCGGGATCCCCACGGGGAGCCCGTGAGCTCCAAAGTGAAAGCTGCTGCAGGCAGAAACACAACGTGGGTGTTTAGAAATGCTGCAGTGTTTCTGCTTACAGCAGCTTTCACTTTGGGGCTCTCGGGCTCCCCAGGCTCCCAGTGGGAGCCCGAGAGCTCCAAAGTGAAAGCTGCTGTAGGAAGAAACACAACGGGGTTGTGTTTCCATGCCGTGGTGTTTAGTAATACAACGTTTTTTGGATTTGTAAATGCTGCAGTATTTACAAATCCAAAAATGTTGTAATTCTGCATGCTGCAGCTTTTGCTGAGAGTCTCCTGGACTCCCTCGGGGTTGGGGGAGCACAGGAGACTCCCAGCGAAAGCTGCAGCATTCAGAAGAACAACGTTGTTGTATTTGTGATTGCCGTAGTTTTCCAACCACGGCAATCACAAATACAACAACGTTATATTTTTAATTGGTGCGCCGCAGCTTTTTGCCTTCATTTTACGTTTTCTGTGCTTTCCTGGGCCTGGGGAGCACAGAAAACAAAAAAATGAAAGTGAAGGCAGCTCCTCAGCTCTGCTTAGGCTGCAGTAAGCAAAAGCTCCCAGTAGGGGGCGTTTGCTGCTTGTTTAGTGCCGCAAAGGCAGAGCCGAGGAGGATGCCTGAATTCACAAAATGGATGCCCCCTAGTGCTTGAAATTTTAAAGTTTGAGCTTCATTTGCTCTAAACTTTGCATAGGGACTTAAAAAATATATATATTTTAGGTATTTGTGTTATTATTGGTCATATTTTTGGCCAATAATATTTTCTGACCGAACCATTCCTTTAGCCGCCTCCTTTCATCCAAACTCCCACTTTCTTCTTTCCACTGTTCTTTCCCTCTCTTTCCCCTTCTTTCCCCATTCTCTCTCCTTCTCATCTTCACTGTTTCTCCTGGCTGTTAAGTCTTCTAAGATGAGGCTAACAGAATACACTGGGCTACTTTTCAGGAAGAGGTTGATTTTGAGGCCCAATAAGGGGTGGAAAGAGGCATGATGTATGCCATTTTAGCAGGCAAAACATGTCAGATTTAACATTCTGTATTTGTTTCAGGAGCAAAGGACTAGCGGTATAAACCCAATCTAAAAGGTATTTTCTTCGATTGCTATATTCCTTACAAAGGCCTGTCATCGTAAAAAAAAGTAGTTTGCCCTCAATAGAATATTTGTGTGCCCTCTAAATCTGACAAAATCAAATTGATCTTATGGTAGTACATCCGAGCCCTCTTCATCTGCAGCACTCTTTTTCCATATATACACACAAACACAATTCACAAAAGGTGTCAGAATATGGTTTCTGTCTGCGCAATTTCCCTAGTCTGTAATGAAGTGGTTCTTTTAGGGTGTAGCTAGGCAGAACTACAGCGCTGCCCAGCACACAATAAATCTGATTGGATACTGTTGACATTCTGGTGTGATCCAAATGGTGGGTAGGAGTGATTGAGCGCAGGTTCTTTCTGGACACTCGCCTGTGCAGGGCATGGCAAGCCACTATATAACTATGTGCCTCTAAAGGAAGTGAATCGCAAATGTCTGGGTTGTTATGTACAGAATATTTCCCACAATTCGCCAAATGTCTCGGAACACAGATAATTTAGGTGCAGAACATTGGGCTCTAGCTTTCTGCAAACCAGAACAAGGTTTTCTGAACCACAAACTGTTCCACACAAAACCTGGATCAGAAGGCATAAAAACGTTTTATTTAGTAATTCCATCTAAAAATATCTCCCAAAATGTGCAAACTAGCCCATGTGTTTCGCAATCACATTATGTGGAGCTTATTATCAGTGTTCGGGCCATTTCTCTCTCACATAATTGTCTGAAAATGGAAACGAGGCACGAGGTAATCAAGGGAGTGCACCAGTTGTCAACTTAGCCAACTTGACTCTTTAGTAAGCACTCAGTACCCTCCTGTCCTGAGCACATTAGGCCTCCCAGTTTTGTAGATTGACAAATTGCTTGATCTTAAAAAGCAAACTAAGCGTTTCAGGGGCATTTGGAACACAGAAGTTGCTACCCTGCCACCCAAAGCACCACCTGCTTTTCAGTGCTACATAGAACAATTCACAATATACATATCTATAAATGAAAACTTGCTGACTAGAAACAGCAACCACATCCATCCAGAACCCTTCTAGGGATTACAAAACTCAGAACTGTAATGACAGTAAAACACATGCCATGCAAGTAGATCACAACACTGAATGCCTGGCAAAGTTCTCCGCTGATCAGTGCAAACAAAAAGAACTGTGGTAAGACTAAACTGGTTGCAGGCCAATGTGTGCAGGTCCATTTGTATGGTTTTGGTGTAATTTTGGTTGCCGCACATCTCAATTTTAACAAGGAAGTCACTATTTCATGCTCATAAATATTGAACAGCGATGGTGCATATTTGTTGATGAGTGCAAGAGGAGGGGAGTATTCTAGCTCTTACAAGACAAGAGTCACACCCGAAATGAAAGCAACTGTTGCGTTTGCAGGATACAACTCTCCAGGAAATACATGCTATAGGTTCTACAGGCCAAACATGCTTTGGGGTCTACAGGCAAACAGTAGGAATGCCAATTAAACGCACTCATTCCACCAAAGCCTCCACCCCACCCCGCACCAACCCCCCGGTTGCATTTTGCAGGTTGCTGGAAGCAGAAACTATCAAAAGCCCATAACATTGTATACAATTTAAACAATATTCTGTCCAAGTTGTAATGTACCATCATGGTTCCTAAAACACATATGCAGTATATAATCAAACTAAAAATGTTTTGTTCTAGAAGAACAATCACTCCTACAGATTAGGGGTGTATCAGACACTTATTTCCTAACAATAGGCAAATACTCCCCAAAAATAAAAACAGTGAGTAAAAATACTCCAAACAAAAAATATGGAATGGAACCGGCACATAAATCCTTGTCCCCCTGCTCTCACACACACAGCTCCATGGATACGTTTGGACCAGTAATACGAAAGAAAGATACTATCATTACTTCTTGATAAAGAGAAGTAAATGTGTATCTTTTAATGTACGATATTATATATGGCATTTGTAACGCGCCTATACACAAGTGTTTCCAGGCGCAACGAGGCATGGAAGGGGGAACAGAGGGAGGACAGAGACAACGATCTTACTAGGCCAAGAGACATTGAGATTGTGCAAGGCGAGGGGGGGAGAGGGAGAAAAGTGCCAGGGGAGGGGGTAGTGCTGTACATATAAGTGCAGACAGCAGGTGTCCAAAAGTGCAGGTAGGGTGACTGTAGGGTTACAGATACAGATCCAAGTGCAAGGGTTGCCGGGAGGCAGTGCGGGTGTGCAACTGGACGGGCAGGGTCCTGGGCCTGAAATCAGAGGGTAGCCAGGTGACCAGTGCAGTTTCAACCAGGAAATCAGCAGGTGAGAGGAAGAGAGAAGGCAGAAGCAAAATGGAAGGTCTTGAGGTGCTTCCGGAACCAGAGATGGTTCTCCTCAAGTTTCAGAAAGGCAGGGAGGCTGTTCCAGATGGAAGCCCCAGCCAGAGAAGGAGATCTCCCACCAACTTGTTGCTTGGAGCAGCGACTGACAATGAAGGAGGTGGAGGAGCGAAGAGCTCGATTAGGAAGGGATTTATGAAGAGAGAGTTGGAGGCATTGAGGAACCAGGCCTCAGAAGGCCTTGTGGACAATGCAGAGGGTTTTGAACTTAATCCTTGCAGCCACTGGGAGCCCATGCAGAGATTTCTGCACTGGAGAGATACGATCCCTGTACTTGAGGCCAAGGACAAGTCACGCAGTCCTGTTCTAGATGAGTTGCAGAGGGCGGAGAGTAGAATCAGGCAGATTTAGAAATAGGCTGTTGCAGTAGTCCAGCCTAGAGAGAACAAGAGCTCTGGGGGAAGAAGAGGAAAAGAAGAATACCTCTGAGGGCGTGCAGTTGATAGTTTGACTTCTTAGAGACGCCAGGGATATGTGGAGAAAAGGAGATTGCTGAGTCGAAGATGACCCAGAGGTTCTTAGCCTCACAGGTGGGAGCAGGAAGAGGGCCAAGGGAGGCCGGCCAAAGAGTGACAGGAAAGGACGGTGCAGGTGTGTTGATGAGGAGAATCTCGGTCTTACTGGCATTAAGGCAGAGATCGTTGGCGGCACACCACTCATGGATAGCAGACAGACAGTCAGAGATGAGAGAAGGAGAAGAGGTGGCAGAGGGGAGCCTGAAAACGAGCACAGTGTCATCCGCATAGCACTGTAAATTGGAGCAGAGAGCAGCAATGTGGTAGGCGAGAGGTGCCAGGTATTGGTTGAACAGCCAGGGAGAGAGGTTATACCTCTGGGGAACACCACAGGTGGAGAGTGAGATAGTGGAAAGGAAGGACCCAAGTTGGACCTTGGAGGGTTGACCAGAGAGGAACGAGGTCAGCCAGGCCAGGGCCTGATCAGTGATACCCAGGTTATCAAAGAGACAATTGAGCAAGATGGCATGGTTGACTATGTTAAAGGCAGAAGTGAGATTGAGTAGGATTAGCACAGAGGGGAGATTAGAATCGAGGTTAGAGAGCAGGTCTTCATGGATGTTCAAGAGAGCAGGTTCCGTGCTTCTGGCTGCTCTGAAGCCAGACTGATGGTCATGGAGACAACCAACAGATTCAGTGTGAAGATTAAGCTGAGAGATGGGCAGCTTTTCCAGGAGTTTCCCAGGAAAGGAGTGATGGAGATCGGGCGATAGTTAGCCAGGCATAAATAACTAGGTGCAAAGAAATCATTATTACAACAACATTTCCGTTTTCCAGTTAAATCCTGCTTCTACCTGCTTATAAAATACTCCCATTGGGAATTGGACTCAAATTTGTACACTCAAAAAAATAATTTTACTCCCAACTTTAAAACAGGGGGAGTAAAATACTCCAAACTCCAAATATTATCCGGAGCACTGAGAACAATATTCTTTTTTTCTCTGACTTCTTACAGTTGTATTATTTCACTTCATCGCCAAAGAATTGATCTTATCTAGGGGGAGACTGAGTCATCTCAATGGTGTCCCATTAAGCTCTTCCAACTTGTAGTGGACAAAGTTAGATATAAAAGGAATGGGTTCATCCTATGTGAAAATAATGAAAGGAAAGAACACCACTTTCACAAATATGATCAAATTAATTGTAAGTGTTTAAAGACACTGTCATTAAAAAGATTTCCAAAGTAGTAATAACAATGGCATAATTTAGGCATTACAACAGCACATCAAGGAAAGGTGTGCAACTGGAAGACACCAGTCTGCATACAATCTTATTCCCTGGAATGATTGGGAAAAACAGGAGGGATTTACAGAAACGCTAGGTGATTGGTGAGTTTTCTACTAGGATTTGACACAGCTTAGGCCTTAGGGCAAGACCTGGCATACATTTGGTGTGGAGAAACGCCGATAGGCAATATAAAAAGCAAAGCGTGTAATGCCAGCCAACACACAGGAGGAGTCATGGGACTTAACCTATGGAATGACATTCAAGTTTCCAGACAGTTTGTCAAGGCAGCAAGGAGAGTATGGTCAATGTTAGGGTGCATCCGGGGAGGTCTACAAATGATGAGTTTATTCAGTATAAAACAGTGCTGGCCTTACTCACTGGTGTTATTGTATGCTGCACCAAGCTTGCCTTAATAGGGAACCTCATACTTGTGTAAAAACAGGTTAAAGGGAAAAGCATGCAGGTTGCCTTTGCCCCATGAACTAGACAACTTCTTTTGAGGAGGCATTCATTTAGGATATTGAAAACCCTTTTCTGATCAATAAAGTAGTCTCGAAACGCTGCATAGCACACAGCACGACTGTCATTTGGAGATGTGATGTGATGTGATGACAATTCGTTTTGTGATTGGCTAGTTCACTGTGCCTTACAATGAGAAGAGTGTGCCCTTTTTGGGGGTGGTCATTAGCTTAAAGTGCACTGGACGGTAAATTGAACTTTACAGGAAACCAACAGATAAAAACAGATAAAAACTCAGTTTAAAAATAAAAGTTATCGCAAGGACTTGAGAAAAACCTACCTCCCATTAATCTCCTCCAGGTGACGGGCAATTGAGCCAAAAATACAGGTTTTGATGTACATGCTTCTCTAATCTACAGGACCTAGCAAGGGATATCCATTCAAAAGCGTGACAGGCTAGAAAATGAGCTACTAATGTGCACAGATTCATCTGCTGGAGTAATTCAGAAAGCCCAGTACTTAATCAGGTAGTTTGCTCCGCCACCTTCAGTGGCAAGATACAGAAAGGAATTGAGAAGAATCGACATCGGATTAAACAGGATAGCCATTTACTAAAAAAGTTATTGCCTTTAAAAAAGAGGGTAAATCCTGAGGCAGCCCCTTGTGAAAACGTACCCACAGATACACAGATCAGAATCAATTATAAGAATGCGAGGACTCCTGCTCATTGTGAGTCATTACAATGTGGGGCCAGTTGAGACAAAATGGAGTTTCAACATAATGTAGCATAGAAAACGAACAAGAGAATGCATGCAAATCTGCCATGTATGAGATTGTGGTAGTGTACTGCATTTGTATCTTGCTTTGTTGTATATTTATTTGTTTTTAAAAAATTACAAAAAGAAGTATTGTATTGAGAGCCATTACATATGTAAATTGAACAAAGAGCAACGGCTTTCCCCATGAGACTCATTTCCACATAACATAGGTGACTGGGGGTTTGTTGATGGAAATAAATAAAAATAAGTGCCTCCATTTTGTACTTCGATGGGCTGAAGGATAGAATATCACTGTACCCCATTGGGATGCTTTGTGAAAGAAACAGGTGTGCAACTTGTTCCCCCCAAGATCTGATCTTGGAAATAAAGTTTTACTGGATTTAAATGTAATAAAGGTGGCTAAAATATTTTGGAATGATTGTATCCTCCTCTTGTACCCAATGCAGTATAGTGCAAAGTTGGGAAACAATACACATTTGCAATCAAGCACACTCAAAGTGCTGAATATTGTGGTGGTGAAGAAGCATCAATTACAAAGCATTAAGGTACTTCTTATTCTGAGTGGTGGCTGTATTATTGATTAGATGTCATGTAGAGAGTTAAGTAAATCTCATACATTTTTTTTTTATTTTTAATTTTTTTGTAGCGCAAAGGGAGTTTGAAACACTTAGTCGAAGGTATTGCTATGTCATTCATCTCCGCGGAAGAAATTTCATTTTCATGTGGGATGTATTGAACACATGTCAAGATTAGAAATGAGACTAGTACATTTAGACCCCTGAAGAATGTCAACAATTTTAGTGTACATGACAGAAACATTTTGGGTTCCTTAGGATGTAATGAACTGCTTTAGATTAGGGATTAGTCCATAATTGAAATACCCATTGATTAAAATGATGAAGCCTCACATGCCTTTCAACTTGTGTGATGCGTTTGTTTTCTCCTTGTTTTATGTACAATCCTATGTCTGAAGTAGTAATTTGATGTTTATTGTTACATTACTGTTATTGTATATGTTTGCTCAGGGTAGCGATCCTGTGCTCAGTTATATATTATGGATAATTTTACATGGTTTTGATTACATTCAATTGTTGATGCATATATTGTTTTGTATAGAGGTTACGTTTTTATGTCTCCTCCCAGTTTTATGATATTTGTTTTTTTAAAAAAGGATATTCATGTCCCTTATTAGAACATTTAAGTCAAAAGATCACCATGGTGGAATTTCAACAAGGGGTTGCGTTTAGGGGAGTGAGCGGTCTAGTTGTCTTTACTGTCTGTACAAACCAGCTTGTTAATACCTAGCTGGGGGACTGCCCTTGTTGGATTCCAATGTTGTAACCAAAATAGAGCTACAAGTAATATAATGAGTGAGCTAGTTGCAGATGCTGGAAGTGAAGCCAGTATATGGCTCATGCAACTTGGTGTCCTGAGAGAATCATGATGGACACTATATATGGTGAACACGTATGCTAGTAAAAGCATTTCATGAAATGATGGATAGCATTTTAGGCACGGAAATCCCACTATTATTGTGGCTTGTATAATGTTCTGAGAATAGCGAAGCTTACCTGAACAAACCGAATATTTGAAATACACAGCTGCCCGCTACTGCCTCCTGTTCCTTTTATATTTATAGGTGAATGTCAAATTAGCAAAGTGCATTCAGGGTCATTTCTTATAGAATTTGGAGACGAATGAATGCACGGTGAGTGATTCGTCAAGGAGTACTAGTTTATTAATCTTTCCTGTTAAGAGATTATTTTAAGGCATTTTGTATAGAACTAATATGATCTATGGAGAAATTAGAGAGGGGAACCCCTAGGAGTTGATACAAATTTAGTGAAGTACAATCTAAAGAAATCGACCCTGAATAAAGACAGATTCTGGTTATTCTGGGGGGTATTAGCATATATTTATTGCATCCCCCAGTGACAGAGTCTGGCACTGCTTCTGGTGTCCACTAAATAAAGTTTAAGAAACACAAACCATTTGTGATGATTTAATTATGGTCTTCCCGTGGAAACAACAGGTTTGGTATAAAGCTATTAAGGAATAGTTTGTTTTTCAACTTTGGAGGCCTGACTTTCTCTCAGTAAATTGAGTGGTTATTAATGTTATGTATCTGTACGTATGTTTTGAACCTCTTGGTTTATTAAAAGGAATAATGGGTGTCCATTTGGGTCGACTCCCTGCAGAGTTATCCCACCAAATAGTTCACTGTGTTACTTGTTAGTAGAAAATCTAGAGACGAGTTAGAACCTCACAACGTTTTGTAAATTAAAAATATTCTGATGTGATATGAAAGTGATTTTGTGGGAATCATATAGGAGCGAATCTAGTCACTTATTCGTAAAAAGGCAGAAATACAATGTCCAAAACATGTACTTTTTAGAGCTACACAGTTGTAATTATGGATCCTATGTGATACATTGAGGCAATAGACAGAATTGAAATCCTGATTTAAAATGGTATTGTCTTTTCTGTCATATAAAGTGCAAGAGACACGGTTTGTAAAGGTTATCAGCCCAGCAGATGTTCTTTTAAGAATATGCTTATTTCACACTCGTCAATTGACGGTCATACATTAAAAGATACATTAAAGAGCAAACTGTAAGATTTTTGATTATTGTATTTTTTCTCACCTAATTGAAGAATATGTGAGGATATGAAATAATGTAGTCAAATGAATATAGGTTTTGATAACAAGAGTAGGGAGTTGTGTGCTAAAACGATTTGCGAAATAACTTACAAATAGCCACGCTTTACGACGCGTAGGAAAAGAAGCAAATAACCGCTGTTCATATACTCCCCCTGTAAATCCAGGGTTCGAAATTGAGGGGAGCGGAGAGCTATTCAGCTCCTGCTTGTAGCCCAGAAGAGCCTGGCTAGCTTGACACCAACAGCTATGAGGAGCTATTTTTGGCTCCCCAGGCCAACTAATGCCGAATAAACATACATATGTGAAATTAACTGTGCGTTTGGGACAATCAATAAATGAGCATTAGGGCAAATCTATATGCCATATAAAAGCATGAAAAGAGTCGTAAATAATGGAAACAATTTTATTATTTATTTTAAGCATTTTTAAAGCGCTCAGAGAGCCCAAGGGCATCGAGGCGCTGTTACAGGAATAGATTTTTTTTTATTGCGTAATTGTTTCTTTTGTCTTAGTTGCGTTATTTATAACGCGCTTAAACATGCAGCGGTTTCTAAGCGCGGACCCGGGGATCGAACCTGTGTTGCTTCGTATCGTCTTGCTTCCAAGGCGCGCACGTTGCCGCTGAGCTATCCTCCTGTTTGCATCTTATGTGGAAGTTAGATTTGCGAAACGCTACGTACTACCTCCCTGTTCCCCACTGGTAGCTCCTGCTCACTATTTAATTCAGGATACCCAGGAGCTGTTTTTAGCTCACGCTTAGCCAATCTTAATTTTGATTCCTGAAATGGTGTAAGCACAGAGAATAAAATGCCACTTTAATTTATCCATCCATAGGATTCTTTTTAGATATTTGATAGTGGGTGACCCGCAGTTTAGGGATGTGCAACGGGTCTCCCTCGTTTAAGATACATTATTGGTGGTGCTTTATCTGCAATATTTGCTATGGTCTGAAGGTCACATTTATAAACAGAGACAAATATAACAAGAGATAGACAAGTGAGGAGAGAACCTGGATGTCGCACGAGAAATGAGAAATCGCATGAATAATAGGCTTCATCCTGGACTCTTCCCACTTAGGAGCACTGTAATATAGGCGGTACTAGCCGATTTAATGGTACTTCATTTAACAACATCACACGGATGAAAGGCTGTGCAGGCATTGTCAGGATTCAAACTTTGAAAGTACAGGCAAGTGTTTAACAGGTAAGCTTCCTGCCAGAGCAAAAGATGCAAGCACTTCTCGCTGCAAAGAGAAGACGACAGAAGTGGAGTTGGCAATACGTTATTAGTCTTTTATACTGTGCACATCACCAGAGTAATGATCTTAAAGCACCAGGCCTTGTCCATGTAGAGGCGAATTGTGGACCTACCAAGGGTGGCCGCTAGAACGTGGTTTGCGCGGTGAGAAGGAATCTGGGTCAAAGAGAGGAGAAAAGCGATGGAGCCAAAGACGTGCAGACATAACTCAAACATGCAGGTAAATTAAAACAGAAGGGTGAGTGATAGTGATTGTTGGGAATAATGTATTGTTTTTAGTGTTTTGACTAGAAGAAAATGTAATCAGAAGCCGGGACACTGGGCAGCAGAATTTTCACGAAGGCAGTTAAGAACGTGATGGTGAGACAAGTCACACCGTAGTTGGGTCTGACCTGTACTTCGCATTGCACAGCAGAAGGGTAGGGGACAACCATATGCTGATGCACTAAACACCACAACAGCAACAAGGAAGAAGCCCCGCATACTGCACTTATAAGGGCTGCTACGCGCGAACTCTCAAAAATGCAGGGCTTAAAAAGGAAGGAAAAATGGAACAAGATGTTCATGGAATTCAGGATATTCAAATAATGCGAGAGGAAAAGTATGCTCTGTGCACAAGTAAATATTTTTTTATAATCCTCATACTCATGCCAAATCATAAACGAGCAAGTAAATGGGCTACAAAAAGGTCCATATTCCTTGCCAATTTAAAGAAAAGTAGGTATATGTAATGTCATGTTGGCAGCAGTACGCTACTATAGCAGAAGTAGGGCTGCTTAGTGCCATCTCGACTAACAGTCTTCCTTTATTCTGTTACTTTGCCAACATCTTTAATTACTTTTCTTTAGAACAAATATTTTAGATGACAGACGGAGGCATCAAGGAGATGTGACAGATCTGAAGGGATAAGGGGCAGCACTGTGAGAAGGTATGACTTTGAAGGCCGCCATGGTTTAACATTTCTCAATTATGCATAAAATACTACAGACAAAAATGAAACCGGCTGTTGCATTAGGTTTGTAAGCTGGGATATTAAATGCATGCCCACCCTTTCACCTCAGCGACACAAGTGTGTTTAGTAGGTTCCAGGAGGTAAGCTAGACTATAGTAAGGTATTTGGGGAGGTTCGGGGGGTGGGGCGAGGTGATGGTCTGGACAGAACAGTGCAGTGCTTATTGGTTGGCCAAATGCTTATGCATCCCCTTGCTAGCTATAGAGGGTTCAGGCAGCCATTCAGCGTTGGTTCTCAGCACACTCAAGGCTCCACTCCTAAATTTTTGTCCCCTCCACCCTGGAAATGGACTTCCTAAGCTTCTGTAATGGTAGGAAAACGTACTTGTACCTCAGAGTCTTCTGCCCTTTTTTTGCAATGAAGGCTGACCTTGGGATGCAGTCCTCCGATCTATTTTGAAGTAGCTGTCACAGATCAGCCTGAAGCCCGGACATTGCTTCTCCTTACAAGAACCCACTGACAAAACCACAGCAGAAACAACTCAAGGAACAGCACCCAGGTATTCACCTCTGTAATCCCAATGCCCACCAGGGGCGGCTCATACATTTGGGTTCAAGGGTACCACCCTCTCTTATTTCTGCACTAGCTGAATGATGTATCACTTATAGCTGTCATCTGGTAAAGCAGCATCTATTTCAATTTGCAGAGAAGCAGTGCTATGGCAGTGTGCTAATGTGTGGTGGCCTGAACTGGGAGGCTGGTGCTGCTTGTGCAAGGGCTCATTGCGGGCTGTTATAATCTGCCGCCGGTAACCTCCTCCCATGTGGCCAGGGGACGGCAGCCGCTACCTGATCCTGACCCTGGGGGCGGGTATATGACGGAGGATCACATAGGAGGAGACAGCCTCCGGGGAGATTTCATGGCTTCATTGAATAAGACAGGTATCCCCCATGAAGAAAACCCCTTGATACCCAATACCCTAATGGCCTATTGTCATGCATCTGTACCCGCTGTTAGGGAAAAAAGAGAAACTTTTTCCCAAAACCCTCTAGGCAAAACTTCCATCCCTAGACTAAAAGGTACATACTCCAAGACTACCGATTCCAGTTCCAAATATCATCCATCTAGAACTGGCTCATCATTTGGAACCATTGAAAGTGATTTCCCACAAGTAATCTGCATCAGTTAACATCAATGGACTTAATTTCCCACAAATACCCAAGTACTGGGATGAGGAGCAAGAACGTAAAGATATAGAGCAGGAGGAGCCTCAAGCTCAATGAGCGTGCTAGTTGTATTCAGAACTGTGAATCGAAAACAAACTGCAAGGGGTTGCTGCTGTTTGGGAGAAGTCAATGCACCTCTCCACAAGGCTTGTGGAACATGGAACCAAGAACCAGTGTGGCGTAGCCCTTCGGCTCGCCAGCAAGGAGGCGAAGGAACTCAGCACAAGCAGGACGTGCCGCAGGCACGCCAGGAGCCAAGGGAAGATTTGTGGGCATTCTGCAAGGGGAGAAAGCAGCATATTACCTACTGGGACCTGAAGAAGACAATGCTGAAGTGAATCAGCAAGAGTATTTTTATTTTTTTTATTTATTTACATTTATATAGCGCACAAACAGCCCAGGGGCATTGAGGCGCTGTTACTTGCAATGACTTAGTTCCATGGTGCATGTAAGATAGCGGTTGTTGACACATTGTAAATGTTGCAGGATGACATACTGTTGTTACAGATATTGCTTTTGATCATATGATACAATATACATGGGGTAATCGTGCTAGTATGTCTAGCCTTATGTGAACAGGGTAGTCTTCAGCGTTTTGCGGAAGGTGGTAATCGGAACGACATGAAAGCAGTCCAGACTGAAATGCAGGCGGCAAAGCTTTGCCGCTTAAGTTCAAACGCAACAGAAGATGCCACACAGAGGCGATGAATCAACCCAAGCAAAGTGGGGAACCGGGAGCGTTTCGGCGACCGCGCCAAATAGAAACTGTAAACATTAAAGCTCCAGAAACTGAGACATTAAAGAGACAGATCGCAAATCAAGGAAACGTGTTGCAAATAAGGGCCACAGCCATATGTGAATACCTGGAATGTAAATATGTGGGGAACCCGTAACAAATGTTGAATCAACCAGATGTACAATACCCAAGAAGATATATGCAATTGTGGAAGTAAAAGCGGAACTGTTACCTCTGAAAAGAAGACCTGGCAGGCGAGTAAACCAGACAATTGCAAATCTACAGGAAGTGCCAGGAAAGGATGTAAAACTGTATTTGCTGAACAAGAAGGAATTTTTTAAAGAAGGAACTACAAGGCTAAGTAGCTTTCTAACTAACAGGATTGTTGTGGTACAAGAAGGACACAAAGAACTGTTAGAACAAGAATCATTGGCATTGAGGAAGAATTCAGGGGAACGGAATCACCCTATGGAACCAAGGTTCTTTTATCTTGGAGAACTTATGTTGGAATTGTTCTATTTTCCTTTATGAACTCATTTTGCAATCACCAGGTTAAAGACATTTCCCTTTTTAACGTTATAGTTTGTTTTGTAGCGTGAGGGTCAGGAAATAACTTCTGGACAAAAGGACAGTTTTTTAATTTTGACTTCCTGACACGGACATATCCTTAGTTTTGGTTTCAGGTAGGGAAATTGCTATCAGGGGCCTTTTTGCAACAATGTTTGTGTTCATGAGAGTCCTTAACCATAAACACGGCAACTTTGTGTCCGACTTTTATTTCCGACTCCTCACCGGGAATTAGGCAAAGCCAAAATGAGTGTTCAATTCGAGGATACTTGAATATTTTGGCATGCCCAACATGGACAGGTTTTCTTACAGTGGCATTAGCCAACATGAGAGTTTATTACATGGAGTAGTGATTATATATATATATATATATATATATAGGCACTTCTGAACACGTGTCTTCTTATAGCACATTACTGGCAAAGTCAACATGAGTCTTCTTACTAGCATATATTGGCAAAACCAACATATATAGTTTTCCTTATGGTGGCATTACTGGGCATGGCCATAATGAAAAGGCCTTCTTAAATTAGCATAATACGGGCATATATTGTGGGAATAGGCATCATGAAAAGGCTTGGTCACCTGGCATGTGTTAGATTATTTTTTCATGTGTTACCCTGCAAAAACTATTGCAAACTGCATGGCTTTTTGTCAGATTTTTCACAACAGCGTGCCTTAAAAAGCATTGTAACCAGGGGTAAAGTCCTAAAAAACATGTGGGGGTACTCATTAACATATGCAACGGGATGCGATGTCACCAGAAATTAAACATATCAAGGTGAACATGCTTGCATAACCATACAAATTACACAGGACGAACGGCACTTGCCTTTCATAAAATCAACACACAAAAAACCAAGAGAGGATATTTTCTTCTAATGGTGTTTTGAAAACATTACAAGGTGTGCATGTTTTAAACCCCCAAAATCAATAACAAGCAGTCCTGAAATGTGACATTTCACCTTTAGTTGTATGCTATGTTTCATCCGCTTAACTGGTGCACTGGTGAACGGCCCAGCCTCTGAACCTGGAGACGGTATAAGCTCGACAAAGACAGTCAATGGTTCTAATTTTCCACACGCCCTTTAAAATAACCAGGGGGACTGTGTCGGCCCTCTGAAAAAAGTGGGTGGACGCCGTCCACCCGGGTGTACCCTCAACTTGAGCCCGGATTGTAACACAATAACTACAAATAATTATTGACTCTCCTAGGTTGGCAAAGGCTCCCTCACTAGGATCAGTCGCAAATGGTAGTGGTAATATTTGCCTCCCCAAATGGAAAAGAAAAAAAAAAAAACGCACCCGTCAATGCCACCCACACAGTGCAGTTGAGCGGCTGTTTGGTGGTTTGAGCACAGTAAAAACAAACAAAAAAACGAAACGAGTACAAGGAGTGGCTTTGGCGACCTGCAATTAGTGCAGAGGAGATAGTTTCCCATTCATAAAGTCCTCCTTTCTTTCAACCGAAGTCATGCACCAGTATTCCGCACTCTCGGAAGCACCCTTATGGAAAAATGGAAGAGTCGCCTGGGTATTTACCATAAGCATTGGTTAATTAAGCATTTGCCTACAGGGGAGAGGTTGGACAAATGCCAGGCTTTGGGTGCCTTGAAGCAGAGTTAACGGACACAAGCAAAGCGAAGGCCAAAAGCTGATCATGCTTTTGGCCTCCTCATTGGACTGAGAGGGAGGCGGGGCACCAGAAACAGAGCTGGTTTGGGGGAGAATGTCAGGCAAGAGGTGAATCACTGCTGGGAGGCATCGTGGGCAACTTAACTGTGGACAGCCTATGGGAGGGTGAAAATATGGCCACTATCAGAGATTAGTGCCCAGAATTCCGCACCATGATTGACTGGGCCATATTCAGCATTAGAAAAAAGGGCAATTAACATGAAAAATCTATATTTAATCGAATGGGAAATGTGTGGACCAGAGTAATCATTGTAATGCTACAGGCCAAAATAACAAAATAATATTTTCCCACTAACGACACCAGAGTTGGGCAGTTCTCTGTTAAAGATCAAAAGGTGTCAGTACGGCCATCGGTGCTAGGAAATCCTTCAAGATTAAATTTCATCCTGGCTCCTCCAGGTGTTAGCAGAAACCTGTAATTTTCAATAAATGCCACGCTAGAACAACCGCACTGCCTTCCACTCCCAAGAGCATGCTGGTACCGTATTCATATGCATGTAAAAAGTGATACCAAAAAGAGTTGAGCAGTGAAGACCAAGGAACAAAATAAATATAAAAAAAGAGGATTGTACAAGAACAAGCCAATAGGCCCAACACCGAAGAGAAGTTGACATTTGAATAAAAACAAGGACAATCAGTCTGGATCTGCTCAAGAAGAAAACATTGCAGACACTTTGGACACCGTCTCACATCATAATGTCAGAGGCAAATGGTCTATGGTGCTGAATGCTGCTGATGGATCTTAAACGAAGTGGGAGCCAAGATCACCACCGCTGACTGACAAGTGTCCAAAGGTAACCCAAGAAGGAAATGAAAAAGGCTAAAGCCTGACTGCAAGGTATCCAACAGGTGTACAAACTCCAACGATTTTGGCTTCTGCCCAGTGGCACAAGCAAACTAGAAAAACAGATTGACTAACCCCCCCCCTCTACTTGTCCCCTAGTGTCTACCAGTTAGTAAATCAAAATCCTATTATCACTCTCAAAGTTACACAATTATTCAATTTTATTTGGTCTTTCGCCTTTCTTAAAAAGCACATTAAAACTGATAAAGTATGTGCACATTCATAAACCATCAAAGATACATATCTTAAATTGACACAACAGTCAAAAAAATCAAACAAATCATCACATACAATTTCCAATTCTTTTAAACAACTTAATTGGATTACAGTTAAATACAAAAACAAAGCAAATCTTTCTGGCAACCTAGATTTTTTTCTAGTTGGACAGAAAATTGTCTAGTCTGGTGTTTGTAAATTAATCTATCTGAAGCAGAAAGCTACTGTGTTTTTTCCATAACCGCCCCTAGCTTACAAATCTAATCTTCCTGGTTCTAATCAATAGTACAATTCATATTGAAGAACCAGCATTAATGGCTACACAAAGAGATTAGGAAAAAATAGATAGGTATTTCCTTTCATGTCGACATATGTTTTGGCCACATGGACACATACTGCACAATCTCAAATGCTGTTGGTCTACTTAGTGTATGGGCCATCTTTAGGACAAAATAGTTGTACAAGAAGTCAATTCTTCCCCAATTAGATGCTTCTTCAAATTCAGTTTATAACAAATATAAAATTATTTTATTTGATTGAAGGTACTATTACTACAAAAGTAATGTCAGGAGGGTTAGTCAAAGCTACCACCACGATTACTGACCTGGAATTCACTATACTTGGTTAGAGACGTTGAGAACTCAAAATACGCGATCCTGATGTATTACGGATCGAAATTTCAGGTGCATCACACTAATTGCAAATATACATTAAGACTATCAAGTTCTTCATCCAAATGGGCTACTTAGTTCTAGTCATTCGGTGAAAAATGTTTTATTGCATCTTTTTACCTTATCTGGTGATGTGCGCCAAACGATGGGCCATCTCACTTGTTTTTGTAGTTACAAAACTAGTTCTTGCTGAATGTGTTGAATCCTTTCACATTATTAATCCACTTTCCCGTCTTGCTGACAAATTCTTTATCTATGGTGGAAACATAGAAGCAAACAAACGTTCTTTTCTATAGAATTTTTTTTTTTTATAACTCGCTCTCCCTATCAGTATGGACCTGTTTATCTCATATCTTTGAATTTATATTCAAAGATAGCTTAAGCCAAAGGGTAATCTGTAAATACCGCTATTGATGATTCTGAAGTTCCAACAACCAAAGAATGGGGTGTCTTCAGAGGACGAGGCCAGGTATTCTCGTCAATTTTTCAATACAACCTCAGCTTCGCTCCTTCAGGCAGGGTATTTAACTTAAGGAAGACATAGATGTACGATGTTCTGTTTATTATATTTGCACTCTGATATGACACAGTTGTTCATGAAAGAAGCTCTTGAACTTAATCTGTCATATACCCATGCATTTAATGCTGCATCTTTATAAACTTATGTTCAATCTGACGAGAAATCTAATCTCCTTCGTGTTTCTAACTCCTGCATAATTAAATCGGGAGTGGCAGATGATTGGGAGATTTTGAAAAGATTAGTCATTCTAAATATATGCGGTGCAACAAACCGATAAAACTACTGTGCACAATATAGTCTTTGCAGCGTAGTGCTCACCTAAAACACCATTTCAATATCTAATACAAAGCACATCACTCGATCACGGAGGACCAAGGTACGGCTTACCTATTTGTTCAGCGTGTGAATCTGACTTTCACTCGTTTGCGCTCGCTCCGTGTAAAACCAAGCTACGGACAAGACCTCACGTCTACGCGGCATCTCTAATACCATTATGGAAGTGCCAGTCACGTGATCCCATGCCACGTGACTTCACCAAACAGGAAGAAATGTTCGGAAAAAAAACAACAACGTTGGCTCTGTCAATCTTTATTCTCTTAGTTTTGAACTGTTATTTAACATCAATACTAGTTATTCCTCACGGGTAATAGTATGCAACTTACTTATAGGAAACGCATTTTCTGCATTTTTTGAAGGATTCGAGTAGCCAATCAAATTTTTGTACCTGTGATTTCTAAAATGTCACAGATCATGTTTGGGTTTACCTGGCATTCTCCTATTGCTCTTATGGTCGCAAATCGTGATTTGATAGGGAGCAGAGCCTATAGCTCCTATTAGAGACTGTATGTCTATTCAAGCTGCATATTGATAGTTTATCACTTTTCAGATTCACATGGAGGTCTTATCATACATGGATTTAAGGTACTTATCTTAACTATCCTCATTGTCCCCATTTGTTTACGATTTTGTTTTGTCAGATACCATCTTTCAAAAATCAGAGGTCTTGATAATTGCATTTGGTCGGATAGTCGCAAAAAGAAGGACTTGCAGTATCTTCCTGTATTATTCCTGGGAGACACCCCATATAACAATTAAACTCTTCGTGTCCATACTCGAGTGCCTTATCTCACCGGTTCATATCTTAGAGGAACACATTCCACTCTACTGATTCATTCAGTCCTTGCATTACGTGTCTGTATCATAAATCCATTTTTGCTCACAGCGCTGCAGTGTCAGGTCTCTATTTCCTCCTCTTGGGGATGGCTTAATGACCTGTAATATACACCACAACATGTCAGTGGGTTTATGTTGTTTTTGGACATAAATGAGCTACCAGTGGCTTGTTGTCCACTTTGTTCTTTATACAAGATTTATGTTCACATATACGCTGTTTTATCTGTCTTTTTGTTTTGCCAATATATATGAGGTTGCAGGGGCATATGATGACATACACTGCCCCTGCAGTTTGGCAGTTGGTAAAACTGGTTAATTGTATCACCCTACCTTTTAGAGTACTACTTGTCATGTCCTTTGTCTGAGGACAGACCGAACAGCGGCCGCATCTGTGGTGGCCAACCACAGCCGACAAACCCCATAGTGTAGACTGTCCTGCATGGTCATGTGGTTGTTCAGGGTAGGTATGGACCAGGCTGTCTTAAATTATTCTGTCTTTTAAAGGCAAAGCGTGGTGTGGGCAGATTAAAGTCATCCGTCTTTATCATGTGCCAATTTTTGAGTATAGCTTTTCTAAGAGCTGCTCATCATGCTAAATGTGCTGACACAAGTCATTTTGTCTATGATGTTTTTCTTCATAGAATTTAGACAAACTTCCCAGCTGGTATGTTGTGCTCTCTTATAAGCCCATTGTATTGTTGATTTTGGGTATCCTCTATCTTTAAGCCTTGTTTTAAGAATCTTACCATGGTTTTTGTAATCATCCATTTGTGAACAGTTTCTGCGAATGTGCAGAAATTGGCCAAAAGGAAGGCCTTCTTTTAGACTCTGAGGATGGGAACTATTATAGTCCAGTAGCATGTTTCTATCAGTAGGCTTTCTATAAAGGACTGTTTTTAAAGTACCTTGGTTAGTTTTGATAATTTCTAAATCTAGAAATTGTACTTTTTGCTCGTTGTATTCCATTGTGAATTGAATAAATGGGTTATGTGCATTCAGCCATTCGTGGAACACAATCAACTGAGCGATTGATCCTTTCCATAACATACAGACATCATCTATATACCTATACTATGCTTTTATATTAGGGCTAAATGGATTCTCTGGATGATAGACCGAATTGATCAGAAAATGATCCATATAAAGATTTGCCAAGTCTGGGACAAAGGTGGCACCCTCTCAGTCATTTTTAGAGACTGGCCTATTGCAGAGTTAAGGCAGGTGTAAACAATTTAAGCCTTTCATTTTTACTTTACTCTACGGGCCAAAATATTAAAGCACCACAGGGAAACTTCTCTTTTGTAAGGTAACAAAAATCAGACTTCCATGTCATTGTACAATGGTCCTATGGTAAGAAATATAAAGCTCCAGATCAGAACAGTAGATAATGAACGCATACACAACTGTCAGGTGTTCAGTGGTAACCAGGTCACAGGCAGCAAAGGTGAAGTCGAGCGCATAAAGGGACCTTGTGAGACGTGCTGGGGGACCTGCGCCTTTAAAAGAGGGTAAGAGGCAGGTCACTTGTTGCCCAGGTCCTAGGAGTGATTGCAACTAATCGAAAATTAGGGAAACAGTCTGTTAATGAAGAGCAAAAGTCAAGAAGTCTATAGGCAATAAGAAAGAAAGATGTTGTCGGACACCACCGTTTGACCATCAAGGTTTTTAAATCAGCAAATCATTACAGAGATCTCTAATCTTTTCGCCAGAGCCAATATTTATTAGCAAGTAGTGGAGGCCGGGGCAATTTTTCTAGCAAGTTAATTGAGGTTAGTCAATCTGGAGGGGCACAGATTGATATAGATGTCCGTGAGGTTTTATATATTCTTGTCTACATTTATTAAACTGAAGAGTGTAGGGCCAAACAATCCCGAGTTCTATAAATTCATGGGCTGGTGACCACTGCAAAAGCTAGACATTTCCTGTGAAAATAAAGCGATTGCAACCCAAAAACAAGCAGCCTTCTTTACAAGGTTGTAAAGCAATATTCAAGCTCTATTATATCGCATTAAAACTCTGCCAAACCCACCTCTTCCTCAATGGAAAACAGACAAAAGATGCGAAGGGCCCAGTTTGTTTGAGAGGCACAACAATGAGGTAATGCACATAATTAAAAATAACTTGTTTTTTATAGATTACATTTCTCTCAACTACAACTGAGATTGCAAACAAAACTGATGTTACTACCCAACACAATGGCATTCATATTATGGACCTCAGAAGGATCAAAGACCGAGTTCACCCATTTAACTTGCAGGTGGGCCAATAATCTGCCAAGCCTTAATAGGATACACCAGATGGGATAGTTTAATATATCCTAAATTGCATCCGTTTTATTGCAGTGCTCTTTGCTAAGAACAAGTGAGGGGGAAATGCACATCTGGCAAACACGGTAGTCAATCAAAATCACGTGGCATATTTACTTTATAGGTACACATGCAGTTTTGTTAGAACGTGTTCTGCTTTTTCTAGCTATATCATTTTTCTGACTTTTCGGGTGGACATGACTTTTAATGTTCAGAGGGATCTCCATGGACTAGTTTTAACATTAAGAAAGCTCAGCAGAATAAGGCACCTGCTTCAGAGGCCAGTGTGTATCCTGACGGTCACAAGTTTACATGCGAGTGGTTGATTAAGACTTTCATTCTCCTTCAGGGTGACATGGCGCTGCACTTGGCAAACAGCCCTAGGCAATCAAGCACAATACAAGCCTTTACACACAACCTAGAACATGAGGCATGGTTACTTCTTGTAGCGTTGGGAAAGCTCTGGATGAAATCGATGCAGGGATCTCAGGGAAGCCAGATTAAAAAGTCAGACAGCACTGGAAAACATCAAAAGAAGACAAAAAACTAAGGAAAAGCCACTTAATAAAAAACAAATGTTTACCAGTTCTTTAGAAAACGGTTACACACTTGTACTTGCTAAAAAGCCAACAACAAGCTAGTACTCCTACGTCTGTCCCCGTTCCTCCCCACAGTCCACAGCGGATGGTAACGCAGCCATTGTCCAGCAGAAAATCCTAACAAGTTAAATTTAACACACAGCAACGTAGCCTGCATATGCACACACATGACCACGCCCCTCCTGGTGCTACCCTAGGTCTCGCCTCGCAGTCTGCATTACTATGGAGTAGGAGTACAGTAGTCATTTATGGTGAGTAACTTTTACTAATTTGCAGTGGTTCTAAATGATCGTTTTTGAACCAAACCCAATAGTGGTGCTGAAGTGGTACCAGGAAGGTAAAATGATGCAGCCTCACCAGGTGGCACTACCTACGATAGATAGCCTTGGCACCATGGGAAGGACAGGAGAAACATCATATATTTAGTCTCTGGAACATGGAGTGGCAAGAATACACACAGAAATAGATAGTGTGTTGAAATAGGCATACATTGGTGGAAAGCCAAGAACATGTGTCCCATATGTGGTTTGCCAAGTTAAAGCAAACTATGTCAGTTACATGCTTAGCAGCCTACAAACACATTTCGAAGGATGTAAGACCGATGAGGGTATCACAGTAATTCATAGCGTTATGTAAACCAAATGGAGCTGTGTCACCAGCGACTCTAGCAAGATTCTTAAGAATGGTGCTGGTACAGGCCAGTATGAATGTGCACTGTTGTCGCGCACACTCAGCGAGAGGAGTAATGGCAACAAAGGCTTATATTATAGGAGCCAGATTGGAAGTAATCATGAGATCAGCAGATTGGTCGAATGAGTCAACCATTAAGACTTATTTCAAACCAAGGGAGAAAATGACAACGTTGGTGGCAAGTAAGCTATGAACAAGCATAATCCGAGTCTCCGGTCTTGACCTAGAATTCATATTTTCAACACATTTGTTCCAGAAAGTCATAATTCTATTAAAGACACAGAGGCAAAGGATTATCCCACCCTTGCAATCATGTTAGTCAATGGATGTATTTATCATAATATATTGTGTTATTAATGTAATGACAGTATTTCCCACCCTCTTTGATTCAGTTCACTGAGATATGTTTTTCACCATAGGTACAATATTGGATAACAAACCAGCTGGGAACTGAGAGTTGGAGGATTTGCATTGGAGATCGCGTTTACCAGTTGGGGCGCAAAGTTGGATCAGCAAAACAAAGAGGAGGTTTCAAAGGAGCAGCAGTGTTTATGAGACTATATGGATGTGGATTGGTCAGGTTTATCACATGTTTTATCATGGACCAATAACATATTGGACTACCAAAGACTAACTAAAGTGGGAATTGTAGTTTTTTGGCTTTGTTACTGTTTATTATTGGTATTTGAAAGCTGCTTGAGAAGTAAAGTTGTTGCTTTCCCCTCCTTTCTCCCTCCCTTGATCCCTTATCCACTTTAGCTCTTCCAAGCTCTGGGAAAACTTAACCAATCCTCCATCACTGTTATCTGCTGGGAACTGTGTCCCAGGGTGGCTCCCAAAAGCCTTGTGCAACACTTGCCCCATGCCGGGGTGAACTCTTCTGGCTAATGCTAGCCTTCCCTTCATCACTGGAGGAGCTCTACAACCTCCCTTTAAGTTAGCCAAACTTAAAGGGAGGTTGTAGGGAGTATATATATATAGTTAGTATAGGAATCTTGGGGCTGCTTCCCGTCAGAAATCAATATATGAATGTAACAAGTCCAGCAGCTGATTATTCAGCACCACTGAAAGGAGATGTCAAGGCTCACACGACCAACGGGGGCGTGGTGCGTACTCCACGCACAATCCACTTTAAAACCGAGAGTTTCTCTCTCTGGTTGCCTTAGACCGTTTTGCTCCTGCCTGATGTATAATGAACTCGAGCAAACAGTTTGTTCTTCCTCTGCGAGCACTCCTCAGCAGTCGCAGAGGTCCGAACAGAAGAGCAGGAACTAATCGCGCTCCCATCGTGCTTCGGTCTACTTCCGTGACCACAATGCCCCCTACTTGCTGGCCTGTGCTGTTGCTGTCGCCAGAGCCTCTCGCCCCGTCGTGACTGCAACAAATGATAGTAATCCCTTCACATATATGCTCCAGCACAGTCTGACGTACGCTGCGAGCACGCTGACTCAACGTGCGCTCTAAATGCGCTATCGTATATAATAATCTAAACACCACCAAATACCACATGAAGCATATACTTGACTGGCTGCTCGAGCAGCAAAGAAAGAGGAGGTTTGAAAGGAGTGGCAGTGTTTATGAGACTATGTGGATTGGTCAGGTTAATCACATGTTGTTTCATGGACCAATAATATCTTGAACTACCAAAGACTAATTAAGTGGGACTTGTCGCTTTTTGGCTTTGTTGTTGTTTATTATTGGTATTTGAAAGCTGCTACAAAAATAAGGTTTAAGAGAAAGCATAATCCGAATTACAGTTATACATACAGCAGAGAGGGAAATTATAAGGTCAATCTCTAACATAATGTAGCTCAAGGGTGCACATACAGGAGAGAATGAGAGCAGATTACAAACGAGATGTGGTTCCATCACAAGGGTGCACGTAGACAAGCTGGCTTTTGGGCTGGAGGAGGATAACTAGCATCAGCGAGGTCAACTCAGAATGCACAGTCACACACATGAAACCAGCAGGAGTGGTGGAAACAAATCAAAAAAGAATAGATCTTCAAAGCCTCGGACAGGCACAAGGTTATCAGAGTGCAAGCGCATAGACGGAGCTGGGCACTAGAATCGTGCAGAGTATTGCAGAGGAGCAGGTGGGGGAAAGAGGGTATGCAGTGATAAAATTACAGCAAAAATGTCGCCTGTAAAAAAAAAAAAAAAAAAAAAAAAATAATATTGCAGCAACAATGCTGTGGTTTGACCTGTTAAAGGTGTACCCCATTACACCATTTAAGGGGAGCGGGGGTTGCAGGGGTATCCCCTGCTCCGCTTGAATGGTATAATGGGTCTGGGGGTATCCTCCGCCTCCTTTACATGGATTGCCTTTTTGCCGCAATATTTTGTGTCCACAGCTATTTTTGCCGCGATTTTAACACATGGAACCGGAAAGATCAAGACTGGTCTAGACAGTGGCGGCCATTTCCCATCACCCATCCATATCTATACTTGGAAGACCTGCAGGCTTCCAAAACGGTTACTGAAGAGCAACTGTAGAGCACAAGAAATGCGCAAATCAGAAGAGGCGCAAATCAGAAGAGGCGCATCGGGCACCAAACGCATCAGAAGATTAAACAAAACGAAAAAGAACATGCAGGAAGTGCAGGCCCACTCTGGCAGAGCAGCGACGTCTCAAACTCGTGTTAACTATTTGCACGGGCTGCTGGAACCTGCGTAGCCGAGGACACTCTGATAACAGGGCTGAGGAAGGGTGTGGACAGGATGTTGCACAGAGTGTGGTTGAGACACAGTGCAGACATACCAAATACAGTAGCTACACACACTGCTGACTGACGGGGTTCATTTGGCTTTCTCATCAAAGCGGAGCTCGCTTTCCAGTTAAACTGGCTACTGGTTGTTGATTTTGGTCTAATGTTGTCTAATGTTCCAAGAACGCAAAACGATCCCAGAGCAACTGCAGTGTTGGACGAAGTTAGAAACTCAGCAGCCTGGCATGCTGTGCAACGCGAGCAGGCAAACCTAGCCTGCCCCAATTATAATGGAAGCGTGCTTGAAGAATCAAGATCGACTGTAAACTTGTGAGAAAGTCGAAATCAACCCCCTCCCAATTATGATATTATTAGCAGAGCACCACGACGTCTGTTGGCAATCAAATACTTGATAAAGGCAGAGAGTGGTGTTTGAATTGCACACCAATTATAGTGTTCATTGTGACGGGGCGGGGAGCCACAAAACACCACTTGGACAAGGGACTTTCTTTCATGGGGTTTTATTTGTAATAGACTCGGATAGTAGTAGGATATTCTTCCTGGCCAAAGGGCTCGTCTCCTTTGGGATTGCCACCACCCTAGCCCAGGCATCCCTAACCCCGATTAGTTTTAGGGCACAGTAACGCATACTGTCTGGTACTAAGACTCATACTATGGTGATTGCTCTGAGGCGTTAGCTATCTGACTCCCTAGTGGTCTTCTAGCTATCCCTTACTTAGCCACACTTAAGGCCTGATTCACAGAGCGTTTCTCAATGGGATTTCACCATTATAAAACAGTGAATCCGGCTCTTAGTGTTCAAGGGATTTAGGCAATGGTGCCCTACACTCGCCAAGTTAGAATCACAGTCCGCCACGCACACTCTTCTCTGGCCCTTCTGCTGTTTGTCCCCACCCCCTCTCTACCAAGCATATATCTACCCCTCAGATCTTTCACTCGGCCTTCCTACCACAAGCCTTGGAGGTTAACCTCTTTCCTCCTCTTTCTGCTTTCTCCACTCACTACTACTACCACCACCACCACTACTTCAGATTACTGCACTACTCCTACCCTCACTACTACCTCACTTCTTCATGAGTACCTCTCCACTCCTACTACTACTGCCTCTCACTACTACCACTGCTCCTCTATACTTTCACCTTTTCTCCATTCTACTACCTCTCACTACAACCACTTCTTACTCCTACCTTTCAGCTGCTATCACTTCTACTCCAGCTCCCCCTTCCAACCACTAACTCTTCTCTACTTCTACTGTACCACCTACTATACCATGACTGGCCTCACTCATGCACATCGATAGAGATAGAGATATACATCTCCCCCTATCCCCCTCTCCCTGACTTCCAGGGAGTGTCTGAGGGAAGGGCTCAGAAGACTTCATATGGGCTTTAAGCACCGCACCCTGTTTAGCCAAGCGGCTCATCACGTTCAGGGAACTCAGTCAACAGGGGCTGCTGTCCCTTGTGAAGACCTTCCTTTAAGGCTCCTTTTGTAAAAATAGAAAACCCCTTGTGGATTAGTGGCGTTTCTTCCCTTTGTGTGAGCTTCAGCAGAGAGCATCTGCTGAAGCCATGCTTCCTAAGTCACTGTGAAAGCTTGCCGTCTTCCGGCTGCGTCCATCTCACTTCCTTCCCGAAGTGATGCTCCACCACACGGCCACCCTCCCACCACCTCCTACATCGTCATCCATCAGCTGGCACAGCAGACCTGAAATGTCTTTGTGCGTCTCCCAGTGGTGCTGCCGGACCTCCGTGGCCCTGTGGCGGATCCAGATTACGATGGAGATCGGCTCACCAGCGATCCATTTTTTAGATGTGCTTGGGATACCTTAGCTTAGCGGTTTCCATACTACTTTATACAGGAAGCCTCCTTCACCGACTCAACTTTCATCCCCCCCATGTCTCATTAAGAATCTTCCATAAAGCAAACTTCTGAGGGTATGGAGAATAGTAACAGTGACGATTGTCAGACCGAGCTTGCTCTCACATCTATCAATTTAAACAACGAGGTCATAGAGAGGCCAAGGAGACTCCCCTTATGGACAAAGTTGGTGCTATGACACGAGTACTCACACTGGCTAAGCAGAATAGACGTGAAGGACCCAACCTTACATTTAACTCCACATTTTAATTCCAAAGAACCCAGATTAGGAGAATTATCCATAAACAGTGGGACGTCATCACCAAAGACACCTGATTAGAGTCTTTGTAAACAGATCCCCCAGTCTTCACCTACAGAAGCAGTCAACATTTTAGAACCCTCTTGGCTAACACCAATATTGACCTTTCTAACGCGTGGATACCTAACCAACGTTCTGGTACATTCCCATGCTTACACTGCATCAATTGCAATAAAGTCATCAAGGGTAATATTTTGTAACATCCTAGAACTGGGGCCAAGATCAAACTTCCAGAGTTTGTTACCTGCAATACTGATTGCATTTTCTATGTGAGAAAGTGTCCCTGCGGGATATATTATGTAGGTCAATTGAAGCAAAGATTCACAGTGAGATGGAAGTAGCATTAATTAAACGTACAGACTGGTAATCAACGTTATCCAGTAGCAGTGTGAATATTTTTGATTAAAAAGAAAAATCATATATCATCCACTTTCTATATTGATGAATACCATCTCCCTCTTTTCTATGAGGATCAATTAACCGCACAGCCCTTGAGTATTTGTTGAAGGATGTTTAGCCAAACCAATTCCTCTTTTAAACAAGAGGATCCCATATAGTTAGGCAAGATTGTGTGCAGTATCCTTTGGGAGACTACATCAACTTTGTCCTCCTTGCAATAGGTAACCCAACCTTTGTTATAAGTCTGTACTACACAGGTTGGTAGTGTGGCTGAGCAGACGGGCTTATCTCAAGAGGGGTCAACGTGAGCAGTAGAGTTTTTACACAGATTCACAGTGACAAGTATTCAAATAAACTCTTACACTCAAGGTTTCTTGATTAAACAATTATTAATGAATTTAACAGTTAGATGTTTTGCTCCCTTCTGAAGAAAGCTTATATAACACTTTATAATATACTTCAAAACACACTCTTAGTTTCTCTAATCATATGATGCCCATTGGGGATGGCACACAGACACTTCCTACACTCTCGGTTAACTTAAATAGCTAGGACTCTGTGGACATCGATTTATCACTGGTAAATCTACAGCAATACTGAGTTTGCTGCAAAGGTTAAATATGGGAATAAAACAAAGGTTAAAAAATAATTCATGAACTGCTAAGTACTGTTTGAACCCCCAAATGCAAAGTAAATTAACCCTTTCCTGGGGAAAGGTAAAAGCACAAGGTCAGAGGTAAGAATAATCTCTCAGGGAGCCAGGACAGCCAATGTTAGTTGAGCAAAGTCTAGGGGAGCTGGAGATCTATTTGCAGGTAAGTAAAAAGTCTTGCATTGTTTTTAGGAAAGGTTGTAGAAATAAGATTCACTTGAAGGACCACAAGCTGGGAGGCTTGTGAGGGGAAAAGCTGCAAGAGACCTCTGCAATGGCAAACACAAGTCTCAACTGAGAACAAGTTAGGCTACACAACAAGAGGTAAGTCCTCTTAACTTCACAGTACCTTTGGTTAGAAGAAATGATCCCAGCTGACTTCTGTTCCTGTGTAGCTCTGCAGATCCAGTTGTTCCGGGGCCTCAGTCATGGGGACAAGAGGGAGGAGACATGGGGACTCCTGCACTACAATTTGAAGGTGGGCGGCAGCAATGGGCAAACTTCAATTCAGCGGCACAGTTTCAGCTCCTCGCATCTATAGCAAATAGCACCAGCGCGGTCTCTCGGCTACCACTCTGGACTTCCCTCGCATCTGGGGTCCAGCACTCTGTTGAGGTGGCTCAGGCTTGGTCAATCCCAATTCAAGGTAGTTCGTAGGATCTTTCTGGAGCTCAAGTCCCACTTAAAAGCGATGCGACAGCCAGCTCCAAAAGGATGTCCAAACAAGTTCACTTGGATTGGTCCCACCAACCCAAGCGGAGAAGTCATCCATTACGTGGCTACATTAGTAGAGACGAATTCAGAGCTTCAGCACAGCAGCAGGGCTTCACCGGGCAAACCAACGGTCCAGGAGTTGCAGCAGGCACCTCTTCCAAGGTCGTCTTCGGATTCCTTGGTCCAGTGGTCGACTCTGCCTTCCAAGCCAAAAGTCTCGCCTTTTATGCAGGTTTCTCCCATTCACTCGCAGCCTAACTGTCACTCACACAGGAGGGTGGCATGTCCTGCAAGAACAGCTAGCTGTCCAATCACCTTTGGGTGCATTCCTGTAACCAAGGGGATTAAGCACATGGATTTCCGGGCACCTTCCTCACTCCCTGTCCCTGCCAGACATGCTGGAGCCAGAGGCAGGCTTCACCTGTGAATCCTGCCAAAGACAAAACAAACAAAATGGACCAAACCTAGTTTGGAACGCAGAATAAATTTCAAGAACAACCTTTCCAACAAGAAATGGAGAAAAAAGAAGACCGGGACCATTTTGACAAAATGGGCGGCTGTAACGCTCACCTGATTTCCACGGAGGCGCTGGGCTGGACTGAGCTGTCGCCGTGTCTTCTAGTGTGACTCGTAGATCTCGGCCTTCTCCTAGGGCTGGTCCCCTTCTCACGATGTACCGGACGTGTAGAGTGAGGTGTCTGCAGACGGAAGAATAAGGATTTAGGAACTGGATTGACTGAACTTCTCCTTCCTCAGTCCTCTTATTCGAACCAAGGGCGTGGCTTGCTCACCTTAGATATATTAAGGCCAGGCTCTCCATTCTGCGTCTTTGCAGGGGCGCAAGTACCAGTTACTTCACTGGTTCACTGACAATCCTCTTGATTGCAGAGGTTGATGCTGGAAGATACCGCCGTTTACCGCACGAGCGGTTTCTTGATAGTTATTGGAGCACCCTTAATTTAGTCCCTTGCTCAGTCTCAGGGTGTCAAGATTGAAATTGTAGAGGAATGATGCGGCGAGCAGGTGAGTAGGAAAGATGACCGGTTGCTGTCACCCTTTCTAATGTCTCTCTTTGTCCTGCAGGTTTAGGTGCAATGGACGCTGATGAATAAGTGCCCAGGATCGTGCAAGCGTGTATGTACGAAGAAGATGAAGCACGGTGCACGTAAGTAAAATGACTGCTGTTTGTTTCAAAAGCACGCCTTAATGTCTCTTTTGTCCTTGGAGATCGTGGATTCAGAGAGCGTTGCTAGATGGATGCCGGCGAATGTGCGAGCGCGTAAGTAGAAAGTTTATGGTTGGTTTAGAATGCGCCTTAAAATGTCTCCCTTTGTTTTGCAGATGCCGGCATGCAGCGCTTCTTGAAGTTCAGAACGTGCGGAGCGCAGGTAAGCAATTCAAGAATGCAATGCTTAATCAAGTCCTTTTCTTTGCAGATGTCGATGGGGAGCCGAAGAAAGCGGCGGAAGGCTTTGGAAGATGCCGCCGTATTTGGTAAGTAAGAGCGCTGCTCTCGAATTGAATTCTGCTAACCTGTTGTTTTGTCTTGGCAGGTGCAGCTGAGGATCGGATCTCTAGCAGGTAAGGAATTCGTTTTCACAGGAACTGGAGCTGAAGAATCTCAGGAAGACTGGAGCTGACACGGTGAGCGTCCTGCTGCAGATGCAGAATAACGCGAAGCACGTTTCATCAATCGGGTGTGGTTTAAATAGCCTTCTGTAGTGCTTAGGCGTCTTCTTCACAGCCTCGCCCAGGTAAGAAAAGAGTTCCTGTGTTCTGATTCCAGGGAGTGGCTCCTGCCCCACCCAGACAGACAGGAAAAGTAGTTCCAGGCAGAGAAGGATCAGAAGACCATTGAGCTGGTAAGTAAGCAGCATGGTCTGCTGCAGGTAGGTCCACCCAAGCACTCTTAAGCATTATGAGCCCGGCGCTTCCAGCACCGGGACCGGTCATCTTTATGAGCCTGGTACCACTGGCGCCAGGACAAGGTCCAAAAGGTCCCGATAGGGACTGGCTGGTACCCAGGATCAAGGTTATGGGCCTGCTTCCAAGGATGTGAGGCATGTCCTGACCCCTTGGAAGCAGGGATCATGACAGCGGCACCCATGTGTGTCTTACTGCAGCTGCAATTGCAGCCTGTAGTAAAAACACACAATGGTAGGAAAAAGTAAACCACTGCCACCAGCCATTAATTATAGAAAGGGTAACATAAAAATGTTACATGAGAAACTAGACAAAGGGGATACCAAGTTACCCAGCCAGCACCCTATTGTAAGATAGTGTGCTGGGTCTAGAAAGTTAAAATTTAAGTAAAGTCAATTTCACTTCACTGCTCTTGGAAATAGTAGTTTATCCAAGAGAAGGTATTTAAAACTTTTGGGAAATCTGTCACTGCACTGAAGATGCTGTGTATCACAATGTAAAGATGATGCCTATGGAGTTTGTCAGACTCCAATGTCAAAAGAAACACAGAGTCCAGATCAAAGAAAAATACATGAGAGAGTGGGAAAAAGGTCTCACTCTCTCCAGGTAAGAAATTAAAAGTCCTAAAGTCCAGTAAAAAGAGCTGGGGGTCTCCAAGGTAGAGGGAAATTAGCACATTTCTGAGAATTCTCCCTAACACATATGCACTCCTTATGGGCAATTAACCAATGAAATTAGTTATGAACAGCAATTATCTAAAATATTCTTGTGTTCCGATATCAATTCTGAATAGAGAATATATTAAATGTTTTCTTTAATTTGCTTCAACAACATTGTAACATAAAACATCGGATCACTTTCAGATTCAATCTATCAATCTTTTCCCAGATGTTCTCTTTTTTCACATAAAACACAATTTTTTACATAATAACGCAAATTATGTAATTCCCATATAATTCATGACATCTCCATTTGAACAAAGAAAAACAGAATTACATTTCTCAGATTTCCCTAATTAGCTCTTTAACTTCAACAGATGTCCATATTCTATTCCAAGAGTATCCTTAGCATCACTCTACCCGTTTCAAGGTTGAGATCCCTTCTTCAGGAGTATCTATATTGGCTTCTTGACAAATAATTAACAAAATATAGTATTACTCTACTAATCCTTTAATTAATGAAAATAAATACTCATGATAAATCTTACTAATCTCATGCAGTTATGTTCCGAGAAATTCTTCTTCAGTTATAAAATATTTCTTCCACAATCAATAAGCATGTCATGATCTTAAGATAAATCACTCTGCGTATATATATTATCTCACAATGGCCATCAAGCATCATAGGTAATGTGATGATGTCACCAATGTTAGTAAACAACATTGAGATCACCATACTGCAAAGTATCCTACTGTCCAACACGATGGAGATTTTCTCAACATCTACATGAAAACGTATCAAACAATATCCATAATAATCCAAAAATGTAGATGCACATATCTCGTGAAATTATCTAAATAATATTCAATTGAAATCCTTCAGACTATATTAACACCCACTTGTACTGTATCAACCAAATAGCATAAACGTATTGGAAAATATGTTATCTAACCAGGTCTGTACTTATCATATATGTGTCAACATCATATTGGGGGTTGATATATCTTAACCCATTTGTATAGCTTGCGGATTGTTCAATAATCTCTCGATTAATCAACAGTAATGGACCAGCACCTTCTTTGGTTGTTCCTTTTGGGGAGGTTTACACCACAGACCATGAAGGGACTTAAAAGTCTGGTATAAAGTAATCAGGTACCTAAGAAAATAACATTACTTAAAGCCAATGAAAGAAATACATTCAAGTCCCTCTAAATAGCCTGGCAGATAGTTACAGGCATTAAGCGTTAATGGAGAGACTTTGTGATTCAACTGTGGGTCACAGGTTCATATTTGAACAGGGCCTGAGAACCCCCTTGATTTTTCCAAACAACTGCACCGAATCCGCCCCAATAGCAAATCCAACAAGCCCGAGCCGTTTTCCTGGCCTAGAGCAAAGTGGACGATTATCTCAAAAGCCAGCGTACTCTATCAGATAGACTGACAAGCTGCATGAATGTGAAAGCGTTTGCAATATAAATGAAGTAAGTCGAGGTTGTTTGTTTTATGGGTGCAAAACCTTCCCTGGCATCAGACAGGCTTGTACAGGGAGGGCATTTAAGATGCTGCACCAATAGAAAGGGGAGAAGCAATCTTACTTCTGTGCTGATGCTGAAGTAGAGGGGGACTTCCTGGCCAATCACTAGAAATGTACCAAATTGTCTCTGCTGTCCTGTGGGAAAAGTAAAGATTGCAGGCAATTGTCGACCACTGGGAAGCAAAGAATGCTTTGTTTCTCCGAGTCTTTCTACTGCCAAAGCAAAACCAAAAATTGTTACGATTAGTTTGTTGAATGTAATGTAATCTCAGGCCTTGGACCAAATCCCAACACCTCAACCAGGCCAAATTAGACTACTTCAGTGCCCTTGCCATCACCAGTCCAAAGTGGCAGGCAAATGTCAAACTCATGCAAGGATTTGGAAACGCCCCCACCTACTGCGTCACCTTCCAAGTAGTGAGACATTCTGGAGACCAGCAAGGAGTTCCTAACAATGCTGCAGAGGCTTCCCCATCCCATTCATCCGGAGGAATCATCTGCCCGAGTCTGCGTCAACATTCTTTACTCTGCTCAAGATCAGCTTAGACATTCTGGGTTAGCCAGATGTGACTTAGAAACAGAATTTCAAGGAAAGCTGTGTGACAGATCGATTTCTTAATGGGGCGCAGGAGAGGAAAGCAGCCATTAGGCTGCTCGGAACCTAGGCCGAGATCATGGAATTCAGCCCTCGATGAGAGCAACCCGATGTTGGCTCCCTGCCCCAGGTGATAATAAAAATTCAATAAGCCCAATTTTTATTTTGTCAACAATATTTATGGCATCAGGAAATGCAATAAGCAGTAATACTACCATGTCAGCGGTTTATGCAGACATAATTGGGAATATTTGTTCAAGGGGGGGAAAAAATCATGATTGTTTTTCTTTTTCACTGTCATGAATACTTCATGAGATCTTTCGTCACAGAAGAAGTTTAATTTTGTTTCCTGTGATCTTACCAACTACATACCAATAACTGACCTGTGAGTGCATATTTTTTGAATTGCGATGGAAAACAGGGCGCTTTGAACAGGAAGCATGCCACAAGGAACACTGAATGACTACATATTTATCATCCAACTTTAAGAAACACAAGGGATGAAAAGATAATTCTACCGCCCAGCAGGAACTTCAAGGGTAAATTGGCAGTTCATATGTATGACATGTTGAAAACCGATACCAAGTGTTGCGTAAAGTTATGTGATGATGGGCCACTGTCACTGCAATGAGATCTCATGATAACAGAAACACTTGAGGAAGGCAGAGACCAACGTCTTGAATGATGAAACAATTGAAATAGCAGGGATCGATATTAAGATTGGATTTATGGGAGCTAAAAGCAGCTCTTGGGTATCCAGCATTAACCAAGGACCAGAAGTTACCACTGCAGAGCAAGGAGCTAGTATATGGCATTATGCGCATAAGTTGCAAACATATAATTTTGTCCGTTATGTTTGACTGCATATGCTTTAAATGTTGTAAAGATGTGCCCTAATGTTTATTTATAGATTGTCCTAAGTGCGCACAGTTTAACATAGGTGTGTTTGATCAGCATCAGTTGGCTTGGGGAGACAAAAGTGGCTGTTGGTGTCAAGGCAACCAGGCTTTTCTAGGCTACAAGCAGCAGCTAAATAGCTTCCAGCTCCCCTCAATTTCGCACCCTGCAATAGTCGAGATACAAATGGCACTGTAACCGGTTAACTGAAACTGAACACTGATCACCTTTCAGGGAAGGTGAACTGTACATGACTGTCACAGTGAGACCTTTACAAATATAACAAAAAGAAATGCCATGCATCCAACAAAACATGAGACGAATTGTGACTTTAATATTCTTGTCTTGTTTTGCCAATATTAGCTAAGAAAAGAATGGCTAAACAATATTCTTACCACAATAAAGGTCAATTCCCTCCTCAAGGTGTTGATAGTAAACTGAACCTCCTGGGGAGGACCAAATACGAATTGACAAGAGGACAGGCATGACAGTGGCTTGGGTTCCAATTGATTTAACTCCAGTCTTAGCCTATACCTTTAAGATTGACAGCCCATGGAGAAAGGCAGCAAACATTTAATAAATATGTATTCTACTACACCAAAGAAACTTTATTTGGAATATCTCTAGCAGCCATCACCGACTTACCCTGGCAGGCTTTCAGAGGTGCCTTTACAGAAATGCCTCAAACATCTGGTTCAGTTGACAAATGGTTTCAAAGCTAAGAGTAGTGATATTTCCCACTGTATGGCACCAGGGACCATTTTCCACAGCTTCGACACACAAATAGCCCAAACAAGTTAGCAGGGAGGACATGAAACCCATAACCATAATTATTTTCTGCATTTTTCATCAAATGCTTTTCTTTGCAATAACCTGCATATGATATTAACTGGGATATTACCACATTCTCAATCCGAAAAAACCTGAACAACAATGACTGGATACTGCAACCGCCTATGAGGCAGAGCATCGGCACCAGTGCCTAACAGGCAATCCTTGAGGTCATTCAATAAATACTTTGCAAAAGATTTACATGCTTCATCGTTAATGGGAATGAACCCATCAATGTCACAGACCAGCATAGCTCTGGGGTGAATCTAAAGAAACCTGCAGAAACACGGGCACGACCTGTGGCCTTACCGACTTTCTGGCTTCCAATATCCGAGAGCCAATCCCACGCTGTAAATGGTGAAATGCATAAGCCCCTTGGGCTCTTCCCTAAATAGCCATCATCATGAACTGTGGAACTGTGGGGGGAAACCAGTAAAGATGAACGAGTACGAAGTGTTGGAAGGGGGGGCAGAGGTAGAGGGAAAGCTGTGGAAATCCCAGGGAGGCAGAGAGAGAAACAGTGAAGTACCAATGCCAGACAACGAGCATGCAAGCAGCATCCATGACGAGGTATACCTCACACGCAAATGAAGGCGAGTAGGACGAGGTGGAAATGGACATTGATTGAGAGGTAGTGCCAGATGTAACCACGCAGAGCCAGTGGAGGGCCTTCTGGCAGAGAGCAGTTTGTGAGTGTACAGATCGGGAGATGAAGAACTAAGCGAGCTGAAGGTTGGGAAGTGTTTTGTCGACACATGGTATTCTAACCAGGTTACTCACCCTTGTGACCACCTTACTCCTAGTCCATAGTCCCCTTTCCTCCATACTTATGGGACATTCCTCCATCCTGTGGGACGGGACCGCAGCACTTTGTAAAAAGCATCACATTTTTCTAAAATGTGTCCTTCCTCTCTTTTTACGTGGGGCACCGCACGCGGCCGTAACCCCGCCCATCCTAGCTCCGCCCAGCGCATCGCCCATCAGTCCTTTTCTATCGCCAGGTCAGAGACCTTTAAGCAATAACAGAGGAACCTTATGAGAGGCAACGGCGGGCGTATGGAGGAAAGGGGTCTATGGAGTAGGAGTAAGGTGGTAACTACGGTGAGTAACCTGGTTATACTCCTATGTCCTGTCCCCTTTCCTCCATACTTAAGGGAGATTCCCAAGCAGTCCTGACATGAACTATGGGTGGATGGAAACCCCTTTACTGAAAAAGATTTTTCAGCACAGCCTGCCCAAACTGAGTATCAGATCTGGAGCTCAAGTCCAAGCAGTAATGCTTACAAAAAGCCGATGGGGAGGCCCAAGTAACCGCCTTTTCAATGGACTCGGAGGGGACATACTTTTGAAAGGCAACAGCAGCTGCCTTGCCCCGTACCAGATGTGCATGAATCCCGTTAGGAGGCTGTAGGCCCTAAACAGTGTAAGACTCTGAATTAGAGGCAGCAAACCATCTGGAAATAGTCGCTTTAGAGACCTGCTTGCCTTGCGGGTTGCCAAAGGTAACCAAAAGTTGAGAAGAACTCCTAAGTTCAGAAGTTCTGTCCAAATAGAATTTAAAAGCTCTTCTAACATCCAGGCAATGCAAAACCCCTTCAGCCTCCGAAGCCGGGTTTGGAAAGAAGACAGGCAGCGAGATTGACTGATTCAAATGGAAATCGGTAACCACCTTTGGTAGGAAAGAAGGATTTGTCCTAAGGACAACCTTATCCTTGTGGAAGACTAAGAAGGGATGCTCCACCGACAAAGCTTGGAGCACACTCGCTCACCTTGCCGAGGTAACAGCGACCAAGAAAACCACCTTCCACGAAAGGTGCTCAAGATCTACAGTAGCCATTTGTTCGAAAGGCTTATGCCACAAGGTTGTAAGGACCACATTCAGATCCCACGTCAGGTGCGGTTTACGAACCAGAGGGTAAAGAGGCATAAGACCCGCAAAGTGCCGCTTAATCACTGGATTTGATAGTGAGAACGAGCACTGGTCTGTGGATAGGCAGGCGGCCACAGCCGAAAGATAAGTCCTGCATGACAGGACATGAATGCCCGACTCTGCAAGATGAGACACGAAAGACAGTACAGTGTCAATCATAGCTACCCTGGGGTCCAGCTGTCTAGCTAAGCACCAGTTACAAAACCAAAGCCACTTGCTCTTATACTGCGACCTCGTCGAAGGCTTCCTGGCTGCCTGAATTATTCGCATATTGTCAGCAGACAGGTTGAGATGTTCTAAAGATCTGAACTCGGGCACCATGCCGCCAAGCTGAACGATTGTGGGCAGGGGTGCCACAGTTGCCGATCTCTCTGGTGACGCAGGTCGGGAACTAGCAAAAGCCTGATCGGTGCACACACCGACAGATGTTGAAGCTGAGAATCAGAATCTGGCTGGCCCCCACGGAGCTATGAGCAGAAGAGAACAGTTCACCATGCTCTTCAGCTTGGAAATTGTCCGATGAATCAGAGGCAGAGGTGGGAAAGCATAGGCCCTCATGTTGTGCCATGAAATCTCGAGAGTGTCTCCCAGAGAGGAAGCTCCCAGCCCGTTTCTGGAGGCATACAGAGGACGTTTTTTGACAATGTCACGTAGAGGTCCACTTCCGGAGTGCCCCAACACAGGAATATCTGTAAGAGGACCTCTGTCTTCAATTCCCACTCGCAGCTGACTATTGTGCACTGCCACCAGCCAGACACCATGCTGAACCACCCATTCAGAAATCTGAATGGCCAGATCCACAAGAGGAGGAGACTTGGTGCCTGTCATGATGCCCGCTCCCGGGGAGCCGGTTGAAGCCCTGCGTCCCCGAAAGCGGACATCCAGTCCCCAAGGAAGGACCCAGCAACCCCCATATAGGGGCCCTTTGGACAGTGTCCTGGCGCCTATGGTGCCATGCTCATAAAAGACATCAGTCCTGGCGCCATAGGCGCCAGGCTCATTATGGAAGTGTTTGGGTGCACTTACCTGATGCAGACCATGCTGCAGGATCCCGGCCTCCTTGAGGCCTGAAAGGAACTACTTTAACTGTGGGACTAATTTACCATCCGGGCGTGGTTGTGGAAGGATACATACCTGATTGGAGGAAGGATACATACCTGGAACTTCTTCCAATGCTATTTAAACCCCACCCGAACAGCCACACGTGCTTCGCGTTGTTCTGCATCTAGCAGCTGGACGCTCACCGTGTCTGCTCCTGCATCCTGACTTCTGCCATGCCTGCCAGCATCCTGGATCACCTGCAAAGGAAGAGAAGAAGAGAACAGAAGAAGGAAAAGTCCTTACCTGCTAAATCCGCATCCCGGAGACATCTCGCCGACAATCCTGAAAAGGGAGACTTATTTAAAAGCTCATCGCGTCGATCGCTGCAGCGCCGCATTCCACTCACCTTTACAGGGCGCCTCCATGTTCAGCAGCCATCATCCGGATTCGCAGTCACGCCCCAGCGCCTAGGGAGAAAAAGACTAGAACAAAAGGTGAGAGAGAGAAGGGAATAAGGAAAGCTAAATCTCCATGTTAAGACTTACCTGTTGATTCATTCCCTCTTCATTTCAGGTCTGCGCCGCATCCTGGCATTTCCGGACCCCTGCCCCTAAGGGGAAAAAAGAGACATCAGCGTTAATGAGCGAATGAAAAGACATCACCAAAGAACGCTCATTAAAGACTTACCTGATTTCTACAAGGATTTCACCTCTCATCTCGGGTCGGTGCCTGTTCCCCGGCATTCCGTACCCCGGCCCCTATGGGGAAAAAGACACTAGCATTAGTACATTAATGTATGGACACAAGGGGAACCTCTTATCAAAAAACATACCTGGAAGCCAAGCAAGGTTGGTTCTAACCAATCCGAAAATCCAGTGAAGTAACTGGATACCAACGCGCCCCTGCATCAGAAGCAGGATGGAGAGCTCGTCCTTCCAGACCCTAAGGTGAGACGCTACGAGGAATCACAGAAGGGTTTAGAGGAGGGTGAGAGGGGAAAGTGGGAGGCTGATTGCATTACCCCACAGACAGTTAATCCCCTATTTTCACCTACAGAAGGATACTTCTGCGAGCCAGACAAGCCAGATTTGGGGGCCCGGTCCAGTCCGTCTTCCGAACCCTGCGCATCACCTTAGAAGAGGTCACAGCAGCGCGAACCAGTCCAGCGCCTCCGTGGGAGTCAGGTGAGCGTTACAGAACGCGAAGCCTTCCTACAAATTCCCACCCAGGCGCTATGGAAAGTTCTGAGACTGATCAGTTGGCCCAATTACTGGGGGAATTACGGGCCGAAGTACATGCCGCTCGTCAAGAGACTATATGCCCTCAGGAGGGAATTAATAATATCAAAGGAAAGAACTGATGGCCTGGCCAGACAGCTTTTGCAAGGTCAAGCTGGGCAAACTCCTCTACCCGGTTCCGGAGGGAACCCCACTCCTGTGGTTTCCAGTAATCCTGTGCAGATTAATCTACCTTGAAACATGCCGCTGGCCTCACCCGAACGCTTTGCTGGGGACCCCAAACGATTCGCCGTATTCATGAATCAGTGTCGTTTGCACTTCCTATGCAGACCTGGGGCCTTCCCTAATGATCAGACCAAGGTAGCCTTTGTATTGTCATATCTCTGCGGCTGCGTTGCCGATTGGTCAGTTCCACTGGTTACTCAAGATGACCCGATTCTCCGTGATTTTTCAAAGGTTTCAAGCAAGCATGGAAAGGTTATTTGCTCGACACTCTCAGGGGCAGGCTCTGGATGACAAACTTCTATCCCTGCGACAGGGCAATCAGGACCTCCTATCCTATATTGCAACCTTTAATAGATTAATTGTGGAAACAGGATGGCCAGAGGATAAAAGAGTCACATTGTTTTATCGAGGCCTACGCAGAGAACTTAAAGATGTCTTGGCCCAAGTTGTAAATCCGCCCCAAGAATGCACAGAGTATATAGACTTAGCGGTCCAATTGGATCACAGACTTCAAAACAGAAAAGCAGATCGGTCCAGGTTTGAGACCCGGGTGTTGGTCAAGACCCATGCTAAACCGAAGGGAGTTGATGTCCCTGAGCCTATGCAAATTGGAGGGGTTAAAGGACCCTTAACTCAAAAGGAACGTGAAAGGAGGCGGCAGTTAAAATTATGTCTTTATTGTCGGAATTCTGGACACTTTCTACGAGATTGCCCGGCAAAACCGCCCCGAAAGGCGGTAGGAGCCGCTGATAAAAACCATGAAGACTCTGTTTCGGGAAACGACCCTGCCCGACAAGTGTAGGGGTCCGCTTGCCGAGCTTGAAAACTAACTCTCAGACCTCGCATTTCATTGTGCCAATGGTTCTCGTAGATCCAGAACAGCCTAAGCGGTTGCATGCAATAAAGGCATACATCGATAGTGGGGCTATTGGAAACTATGTGGATCGTGAATTGGTCTCTAGGATTAACCTCCCTCTCCGTCCTAAAACCAGCAAAGATGTCATCACCACAGTCGATGGAACTGAAATTGCCTCTGGACCGGTAACACATTCCACTACTGAGGTGACTCTTATTGGTCCCGACGGCCATCGGGAGGCAGTTGTGTTTGATGTAATCAAGGCTCCACAGTTCCAGGTTATTCTTGGAATCCCTTGGTTAGAGACACATAATCCTCGAATTGATTGGCGAGCTAAGAGAATAACCTTCCCGGATTGTACACAAACCTGCTACCCAGAAAACCTGAAGATTAATCTAGCATCTGTAACCTCTGCCTCCATGCAACTACCTCCGGAATACCAAGACTTTCAGGACATCTTCCAAAAGGAACAGGGCAACACGTTACCTCTTCACAGATCGTACGATTGCCAAATCGATCTGGTGCCCGGTGCACAACCCCCTTGTAGTAGGATTTATGCCCTTACCGAACCTGAGAATCTGCATTTGAGACAATATTTGGACCAATACCTAGCTAATGGTTTTATTCGCCCGTCCAAGTCCCCGGCATCCTCGGCTTTGTTCTTCGTGCCCAAAAAAGAAGGTGACCTTAGAACTTGTATCGATTACCGCGCATTGAACCAGATAACGGTTAAAAACCGTTATCCTCTGCCTCTGATCCCTGAACTCCTTGACCAGGTGAAGGAAACTTGCATATACACCAAGTTAGATCTGCGGGGGTCTTATCATCTGGTACGAGTTAAAGAAGGCGACGAATGGAAAACTGCCTTCCGTACTAAATACGGATTATTTGAGTACCAGGTGATGCCTTTCGGATTGTGTAACGCGCCGGCTGCCTTCCAATACTTCATGAATGATGTCCTTCGGGAACTCATCGATGTTTGTGTTGTCATATATATCGATGACATTCTGGTGTACTCCTCTTCGGAATCTGATCACAGAAAACACGTCAGGGCAGTACTTGAAAAACTGCACCAACACAAACTATTTGCTAAATTGGAGAAATGTGTTTTCCATACCACAGAAGTCGAGTTTCTAGGTTTCATCCTGACACCCAAAGGAGTCCGAATGGACTCAAGAAAAGTGGATGCCATCCTCAAATGGCCATCACCTAGCTCTGTAAAAGGGGTTCAAAGCATGCTCGGCTTTGCCAATTTCTATCGCAGGTTTATCCCGGAATTTTCACGTGTGGTACAACCCATTACTGCACTCTTGAGGAAAAATAAACGTTTTGAATGGTCTGAAGAAGCCGAGCAGGCCTTTCAGGATTTAAAAGCTAAGTTTACCTCCGCACCTATATTGAAACACCCGCATCCAGATCTCCCTTATGTCGTCGAGACTGACACATCCAGCCTAGCCATGGGAGCTGTCCTGTCCCAAAGAGATCCCTAAACCAACCAACTGCATCCGTAGCATTTTGTCCAGAAAATTCTCGGCACCCGAGGTTAATTATGCAATCACGGACAAAGAACTGTTAGCCATTAAGTCCGCTTTTAAAGCCTGGCGGCATTATCTGCTTGGCGCTCGACATACCATCACAGTGATCACTGATCACCGGAATTTACAGTATTTGAAAAACGCCAAGGCTCAGTCATCACGGCAGCTCCGATGGGCTTTGTTTTTCGCTGAATTTGATTTCGTGATTACCTATCGACCTGGCTGCAAGAATGGCAAAGCAGACGCCTTATCCCGATTTTGGAATGGGAGAATCTGATACAAACTCAGAACCAGTACCAATAATTCCCGAACAGAGGATTCTAGGCATGACTTTGTTACAGACGCTTGAAGACATTCAAGCCAGAGTGAAACAACTCCTGGACCCTACAACCTTACAGGATTGGATACAAAAGGGATCAGACTTTACCATAGATAATGGTTTACCTTATTTCCAAGGACGCTTATTCCTGCCACATAAGGAATTACACGAACTAGTTATTTCTGATTATCATGATGCATTAATAGAGGGACACCCCGGTATTGCCAAGACAGAGGAAAATGTGAAACGACAATTTTGGTGGCCCTCTTGGCGAAAAGATGTTAAATCTTTTGTGATGTCCTGTGGTGTTTGCGCCCAAAATAAAAGTCAAAAGAAAAGACCAGCCGGTCTCCTTCAACCTCTAGACATACCGCCAGCACCCTGGCACACCCCATCAATGGATATTTTTACAGACCTGCCTCCTTGTTCGGGGTACAATACTATTCTGGTAATTGTGGATTTGTTTTCCAAAATGGCCCACTTTATTCCTTTGAAAGGTTTACCTTCAGCTTCTGTCCTAGCCAAAGAATTCCTCGAAAATATTGTTCGGCTACATGGATTCCCATCTATACTAATCTCTGACCGGGGAAGCCAATTTATTTCCCACTTCGGGCGCAAATGTTGTCAAATGGCGCAGATCGACGTAAGATTATCGACCAGTCACCACCCTCAGACCGATGGTCAGACCGAGAGGACAAATCAGACCCTTGCGCAATACTTACGGTGTATGTTACAGCAATCTGAAAGCAACTGGAAAGACATTCTTTGGATAGCCGAATACGCATATAATAATTCGGTACACTCTGGAACTCGCCACAGTCCTTTTTATACTTTGTTTGGGCATCACCGTCGAACCTCAAACCTTGACTCCCCTCAGAACCTCGGAATGCCTGCAGTAGAACATCTGCATTCTACAATTACCCAAGCCTTCAAAGAGGCAACTACGCATTTACAACAAGCCAAGAGAAAATACAAGGAGAATGCTGATCTACATCGGAGTGAAGCACCTCCGTATCAGATTGGGGATCAAGTGTGGTTAGCTACCAGACATTTACCACTCAAAGGGCCTCAAACTTTTAACCCAAAATATCTGGGACCTTATTCTATTACGGCAATAATTAACCCAGTGGCTGTTAAACTTGATTTACCAGCTAGTATGCGAATTCACCCTGTTTTTCATGTGTCACTTCTGAACCAGTGGTATCCGGAACCCGACTATTCAAACCTCCAGAACCTATTTTAATAGATGGGGAGCCCGAATTCGAAGTGAAGAACATTTTAGACTCGAAAATGTTTAGGTCAAAACTGTTCTACCTAATTGATTGGCAGGGGTACGGACCTCAGGAGAGGTCGTGGGAACCCAGCGACCATGTGCATGCACCTCGATTAGTCAGGAAATTCCACCGACTCGTCCCAGACAAACCAAAACCCCCGGAGGGAACAACCTTGGGAGGGGCCTTGGGGGGTGGGGGGGGGCTGGGGGGGGGGAGTGCTGTCATGAAGCCCTGCGTCCCCGAAAGCGGACATCCAGTCCCCAAGGAAGGACCCAGCAACCCCCATATAGGGGCCCTTTGGACAGTGTCCTGGTGCCATAGGCTCATTATGGAAGTGCTTGGGTCCACTTACCTGATGCAGACCATGCTGCAGGATCCCGGCCTCCTTGAGGCCTGAAAGGAACTACTTTACCTGTGGGACTAATTTACCATCCGGGCGTGGTCGGGGAAGGATACATACCTGGAACTTCTTCCAAGGCTATTTAAACCCCACCCGAACAGCCACACGTGCTTCGCGTTGTTCTGCATCTAGCACGTGCACGCTCACCGTGTCTGCTCCTGCATCCTGACTTCTGCCACGCCTGCCAGCATCCTGGATCACCTGCAAAGGAAGAGAAGAAGAGAACAGAAGAAGGAAAAGTCCTTAACTGCTAAATTCGCATCCTGGAGACATCTCGCCGACAATCCTGAAAAGGAAGACTTTTATTTAAAAGCTCATCGCGTCGATCGCTGCAGCGCCGCATTCCACTCACCTTTACAGGGCGCCTCCATGTTCAGCAACGATCATCCGGATTCGCAGTCACGCCCCAGCGCTTAGGGAGAAAAAGACCAGAACAAAAGGTGAGAGAGAGAAGGGAATAAGGAAAGCTAAATCTCCATGTTAAGACTTACCTGTTGATTCATTCCCTCTTCATTTCGGGTCCGCGCCGCATCCTGGCATTTCCGGACCCCTGCCCCTAAGGGGAAAAAAGAGACATCAGCGTTAATGAGCGAATGAAAAGACATTACCAAAAAACGCTCATTAAAGACTTACCAGATTTCTACAAGGATTTCACCTCTCATCTCGGGTCGGTGCCTGTTCCCCGGCATTCCGTACCCCGGCCCTTATGGGGAAAAAGACACTAGCATTAGTACATTAATGCATGGACACAAGGGGAACCTCTTATCAAAAAACTTACCTGGAAGCCAAGCAAGTTTGGTTCTCACCAATCCGAAAATCCAGTGAAGTAACTGGATACCAACGCGCCCCTGCATCAGAAGCAGGATGGAGAGCTCGTCCTTCCAGACCCTAAGGTGAGACGCTACGAGAAATCACAGAAGGGTTTCGAGGAGGGCGAGAGGGGAAAGTGGGAGGCTGATTGCATTACCCCGCAGACAGTTAATCCCCTATTTTCGCCTACAGAAGGATACTTCTGCGAGCCAGATTTGGGGGCCCGGTCCAGTCCGTCTTCCGAACCCTGCGCATCACCTTAGAAGAGGTCACAGCAGCGCAAACCAGTCCAGCGCCTCCGTGGGAGTCAGGTGAGCGTTACAGAACGCGAAGCCTTCCTACAAATTCCCACCAAGGCGCTATGGAAAGTTCTGAGACTGATCAGTTGGCCCAATTACTGGGGGAATTACGGGCCGAAGTACATGCCGCTCGTCAAGAGACTATATGCCCTCAGGAGGGAATTAATAATATCAAAGGAAAGAACTGATGGCCTGGCCAGACAGCTTTTGCAAGGTCAAGCTGGGCAAACTCCTCTACCCGGTTCCGGAGGGAACCCCGCTCCTGTGGTTTCCAGTAATCCTGTGCAGATTAATCTACCTGGAAACATGCCGCTGGCCTCACCCGAACGCTTTGCTGGGGACCCCAAACGATTCGCCGTATTCATGAATCAGTGTCGTTTGCACTTCCTATGCAGACCTGGGGCCTTCCCTAATGATCAGACCAAGGTAGCCTTTGTATTGTCATATCTCTGCGGCTGCGCTGCCGATTGGTCAGTTCCACTGGTTACAGTGCCCCCCTGCTTGTTGATGTAAAACATTGATACCACATTGTCCTTGCGGACCCGAACCACTTTGTTGGCAATGACTGCCCTGAACGCCTTGAGCACCAGGAAAATCGCCAGAAGCTCCAGATGGTTTATATGAAGGAACTTGCCTTGTGGCGACCAGAGATCGGAGACTTGAAGAAGACCCAACGTCGCACCCCACCCCAGAAGGGAGGAGTCCGCTGTGATCGTCACCATCAGAGTGGGTCTTGGAAATCCGCACCCACAGAAAGGTTGCTGAGAGACGACCACCACACCAGGTGCATGAAAGCCGGAATCGCTATTATCTTGGAGTCCGGATCCACAGCCTGACGCCAAGAACTCCGAAGAGCCATTTGCGTCCGCCTCATTTTGAGCCAAGCAAGGGGAAGCGCCAATACACACGAGGCCCTGAAGCCTCTGGAACCACCAGGCTGACAAGCTCTCCGACTGTGCAAATATCTGACACGTGGCCAACAGATCCGCCATTCTCTCCCCGGGCAGGAAAACTCTGCAGTCGATCGTGTTCCAACGAAAACCCAGGAAAATCAATCAGGTCCTGAGAAACCGTCATGGAAGATTTCCGCAAGTTCACCGACAGCCCAAGGTGATACAGGAGCTGGAGGAGAGACTGAAGATTACTCGAGGCTTTCAGCGGACATGGACTACACGTCAGCAGCCAATCGTCCAAATACAGATACACATGGATACCCTGTAGCCGAAGATAAGCTGCGATAACCAACATCATCTTTGTAAAGACACGCGGTGCCCAGCTGAGGCCAAAAGGGAGCACTCGGAACTGGAAGTGCTCCTACCCCACAGAAAACTGTAAGTACCTCCGATGCGTATTCCAAATCAGGATATGCATATACGCATCATGAAGGTCCACCATGCTGAGCCAATCGCCCTTCTGTAGAGAGGACTTTATCTGACAGGGCGTGATCATCTTTAATTTCTCTTGGGGTAGAGAGAGATTGAACTGGGAAAGGTATAGGATGCGCAGCCTGGTTGGGTTTGGGCACTGAACAGCCGGGGAACGAAGCCCTCCCCTTGCTCCCCTAGAGGAACGGGTTCCACCACCCTGAGATCCAGAAGCTTCTGAATCTCGGCTCTATGGGAGGGTGATGCCGACTGCTGGAAGGGAGGATTGATGGGTGGGGTAGGGGGAAAGGGTAAGCGGAAGCCCGCCCGAGCGACAAGACCGACCGGTCCTCGGTGATGGTCTACCACGCCTCCCAATGAGACGCAATGCACCCTCACACCAGGGTCTCGTGCGAGCGCACATAAACCTCATTTTGTTGGCTTGTCGGTGGTAGCACCACCTGTCCCTGTGGAGGAGGCTGAGGAGCGGGAGAAAAACCGGCTCCGCTGCTGCCTTCGGAGGGGATTTCATAAAGGGGTGTCAACCCTGGGGGATTTCCGGTCTAAAAAAACCCTGAAACCAGAGGAGGGCCGAGGGTTAGACAATGACCTCTGTGTCCTGAAAGGAGGTTTAACCAAGACAGATAAGGACTTTGCGGTCTGAGTGCTGTCCTTGGTTTTGGTCAACTCCACGTCAGTTGTAGAGTGAAAGAGCTCCTTGCCATCGAAAGGCAGGTCCAAAACCTTGTCCTGCACCTTCTTGGAGAACTTGCTGGCGTGCAGCCAAGCCTGATGAGAGGTATCCACACCAAGCATAAGGCCCCTGGCCGGGGTGTCAACATGGTGAGCCGCAGCCTCCAGGAGATCCTGTGCCAAGACCCTGGCGTCCGACAAACCGGACTTGAAATCTTCCAACTTTTCAGCGGGAATAAACTCCTCGAACTCCGACAGACCTTTCCACATTTTCATATTCGCCCCCGCTAACACCAGTTCTGCATTGGCTTGAGGCAGCTGCAGAGCGGAGACAGCAAAAATCTTCCTCCCTAGGGAGTCAAGAAGCTTGTCGTCTTTGGTCAGAACCTGTGTAGCCGTCGTAGAAGAAGACGACGCAGGTCTGGATTGCAAAGTGGCTGCCCCCACTACTGTGGAGGAGGGGGCGGACACAACGCTAAGGCCACCTCTTCCGAAGAATGGAGCCAATAACGTGCGTCAATCTTCTTATTGACAAACAGTCCAGAGCGTGGCTTCTCCCAAACTCTACGGACCTCGGCCAAGACGTCCTTTTGCAAGAACAAGCTGGTACGCTCCGAAGGAGATAAGGTGAACGCCCCTGAAAGCACGCCCTCCTGCGGAGCAAGTGCCTCAGGTACTGGAACATCTAACAGACACATCATGTCCAGAACCCGGTCATGAAAAGCTCCGACAGAGCGGGGATGGTCTTCGCTGTCCCGTTTGCCCTGTACATCACCCCATAGGTCCGGATCAGGTTCAGTCACATCCAATACCCCAACAACCTTATCCCCGTAGACAATGGAGGCAGGGGTGGGAAAGATGGAGAAGGTCCTGCTGGTAAGGGCGGCGCCGGCAGAGGAGCAGGCACCACAGCTGGGCCATCGGCGCAGGTGGGCAAATCTCCCTGAACAAGCCCCGAAAGTACTCCTTCATGGGGTCTGAACGCATCAATATTTGAAACCCGTCGAAAAAGACGTCCTCCGCCGACGGTTTAGGTGCGACAGGAGGAAGCCTCTCATGCACGGAGTAACTCCAGGGGCGTAAGGGAGAGGATTGCCAAGAGGGTCCTTCCCCACTGTTGTCCATGTAAAATCAAGGGCGTCAATGCCGCAGGAAGCGAGACATTGTGCGATAGATGCATCCGTGGGTTCCATTCGTAAACTGGACGAAACGGATGTGCACAAGGAAACCGATGTTCACCTGAAAAAGGGCCCCCCTACACCTAGTCCCGATGGCGTAGATGTAAGGGATGAATCCAAAATGGCCACCGTGGTCTTGGCAGGAACAGTCGCCATTTTGTCAGCACCTGAGGAGAACTGCGACACGTGTGGAAGTGACGCAGGGGTCTTCACAGGTGGGTCAGGGGTCTTCATTTTAGCCTTAACACAAGGAACCTCGGCCGAGCCGGTACTGTGTGGCCTAAAATGTTTCTGTGACATCGTAACAGCCAAACTAGCCTTTGAATGAAGGACCTCAGCACCGCCGGTGACGGAGGGATTACGGTTTAACACCTCACTCTGTGCACCTTCAACAGAATTGGAATCTCTGCAAGAGCGGGAACGATGAGGAACACACCTCACCGACAAGACCTTAACAGGCCTCTCAGAACGGTTGGTCACCTTCGCCTCTAAATAACAGGCCTCGGACCCTAGTCTGGTAAAATCCCCCGCACAAGGGGCCTCAAACTTTTGTTCGGTGTCAACAACCTCAACCGAGGTCTCAGGGCGTACCCAGTGATTTTATGGGAAGCTCCAACCAAGGAGACCTCGGAGCAAGCTCCGGTACCCGACGCCTCGGTAGAGCTGGGCCCACAAACAGCCCCCACAGGAGGAGCCTCGGAATGCAATCCGGTGTCAATAGGCCCCGTACGGATGCCCTCAGAGAAAACTCTGGTAGAATTATTAGGCCTAGAAGGCACCTCAGGGCAAGCCCCGGTAATAGAGCCTATGACGCTCCTCCCGGACCGGGAAGTCCCCGGGAAGGAGTCCCCCGGCCGGGGTGCCCCAAAAAGTAAGGAACTCATCGGGCATTTCTTCTCGTCGATGAAAGTTTGAAAATGCACCAGGGAAGTATGTTGAAACACCTCCTCCCACCGCTCCAAACGCGTTGAAGCGCGCAGACCGAAAGGGAGTCGCAATAAAAGCACAAGTCCCACCGGTAGTCCGGACCCAAACACTCTAAGCACAGAGGATGGGGATCGTCCTAGCGAAGCGTCGCTGACAAGAACAACAATTTGGAAAGTCTAGCTGAAACGGCATAGACGGACTACCACGCGACCGCTAAGCCAGAGCAAGAGAGGAGGAACTGGAAGGAAAAAAATCTTCCGAAGATGCAAGTGCGTCCAGTCCCGATCGAGCAGAGAAAAGGACTGATGGGCGATGTGCTGGGCGGAGCGAAGAAGGGCGGGGTTAGGGCCGTGTGCGGTGCCCCACATAAAAAAAGAGGAAGGACATATTTTTGAAAAATGTGATGCTTTTTACAAAGTGCTCCGGTCCCGTCCCACAGGACGGAGGAATGTCCCATAAGTATGGAGGAAAGGGGACGGGACGTAGGAGTATGTAGAGGCAGAACCTGGAAGAAAGCCATGGGACAGAGACGAGACATCCGAATCGAAACCCTTAAAAAATATTGAGAAAGTGACTGTAAGATGAAACAGAGAATGGAATGAATAGAGATACGTTGCTGACTGCAAACTGTAGAGAACCTTTCTAGAGGCAACTGACAAACTGATTGAAAGGTAAAGTGCTGGAGCTTGGAGGTAAAGTTCACAGAGCCAGTCGAGAAAGGGATTTAAAAGAGAAACATGATATGTTTGAACTTGAAGTTCATTGCTACATTAGAGCAAGAGGCTGACTAAAGAACCATTGAATTCTGGAACTTTAGTAAAGGTAGTTGGGAGATGTGTCTTAAAAGAGATCCGGTAAATACTTGTATTTTAGGTCAAAAGCCGCTTTTCTTTCTGAGAGAGCTCAAGAACAAATACAAACCTGGAACCCTAGACCTGTTAAGGAAAAGGAAAAATAATTAAGGCTACTCAGACTGACAAATGAGAGTTCTGGAGCTCACGTCATAGCTTAAAAATAATATAAAGTTTTAACTGTACACGTTCGTCTAGCCCCGTCAATTTTAAGATGTGGCCACACTTCTTTTTGAATTAATGGAAGACTTTTGAGGGACAATAGAATTCTTGCAGTAAAGTTTTTAAAAAATGAATGATTTCTTCTGGTTCAAATAAATATTTCGATGCTGCATGCACCAGAGGATTACATGCAGATCACGCACAATAATCTGCGGTGGTTGCCTTTCACACGCTGCATCCCCTTTTCGAAGTCATCTCCGCTTGAAACCCCCATGCCTGGCCTACCTCAATGCAGTTCACTGCTTTGAATAAGCTTCTTATGCACCTGCCCCATTCCTAGTGAGAGCCAGGAAGCTTTGGTTGGGTAATACGAATTGGTCATAAATCTGCTCTTTGCAAAGCGCTTTGGCAAATGCACTATATACAAAATACCAAATTATTATTTTCCAGCAGGAAGTTCGAGCAAAACATTCAATCAAAGACCAAATTAAGCAAAGGGGAACAGATGGTACTCACATTTCCAAGAATCCATTCAACCATGGGCGAGTACAACGGATTCCATCTTGGCCTTTGAGAAATGCAGGAGTCATTGGGATTCACGGCAACCCCCCCCCACCACATCTAACAGCCACTATATCTCACCCGACTATTAAAAGGACTCAAAGGGGCTACCAGGAACCCATCAATTTAATCAAGATTTACAGAGACAAATCGAGACAACCAACATGTCAACATGTGCATTTACAAAAGGCTTTAGTCACTGTTGGGTTTCCAAGGATCCCCACAGTGTGCATGCCTGGAAAAATACCACAGGATAAGGATGGGATTTTTTTTTGTTGAATTAGTGATTTGCAATGTGCCAGCATGCAAAATAACACTTCAGGGAACATTGGAGAAACAGGTAAAGGAGAAAGGAAGGCGGGTGGGCGACAATAGGACAGAGGGGAGAAAGAGCGTAAATACTAGTCACAGGTAATTCACAGGTAGATATGAGCATCTCTACTTCTCAACCACCAAGTTACAGCCTCGTGCAGACTGGATTTGCCACAAGTAGCTCCAGACCGTCTGGGAGCTCTAAAGATGATGCTAGTACATAGAGTTCTTGCTCGAGTGGCTTCCTGAATATGGCTGGTTCTTCCAGGTTCCACACAGATTACCCTTGTGAGGCAAGAGGACATTTTGAGGCTGGGTCCTTGACATGGCAGTCTGTGTGGTAATGAAATTGGATGAACATGCCCAAAAACAAATCACTTGCAGGCCTTTCACTTTGCGATAATAGGTGTGGTCATTTGAATTGTCAAATGTTTGATAGGCCATCACATTCATTAATTGACATCAATGTTTCCAAAAGCACAAGGAGCCACAACATTACCAGCCTAGAATCTAGGAAATGGAAAGAAGCAGCAGAAAACAGGTCTTCTGCTAGGCATTCGAAGTTTGGATTAACATACTGACACACACAATGTTCACCCCATTCTTCCTACAATTCGAGCAGGAACAGAAGACCTGGCTCATGAAGGAATAATCAATTTCCTTTTGAAAACCTCACATCGCTGCTAACCCCATTCCACCCTTTCCTTCTTAACCCTCCATGCCCCCTAGCCAACTGACTGGAGAGACAGAAGCATTCCAGAAAAGAGGCTTGTGGCCACAGATAGTGAAGCAAATTTGTCTAGATGGCACTCATTACTTCTTGAATTTGACAGGAACATTGTGAAGAATTCGACCATCCACACATTGGGTATGTGCTCGTGTTGGCTTTTTTAATTTTTTAAATGAAACTGAATGGTGGTAGACCAACCGCCGGAAAATGTGTGGGGCCAAAATGTACACATTTTCCTATGCTCACCGCATGACATACACATAGACCTCTGAACAGCCTACAGGCGTGTCCCCGTCATATTTAGTTGGAATAAGACAGCAAAGAGCACATCAAGGCATCTCAGAAGGGGGAAGGCATAACCTTCCTCCTGCCATGGCCAGCCTAATTAACTATCAAAGGCTATGTGGATCCGCCCTGTCCATTTATTTATTTACGCTCGGCAGATGGTGGCAGCAATTAGCATACAAATAGAGTGTACTTCAAAGAGGCCCACATGGGGCCTGGCTGCAGAGGTATAACAAAAGAGACCTTAAACCCCAACAACCTTTGATATGCACTGCCAGTTCCTGCTTCTCAGTATCAACCCCCGCAGGGGGACCTCATTCACAAGAGACGAGTATATGGATTGATGGAGACAGAAAGTTTGTTCTCACCGCAGCCTCAAAGGAGACCTGCCGCTTTAATCAGGAACCACAGAGAGCTCCATTAACTAGAGAGACCCTTTGATCCACAACAGACAGGAAGATGGGTGGGACTTACTATTACATGTTTTCACCCCTTTACCTTTTCTGTTGCAAAGCACTCTGGTTATGACCTCACGCATACAGGAGATTGTTGGTGGGGACCCAGGATTGGTTCATTAAAAGGTAGGCTTAGCCTACACCAATCACTGTGGCCCATTTGGCTTTAAAAGAGAGCTGAGCCCCTGTTTTGGGCAGATCATCTGAAGACTATGCAAGGACTAACAAGAAGAACACAGCATTGGACCCTGGCTGAAGGTACAGTCTGTCTTACTGCTTCCGCCAGTTACGGAAGGCCAGGATTTCCAAGAGGGAAGTAAGATCCCTCCCCTAAACATCTCCTAGGGAACAGAGGGAAATACTGAATTGAGAGCATGCTCCAGAAGCTCCAGAGACTGTACCCAGCCAGCTCACAGCATGCCCCGTTAAGCTCTGCAAGCAAGCTTCCTATGTGGGAAGTGCCAGAGAGTCTCTGAACCAAAACAAGGACAATGCCGTTGTCTGCAACACTCTCCTCAGCTTTGAGCGTCTACCTTAAAGGACGACACGAGCCCAGTGAAGAAGCTCGTAGGAGTGAATCGGCAAGCATCAACCAGTGTCTGTCTTAAAGGACATTTTTTGAGCAAGTCGAGCCCCAGCCGACTGCATTGCCAACTGTTGTTACGCCACAGTCGCCAACGCCGTCCTAGATGCCGCGACCAGTGCTTCAGACCTGCCAACCAGCACAAAGACAATTCCTGACCCTGAGCCCCCATGTAAACCACCCTGCAGCCGTACGTACAGCCTTGCTCACCGAACTGCCTGTCGCCCGATGCCCGCAGCTGTCTCCCGTCTTGAACTCTGTCGCAGGAGCGCCAAAGCACCCAGAAACTGACTCTACACTGTCGAGAAACAAGAACTTCTACAAACACAAGGTACATTGTGGTTCTGTCCCCCTGATCCTTCTCAGAAAGCCCCTATTGACATTTCACGACCCATTGCTCCCTTTGTGCTGAACCCAAGTGTCCTTGAACTATTGCCATTAATTACTGTATATGGACTACCCTCCGGTCGGTATCCAGAGTGCATCCCTTTTCCTTCTTGAAACTGTCTGTCCTATGCATTCCTTTACAGGGTGGGTTGTATTTTGTAGTGTCCTAGAACTGTCTGTTCAATAATAATAATGTAGATATTTGTATACAACCTTGACTAGACAGTCCCTTTTATAAAATTGGGTAATAATTGTATTTTTGCTGTATTGCAACTAGCCAACAATCCACGACCTTGCAGAGATAAACCTGCCGTTCCGTCCACGCTACCAAATACGGACAAGGAGGTTTATAATCCGCTTGTGTTTCCAATCTGTTCAGATCCCTTCTGGTGTGCTAGAGGTGTGGGGCGTATTGATAGTTTCGAAACCGATATTCATCCCTGGACGTGCCCAGTAAGTTGATTCGCCACAACCATACTCTGGTGCACACCAGTGCTTTAAATTCCAGAGCACTGCATTGGCAGGGCAATAGAAGGATTGAAGAGTAAAAGAAAAAGGGACATGCAGTCTCCTTTGAGCGGAACACAAGTATTTACATGAGAGCCTACAAAAAGAATAGTACGGGCAAAGCTCTGTCACACTTTGCTGATGAAAGCAGGTCGTCCTCCCTCTGCGTCGCTCCGACACCGACAGTCTCCAAACTGTCCCCTTCAGGGCTCCCCCTGCATAACACAAGGAGAGCCAAAAATGCAGCTTCAATGATGTCAACTACCTGGTGTTTAGGTAGCAGTTGAAAACTGCCCTCTTCACGCACAACGAATAATCTTCTCTGCACAATCTCCTTTCTACCTTCTATAAACTGCTTCTCTCAGCGCCTGGACGACCACGGGCTTTGGCGCTGTACAAATGCAATAACATAAAATAACAGCAGAGCAGGCGTGGAACACCCTTTCACTAATTGGGCTTTACCTGTTAGCCATGGTGTCCCTTAAGAGTTTACATGTGGAGTATGGATTGATTTGTTTGGGACACCCCTGCACGGGTAGAAAATCAAGAAAGCCTGGGCAATTACTTGTTAAAAACGTTTGTTATTAGTAGTGCCTTGTGAGTGGACTTGTAATGTAATGTTTCAGAAAGAAAACCCGCACCCAGCTCGAGTAACCTGCCAAATATGTCCCTTTTTATTCAACAATAAATGCGAGCAAGAACTAACTTTCCCCATTTAATAACTTAGTTTATATCGCTGATGTCTGCAAAAAAGAAATCCTGCTTTATTATATGGATAGTGAACATTTCCTAACACCATAAATAACAACAGACCGTTTGTGTATCTGAAAGAATCCCAGCTTCGCTGCTGAACCAAAGTGTGATATCTTTTGCCAATACTTTAACCTCAATGCACCTTACCTGTAAACATTGGGTATTCTCAAAGCCTCGCAACTTTTGTACACAACAATACTGTTGTCAAAACAGGCCAAAATCAGTCTGTGGTTGATGAGTGTCTTTGATGGATACTTGCATTTGGTTGGCAGAATCACATTTAAAGTTAATGACTTAGCAGTAAACCATTATACAGAGATTTTGTTTGGAAACACTGGGGTGTTTCAGCATTTCATGCTCCTGAAGCCCAGGCTCAGAAAATAAATACAGACTTAGAGTGAAAGAGAGTGTGAACATAATTTGAGTGGGACCATGGGAAGAGAGACAAATAGAAATGGACAAAGAATGATATGCGAAGAGCGAGACACACACACGTGAGACAAATTGAGAAAATAGAGTGAGACACACAGTGTGAGATAAATTAATATGGGTCAATGGGTCTTGGCTGTGTTCTAATTTGAGAGGAATTTTAAGAGCCTGGCCGGCTTAGCCCCAGCCCACTTAAAGCCTTGGTTGGTGGCTACCTGAACTTATTTTTTACATTTAAAGTACTGCACATTTGTATGAGCTTGCAGCAAACGGAAGTTATTGCACGTGCATTACGAGCAGTAGCGTACAGACCGTGGGGGGCAGCTTGTCTCTCACATGTCTCCACAGTGCTCAAACCTGGGACATTTTAGGGTGGGCTGGGACATTTTTCCCAGCTCTCGTCAGGAAAGCCGTGTGGCTGGGAGAAAATGTCCTAGATGCTCCGATCACCAGTAACATGCTCGCCTTCACAGCTGTCACCAGCAGGGAAAAACGCAGATGAGAAAAGGCATTTTTACAATGGTATTGCAATTACTGTTGCAAAACCGTTCTTTTGTTAGCAATCCCCTTCTCAGGCTTTTTGTCAATTGGCACAGTGTTGGGATATTTCCAAGTAAAGGACTCCCCCACCCCACACCCTCCAGTTACCTACCAAATTGGTATGTAACCTATACATTCAAACGATTTAAAGGTACATTTTATCCATTAACTTAACATGCAAACAGGTTTTGCTTTTTATGTGGCTAGTTACATGTTCTTATCAGTAAGAGCAAGCTGAAAGTGTGTGGCAACCACTATACACAGCTGACCTTACTGCAAACATTATTTGAGTGTGTGCCTTAAAGTGCTAACATTACAGTGTTGTGAAAACGGAAATGTTTGAACCTGCATTATGTTGTATTAGTACCCAGCAAGGGCGGTGTTGTGGCCTCCCAGCCAATGAGTAAGCGCGGAACGGGGTCCTTACCACACAGGGAAAAAAGTGAGGCCGCCATCTTCCCTCGCCGGGAACAAAGGTAAGTCCACTCCCCATGTCCCATGCCCCTTTGCCCTCACCCCACCTCCCTTTTCCACATATCTGCTTCCCTCTCTACTCCAACCCCACTTACCTGCATGGCTCTGTCCCTCGCTAGTGCCGGGAAGAGTACTGTTCCCAACGCATCTCTGACACGCGATTAGCCACTATGGAATGTGAGCAGGGACTTGTCCCCATTCCATGGATGAAATTTAAAAAAAATATTGTTTCAATAGAACCCTCGGAGGGGGACATTACCGGTCGCTTTGCTTGGGCTTGTAATTATTGCCCCGGGAGCATTACCAGACACCTAATGGGCTCTATTGCTTAATTATGGGATGTGTGCTTTCCCATTGAAGGTGTGGCCCCAATGATGATATTAAAGCACTCGAACCCGAAGGGGGGGCACTACTGGTCAGGTAATGTCCCTGGGCGATAGATGCAAGCCTGAGCGAAGTGAGGGCTTTAGCGTTGCCCAGGGGCATTAACCAAACGGTAATGCCCCCCCTCAAGGGTTCTATTGCTATTAGTATCCCGACACATTGTACTGGGGTACTAAAAGCATTTTTTCCTCGAGTTGAGAAACAGCGTGTAAACAGTTTCTAAAACAGGAGAAGAACAAAAAGTAATAAAAACGGCAACCATGGACTAGGGAGAAGGGACTACAATTAGTCCCTTCTCCCTTTCCATGGCGGGCATTAAAAACATATTTCTAAAAAGTAAACAAAGGAAATGGCTGCCATGGAACTAATTTACCTTACCGTAACAACGTTTCCATAAGTAGATATGCATACACAAACATACATACATACATACATACACACTATGTGAGGTGAATTCTGTAAGTAATCACGGCAAGGCAGTATTATTGGAGTCTATGAAAGCCATAACGTAAATATTTGTACCAATTAAAGTAAATCTGTGATCAAGGTCTGAAGTGCAGAGTGGGCTATAATCTTCACTTCAGTGATTGATTGATTCATTCATTATTTATTATGCGCTTATACACAAGTGTTTCAAAGCATTACCATGCATGGCAGGGGAAGACAGAAGACAAGACAAACGATCTTACTAGGCATGGTACATTCTGATTAACCAAAGTAGGTGCTTAAACAAAGTAGGTAATCTGCAAAAATGGGATTTCATAGACGTTATTGATTTCACACTATTCAATCTTCCTTACAATCGGGCAGATTTATTGATTTTTATGGACAAAATAGTGTCCCCTTGTACTCCGGTTTGTGACCCCAGAAAACATCATGTAGAATTGTGGTATTGTTGTACTAACTTTCCCTCCATTCCATAACAATTGATTTGACAGATACATAGGCTCACAAGCCAGTCAGTGCACCAGAAATTCTAGTACAGCGGACGGACTGCGGTAGAGCCAACATTTATTTTCTCCCCTGTTGCTGCCAGTCAACGAAGTTCCTTGGGCTGTCCAGAGTACTCCCCCACCCCCCAGAGTCGAATGAGCAACTATTTAACAGAGTGCTAAATAATAGCCACTGGCTAGTACATATTGAACTCTTTGTGAGTAAGACGTGTTGTGTGTATACGTAAAATGTAGGTGGCGAGAGATTTATGGCTGGCAACTAGCTTGCAAGTTGAAATGTTACCCAGTCGTCAATATGCCATATAATGTTATTTAGTCCTGCACTGCACACCTTCTTCTAGTTTCATAGGGTTTTGGCGTTTTAAGATCTGCAAGAGGTGGGGTAGGCTTAGGGGGGAGCAGGATAAGGTTAATTTATAGCAATGTTGATATGTGCAGGCCTGACATTATAGGGCTTTCTGTGGTGTGTGAGGTTTACATATTTTGCAAGTTGCTTGGAGCAGTGTTTAATGAACACTCCAGATTGCGAATGTAAATTGTTTGTGTGGTGTGGTGGATTGGAAGAGGGAGTTGGACACGCTGAGGACATTCTAGATTATCTTTAAATCAAACTATTAGAATAAGGCCCATCTTGCTCCATTGCTAGAATAACCTATGTGAGGGGTCAGAAATGAGAGGCGGATACAAGGTTGTAATTTTATTCTACATGAAAATGGGTTGGAATAACACCTCTCTTGTCCTATACTAAAGGAGGATTCCCTGCCTAGGAAACTAAACATAAGAAGCAGTCTGTGTCAAGTAGTTAGTAACTTAGAAACAGTCATTGTGTCCATCCAAAACATTCTAAAAGGACCTTCACTCTAGAAGCACACAATTAAGGATGCAAGGAAATGTCTCCGAATTATGTTCAGTGTACAGTGTTCATAAGCAAAACATAAGGATACATTCCAAAAAGTGTTCTCCAAGGAGAAGCCATTAGATCCAGAGGGTGGTTCCCTTCCGCTGAATTGTTAAGTTGGATGGAAAAGTCTCTCTCTTAAACAATAGTTTACAGTATCACAAGAGTGTCTCTTTAGCCAATAGTTTTGATGCTTTTACTCAGAGTTTGAAAGTTCTTGTTCAACCAACATATTACATAATTAGGCAATAAGCCCCGAGCCTGCGGGCCATTACCGTATAAGGTACTGCCTCCGGGGGCCATAGTTAACGTAGTCCACAGGGGCATTACCTTATGCGGTAATTGCCTGCAGGTGAGGGGCTTATTGCCATTAGTACCCCGGCCCGTTATACCAGTGTACTTAGGCATTTTTTATTTTGTTCTGAATCGCTATTCATGCTTCTTGCCACACTAGTCTCAGTGTCATTGTTCAGGCGTCTGGCCCACCGCTCTGCAAGCATGGTCACGCCACCACCAGGTAACATTGCTCCTTTCTTCCTCCTTGTAATGCTTCCCTTGCGGCTGTACACACCAGCCCTCTAGTGCCTCGCCCTGGACTTCTCTGTCTCGTTGAAAGTTGCAGGCTCTGCAACCTGCCTCGACTCCACCTCCACAAGGCATGATGATGTCAGGGAGCTTTCCCTGTGCATCGCACTCTCTTCCTCTCCCTTTGCTCTCACCCGTCCCAGTTAACTATGCGTCACTCGTTAAAGAGACACCTTCCGTTCTCTTCACATATCTGTTCTTCAGCCAAATGTAAAGATGCCACGCTATCCTTTATAGCAGACAGTCTCATGTATGCGGCTATGGTAGTTGGTTTAGGGAGTTCCGCACAGGAATGGGCATGCTTATCCTCACAAGGGTAGTTTCACCCAGTAAGGGTCCCAGTTGCCTCGACCCCTAGGGAGGGTCTTGCGGAGCAGAGTCACCTCCCTAACCCCCTGGCGAGGAGTGTCATCACAGTGGTTATCTGTGGGGTCTGTCAGAGTGGTTTTTAAGGGTTTAGGGGGATGCATAGGTCTATCTGTGGTGAGTTAGTGGGTGTATAGAGAGATTTTGTGTAGACACGTATAGTGGAGATGGGGCGGGTGGAGAGGACATAGATAAGCAGGTCCTTAGTAACCACCCCTCACCCACATGCAACCCTGATAAGAACTGCCACTTCAGATTACTGCTCCAAGTGACCTTCTGCTTACACATCTCCCAAATAACAGGGTGAAAGAATTGTGGACTGGCACATTTTAAATTCAATTCAAACGATGTCCTTATAGCATGATTTGCAGTTAGGCAAATCATTTTTCAAATTCGGTTGACATCAATTTGCATTCAATGCAACGAGACTGCGGCTGAAATTCTGACAATGCAGAATAGAGAACATACCAAATCTGAGCCTGTCCTTTCCCTGTGCTACTGAAGTGTAATCTTACTTTTTCGGCTGACAGGCACTGTCAAATTGTAGTACTCATTTTATGTCGGTGGCCTGAAAATCTGGTCACCCCAAATAGACTGCCTTGCCGCTGACCCTTCTTTCATCCCACACCACAAACGATTCCCAAAAGACCCGAAAGGCTCTCCCTACAGTGACAGCTCGCTCACCCACTCAGCGAGGGTCTGGCACTAAAGCACAGACAGAGCGAGAAGAGACAAGTGTGGGAGAGGGAGAGACAAAGGCCTCATTCCAAGTGGGGCTGGGCATTAAAACTTGGTAGTAATGCAGTGGTAATGCCGCCCAACTACGAGTTTGGAGGTAAGGTGGAGGAAAAACCTCCAAGAAGCTGGAGGTAGATCCTCCACACTACTGCCAAATCTCTGCAAATTCAGCCAAATTACTGCCGGTGGTAATCCCACCCAAAATCCCCATGGACTCCAAATAATGGGGACTAACCCCACTTGTAATCCGACGGTAAATCCACCAGACCAAGTGGTGGTAACAGTAATTCCGTTTGTCAGATTTACCACCTGAGTACCGGCAGAGTGCGGGAGAGCGAGAGCCCGGCAGAGTGCGGGAGAGCGAGATCCCGGCAGAGTGCGGGAGAGCGAGATCCCGGCAGAGTGCGGGAGAGCGAGAGCCCGGCAGAGTGCGGGAGAGCGAGAGACAAAGAGTCTGGGAGAGGGAGAGACAAAGAGTCTGGGAGAGGGAGAGACAAAGAGTCTGGGAGAGGGAGAGAGGGAGAGACAAAGAGTCTGGGAGAGGGAGAGAGGGAGAGGCAAAGAGTCTGGGAGAGGGAGAGCGGGAGAGGCAAGGAGTCTGGGAGAGGCAAGGAGTCTGGGAGAGGCAAGGAGTCTGGGAGACGGAGAGACAAGGGGTGTGGGAGACGGAGAGACAAGGGGGAGAGAGTCCAAGATTGGCAAATGATACGCAAGTTACAGCTAGGACCCTTTATTTATTGGAATACCAAGTACAGACGTTACGTTATTGGCTGTGTACCTCAAACTACTCTAAGACAGCCTCACATTTCTAATAAGATATCTATGAGGATACATACGGGGTCTGTTGAGAGCTACAGGAGGGAGACTTGATGGTGCCAGTGTTGGACGGGGCTAGGCAAGACAGATGCACACATTTTTGTTTACAGCACCATAGTGGACCCTTCTTCAGATCAAAACCAGGGCCTGGAAACAGCAGGACAAGGGCAACATTCTAGTTCTTCCATGGTGCCTGTGCATCTTCAAGGGCTGTAAGCAGGCTTACACGGTTAGGTGTCATGTTAAGCGGGTGCTCTTCCATTCTCTCCTTTTTGGAATCACCGAAGCAGCGTTCAGGCCTTCTCACATGTCGAGCATTACCAGCTCATTCAGTGCTGACTTTTACTTTGTGTTCAGTACTTTGTGTGGCGCTTGTAGTCATGCAATTATAATAGTAAAACACAATAAAGTAGCAGAACAAAAAGCCGGGGAAAAGAGAAGGGGGTGAGCTAATCTCGTTTGACATAAACAGAGGTTAAAGCGTACACACACACACACATACACCAAGTAGTGGAATAGTGTTAACTCTGCGAGACAGCCAGGACAGAACATTATCCCAACAGGCTCGGTCTGATGTTTGTGGAAACTATGAAAAAGGGTGGAGATCAGACCACCCCTAGGTGTTTGCACATTAGCTACCTCTGCCCCGTACGCAATGGAGCAGAATAAATAAATGGCACACACACACACACGCCAATAAGGACTTCCAGCAAGTACCGAGTGTGCATTCCAAAGGCATGCAAAACCTGGATACGCAGCTACCAACACAGCTGAGCACTACACCGCGCCCTAGTCCCCTGGCCCTTCCTTCCTTGGTACTTTATTTTTCACAATAGCGAATTTAAATGTTTAATGATCCTAGTCCTCGATATTAACAAATCTAAAGTGTAATATAGGATGACAAGTGAAGCAGCTTATGAAAATGTTTCAATGAGCAGAGAGTACATGTCTTACTCCGAAAAGCAGTAAAACAGGATTATATTTTTGAGACAATTGCTACTAAGCCCCAACCACTTACTACTCTCGCTGTCTCCTCCATACCCTGCTACCCCTGGCACAAGACTCTCATCCTTTTGTGAAATGACTAACAGGCAGGCTCCGTGCAATGCCCGAACCCAAAATGCTAGTGTGGGCCAGTTTTTTTGGTCAAAGTGGGCCACATTTTTGGCCAGGGTGGTCCAGTTTGATGAGTTACTTCACCATGCAGCTAGTAGTTTTGACCATTGTTACTGAAAAAATATTCTTTAAAATGCACAATGTGCATCACATTTTATCAAAAAAAATCCCCTTTGGGTACTACTCAAACAGTCTGTCACAAAAGGAATCAATTGCCATTGGAAACTCGGGCCATTTTAGTGCCCAGGACAATTGTATGCCCCAGTCCGACCATGCGTGCAGCTGGAAAAGACCACTACTGAAAGCATGCCATGAGAATTCTTAATCTCCAACTCACCTGGATACTGTATAATTTTCAATTATGTGCCTGCGGGCGATTCCTGTGAGCATTATGCACTGACATCTCAAAGAAAGTGATGACAAACAACCTTAAGTAGTTATATATGTTGCAAAATTATATGATTTCAAAAATATGTGTAGGGTGTGCCCCTCTGCCTGTATGCACATGCCAGCTCGAAATGTTCTTTTACAATGACTTGCCAGGCACACTGAAGGGCTATACACCTCCCGCTGCCCTAATCCGATCTGTTCATTTTGATCTCTCTGACAGAGCAGTCCAAATAACTTTTGAACAAAGACGTCTGCATGGTCGGGCCAGCTGAGAATGCATGGGGGCACATTCACTGGTGTAGCGGGATCCCCTGCAGTGCGGGGGCCCCGCTTCATCGTGTTCTGAGCTGGGCGTGGGCAGTTAAGCTTCAGAAAGAAATTATTTCTTTTTGAAGTCAGATTGCAAGCCCACCAACTTGAAAAATAAATATTCCAGTTGTGGTGTGAGATGGATGTTCTCCGGCTCAACTGTGCATGCCAGGAACCAGGAAGCTCTCCCTGCTTCCGGGGTCCTGTCGGCGTCGAGTGTGGGAGCCAGAGGCCTGCCCTGGAGAGGAGTTACTCTGGGGCGACAGATTCGAGAAACAGCAGGTAAGAAATAAAACGTTTCTCTATATGTGTGTGCGTGCGTGGGTGCTTCAAGCTTATATGGATGTGTGTGTACATGCAAGGGTGTGTGTGTGTGAATGAGTGACATGATGCATGGGTGGCAGGGTGCACGTGTGGAGGGAATGGTGTGTGTAAATGAGCAATTGAATGTATGTGCAAGTGTGTTTGTGCTGAGGTGGCCCCCCAAGGAGGTGATTTTGCTGTGTGAGGAATGGTGGTGCTACGCTACTAAAGCATTTTTATCCATGATAAAGCAAGCATGATAAATGTTATTACGTGTCTAAAGTGGTATGTTGGTGCAGCCAGTCTAGCCATTTCTTACTGTGCCATGACATTTATTACTAGAAATCACTGATAAAGCAAGAATGTAAGTGTTATTACCCGCCTAGACTGGCATTTGCGTGCAAGCAGTCTAGCTATTTCTTACTGTGGTATGTCATTTTTCACTGGCCATCAAGAGTAAAGCAACCATGATAATAATTATTACATCCCCAGACTGGCCTACATTATGCAGCTACTTTGGACATATTTTCTTATAGTAGCATGGCATTTTTAATGGCAAAGCCAACAGGACCATGTCCTTACGTGGGGGTACAGCCATTGATCGGCAGAGCCAGCCTGGACACGTTTTCTTATGCTTTCATTACTTGCAATATGGGCAGAACAAACACAAGACTGTTCCCATTATGGAATAAATTGGTGCAGCCATCATGGACATGTATGGGCAGAGCCAGTCTGAACATGTTTTATACTGGCATATATATATTTTGTGCATAGGCCTCATGAAAATGTTTTAGGCAATTGCATTATCCTATTAGATTTTTGGTTTGGCGTTACCCCACAAAACCAATTGCAAACTGTATGGTTTTTCCCCAAATGTTTCCATATAATGTTTGCTGTATAATGCACCATTGCAACCCATTATTCAAACATTTTTTTCAGCTTGGGGGTTCCCTTTGGTTGGCCCGCGGTCCCTCGCTATACTCAGTCGCTTTGGCATATTTATAGGAAATGTTTATGCACTGCAAATAAAAAAATGGGTATGTGTATGTGTGTGTGTGTGTGTGTGTCTGTGGCATGTATGTTTCCTTACATGTTTTACTGGTATTTTTGGGCAAAGCAAACTTGATGAATGTTATTTCATGGAAGGGGGCTCAAGGTGGGGGGTTTATAGCACAATGGAACAGACAGATTGGTACACTTCCTTGGAGGACGCGGGTCCACTTGTGCAGTGTGAAGGCATAACGAGTCAGACAAAGACAACAGGTTCAAGTTTGTTAAACAAAGTTTTTAGTAACTGTAAAAGGCAGGGTGGAGTAATGCCTAACTTGCCCTATTCTAAGGTGGGATTTCCCTACCTACAGAAAACTAAGGATAGTCTGCGTCAGGCAGTCCAAAGTAAAACTTCTGCCTGTGTCAAAAACCTATACTTGCCCTCACAACTAACTGCATACAATGTGTAGGGATGTCGCCATCAAAAAGGAATAGTGTTCAAAGTAAAGTTGAGAGCTTCTTCTAGCTCTTGGCTTGTAATCCGCTTTCCCTTCCCCAAGTTCAGAATAGTTTATCAAGCACTGGAGTTTCCTTCACCAAGAGTTCAAATCTTCCAGCTTTCAAAACAATACTTAACTTCAGAATCATCAACAAGGTTATTGCATCACACAAGCTTCTTTATAGGGGTGTCCAGTGGTTTTGCCATTCAGTGTTGACCCGGTCTAGGCGCAGTTGTCGGACCACATGGTCCACCCATTACAGGTCACGCAACCGGTACCCCTTCTTGACTGCATTTTCATTAGCACCAGTCTAATGCTTCTCCTTAGCAGTGATGCTTGATTCATTCATATGTGGCACACTCTCCTGACAATGTATTATGGCTTGGTTGGCTACCATTCCCCTTGTTACACTTTCTTATGTTCCCTTGGCGCTTACCAATGCTAGCTTCCTTTTAAACACACAGTTCCTTGAACTCTTAGCTTTGGCCAATGCTGGATTCCCCATATCATAACTCTTGGTGCTCTCTTGGCTTTGCTAGTACTTGTTTCTCAGTTAATACAGCTCCTTGTATTGTGGCTATTGCCAGTGCTTTGTTTCTCATATAAATCAGTACACTGTTTCAGTACAGTTCACAAACTTCTTTTCAGTAATATTCACGTTCAGGAGTGCTTTCATTTCGTTCAGTATTCAAAATGTGTCATATCTGCTTCAACTTGCTTTCATTCACATATCAACGCAGGTTTCCATTTAAATGAATGTCCATCACTTTCTTTATATGTCTGCCTGCCAGCCCAGTGTTCCCCCTTTTAGTTTCACTCACCAGTCGGACTAACAGCTTCTTGTGAGGTCTTCCACGGACACGGTTCCTCTCTCTCATGCGGTACCACACATCTTCTCCGAGCGGTCTTCTGCGGCTCACGCACGCCCAGCAGCGATTTCATTGTGACGCAGGACTCACATGGCCGCTTCCCTCTGTCTCGCCAGTCTCCTTCTTACGGTTTACCACCGGCCTCCAGCATCCCATACATTTGTTTCCCGCTGCATATGCTGTGCACTTTTCCATGGATCTCAAGCGTTCCTTCTGCCACACCACTATACCAGAGAGGTCTACCGACACACAGCAGTTTGTGGGCGTTGTGCTCCATTGCTCTCTGCTCATTCTAAAAAATACGAGACCACTCACCACTAATGCAGCAGATCTGCTTTGCCTTTGCTTTCCTCCTCCTCGTCCCAGTACCTAGCTGGGGTCAATATGTTTTTGTTAAAGTGAGGATGTGTTGTTCTAGTCGTCCTCCTTTTCATACTAGTAGCATACTGGTGTGTTTTGGAGCATATTTTAGGGGAAGCACAGGAAAATGGCCGACAAAAGCCTATAAAGGCTTGAGGGATGGAGGCTTTGTTGTGAATGGGCAATGGGGGGCCCCATGTCTCACCCAAGGATGTCCTCTCCCCACTCTCCAAGTCCCTCCAACCAGGTGATCCTCCTTCGCATATCCACCCACAGGGTCGGGATCCAAAAGCGATGGCCTTTGCCTGGCCAGCTGAGAAGAAAAAACCGGGGAAAAGAAGCGAGGATGCCCTTAGGTTCCTCAAAGCAGTCAACAAGTACAGGTTTTCTTACTAAGGCATTACATGGTTTGCTGGGTGTTAAGGACAAAGTCAACATGAGTGTTCTTACATGGTGGGTATTTGTACGACCAAACAAGGCAATTGTTCCTTACTGTAGCATGGTCAAGAAACACTGTTCTTTATCAGTGGCTGGGTGAACCTTCATAAAAACAATATATAATGAGACACACAATACAATACATCTAACACCAATGTCATCTAATACTTTTTTTTTTTTTAAACCACAGGATTTGATTCCAAATATTGATCCAATGCATTTCATATCAGATGTCCTTCTGCAGGAATCTGCCTGTATCATATCTTCTTAACTCCAGCCCATAGGGGAAGTGGCCATTGGGGTGTGCGCACGTCTCCTGTCGCACATGTTCACTGTTCGTCTTGCCGGCAGCGAGTACCTTGGCATTCTGCTGTTCTCTGCATGTGCTGCTTGGCCTGGCCGTCTGCTGTGTAGCCTCTGTTCGCGGGACCCCTGGTGTGTCACCTTGGGGCTCTCATGTGGTAAAGAAATGGCTGCCACTTGCTGCAGAAATGCAGAACTCTGAACGTTGAGTTCTGTCGACATGGGGGTTCCTTGATGTTCAGCCAGGTGGCACGTTGCACCAGAAATGCACCTCAGATTAGAAGGTTGTATACGAATTGTTTGTTTTACAATTGCTCGAATTACAATTGACCTTTTCACAATTGACCGAATTGTGAAGGTCAATTGTAACATATGTACGGGGGGGAGGGAACCCCCCCACCCAATATATATATATCTTACTTCAGCTGTCGTTTCCGCAGTTGGTGGAGGAGCACTCCTTGGTCCCAAAATAATTTACAGAATCAGGAAACCAAAATGCAAAATTGTTCCACTTTATTTAGGTATCAAAAAGGAAAAATCCATAAAATCATTGCACATCCTCATGGCAAGAAAATGTTTTCACAAGCCACTCACATTGTGGCCCTCCCAAGGTAGCTGGCGCATAGTAGATGGAGTCTATGCGTTTCACGGTCCACTGACCGCTTATTCACAACTAACCATATATGTCAACTGTGAAAAGGTCAATTGTGACCCTTTAAAATGGGTCAATTGTTCGAATGAACAATTTGGGTAACACCGATTAGAATACTGATTTTTTTTTTTTTTAAAAAAACCTTTATTTGTGACCCTTTCCCCCTCTACCCCCTCCCCCCCCGCTGGCAGCTTTTCGGCTCAATGGGGTCCTTAAATGTTTCTCCTCCCATCTCCCTCTTTGCATCATTGTGCCGGGTGCGAATAGGAGGTAGTGATTGGAGGGCTTGCTTAAAATCATGTGTAGATGGCATGCTGAATATTTTAATTCTTTAGGTGGCAAGTCGGTACAGTGCGGTTTGAGCTCTGAAGTTGTTTTAGTATGCCTATTACAACGTCCCACAACACAAATATGACACCTCTGCGTGTGTGAGAAATGTGACCAAATGCAGGGCCGGTGTGCACTCAAAAAGCCTGGGCTTTTTTGATATTTTTTTAAAGAAATGGAATGATGGGAGATCAACCTTGGAAAATATGTGGGGCTAATCCACACACATTTTCCTATGCTCACAGAACTACAAACACATAAGTACTCAGGGTGGACACAGCCTACAGGCGCAGTCATCCTGTCATGTCCAATTGGAATGGGACAGCCAGGAATACATTAAAACAGCAAAAGGAGGAGGGCAACACATTCCTGCTGCCATGGCCAGCCTAATTAAACATCAATGGCTCCATGGATCCACTCAATCATTTGTCCGCCTGCTGGTGGCAGCGCATACTGATGAGAGTTCATTGAAGCAGGCCTGCGGGAGGCCTGGTTGCAGGACTGACAGAGGGTACAGGAAACCCAACACCCTTTTGATATGCATCTGTGTCAACTTGAAATCAGCTCCCATCCCCTAGTATGAAGGGCAGTGAATGTCATGACTGGGACAACTGTTTACAGTGGTCATCCCCGCAGGGGGACCACATTCAGGAAGGTACGGGTATGTGATTTGATGGAGACAGAAAGTCTGTTCTTACCATAACTTCAAGGTAGACCTGCGCTTTGATAAGCAGCCACAGAGAGCTCAATGAACCAGAGACACGCTCCTGATCTAAAACAGACAGGAAGATTGGTGGGACTTAATAGTACATGTTGTCACCCCTTACCTTTCCTGTTGCAAAGCACTCTGGTTATGACCTCACGCATAACACAAGATTGTTGGTGGGGACCCAGGATTGATTCAATAAGGTAGGCTTAGCCTGCACCAATCTCTCAGGCTCATTTGGCCTTAAAAGAGGGTTGAGCCGCTCTTTTGGCAGATCATCCGACGACTTCAAAAGGAGTAAGAAGGAGTAATTTGGACCCTGTCTGAGGGTGCAGTCTACCTTACAGCTTCCGCCAGTGAAGAAAGGCCAGGATCTCCAATAGGGAAGCAAGATCTCTTCCCCTAATCACCTCCCAGGCAACAGAGGGATATACCAACCTCAAAGGACTGTCCAGCAGCTCCAGAATCGGTACCCAGCCAGCACACAGCGTGTCCTGCTTGGTTCTGCCAGCAAGCTTCCTAGGTGAGATGTGCCAGAGAGTCTCTGAACAAAGCACAAGACTGTTGCCTGCACTCTATTCAGCTTTGGCCTGTCCGCCTTGAAAGGAGGATACGAGCCCTGCAAAGAAGCTAGGAGTACCACAACAAGCATCAACCAGCGTACATCTTTTAAAAGGACATTTCCGAAACAGTCGATCCCTCGAACCGTGACGGGCTGCACCACGGACTGTTGTCATGCAGCAGTCACTAAAGCTGTCCGAGACGCTTCCACCAGCGTTCCTGATCCACCAACCAGCACAGAGACGATTCTTGACCCTGAGCCGTTGCGTAGGGCAGCCTGCAGCCGTCCGTCCAACCTCACTTGCCGAGTTGCCCGATACCCGCAGCTGTCTCCCATCTTGAACTCTGTCGCAGGAGCTGCAAAGCGTCCTGCAATCAGCTCGACGCTGTCCAGCATCAAGATAATCTCAAGCACCAGGTACATTGTGGTTCTGTCCCCCTGGTCTTTCTCGGAAGGCCCCAATGATATTTACGACCCCTTGCTCCCTTGGTGCTGAAAACAAATAACCTTGAACGGTTAAGACTGATTGCTTTACCGACTACCCTCCTGTCAGTATCCAGAGTGCATCCCTTTGCTTCTTGAAACAGTCGGTCCTCTGTGTTCCTTTACAGGGTGGGTTGTATTTTGTAGTGTGCTAGAACTGTCTGTTGTAATAATAATAAAGTAGATATTTATATACAACCTTGACTGGACAGTCCCTCTTATAATTGGGTAATAATTGTATTTTCACTGTGTTGCAACTAACCAACGATACACGAACTTGCGGGGATAAGCCTGCCGTTCCATCCACGTTACCAAATTGGAGAAGGGGGTTTATAATTCACTTGTGTTTCCAATCTGTTTGGATCCCTTTTGGTGTACTAGAGCTGTGGGGATGACTGATGGACCCCTGTTGCCCAGGAAGTTTATTCGTCACAGTTTTGTTGTTCGGCTGATACTTGTTTCAAGTATCAGCAGAACAACAGTACTGAGACCCCTGATGTTCTTGCAAAGTGTGTTTAAAGACTGTGCCCGGCGGAACGTGATCCTTTAATTGGCGCTGGGCCAGACTGATACTTAAGTTTACAGTGTCTCAGGAGGGTAGCTCACGGGCACCGCACTCGCCTTGGAAACAAGACGATGCGGAGCAACACAGGTCCGATCCCCGGGTCCGCCCCTAGAAATCTTTGGGTATTAAGCGCGTTATACATGAGCAATTACAATTACAAAACAATTATATGACACTAAGCTGGAGCCTCCAGCTCAGTGTCATGTAAACTGGAGGCAAGGGGCCCTTTATTTGCTGCGCCGGGGGTGCCCTTGTGCGGCTGCTCCCATCAGCATGGCTCACAAGGGAGACGTACCGGCCTCAGGGACGTCATTTAGGGGTCACCAGACTTCGCTACTGCAACCTCTGTGGTCTACATTGCGACCTCTAAAAAAAAAATTTTTTTTTGGTTTTTTTTTTGTAATGCAAGCTCATGGGCTGTGGCCAGCACCATGTGGCTCTTTACTTCTGGAGTGGCTGACTTTCTTGTTCAGGCCCCTTAAAAAAAGAAGAAAAATAAGAACAGGAGTACCACAAGTCTAACACTTTCAGCACTGACCCTAAATAATAAAAATTAGGAATACCAAATAATGTGTCTTTCTGGAATTCTATAAAATAATTGCTAGACTCATTAAAAGGTTTATTTCAGGCACACTTCAGGGGGTGAGTCGCTGATTTAGTCTGTTCTTAAACGCCTCAACTCGGCCTTTCATCCTTCTGAGATCGATAAATGAGTACCAACAGAGGTTGGGTGATATTGGGTGTATATTTTTTCTATATAAAGCGCTTAAGCGTAAGTGCTATATAATAACACATTATCATTTGCTCATGGACGTCTGCTTGCATTCACAGTAATTTGGTAATATGGGCCTATAAACACTCTTAGCGGTACATATTGCGATCCATTCTTGTAAGAAATTTACATCACATTATAGTGATATCGTAACCATATTTTTCATAGTGTATAATGCTATGTGATGCCAGTTCCTGTTTTGTCAACGGGTGAAAGGTTGTGTTCCATCGCTTCCCGCGATATCACTTCGGGGTGGGGTCAAATGACATCACTTCCTGTGATGTCATCAGGGGGTTAAGGGTCATGTGATGTCACTTCCGCTAGCTCTGGCATTGTGGTGAAATGCTATCCCTGGCCGGCTTTAGGGCAGGGCAGGCCGGGCAACCGTCCGGGGCGCCATTATGCCCCCGCCAGACCAGCTTGGGGAGTCTTTCAATGACTCTGCCGAGCTGGCGTAGTGGGAGGAGTGGCAGAAGCCCTATTGTTATTAAAGGCGCACACGGCAGCGGGCGCATTTAGTAACAATAGGGTGCTGATGCAAATGCATCAGCACCCTATTGAGACGATTACCTTCCCTGCTCCGACGTGGGAGCAAGGTGGTTTTCATTATAATGGGGCGCTCATCCATTAGCATGAGCGCTCTATTCCAGTGATTAACTCCATGCTCATGGGCCGGAGCAGGGAGCTAAAAAATAAAAAAATAAATATCGCTCCCCAACCCGGCATGGACTGGGGGCACGCAGGGGAGGGGCGCCAAATTTTACTTACATAGCCCGGTGCGCTGCCATCGCTAATGCCGGCACTGAGGGGAGCCCCCATATTTTGTGTTTCGCCACTGGGCATATTTCAAAATAACGTCTACAGGTCCACCTTCAACTGGAAAACCCAGCTACCGTATCTTGGCAACAAAAATCCACTGCTGTGGTATCAAAAGGTTCAATTGTGTGTTCTAATGCAGACAGCTTTCTCATATTTCACAACATGTGTGTCTTCTTCACTGCCCGATCATAAATCTTCTTGCTCACCATAAGAATATGTTGAAAAGAATGTGGCTTCCTTACTGAATGAGCGCAAGTGATCACAGAATAAATGTGGCCTTGATGCTGTGTCAAATCCTAAAAGCGATGCAGAGGGGCTGGGGAATGTTGGGAAGATTATGGCCGGACGTGTTTATTGTCTCTGCATAGCAGAGAAAAGGAAGATGTACAAACAAGCGTCTGAAGCGCTAAATGGGCAGATCAAATCGCGAAGGTTTCCCTATAGTGACGCAGTCAGACTCACCGCCCACGCTCCAGGCGCAGGGGCTCCTTTCAGTTGGGAAAGTTGGAAGTGCCCTGGGGTCGTCCCTGTGCATGATGCAAAGATTGCAGAATCGGTTTGGGCTTGTGGGTCAGTGTCCTGGAAGCCACGCATGCCCAATCGGACTGTAAACAAAAGGGGATGGGGGCAGGAGGGGGGGGGGGGGAAACAGCACTTGCACACACTTTGGTTTTCGGTGTTATTTGCAGATACTGTTGCTTGGGGTTCGGTCCTTGCATTTCCGCCGCTCAGTGAAGCGGCCGAGAGCGCTGTCCGAAGCGTGGTGGTCTTCACTGCTGTAGGATTTCTTGTGCGCAAAATGAAGGGCGGCTTTTTGGATCCGTGTTCTTTTTCCCGTCGTCATTGGAAAGGTGCGGTGTCGCTTAGCATACTGGTTAACCGCAAATGATCTACTGAGGTGGGCTATGTGTTATCCAAAAGCATCTCAGCAGCTCTGTCCACTCCACCCTTCAAAGCTGTAGACGGGGGAAGCGCAATCTGAAAAGGAGGGGGGAGATTGACGCTCCGTGGGGAGCAGAGGTGCTGGGGCCGCGGCACCCTCTCCCACAAGATCCATATCTCAGAACCTGCCGTGAAAGCAAGAGTTTGCATTTCAATAATGCCCCGCATTTAAGCAGAGCTCAGCGGATGGCTGCGGCAGTGAGCTACACAGCAGGTTCTTCCGGTCCCATAGCTGCAGCGCAGGTGCCACGCGACACAGGGAGTCAACTCCCTACAAGATCACAGCTTTAGGTTCCTACAAACACGAGCTGCCTCTTCTAAGCCGCAGATAAAGACATTTCCAATGTTCATCCTGCTCAAATTCACAACAAAACGGGCATCGCACAGCACGCGTTTTGCTTTTTAAGATGTCTGGTTTTTGGAAAAACTTTGATCACCTTATTCATAAACTACATATCTGCATTTCTGGGCGGGATGTGCGACAAAGCAAATGACGCACTGAGCCGCTGACCAAACCTCTTGCATGTAGAGGTTTCTGAAGTACACTCGCAGCAGTGCTACAGGATTGGCTGCCGTCACCCTGGAAGCGCATTTCACAGTGACAGGATTAATGTTTCCCCATCATCTACGTGGGTGCTGGAAACACATTTCACAGTGACAGGGCCTTACAGGCAAAATAAAAAAAAGAACACATTTGTGAACTATCCAAGCACAAGACTATGCAAACATATCCCATCAATTGCACCTAAAAAAGTTTTGGGAATCAGGTCCTATGAGTCAACAACATCCCTGAGCACTTCTAAACACCATTTCCAAGACCCCAACATACATGTGAAACACGAATGCTAATAATACCTGCCAAAGAAGTGCAACAATAAAGGGGCACACTGTCTGCAAATTATGCATTACTTAGTCTGCAGCCAGTAGATCTTGTTTTACAGTGCGTTATGTGAACTGGCGCAGTGTGCCGGAAGTCCCCAAAAACTGCTCCCGGGCTAGAACGATACCAGGGCCCATTCTCCCAATGATAAGCACCCACTGCGATTTCTCCAGCGAGTGCCACCGGAGTCTGAAAGCGCTATGCAGAAGACTTGGGCTAGTTGACAAATGCAGGCACTGAGCAGTCGATGTATAGCTGTGAGAGGACTGCATTTAGGGCATTGAGACGTCACCCTATGCGAAAACAGGACAGCCCAGGCCTCAAAGCCAAGAACCGGGGCGATCCACATGAGTATATATGACTTGTGGTTTTCCAGATATTGTACTCAAATATACAAATCTGTGGTAGGATTATGCTCCAAAAATGCTTCGATTTTGGGCAAAGGCGTCACTAACCTACAGTGGTCCCGTGTTTCACCTCATCTGCCTTAAGGGAGATTTGTTGGCAGACTGCAATAATTTGTTTATAAGGGGGGCGGGGAGATGACAACTGATTTGGATATAGGAATCTATTTATTTGCAATCTCAGCCAGACAGATGCATTCGCAATGTGAAGACTGGATGCAAAAAAAAACAATCTCAGACTATACGGGGTGATTCAAAATACATATTTACATGGTCTCATGATGCAATTTTTTAGGCAGGAGCCCCTTGCCAGGCTATGTCAAGCACTCTTGAGGGCATGTACCCTTGTGAGAGACCCCGTCTTCTCCCCAGGCTTAAAAAGATGCTGGTTTATGCATTAATTAAAAAGCCAAAACGGTACCCTGTCCATCATAGTGTTTAGCATCACTCAAGCGCCTCTCTGCACTCAGTTATTCGCTTTCCCATTCACTCATTTGGTAGAATGTATGCTGTGCTTTGGGTTGTATAGGCAGTGCTCAATAAATGACCGTTTTAAAAGAAATTCAAAACTCCCACTACCTGAAAAAATAGGTTCATGGAAACCACACATAGCCACCCTCTCTCCATTCAGATCTCTCAAACGCTTATTTATTTTAATAACATGCATTTGTATCTTGTTGGCATTGTGTTAATGACAATTGCCCACTCATCTTTCCTTCCATTGACCCGGTTTACATTTCATTACGATGTGTGCTAATTTATTTGTTTGTCGAAGGGGTAGTTACCCAAGATTTTACAGCGCATAGGAACAATAATAATGGTAAATGGCGCTATACAGATCACAATTGCAATACAATATGTGGGTGCGATTGTTGAATATAACCTGCCATATTGGTTTGGGAAAGCTCCACAACGTATTTTTCCCGGTCGCCATAGAGAAGGCTGTTGGCTGTCTGATATACACTATACAGTTAATCACAACACCATGCCCCACCATCCATAAAATTCATAGTTAACATGTTTTGCACCATATCAATAAAAATATGGCTCAACGCATCCCGAGACGATACAACAGTCCACCACACACATCAAGAAAGTCAAATCCGCAAACAACTTATTTAGCCCATTCAGTAAAAGTCTAAAACATGAGTGTATTGCTATGTAGAGCGCTCGCCTACCACCCCACGTGGCTGCAAGGTGCTCTGGCCTCCAACCAACTAGGAGCCAAACCTGCAGCTAGAGTCTTTTGAGGGAAAAGTCAATCATCGGGAAAGTTGAACATCTTCAGGGAGTCATACACAAGACTGCTCTCTTCACGGAAAGGGTGCGTGCGTGTGCCATGATGGAAATATCCGATATCCCTCTCCACCCAAAAGTTACCAATGGGTCAAAAAGGAGGGGAAGCTTGGAGGATGTCCAAAGTAGGATGACAAGTAGCTTCCACGCAACTGGCACAACACATTTCCAGTACAGGATCTCTATCTACACATCACTTGTATCAAGAGCACACTCCAATCTGGACTTTTACTTTCAACTCAACAATCTGGAGAAGAAAATCCTATCCCCATAAAAGCAGCTCAACAACAGTATGGACCCGCCTGGACACCATTACATGCTGCGTTTGTGGCTTGAATGTGCGCTCAAGGAAAGGTGGGCATCATTGTATTGGTGCCAGTGCTAGGCCCCAAAGAAAACCTTATCTTCAGGTCACTAAGCATTCCTGCTGCGGCATCATTTTCACACCACTCAACTCTAGGATCCTGGATAGAGAGTACAAGTCGGGATAATTGCACTCACTGGACCCGTATGTTGGCAGGCCAAAAAGAATATATCTTTAGGTGAAAGAAGCAGGTGTTGACTGCAGAGCAGAACGAGATACTGGTTTTTCCACCATCCAAGTCAATGACAGTTGTCATGGTTTTTAACCTTTTAACTGCCATGGGTTCTCCCCCCAGTGCAAGGCCTTTTTGGTGATTTCAGTATTTCACCATGCAAAGCCTTCTAACATGTTCTCCTTCATTAACCCCTTAAATGCCAAGGACGAGCTATCTCGTCCTTGGCACTGGGGAGGTAATCCCAAGGACGAGATACCTCGTCCTTGGCACTTAATTAAAGAGGTGCTCATGAACAAGGGTCACTGGTCATCCGGTCAAATGTTTACAAAGACTATCTACCTCTGTTTTTGGGGGATTTATGTTAAGTTGGTTCTGAAAAATGCAATGATTAATGTGAGAAAAGGGGTTTACAGAGCCAGAGGTTCAGTTCACACTCCACAGTGTCACGGTTGCGCACACATACACGCAAAAGGAAGGCCTGCTTTAATGTATGAGGGACATTATGATATGATTGGGTATTAAGCGCGTTATAAAAAACCTGACGTTTCTAAGCAGGGACCCCGGGATCGAACCAGTGTTGCTCCGGGTCATCTTGCTTCCAAGGCGAGCATGTTGCCGCTGAGCTGTCCTACTGAGAAAGGGGCGCATATAAACAGAAGCTTTGGAAAGCAGGAAAACCTTTACAGGACAGTATAACTGAAAAGCTACCGGCAGAGCAGACGGAGGGTCAGTCACATATAAAAAAACTCCACTTACCTGCACGGATCAAGATGCTATATGGACCACTAACGCCAATATCCCACTGACTCGATCCCAGCCTACAGGGAAAGTACCACCTTCCCTTACTGGCTTGGCCACCTATGCAGATACATAGGCTGGCCTCAATAGGTTTTCGTTTGCTGATGACAGTATATCAGACTGGGGCTCAGCCCTTACCCAGCATATATTACTTACAAGATGGGGTGGAGTGGGGTATTGAAGGCAGTAGACATGACTGGACTCGTTTCCGTTTTAAATAGCAAGCAAAGAACAATCAACAGATGGATAAAAAGTGTTGTGCCCAGGATGAGCTGACACTGCCTACTTTGGATGCCAATGAATGGAACCCACTGGCACCCACACAGCACAATACAAAAATTGCTCAGTAAGGGAAACCATTGACCCTGGGAAAGGTTCAGTTCAGAGCCCTTCATGCACCACAAAAACAGACATCACGTTAGATCTGGATTGGTCGCTTTTTTGAACAGTACATTCAGCCTTAAAAATGATCATATATGCCTCTTCCCACCCTGTTCCATCCGGGCTCCTTTCACACCAGGAATATCCTTTTTCTTTTCCACTTTTGAACCCTATTGACTTCGCACAGCTCACTTCAATTAATTGCATTAGTTTCCTGACCTCTCGCTCCATGCTCATTTGGTTGTCTCTCCCATCACATGGGCGATGCCTATTCATATGATAGCCCCCACAAAGGATAAACACCCAGACCCTTCTGTACAAAAAGAACCCCACCACTCCCAACAGCAAAGCATAAGCCACAGCCTCAAAATTTACAAAACAGCAGTCCTGGAACACAAAACAAATTCCTACACTGTACGCATCTCCAACACAAGCTCCACCACCAAAGAGCTCTTCTCTATACTCAGAGAACTGGAATCGTCCACCTCGGACACCCCAACCACCCAAGCTTACAAAAGCATGGTGCACGGTCATTCATAAAGCACCAGCTAACAAAATTGACTATCTCCTAACCAAAATCAACGCCTAAAGAGACTCCCTTGCAACCAAACCACACCCAGCTAGCGAAATCAACCACAGCAAACCTGTCCTCCCTCCTGACACTCCACCATTCAAGTTCACCAAAGTATCTCAAGAAGAGGTGTGTTATCCACCATCCTCCCCAGGGAAAACCTGTCCTGCACACTTAGTTAAACTATGTGCCCCCAATCTCACAGAATTCATTAACGCATCCTTCTCCACCAACCTTGTTCCAGCAAACACCAAAGCGGCATTGATCACCCCGCCTCCTCAAGAAACCCACACTCGACCCATTCATTCCTACCAACTAGCAACCTATTACCACAGTCCCCTTCCTTTTGAAGATAAAAGATTGTGTAGCGTACTCACAAATCCAATCCTTCCTTAAGCTCAACCACCCCCTTGGCCCTAGACAATTGTGTTTCCACCCCAAACACAGCACGGAAACCACCCTTCTGGAACTAAAAAAACAGATGGACATCATATGCGACTCTGGAAATCTAAACATTCAACTGCTTCTAGACTTATCTGCAGCATTCAATCAAGTTGACTGCAAAAAACTAGGTCAAAACCTAGTCCACAATGTTCACTTCTCACCAGAAGCCACCTCCTGGATCCAGTCGTCCTTATCCCACCGCACCACCAGAGTCTTCATCGGCGAAGAGTCAGCCAACGCCATACCTTTGCCACTCGGAGGACCCCAAGGCTCCTGCCTCTCACCCACACTGTAAAATATGTATACCAAACCCCTCTTTGACCTATTGGACTCAATGGATATCATGTGCACAAACTTTGCTGATGAGACCCAAGTCCTCATCTCCATCACTGGACATTACACTCAGGACACCACCACCAACAAAGTATCCAGCACCATTCAAAACTGGATGGTTACACACAGCCTTTGTCTAAATGATGATAAAATGGATCTCCTCATTGTAGGCTCACCCTCTTGACTAAAAACACTTGACAGCAGCCACTCTTCCATCTGCATTGATGGCATAACATTCCCAGTCCTTTAACAGGTGAAAACACTGGGAGTGTACCTGGATGTCGAGCTGTCAATGTCCAGACAGATTAACGATCTATCTTCCTCCACGGCTTACATCTACAGACTCATATCGCTCATAACCTGATAACTGTCTGACAATTGCACGTGCGCTAATCCTTTCCAAACTGGACTATTGCAACGCGCTCCTTCTGGGCACATCAGCTTCTAACCTATCCAAACTGCAGCTTCTACAAAATAAAGCCCTATGAGACGCTCTTAGACTAAACCACAGCAACCACATCTCTTCCACCAAACGTGATGCACACTGGTTGCCCATCAAAGCTCGGATTGTTTTCAAAACACTTACCCTGGTTCACAAATGCATCTATAAAGAAGCTCCGCCCTACCTCAATGACTGCATCACTCTGAAAATACCTAGGCGCGCCCTAAAATCCAGCGCCAGCCTCCCTCTTGTCACTCCCTGTTACAAAAGTAAAAGAGCAGGAGGCTCCAGCATCGCGGTTTCTGCTCCCACACTCTGGAACTCCCTACCCTCGTCCATGAGAAATGAACAATCCCACAACAAGTTTTAAAAAGCTATACAAAAGACACGTTTTGGCTAAATACAATTAACCCTGTTTTGCCATTACTGTTGCACTGTATAACTACTCACTGATTCACCTACTGTCTGTAACAAATGCTGTGATACGCTTGGGTGTTACACAAATGCCATAAATTAAAAGAAATAGTATCTGCAGGGCATGTGCCATCAATTCCTACCACCTCACTTGCCTGTCTTTTTCCAGTGGGGCGCTCATTACTTACGCCAGCACACCTCTCATTTTAACCAGACTTATAAGTGCACTCTTACATTCACACATTGCGTTAAAAGGTGTATTAAGTGCAAAATAAACCCCCAAAGACCTCATGCTGAATATTTTCTGGCTCTTGTGCTGTATTCCCCTTCCTCTGAAACAGGGAAGGCCACCTGGTTTTCAACTTCATATTAAGACTGTCCCCTAACGCACCAATTTATAGGCCCCGACTTAGCACCAGTTTCAGAACTCAGGGATTGCCGACAAAATCGCCATAGTCACCCTAGACTGATATGTGACACCAACAGACATGATTCACACAGACATCAACGCAACAAACCTGGAGTTGAAGGTGATGGGGTTTCCGACCCCTTCCCTTCAACCACACCTTGACAACCCACCACAATACAGCATACAAGATCATAAGCTCCATCGAGCTGTGTCAATGAGATAGGTGCCCTATGCAAATCCCATGTAATTTAACAAGATCTTGACACATCTACAGTCAATTACTGATCTATGCAGGTTAGCACTGGAAGGGTCATGTCTGGTTCTTAAATCACTGGATTTCTCACTGTGATAGATTAGATGAAAATAAACGCCAGTATAATGGATCTGGTGATGAATCCTAATATAGTCAAAAATACGTTATGGTCTTGTGATTGAATCAAGGCTGTGATGCCTTTCAAGGTGTATGTTTGCGCTTAATAAGTGCTTATCGTTACCATATCAGAACACTTCTAAGAAGGTACATATAATTCTCTTGCTCTACTCGTACATTATTTGGTGAAATTGCTGAATAAGAGGTGGAGCTCTTGTTTTATGAGAATGAGATTTAACCCGTTACATACCCTAGACATTCTTTGGTGCAAGACTCAAACAGGATAGGGGCTCTAAAGTCGTGTAGATACTGCCTAGTCCCTAACAAGATCGAGACCCTTGAGCCTTTATAGAATGCCCTTAATTCAACCCACTGAGGGAATCTCATGTTGTCTGATTTGTGAATGATACATCCATTATGTAAATGACATTTTTTTTAACGTATTCTGGAAAGGAGGCAAAAACTCTGCTAACTATTGCAGGTATATCTTATGCACAAAAAGCTTGTGGTGATATTTAAGGACAACTTAAAAAGGTCTTCAAGAATGTAAGTTCTTAAGTTCATTGAGGCTCACGGATGACTGGCGATTGTTGGGTTGTGTACTTATGAAGATCTTATCCATGAATCGGAGATTACTGTGCTCGACTATCTCAGACACAATTAATGTATTATTAATTATGATTGGTGTATGCAATTTTAATCATGGTGTAACGACACTTATTAAGAGAAAGGTTGTATGTAATAAGAATGTATTCCCGTTAATGAAGTATAGACTTTTATTGTATTGTTTGGAAAAAATGTGTATTTGTATTCCTTTTCTCTTATGTATTAACTATGAAAAGTGCATATAAAACCGTAACACATAAAAAAAGGGGAGGACTACAACTAGGAGCTGATGAACGATAAGATAACCACAGATGGGAGAGATAAGCTTATATAGGGTCTAGAAAAGCAGTAAAACAGGTTTATGGAGTTCACAAACAGGCTCTTTATTCCATTGTTGATATTGCAGAAAGGATTCATATATGAATTCTATCCAGCCCATCAACCTGTGGGTACGATAATAAAACTAGTAAATTGAATTTGTGGGGGAAAAGAAAGAATGAAAAGTTGGATGAAATACCAGAAATCATTCATCTTGGACACCAACCACCAAGCCAAAATCAAACTCCTTTCCGACAACTTTAACCTAAGCATCCCTTCATGCCGCACCACTAGGTCAAAACGCAGAACTTAAATCACCCTACCATGACCTCCTCCTACCTGCACCAAATAATGATCACGCTCTTTCATCTTTCCTGTATAAGGAACAGTGGTAGAATTAGCTATGTGAACACAAGCCTAGTACTGTCCAGGCAGAATAACCCCCAGAGCTCTCTACCACATCCCTCTGTATGCCAACGTGTTTATGGGTGTCTTACAACGCATTGATCTGTGATTATGTACCTTCACACAAGAACCCCAACTATGTTTATTTGAGTGTTTTAATACATGCCACACACAAAAATTCTGTTTCAAAAATCCCAGTTCAGCGTACAATACCTCTCTAGCCCAAATGTTCACCATGGATGTCCAGGGTGTGCCAAGCCATTCCTCTTGGCTTGGCACTGCTGCTTTTTGGATGTTGTACAATCGCTACTTTCTAGTTATGTGTTGCATACCAACCCACTCCCACATGAAATAATGGCACCCTACCTTGTACACCTTTCCAAAGGCGCCATCTCCCAACTCCCCCACCAACTCCCACTCCAGGGAGGGGTCCAGGTCCCGACGCACATGCTCATACTCCTTCAGCCGTCGACGGTCCATGTTGCTGAGGCGTAGAATGCGCCGAAAGTTTGCAAATGCCATGGCTAGGACTGTGCAATATAACAATAGGATTTCTGGGGGAAATAGTTGGGTGGTGGGTAGGGTACTAATGTAGCCCCAAAATCACCACCCTACTCATGAAAGGATTGCCCACTTGGTGCAAAGAGCAGGGGCCACAGGCCACGAGTGAGGGGGGTGCACAGCACAGGAAGAGGGGGCCACACCTGAACAGGTGAGTATGTGGCAGTGAAGATGGGAAATAAGGGTCCGTTTTAAAAGAGTGACAGGGCAGTTGAAGCTTGTGAATGAAAAGTGAGATGTCTCCGCAGAAGTGAGGTGGTTAGAATCTGGCAGCTGCTGCTGTGGTTGAAGTTGAGCTGTCAGGTGTTGGAGGAAGCTTCAGGGGGTGTGTGGGGGGGGCGGGAAAGCAGAGTTCATGGGTCATGTGACAGCGAACCAGGAGTGGATGCGGGCCGTTTCGAAATGGTTGAGTTGAAGGGTCAGGTGAGAGGCAGTTGTTGTCAAGAGGGGTGGAAGGTCAGAACAGCTTCTCCGACAGTGCAGCCTCTGTGCTCTGCTATCAGTGACCGAAGCCGAGCGTCAGCGCCTACTTCCCCCTCTCTGAGAGCAGAGCATGGGCGGGAAGAGCGGGCGGAGCCGGCCACGCCCCCTCTCGAACCGCCACGGATCCCTCCTCCTTCTCTTGCCAGCGTATTGCGAACAACACAGCCGGCGCGCCACCTGCCGGTTACATTGTAGTAAAACAACTTCAATTTCAATCGTACTACAAAGCCCCGCCCACTACCCCGCTCCGCTACGCTCATTTCATATCAAAAGAAGGAGGTCTCAATCAAGCGACTTCTTTTGGGACTATTTTCACCACCGTGGTTAGCTTTAACAAAATCGCATTCGTTTCCCGCGCAGGCCACCGTCTCTGCGGCAACCGCTGCGAAGTCCAAGCCATAAAATGTACACAGCAGGACTAGAGTTTTGGTAGTGTGGGCTGGGAAGGGGGCGGTCTCCACGAGCGTGCATCTTCCTTTGATAGCCTTATAAGGCACCCCCTTTCCATTTTTAATACATCTAATTTGCATGCAAAAACGTGAGGGATTAAAAATTGCACGCGTTTTATTTATTGCACAGGCAATGCCAAATCCTCAAAACTCTTTCTGTCAGAAAGGAAGGGAGATGCTAATGCACCCCCTTGTTTGTGCCAGATCCACAAAGGGCATCTCTGAATGTGCACTTTATAGATGTGCAGAGTCAGTGGAGTAACCTTGCTGACAATGTTGGGGGGGACAAACACCTGCCAAATGAATGGGGCAAAATCGTGTGCCACGAAAGTTGGGGGGGGGGCACACACCCTTGTCCTCCCCTAAAATTACGCCCATGCGCAGAGTCATGCCCCTTCCACTGTATGTGTAATTGCACAAACTAGTGGATTGAAAGGGCATTTCCACACATTTGAAAAGCATATCCGGATTCACAAATTGTATGTGCTTATTTTTGTAATTGACGGGTTCTTAACGTGATGCCCTAAACAGTCACTCTGACACAGTCCACCTATGGAGTCCGTTGGTGGGTTCCAGGGCTGCTTTATCGATACATATTTACACTATGTACAGGACTTGGGCTGGGAAAGATACCTACTCCCAGACTACCCACTGCCCAGCCTAAAATCTCTGAGCTTCAACCCAACTGACACACACAGAACGTTCACACACAATCTCACATCAACATTCCAGCAGGCTGCCACGAACTCACTCAGTAACATTCTACCAGGGACCCAGATGGCCAGCAGCCATGGAAGACATGACTACACATCATAACAGCTTTCAAATGCGAGAAAGAAAAGCATCCCGTTGGGCCTGTTTAGAACAGGGGCAAGGCAATGTGCAATGCATGTTGGGGTCATGTGTGACACTTATCTATTTTCTTTGAGCAAGATAGCGGCGGTGTGAATCCTTGCTGTCCCAATGGTATTTATATCTCATAAACAGCAGTGCAAATATTATTTTCTTTTATCATCACACAGTGGCAGGCCCTTATATGTCTCATTACGGTGAAACACACTCCCAGCACTCATGCTGGGTGCCAGGGGCTAAACGTATATGGAGCACACCACTATTATTTGCATGGGGGGTGGCTAGGTATCATTTGCACTGTCACGCAGCCCTCGAAAAATGCACAGGTTACATTTTTTGTGAATAAGGTAACATTAGCATTTCTTCACTCACATGAGTAAAAGGCAGGCCTCTTCTGAACTTTGTATAACTATGTGCGGGGATTACAGTGCACTTAGAGAGCAGACCTATCTGGGAAGCAACAGTAGGTTACAGTTATGTGTGCAGTGGGAGCAGAGGTTGCGTGGGAATGGGCAGGGAAAGTAGCGATGGTCATGAAAGCTCTGGAGGGGCAGAAAGGAAGTATGGTTGAGTGGAGCGATTGGCAAAATATTCTTTAAAGCGTAGGGTCTTCCGGTCCTTCCTGAAGCGCAGCATGGCCGGGGCTGGTCTGATCTACATTGGTAACTTTTTCCAGAGGCAGGGTGCAGAGGAGTTGTTTCCTAGTTTTTTGCCATCTTGCTTGTGTGTTTCCAGTCTGGCAACGAGGTGGCATCTGTTGGCGCATCGGCCTCCAGAGATGGCAAGTTTCTCAGCCAGGTAGAGTTGCTTTTTGGTTGCGACTGATTTGCAGGTCATACAGGCTGCCTTGAACATGATGCGTCTTCAAAGTAAGATTCATTGGGAATCAGGCCCAGAGTGTTTTTTACCACCCTACTCTCAGCTCTTTATAGATGTAGACTTAAATGTTTTGTTCTGTAAACACGTACAGAATAACACAATCTTCAAATCTTTTAATCTGGTTTGTTTGCTGCATTGTCCTTTGCAATGGGCTAGCATCATTGTGTAATATTCTATTTCTACAGCTGCTGAATTTGGGGATATTCTCAAAACTTAAAACGAGGCTTCTTTCCTCCTCAAAAGAACCGTAGTGCTAGAAAAGGCAGTTGGATGCCATCGTAAGTGCTGGCTCTAGCTATACACCCATGCAGGCAATGAAGTGCATATTTTGCCAGAGCTTTGAAAATAGCATCCCATCCAGGGAAAGCAATTATTCACATATTGATAAGAATAAGGTGTGCTTGCACACAGCAACAGAAGCTGTAATTGTATAATTTAGAACTGGTTAACTAATAGGGGCAACTAGAGTCCAGATCAGTTGGTCTCTTTTAATTCTTCTGGTAGAGCAACAGGCTGAGTTGCTACGGCTAGGATTTAAACCAGTGAGCTATGGGTTACAGACAGATCCCTGTAGCAAACACAACTTACTGAGCTATCGTAACAGTGTATGCAGATTCAGTGCTTGAACTCCCATTTTCACACTATTAAGGTGATTTTAGTTAAACCCTGTCCCAGGGTCCTTAGAGGTATGCCTTGCTTGCTTAGGCAGCAAAGATCCCCTCTACGTTCGCCAGGCTCTCTAAGTGGTAGGGTGGCAGAGCAGCCCATGATTAAATCAGAGCATGTCTACACCCTACATTTTAATAAAATATATTCTTTGTGTATGAAAAAGCAAGAAGTGTGAAAACGACAATAACAGGTAAGTACATGTCATAAAACAAATGTGCAGCACTGTAACAAGTTATTATTTATTTGTCAATAGTTTCAATGAGTTCAATAAAGAGTCTTTCCTAGAGGAGGAAGCGCAGTTACAGGTAAGTAAAATGCTTTTCCTAACTTGGCCAGTGAAGAGCTTTTAAAGACTGTCATAAGGACTATTAAGGCACAGCACAAAACAGAGACTCTCTCCCAGTCTGATTTTGGATTAAGCCTCACTGACAGAAAAATGAAATGCCAAAACTCAGGAAAGCCAATAACATGTACAGGGGCCTAACTCACCAGGTAAAGAGGGAGAATTCCACCTTACATATGCCCCATACTAATTACAGGATAACTAATTCCCTGGCAAGTGGGTCTCAGGGTCTGGTTGATTGTATATTTTGGAAAGACAATCTACATTTTTCACGGTCATGAGCAGGCCTCTGCTGTATAACAAAGTCTATCACCTCAGCGTTTTGGAGTTTCCCCTGTATATATGCATTTTCAACTAGTGGGGTTTGTGGTCTGTTTAGAGCTAGAAGGTTGATTCTTAACTTGGGGTCAAAACCTCCTAAGGGCCCACACAATTGCAAAGTACTCGTTCTGGACTGTGGCCTACCTAGGCTCTCTACCCCCGATCTTTTTACGTATGAAGATAATGGGGTGGTTCTTGCACTTTTCATCTAATTGGGAGTGTACTGACCCTATTCCAGCTCCAGAAGCATACGTTAAGACAATGAAAGGCTGACTACAGTCAGGAGCTTACAGAAAAGGTACCTTACTCAAGGCTCCCATCACACCATCAAAGGCCCTCTGACAATCCTATGTGCAATGGACCTGTACAGGGTATTTCGTAAAGGTCAGAGCAGTCAGAGGAGCTACTATGGGGCCATAGTCAGCCATCAAGTTCCTCTACTACAAAGAGAGGCAAAAGAGGGCTCTCACTTGTCAATGAGTTGTTGGGATTACCCAATTTTTGGAATGAACCAGAAGTGTGACTACACCAATCTCACAAGCAAGGCATCCCACTGTACTGCGACCTATCTGGCACTTTGAAGCCTCGGTGGTCAGTTGGGTCTCTGTCAAAGTCGGCAACACCTGGCTGATGTCACTCATATATTCCTCCAAGGAATCACCGAAGACAGCTACTTCATGTAGGTAGGTGATACAGATGTTTTTAAGACCACTGATGGCATACATAACCAGCCTCTGAAAAGAGGCAGGTACATTCTTAAGACCAAAAGGCATGATCCTAAACTGGTAAATTCCCTCTTGGGTGGAGTATGCAGTATTCTCCTTGGCATGGTCTGTCAAGGCTATTTACCAGTAGCCTGAAGTGAGGTCAAAGGTGCTTAAGAATTTGGCTGCTCCCGGTTTTCTACCAGCTCATTCGCTCTTGGAAGTAGGTGTTCACCAGTGTCAGTGATTGAATTTGGAGCTCTGTAATCCACACAGAAAAGCAACTATTTGGTTTCTGCGTTAGGTGCCAGCACAACAGGACTGGACCAAGCATTGGAAGAGTGCTCTACTACATTTTGATCCAACATCTTGGCAACCTCTGCCTTGATGTAATCTCTGACTTTGTCAGGCATTCCCGCTTTTACAAATACACAAACAAGAATCATACAACAAGCCAAATCAAGTACTAAAGAACTGTTTACTATTATGAAAGAGTTGGAAACGCCTGTTCTAATCCCAGACACCTGTGTGAAAGATAAACAATGGTGCACGAGTGTCCAAAACGCACTTTCCAACAAAGTCGCAGGCCTTCAAATCAAAATCAATAACAAAAAAGAATCTCTAACCAATTCCACCAATGCCACTTTCACGCCCCAACGCCCCATACCCCAGAACCCTACACCCAACCATCCTACCCGTTTCAGCTTCTCCAAAGTTTCTACGCTAGAAGTGGAAAAAATCATACTCAGCCTCAAACCGTCAAATTGCCAGGGTGACCCATGCCCTTCACAAATCATCAAAGATGCGGCAAGAGACCTCTCACCATTTATTACCAAACTCATTAACGCCTCCTTCTCATCAGGTACCATACCCAATAATCTCAAAGAATCTTGGGTCCTCCCTCTTCTCAAAAAACCTTCCTTAGACCTCTGTATTCCCATCAACTACAGAGCCATCACCACGTTCCCCTTCTGCTCAAAATAATAGATAAGACAGCCTATCAACAAATTCAAAAATTCCTTGAGCAAAATCATCTCCTGGGAACCCGGCATTCAGCCTTTAGACCCCAACATGGGACAGAAACGGCTCTTATTGATCTCAAGGCCGAAATCGACACTCTGAGAGACAATGGGAAAACTGCCTTATTGCTTCTTCTAGACCTCTCTGCAGCATTCGATTTAGTAGATCACAAAATCCTATGCAACCACCTGGACTCGGCTGCACACTTCTCACAAGAAGCCATCGGCTGGATTGAGTCATTCCTGAGTAATAGATCCATGCGTGTTTTTTCCACCTCTGCCTCCGATGACCCTATCCCCATCACATGCGGGGTCCCTCAGGGCTCATGCGTCTCCCCCACTTTGTACAACGTGTTCACAAAGCCCCCATTTGATGATCTTGATGGTCTGGGTATCACCTACACTCATTACGCCGATGACACCCAGATCCTCATCCCGTTGACGGGAGATTACAATAAGGATTTGGCCTTGGTGAACAGGGTGTACCTCATCATCCAGGCATGGATGGCCTCACATACTCTATGCCTGAATGATGACAAGACTGAACTCATTATCCTCGGCTCCACCGCTAATCTAAATAAATTGGACCACAACTACACTAGCTTCACTATTGACGGCAATCCCATCAAGGTAGCTACGGAAGTGAAAACCCTAGGAATCTACCTAGACTCCTCTCTCTCCTTCCACAAACAGGTTAGTTCCATGGCCTCTTCCACAGCATACACCTGTAAGCTTATAAGAACAGCCAAACCCTTCCTATCAACACAGAACTGCATTACTCTAGCCAGAGCACTTGTGATCTCGAAATTGGACTACTGTAATGCCCTTTATGCAGGAGCCAATAAACAGATTACCAATAAGATCCAGACCCTGCAAAATAACGCTCTTACAGCAGCACTCTGCATCCCCAAAAGAGAACATATTTCTAACATCAGGAGAACACACAACTGGCTTACCACCACCGACAAAATCCTGCTCAAAGTAGCCTCTCTAACCCACAAATGTCTCAACAATGCTGCCCCCCGCTACCTAGCCGACAGAATAAGAAGATACACCCTTAAAAGACCCACCAGAACTACTAGTGCTAACCTGCTCATAGTTCCCAGGTTCAAATGAACCAAAATGGGCGGCAACAGATTCCAGGTGAAAGCAGCTCAACACTGGAACTCTCTACCACCGTCTCTAAGGACACCTCAAACATACCCCCACTTTAGACGCAACTATATTCAGTGGTTAGAGAACAACAAGCAGTAACTGTCCAACTACACAAACTCACAACTGTCTAATTACTGTGTAAATCCTGTGCAAATCCTGTAAATATGTATACTTATAACCTATTTTTACTGTACCCTTCATAACTGTATTCCCTATGTACCTATTGTAATTACTGTACAGTACTCATTGTAACCAAGCTGAGAATAACCTTGATGTTTCTGCGCCCTCATACCCTTGGTTCTGGTGCGCAATATAAATGAATAAACAAACAAACAAACAAACAAACTATCCCCAGCATCTTTATCATTTAGTCAGAATGATGTCAGATCTTGTCCAAATGAGAACATGGAGGATAATTGTTGGAGCAAAACCCTACAATTTCCTGCTTCTTACGGGTCAACTGCAGAGAAAGGGATTTCCTTCTGCCGCTGAGCAATCTTTGGGATTTCTTTGGAGATGGTCTGGAAGATGTTTACCGCACCCCCCTCCTGGTCCGATGAAACATTGAAGGAAGACACTTCTTTTCCATGGAAGTAGGGTGTCGACCTGTAGATTTGGAAGACTCTGGTAGCCTCCTCAGGAATCCCCAAAACAATCAGGTAATTGACCCCAAGTCGTAAAACAATTTTGTAAAAGCAGTCCATGTGTACCCTAGGCCCTTGGTAGTCTCCATGATAGACTTCTGTCCTTCTGCTAGGCCAACATAAGAAGCCCTATTCAAATTGACGTTTCGTCAGAGGTTGGTTTGTATTGAGGTTCTTCTTTGCCTAACCCATCATCCTGGTCATTGTTCGTCTGAGGCCCAGAACATAGTTTACCATATTAAAGGCTTGATGAGGTGAAGAGGCTTCCAAACCATGCTTCCCTAAGGCTAGGTAACCTCTCACTGGGTGGCCAAGCTTAAAGGGGTTGAATCTGACTCTCTCCAGCAGTACATCTTTGTGGGCAAAGAAAAGGCATGGTAAGGTGAGACCCGCATTCACTTAATGTGGCTGTTCCAGAGCATTTGTCAACTAAACCATTGGTCTGAGCATACTATGTGGTTGAGAATGTGTAGGATAAACTGCACTCTTGCCACCTAGCTTGCGTATAATGAGACATACAATTGAAACATCTCTCAATGACAACCTCTTCAGGGAATCCCAACTGATTAAAATACACAGGAGAGCACTATTCACTGCTCTGGCAGTGACAGTTCTCATCTCATAAGTACCACCTCATAATATCTGGTGGTTTAGTCAACCATAAACAGAGTACATGTTCTGATGAGGTTGAGGAGTATAAGGGGCTGAATATCTTGATTCCCACTCTCTCAAAGGGCACCCAAACTACTGGAAGATGGCAAAGGGGCCATTGAACCTTGCCGCCCACCTTGCCTGATGTTTGTCAGGTGTGACACGATTTACAGCTGCCCTCTATCTTGCCCCCTTATTGTGGGCTAGTCGGAGTGTGATGTCAACCTTTCCTTTGTCTTCTTCATTCTAGGGTTCCCAACCAGAGAGTCATTGTGGGCTAACAACTGAAGACAGAAGGGCATGTATGACTTGGGCACAACCAACCTGTTGTGTGCACGTAGCTCAAAAGACTCACTATAAAGGGGACCATCCTTCCATAATAATTTTTTCCCTAGTAGCTAACGCTTTACACTGGGAAGCAACCTGTTTTCATAGATGTTTTAGAGCAGGACGCCAGAGACGCCATTTCACCAAAATGCCAGTGGTAGCAGAAGTGACATTACACGATCCTTGACCTCTGGTGACATCAGAGGAAGTGGTTTCATCTGACCCCACCCCGAAGTGACATCACGGGAAGCGATGGAACACGACCTTTCACCCCAAAACAAAACATGAAGTGGCATCACATAGCATTGTTTCTGAGTACACTACAAAAAATATGGTTACGATATCACTGTAAAGTGATACACATTTCATACAAGAATGGATCACCATATGTATCGTTAATATCAGTGTGTGTAGGCCCATATTACCAAATCACTGTGAATGTAAGCAGGTGTGCAAGGCCAAATGATAATGATGTGTTATTATATAGCACTTGAGCACTTCATATAGAACAAATATACATACAATATCACACAACCTGTGTTGGTACTCATGTATCAACCTCAGCAGGATGAAAGGCTGAGTTGACCTTGCTGGGAGTCACACCTGCAACCTGCGGATCACACACACATTGCAGCATCCAGCGCTCACCCCACTGAGCTGTCTAACCGGCTATAGCCATCAGAAAACCAGCCACTCCAGAATCAAAGAGCCACATGCTGTTGGCCACACCCCATGTCCCTCAAGGACATTTTTTTTTGCAGAACATGCAGGACACTCTTGCTAGCTCTGCAAGATTTCTTGCATGGAGGGTCACCCTTCTGCTAAATGATTCTGTAACCCAGGGTGCTTTCAAGTGGTCCTCCCACAACAGTTTACTCAGGGATATCCCCTAGGGTAACAATTCCAGTCACAGGTACTGGCTCAGGCATTGGCTCAGCTATCGGAGATGACGTCCCATTCTTACTCCTGGTAACAAAAGTCTGCCCATAACCTTGGTAGACACCTTAGAGTACTGATGCTTCTTATATGGGGGGATATCCTTGTCAGCAATCCCTGTTGTGCTCGTCATCAGCATCAATGGGGGAACTGCCCACACTACACCAAGTTCTACCAGTCAATTCGCAACAGGACAGTGCTCAAGTTATTTTTCCTAGACACACACTGGATTAAAAGCAGACAATCCAGCCACCTTGACACTTATTTGGGCAATGGGATGATTTTAGAGGGCCCGCCAGCAAGTCTGGTGAGTTGGGTTCTATGGGTAGATAGTTCCCAGTCCAGACCCAAGTCTTGTCCACTACTGTCCAACCGGCCCCAGAGTCTCTAAGGTCAGTGGCCTTCTGGGGTTTGACAAAGACCTTCTGAGTGTATTCCCTAATGTATCTTGGAACTTCTGAGGCAGTAGCAAATACATTTTCCCAGGTACCCAGGGAGATAGTGCAAGTCCTGAAGCCCAAGCAGGAAAGTGAGGTGTGTGGCCTGAATCCCATTTGGTGCCGATATACATTTAGGGTGCTATCTACACTGTTAAATTTAAATCTAGGGAAGGGCTTCTTGACCTACCTATAGAAAGGCACTCCACTAGTCTTATTATCACCCCATTGGACCTACTCGACTCTATTTTATGGACCTATTTAGGAGGATGTTTTTCAGAGTTAGGCTTGATCCCCTTGACCTTTTGAGTAGATTCATTCTTGGAAACTTTGTTGGAGACCCAGAGGCCAGCTCACTAGGTCCAGTTCCTTGGGATCAGCAAGGTGCTGGTGTAGCTCCCTGAAACATGCATTCAGAATTTGCTCAAGCATTACTAAATGTCTTCAGTCTTCAAATTAGTCCACCTTGTAACCTCTTATTTAACCATCATTCTCCTCCTTGTTTTCACTCATCAACTCCTTGGGAATTCTGAGGAAATTATTTGACCACTTACCACCATTTGTCTTGTTGGGAAGGGGGCCATTGGCCTTGGCTGTTTCAAGCTCCAAGTCCTTACTAAACCTACTCTACCAGGGCGTTCCCTACCTAGTCGAAGCTCTAAGGGGATTTCTCCAAGCATACAAAAAACAAGCTCTTACACTAAACAACAAAAAGATTTAGAGTAAATCATAAACAACATTATCAGTGAATACCAAACAACCAGTGACTTGGATGGCCTTTACCTGTACTGGATTGATCCCTTCCTCAGGATTATTCAAAGTCATTTTCTCCAAATGTTCAAAAAGGAAAGTAAAGTCTTAAACTCGTTCTTTTAAGTTCAAAAGGAAATTAAAGTTCACCAAACAAAAATCCACTGATAACAGTTTGTTAGCTTTTTGTTGAAAGGTTCCGCTTCCAATTTCAGCTAAGTAAACGGCACCAATGGTTATCCTCTTTCCAAGATTATTTTGTCACAGTTCAAAGGATAACTTCTGCTTCAACAACTGTCCATGTAATTGTGACTCCTACAGTGTCTTTAGTATAATTTTCAGGATGCTTCTTCATAGGGTGTTGCCTTCCTCTTGACAACCACCCCTTTACTACTGTTAGTTTGGGAACAGGCTCCTTTGTTCCACAGTATATGCCACTGCTTCCACCTTCAACAGCATTACACACAACCAGAGTTCTAGTAGTTCTGCTTCAGCTTTGTACTTAAGTATTTTTATGACAAATAAAGACAAGACATGTTGACCTTCACAGGTAGGCACGGCACTCCTCTTTCCTATATTGTAAGAAAATGGCAGCTTATTTGCCTCTTCAGTCTTACTGCCACAGTATTATCTGCCTCTGACATTTGTATTGTTAGGTAACTTAAAGACAAGACTTTTTGACGTCCAAAGGCAGGCAAGGCATTCTTCTTTCCTATATTGTAAGAAAAGGGCAGTCTCTTTGACTCTTCTGTCTGTCTTACTGCCTCTGCTCTCAGTCTGCCTTTCTTTCAACGTCAACAGTCTGAGCATTACAGATTGTTGAATTAATCTTGTTACAAGCACCCAGCTGCCTTCCCCAGCTTCATACACAGCTTCTTGGTTCCAGTAGCTACCCTGAAGCTGTATTGCCACTCTTCCAGCTTTAGAAAACCATGTCGCACATGTATTAGAGGACACTGGACTTTTAAAAACTTGGACAACCTCAGAATGTAGGTGGATAGATTTCAGCAGGGCTGGTTTCACTATAGAAAGGATTCACCTACTGGCTTGGGTAATGCTTATTCTTCTCGTTAGTTCCACAACTTCCACAGTTACTAAATACTTGTTCTGTATGATACAAGGCATAATCTTTAAAAGAGAAACAGATTTAGGTATACGCGACCACTCTTTATGGAAGTTCTTTAACTTTACAGTCCTTTAAGGAATTGTATTCCCTCTTTGTAATATGGAGTTGGCTTATAAATCTGATTGGGACCCACAATTATTCACACGCAACCTCTATTTGATGTTATATGGCTTGCAACAATTTGTTACAGTCAGCATTATGGTTCCGAGTGGTTTGAAAAGTGTTTCCCCTCCTAATTCGAGACATGTGGCCCCTCCGGTAACTTTAGACAGTTCAACAATGTTCAATAAAAGCTTTCTCTTCACTCGCGAGCACTCCGGTTTGTTTAAGAAGTGTATGGGATACATTTTTTCTAGTTGTTAAAACTTTCCTCAATGACGAACAAATTCTACTCACTTCCACTTTTACGCAAGCTGAATTTGAGCTGGTAACAGCCTGCAAGGATTTTAACGTTAACTTGTATACAGAGCTTCACTCACTGGCTCCAGGAACACTGTGGTTGCGGGCGGCTTTCACTTCCCAGCTTCTTTTTCTTCTGTTACTACTCTAGGCACTCTTAGGAGCCACACACCTCTGCAGCATGGGTGTCTCCGGTCTAGCCTTAACCACGGGGAGTCTTCTTTACTCCTCTGTCCCTCGGCTTGCTTTGTTACATGGGCCTCGAGTTGCAGCACAATCACAGCTCTGCAATTACAGCCACTAGTCGCACTTAGGAAGACCTTCAATCTCGGGACTTCTCTCTCAGTGCAGCCACGGTAAGGCAGGGTTTGAGAACACAGGACCCTCTCAGAATTTGTAGGTGAAATCTGTTTTCCTCTTGTCCCGGCGTCCCTTGAGTAAACACACTTCCGCACGAGGTGCCCGCCTTGTACTCTTCTCCTTCTGCTACTACTGCCAGCCTTCCAGCTCCTGCTCCAGCTCCCTCTATCTTCCGCCTCCTGCTGCAGCCTTTTATGGCTCACTTTTGGGGCAATTGATTTCAGTTGTAGGCCCTTGGTGTCAATTGCCTGACCCTGACAAAGGCTGTTAGTCCTACTTGCCTGTCCTCTGCTTCTACGTGCCCCTTTCGCTCTCTTCTTTGTCTCAGTCCACATGGGATTCTGGGACATGTGGTTCATGTTAGAAAAGTGAGTTTATTCCACATCTAATATATTTTGAAGGGTAGATTGATATCTAATCTTAGTATTTTAAAAATAGGGAATGTAGGTTTCAACCTTATTAGAGGAAGAAGGCTTAGAAAAGGCAACATTTTCACCAATCCTTGAAGTATACCTTTGATATTGAGGAGGTTTGTTTTCAGGGATACAAAAGATTTGTTCTTTTAGTGTAATATGTTGTGGGGTTACAGTCTTAGAGTTTACCATCTCAGTTTTACTAGGGTTTTACTAGGAGGTTGGGATATGTTAAAATGACAATAAGCCATAACCTCTTCTGTCATGGTGGCAAGAGTATCCCTTTCAGAGAAAAAATACTGTGCCTCATCCCACAGAATCTCCTCACTTCCCTGGGCCCTGTCTCCACCCAGGTGAGCCTACTGCAGTACACTACTCCCAGGATTGGGATCAGCAAGCGTCTGCCTCTCCTGGCCACTGGAGGACACTTTAAGTAGGGTTATGGCGAGGGATCTGCAGGATTCTTTATAAACTCCAGTTCTCTGTTCCCGTCAGCTCTTTTCTTTTCTTTCTCCATTCTGTCTTCCCTTCTCTTCTTTGGCTTCCTTCATTCTCAAGTATTCCACCTCCAATTTATTCCACACAGTTTCCCAGGATTTATCCCACTGGGTCATTTGGAATCTTTTGTACTCCAGCTCCATTTGCTGCTACTTTAGGGACTCATCCATGGCAAGGTTGGATGGACTTGGAGGGAGAGAGATTTTGGAACAGGGGAAAAGAAAGACTCAGAGGATTCCCCCTCCTCTGTGGAGAACTTGTCTTGGAATTCGGAGGTGGCCTCTATGAATTCAGCATTAGTGCCAGCTATACTTAATTGCGGTATTCACTGTGGGAGCCCTGAACAAATACAAAGTTGAGAAACTGAGCGGACTGTGTTTATAAATGTCTAAACAATTCGCTCAGTGTCTTGACCTTGTATTTGTTCAGGGCTCCCACTGTGAATACCCCATTTTTAAATAGCTATACTATCAAGTTAGGACATCTGATTTGCAACATCTTGTATGTAGGTCTCTCACCAGTACTCACTATGTTGTGTTTACTGAGTCCTGAAACCAGTATCCTCACTACTGGTCACCACTTGCCAGGAGGTTTTCCTTAAGCCCTATGGTCAGGGTCTTTTGATATGTCTTCCTTACTTAGGTACCAAATATTCCCTAAGGTTCAACAGGCTCTTTAAGTGGTAGTGTCGCAAAGCAGCTCAAGCTTAATTTAGGAGCTGGATGGGGTAGTTAAAATGTACAGTGCACACTTTTCACAAATGCCAAATGAGATAATGTCCAGACACTATATATTTTAAAAATAAAAATACATTCTTTACATAGGGAAAGGCAAGCGATAAAACAGTACTCTAACAAGCAGGTAAACTTAATAAAACAAAGCTACAGCAAGTATTTAGTTGTCAAGAGTTTAAAAGACTTCAAGGAAGAGTCTTTCCTACAGGAGAAAATGCAGTAACAGGCAAGCAAAATAATTTGCCCCTCCAGAACAGTAAAGAGTTTCAAGAAGCAGTTGGTGAGCAGGTGCAAGTGGACCTAGGACACATGGCTTAAGCCCCACCCACCTTCTTAGTCCTGCCTCTTCCTTTCTGCACTTAATCAAGGGCTTCTCTCACCCTGGTGTCTGAAGTGAAGAGCAGATGAAGAAAAGGGCAGATCCTGTTTAACTGTTCGGACTGGGAGGAGCCAGGGCCCGAACCCTGCTCAGACAACAGGTAAGCACACGCACCAACATGTGTTTTTTCCCTCCACCCCCACAGGCCATCCCTCCCATCTTCAGTCAACGCCAACGCCCACAACATTACCCCTTCCTCTATGGCAAGGTCTATGCAATGCAGCAACCTCACCCACATCAGCCCCAAGTCCATCAGCAACCCCTCACTGTCCAAAAGATGGAAGTTGATGCTCACCAACATCCCCTCAGCTATCCCAGATCCAGCAGACATCACCAACCTCATCACCACACACACCTTTGACACCATATTCATCACTGAGACCTGGCTAAAACCCATATCCTAGACATCCTTGTTCCAGACGGCTACAGAATCCAACACAGAGACTGGCTGAACAAGACAGACGCAGGCCTCGCAGTCATCCAGAAGACCTTGTGGCCCTGCACTAGACTTGACATCAACAAGATTGGCTCCTTTGAAGTCTTGTGGTGCCACTTCCCACTCCCCTGATGGAAACAGTCACCTTCCATCTCATCTACAGACCGCCCCAAACCCAACACTTCCTTCATCAGAGACTTCACAAATCTGGTCAGCACATTTGCCCCTCTCGCATTCCAACAACATCTTCCTAGGTGACTTCAACTTCCCAGGCAACAAGCCACCAAACCGATGAAGGAAGCTCTCCTCTGCCTTCTTGACACCCTCAGTCTCACACAGCACACTAAAGACCCAACACACGAGAAAGGCAACGACCTCGACCTAATCATCACCGCACTGCCTTCCCTCCACTACAGCTCTCCTCAACGCTTGACTGGTTTTACCACCAGGCCAGGACTTTCAACATCCTGCACACCACCCCATTCAAGCACTCCCAGCAGAAACCTATCAGACAAGCCTTCAGGTTCTTGAAGAACTTCTCGTGGAAGCCCTCACGGAAGACCTAAACAACCTCCACCTTACATGAACTGAACACCCCCAACTGAACTGCGACTCTACTGGAAGCACTCAATGACACCCTTTCAGCCTCCATCGACCGACACGCGCCTCTGAAACAACACACCTGCAAACCGAAACCATCAGCACTCTGGTACAAGCAAGAATTCAACCTCAGCAAAAGAGTCATCAGGAAACAAGAGAAAACCTGATGTCGCTCCAGGACAGCATCCGACCTGGTGCTCCTCAAGGAACTCCAAGCAACCCACTGACAACTCATTAACACAGCAAGGGCCTCCTACTATCACAACATCATAGCAAAAGCTGACAACAAAAGCAGAGTCCTCTTCAAAGCGGTCAAGCACTGCATCAACTTGCTACCTGCCCCTTCCATACCACACTCCATTGGAAAAAAAGCCATCAACACCTTCATCGTCAAAATCATCAAGATTCACCAGCACATAAACACAGCTCTGCATCCACAGACCAACCTCCTTGCAAAATCTTCACACCCTGGACAACATTCAAGATAGTCTTGACAGAGGACCTGGTAGAAACCCTGGCTGCCCTCAAAGCCACATTGTAAAAAGATGACAGCCTCCCAACTCCCTAACTCAAGGCACCTTCCCATCGACCCTAAAAACAGGACAAATCCTCCCTTCACTAAAGAAAACCACTCTGAATCCCGACAACCTAGGTAACTATTGTCCCACCACCCATCTTCCCTTTCTAGGTAAAATCATTGAGAAAGCAGTAGCCGCACACCTGCAGCAACACACCGACACCAGCAATCTCCTCCAAACCTACCAATCCAGATTCAGACCCAGATGCAGGATGGAGATAGCAATCATACAGATGGTCCTCGACACCCTCAACATCCTTGATGTCGGCCACCCCTGCCTCCTGGTTCTACTTGACCTCTCTGCTATTTTCGACACAGTAGACCACCAGGCCCTTACGGACACCCTAAATCAGTGCATTGGGAGCAGCAACCTTGTCCTTTGCTGGTTCAAGTCCTACCTCGCCAACCGCCAGCAGTTTATTGAGATGTACTCCTCTAGATCACCATGGTACCCATCAACTGTGGAGTCCACAGGGTTCCCCAGTGATCTTGATTCTATACATAGAGCCACTGGGAGCCCTCCTAGCCACACACAACATCCACATCCACCAATATGCCAACGACACATAGATATACCTCAAGATTGACTCCATCTCAAAACCTGTCTCTGGCTGATCCAGTCTTTGATGTCAAGTGGATACCTGAAGCTCAACACCTCCAAGACCAAATTCCTACTCCCCACCAACAGCACCAAACACCCAGACATACAGACCTGGCTATCAACCATGAACTCTAAGGGCTTCACACCTGAGCTCACCTCCTGCACCAAGTCCATCGGGTTCCATATCGACAAACACCTCTCCGCAAGACACAAATAGCTAAGAAAACTCAGACAACTTGGTATCAGCCTACCCTCTTAGGAAGTCAAGGTCTTCCACCCTGCGAACAGCTTTAGATCCACCGTTCAAGCACTGGTCCTATCCCACCTGGATGAAGGCCTCTCGTCGTTCTCCTGTGTGCCCCTGAGAAGTGCCCTACATGCGGCTGCACACCTCATCAAGGGTCTACGCAGATACAAGCACATCACCCTGGCCCTCATCGACCTTCATTGGCTCCCACTGCATGCATGGATCACCGTCAAGTCTTGCTGCATCATCTATAAGGCAGTCGCCCTCAAGTCAACGAGCTACCTTGTGGAGAAACTCAGCATCTTCGGCGGACAGTGCACCACCAGAAGCCAGGACATGTGCAGACTTGAAATCTGCCGCTGCAAAAAGGAGAGGTCCAGAAAACAAGCCTGCACTGCCTATGCCCCAAGACTATGGACCCTCCTCGCCATCATCATCAGACTCGCCCCCACGCTCCTACATTTCAGAAAATAAATCAAGACCCACCTCTTCAAGGAATCTCTCTGCCTCAACACCTAGGCCATCTCATCGCCACTCGCGCCACCTGACTCTCTAGACGCCGCCCACCCCTCTCGTCTCTGCTGCTCGGTACAGCTGTATCCCTCATTTGTGCCCCTCTGTATCCCACCCCGCTGTATATCTGTTCTGTTGTTTCCTCTGAAAAGCACCTTGTTATGTGTCTGTACTGTTGTATATTTATTTTTATTTATTTATTGTGCATTTGTAAGGTGCTTATATATCAAGTAAATTGTGTTTCAAAGTGCCCACAGTGCAACAGGGAGGGAACATGGGAAAGAAAAGCAAATATGACAGTGAAAGATAGAGGCAAACCTACTAGGCCTTGTGAACATTCAGCGTGCAAGTGCAGAGAGAAAGAATAGATGAGGGGGTGGGACCAAAGGGGGGGGATAAATGCTTAAATGCTAGGTGTATCAAAGGGGGAAGTGCTGGGGAGTAAGCAGCTGTTCAGTGATCTGGTGAAAGTGGTCAGCTGCCAATAAATAGATAAGTGCAGGCCTATCGTGGCAGAGGTCAGTGGATTTCAAGGCAAGTGCTGGGAGCGGGCAGAGGCTGAAGGTGATTGGTGTGGGAGGCCAGGACCCAGGAGGGCACATAAGGGCCCTGGTAACAAATCTCAGCAACTGTGGAGTTTACCAGAGTTGGGAGGAAGAGAAGGAGGAGGAGAAAAGGTAGGTCTTGAGGAGCTTCTGGTATTTGAGGGGATACGGCTCAAGACGAAGCGGAAGGAGAGACTGTTCCATAGGAGGGAGCCTGCCGAGGAAAGAGATCAGCCACCAGCTTGCTATTCAGCGAAGCGCTTGACACACAGAGAGTTGGTGCCGGAGGACCGTAAAGATCTGGAGGGAGAGTATTTAGGGAGAGCAAGTTGCAGATAGCATGGTCCCTGGGCCCAGACAGCCTTATCGATGATGCAGAGGGATTTGAATTTGATCCTTGCTGCAACCGGGAGCCATTGGAGAGATTTTAGGGCTGCAGAGATAGGATACTGATATTGATATTGATATTTTATTTGTAAAACGCTTGTGCACAAAGTGTTTCAGAGCGCAACAAAGCAAGGTAGGGAAACAAGGGAGAACAAAAACAACGATCTTACTAGGCCCAGTGACATTGAGAACGCGCAGGTGCATGGGAGAGGGAAAGAGGAAAAGTGCATGGGAGGGGGGAGAAGTGGAAAGTGCAGAGCAAAGGAAAATTAGATAAATAAAATAAATAAATAATAAAAGGCAAACAAACAATGGAAGTGCAGTCAGCAAATGGCAAGTGCTGAGTTTAAGGGAGCAGACAGGGTATGTCTGATAAGTGCAGGAAAAAGTGGGCGGGGGGCTGTATGGATACAGATACAGACCGTAGTGCAAAGGGTTGCCAGCAGGCAGTGCGGGTCGGTGGCAAGGTGAGCGGGTACCTGAGCCTGGAAGTCAGAAGGTAGGCCAGGTGCACGGTGCAGGAGAGAAGATCAGCAGGGGAAAAGAGGTGCAAAGGCAGAAGCAAAGAGGAAGGTCTTGAGGTGCTTCCGGAGATGGTTCTCCTCAAGTTTCAGAGTGGCTGGAAGGCTGTGCCAGAGGGAGGCCCCTGCCGAAGACAGACATCTACCCCAGCTCGTTTCTTTGAAAAGTGTCTCACCCTGAGGGAGTTAGAGGTAGAGGAGCGAAAAGCTCGAAAGGGGAGGTATTTGCGGAGGGAAAGCTGAAGGTATTTTGGACCCAGGCACCAGAAAGCCTTGTGGACAATGCAAAGGGTTTTGAATGTAATCCTTGCATCCACTGGGAGCCAGTGGAGAGAGTTCAGGGCTGGAGAGATACAATACCAGGGCCTGAGGCCAAGGACAAGTCTTGCAGTCCTGTTCTGGATGAGTTGCAAAGGACGGAGAGTAGAGGCAGGTAGATTTAGAAAGAGGCTGTTACAATAGTCCAAACTAGAGAGAATCAGGGCTCTGGAAACAGTGAGCTTCTGGGGGCAGGAGAGGAAAGGTAGAGTACCTCTGAGGAGGTGCAGTAGGAAGTTTGATTTTTTTAGAGACATCCGAGATGTGGGCAGAGAAGGAAAGTGAAGAGGCCACATCTCGGATTGCAGCCCAATTCTGGATTAGCTGGAGGTGTCGTAGAAAAGAAGAGTGTAGTTTAAGAAAAAGGCTATTGCAGTAGGCTAGCCTAGAGAGAACCAGAGCTCTAGAGACATCGAGCTTCTGGGGGAAAGTGAGGAAAGGAAGTATTCCTTTGAGGAGGTGAAGTTGAAAGTGGGCCTTCTTGGCAAGGTCCTGAATGTGAGGGAGGAAGGAAAGATAGGAGTCAAAGATGACTCCAAGGTTTCTGGCTCCAGATGAAGGAAAAGGAGGAGAGCCCATAGAAGATGGCTAGAGTGAGGCGAAGAAAGAGGGAGCAGGAGTCCCAATAGGAAGGATCTCAGTCTTGCTGGCGTTCAGGCAAATATCAATGGACGTACACCAGGACTGGATGGCAGACAGGCAGTCAGGAATGATGGTGGAGGTAAGGAGGGGATCAGAGGGAAGTTTGAAGAAGAGTTGTGTGTCATCTGCATTACACTGGAAATTGGGGGAGAAGGTTGAAATGAGGTGTGCAAGCAGAGCAATATAGGTGTTAAAGAGCCAGGGAGAAAGGTTGGATCCCTCTGGGATGTCGCAGGTAGAGACAGAGGTGGGGAGGAGAAAGAGGGCAGAATAACCTCAGACGGAGGGTCATTGAGGAAAGAGCTCAGCCAGTCCAGTTCCCGCTCCGAGATACCTAGGGTGTCGTGGAGCCGTTTTATGAGGATATAGTGGTTGACCGTATCAAATGTAGAAGAGAGATTGAATAGAATGAGAACAGCTGTAGAGTTGGAGTCAAGAGACGCAAGCAGTTCCTCTCGGGTGTTCAGAAGAGCAGTGTCTGTGCCTCTGGATGCTCGGAATCCAGATTGGTGGTTGTGCAGGCAGCCAACAAGTTCAGTGTGCTGAGTCAGTTGGGGGGAGACCAGCTTCTCCAAGAGTTTCCCAAGGAAGGGAGTGATAGATATGGGCCGTAGTTGGCTGGACAAGACATGTCTGCAGAATGTTTTTTCAGGAGGGGGCACACAAGGGAGTGCATGAGGCGAAAGATCCAGTAGCAAAAGATTGGTTGCAGAAATCAGCGGGTGGAGGGGCAAGGGAGACAATATTGTCCTTAATGGTTCTGGAGGAACAAGGCGCGACCTGTTTGGAGGAGACCTTCATAGAGCAGACAACTCTGGTGACCTCAGGTGTGATAGGAGAGAAGGAGGAGAGAAAGGCAGAGAGGAATATGGCAGGCCATAGGAGGTAGGGGTGGTAAGGGGGAGGGTACACAAGGGTGTCAAGGATGTCCTGAGTTTTTGCAGTGATGTGTGTGGCCAGTGCGTTGCAGAGGACCTGGGAAGGAAGAGGTGAAGAGGGGACTGCGGAAGGGTATACCTCGGTAAAGTGCTCTGTTATGTATCTATATTGTTGTATACCTCTGTAGAGCACTCCGTTGCTTCTCAAAGCTAGGTCCAAGCTCAATAAATATCATAATAACAATAATAATTTTAAAAGAGTCCAAGGACACCAAGTTGTGCAAATGTGGGCACGCTTTTGCAGAAGAGTTCTCTGTTTATGGTAATGTGGGAAATGAACAGTTTCTGGAGTTCTTTGATGTTCAAGCCACAGAAGGCCTTTGATGAAGACGAGGGGACCCCAGACCGAGATCCTACTGAAGAAAGTTCACTCCAGCAGTGTGGTGGAGCCGGGGGGGCAATACTCCCAAAAGCATTTCTGTAGCAGGTGGTTTTGCTGTTTCCAGCAACGGTCACTGTGCATGTTGTTTGTTGAGCGTGTGTTGCTCTGCGCTGTCTTGCTTCCAAGACAAACGCTTTGCCCCTGAGCTATCCTTCCTGCCCCCTGAGCTATCCTTGCTCTGCAGGATTTAGCTTCTGAGGATTGGGTGGGCTTGAGAAGACCCTGGACTGGCCAATTGCTGAGGATTCTCCCGCAGAGACACACTGGTGATACCAAGCCTGGCAAGGGCAGCGGGAGCCAATGCTCGCTGCGGTGATATAAGTTGAACGTTATACACCACGTGGGGGCGGGGTGTCGCCCAACACGGGTAAATAGGAGAAATATTTTTGGATGTAAGACTAGGGGAAGGTGGACTGCATTCAAGAGTATGCACTGAGATGGGTAAGAGCGGACATGGGGCTAACGAGGGTAGTTCCAGCTCGCCATTAAGCTGGCCAAGCCAGGCGCGAAGGATCACGTGCCATCAAAGTCATAATCCAGGCCACAGGCACTTGCAATTGTACAAAGATCGCACAATGTGTCAAGGGCGGAGGCGAAATGCGAAATGTAAACTCACTGACCCTGAATCCAAACAACCCTCCTGCCAAAATGTGGTCTGTTTAAAGACTTAATTAATTCTGGGAACCAGGCGGATCGCAGCCACTTCTTTCCCACAGGGAGAGCCTTGTGGGCTCGCTTGGCATTAGGACTGGGGAGGACGGTTATTTATGTTCCGGAAGTTGAGTGCTGGTGGTGGGAGGGGTGGACTGAGGGCGTAGAAGTTATTTGCCTACGTTAAGAGCGTTGCTAGCCTGCGCATAGGATGTTGCTGGTGGTGGGTAAGGTGAGTACGGAAGTGCAGGTACTCACTCTCGAAGGGTATCCTCCTCCTACTTCAGTAAAATGCCAATTGTCTCTCATTTAAGCAGCCATGGGAGTAGTGCTGCTGACACTTTCTTGGCATAAGTATAACAGCCCTGAGTCCTGGTTAGAAAGGAATTTCGTGTACCGAGGCCCCACGACAAGAAATCAATAAAAAAAGCCGAGGTGCATCTACGTAATTTCAATGCTGTGGTGACATCGAGTGGCGGTATTTGGTATTGCAATGTTGAAGGAAATGGTCAACGTGTACCACAGCGCGCAAATAAACGCCCTTTTAAGTTATGCTGTTATTTGATATTTGTATAGAACCTTTTTGTCATTGTTATGCCTTTGAAGCGAAGTGCGTCGAAGGCTCTTCAGAAGACAATAGCACGTGCAAAAAAGAAAAAAAGAACATTACATTGCATCTGAACAGTAATCAGAATGTAGGTGACTAGTCAATTGCTACCAGAGGTGACTAGTTTAAAGACATTATAAAATCCATGACAGACAGTGTGTTCTGGTACAGGTAGGACAGCTATGTCAGTGACTATGTATATTTTTGCGGGGACTCGGCTGTATTCTACGGGTTGCGCCACAAAAGAGGATGTGTGCTCTTGCATTTGGTCCTTGCACTTAAGTCTTGTTAACAAAGGCACATGTTTTGGCTTTTGCATGGGTATTATGTAATGTAATGTAAGTGGTCTTGCATAGTGCCCGTCTCCGACTATTGGTGGCCTCGCTCCGTTAGGTTCTGTAAGAAAAAAGGGAAGGATCATTATTGAGACACTGGGAAAGGCAAATGCAAAACCTGTGGTGTTGAAGGGTGCATGTCGCAAGTACCCGTTTCCTGAGTGCCAATCTGCTTTCTGTGGGTTTTGCGGAGAAACATGGGAGTATGTTATCCATAAGGAAAAGCCCAAGATATGATCCACTATAGCGCTTTGGTCTGGTTAGCTGCTAATGTAGCAGAGTGTGACAGGGTTAAAGAGGAGTGCTTAGTCGTGGCTCGGTTAGCATTAATGTGCTAACAGCTAGGCGTGTGCTAGCCTTCTGCAGGGTTGGGGTTTTGTGTGTGTAGTGAAAGGTGGTCAGATATTTTAGCAGGGAGTCGGTTAGTCATGGGAAGGAGAAGAAAGCCTTAGAATCGCATTTCTGTAGCTCCCAATGTCACCTCTCTGTCTCTCTTTCTCTCTCTCATTCTCTCTCTCTCTTTTTCTCTCTTTCTTTCTCTCTCTCTTTCTCAAATGGATAAATTTCACCCCCTGAAAACCAAAAACAGTATATGCGATGTGGCAGATCCGGGAAAGCGTTGGTGTGGAAATTCAGACTTTTTTATGACCTGCTAAGGCTTATGGGAGTCAGGAACATACAGTTCAGTGGAAGGACAGCTTAAACTTTTAGAATCGCAGTCACCAATTAGCAGGATGAGAGGTGCCTCAATCTTTACTCTAATATGCTCAGGTGCTACACCCAGTGGCCTGCTGGGACTTTTGCCCACCAAGGAAAGGGTCCATTGAGGCAGGGCAAGGCATTTGTCAGGCATTTATCAGGGGATTGGTCGTGGCAGAGGCCAGAATCCCTGCTCATTTCACCCATAGGTCTACCCTGTTGTTTCCCAGAAGTCCAGTGGAGGTCTTGTGCCGGAACAAGACAGCACTCCCCTCCGGCAAAGATTGTCTTGCCACACCGGTGCCTTATCTAAACCCATGGCTCAAACTGCCCCTGTGCCACTGGGATGTTTGCTTTTTCCCGGAAAACTGCTCCGGAGTCTGCGACGGAACCCAATGGCAGATGTTAAGCTGGGACACTGCCATTGGACTAAGCACCACCTGGCTGGCCCAACTCAAAGGCAATGATTGGCTGTTTACTAATCCTTATGATTGGCCAGAAGCTGAATAGCAGAATTAGCTTCCAATCATAGCGAGTAACAGAAGCAGCCAATCATTGTGTTTGCAGAAGTGCAGTGCCGGTGCCATACTTAACTTGATGCAATCCTCTTCTGCCTCGTAGCCATCTTGAAGTGGTCAGCCCTGTCGTGCCGACTGCCATGTCTTCCGTAATTCTTGCTAATTTAGGTAAGAAAATATTGTGCTTATGTTTCCAGTCTTAACGGACGGTGTTCGTAAGAATTGTTTTCCTTTTCTTCCCGTCGGGGCTCTCAATGATTATTTTCCTTTGGAAGAAAGGAAAATAATCCTTGTGAGCACCAGCATCCCCTCGCCTCTATATTTACAAAACAACATAAAGGCGAGGAGAAGGTTAACATGAAAGCATGAAGCAAGTGCTTTCATGTTAACCCTCTACTCGCCTTTATATTTTTTTGTAAATCCATTTAACGGACACCAGTGATCGCAGAAATTATTTGAGATCACAGTGCGTTCTGCATTGCACCTGGGAATTTGCACCTAGTAAGGCACAAAGATGAAGCCTCAGAATGGTGCTGCTTCTTTAATACGAAGAAGGCTGATTTCTTCCCTGGTACACGAGTGCAGATGTGTTTTATCACCGACCGGCTGATGCTTGCTTCTGAAGCGTTCATAAGGGTGTGTTTCAGATGCACCTTTCTCATACTGATAAACACATTGGTTACAAGAGTGAACCTTACTTTCCCTTGTGAGTAATTCCGCCTCATGCAGCGCAATAGCAGACTTTTCAACGCTTTCATGTATACCGGTTGGGACACCAGCCATGTACATTTAAACTTGTGGACATTCTTAAGTTCCAATAATACTCTTTGCTTTTATGCAAATCACCAGGATTGGGTTCTATGAAGAGACACTGTATTGCGTGACCTGGAAAGGGGCCACGCCCATCGGCCATGCCCCCTCCTCCCTACAGCACCACACGTCCAAGGATGAGAGGGTTCCCCCAATACATGTTTTCCATTTCCAGCACTGCACGAGTCCAAAACCCTTCTCACACAGTCCAAAAATAAAACCCCCTCAGCTGCTATCAAGAGGCACAACTCACCAGGTTTTGATGCAGCACTAGGAGTTCGGTATCAGAGTGATGCTGCAAACCTGCAGGGAATTTATAAGACGACATGGGGAGCAGAAAAGATGGAAAGTGGACTGTGGATTCCTGAAAAAAATGTGCAGCACACCTTGGCCTAAAAAAATAAACATGGCTACCAGGTCATTATTTTCTTTGCCCTGAAATATCTAGCATTCTTTAAAAGTATGCTAGTATTCTCCCCTGGCAGGACCCTCTGAAGTGGCCAAAATGCAACATGATGAGATTACATCGAAAACACAATAAACAAGCAAATAAATAAAAAAGAAAGAAAGAAAGAAAGAAGTAACTCTGCAATCCTGAAAGTAACATGAAAGATAGAAAAGCCGCACCAGAAGCTTAGTAGGGTGCGTGCGTTGATCCGAACCACAACCATCACATATGTGTTCATATGCAAAACTAGAATATCACATTCCAGCAAGGCTGGTTGAGCCTTTCCTATGTCTGAAGTTTATAAACCTGCCTGCCTATATACTTGGTTTTGCAGAACACCATCTGCTATCACCAGCAATGTACCTGTACCAGATATGGGTTGCTATAAAAACTAACATATCATCCGTATGGTGAAGGTCTAGAAATTGATTTCTTCAGATGTGTTGTAAAACCTAAGCAATCTCTTCCAGCGATGGCATTAACTTTTAGTCCAAGAGGTGAATAAGTATCCAAATTCAAGACTGTGGAACAACAGCTTCCATGTTTGTATCCTGCCAGCAGACAATACAGTGATCCTGGTCAAATAATCGAATATATCTTACAGTACTGAGCTTTCTTCTGTGAGGTTTGCCTCCTTGCATGCTGCTGGTATCATTTAGCCCATTACTTGATCTTTCTTCTTATGTAGGCCATTTGAGTAGAAGGGCTGGTAGACGGAAGAGAGCGGACCATATGTTGCAGGCCTCAGACAAGCACATTTTAAGGTCTGCTTGTTTGACACAAAAAGGTTTTTATGCACGTTTATAAATTAAAATGTCACAAGCCATTGTTTTGGAAGTATTTAAAGCTTTAAAATACAAAAGACAACCCCAGATTTAATGTTTTAAATCACATCGATTGGTATGCTAGTTCTTATATACTTACCTTGCTGATGGAGAGAACGAAGCTAGAATAATTTCCATTCTGCATAACACCCTTCTATAATATTTTGTTTAAAAATGGTCATGTTTGATAATGTAATTTGTATACTTTCCAAGTCTGTTTTTTAATAAAATGAGATTGTTTTAGTTCATGGTAAGAACTGGAAAAGAAAGTGTTCAAATGCAGAAATTGCAGAGTTGGCACAAATCCCAGCTTCACACCTTCACCCCTTAACCATTGTGTGATCCTGGGCATCTCATTTAATCTTGTATTGACAAACCTCACAATATTGCCAGCCTCTAAACCTTTCAAAATTATCAGCCCTTCCGAGTGATTGCCTTCTCATGGTATGATCTTCATAAAAGCCTTATTCATGGTTTCACTGCGTTAATGGTGAACATATTTATATCGCACACCACAGGCTTTTGTTCCTTTGATATCTAATGGCAACACTATTTGGAAATCATATCCCACTTCTAATCTCAGCCTGTCTGGATAAAGACACCTTCTTGGTAGCTTCTAACCTGCCTCCACTATCCATGCTACGGGATGTGTAGTGTTCTCCTTGCTTCCAATTGGTCTTCTCTACCCATGCATGAGCACTTTTGCATTCTGTGAGGCAGCTAATGTGAGTTCTGTCTATTATGGGTTACTTGTACCTATTACAGACGGTCCTGCATTAATACTACATCTACCTTCCTGGATGTTATTGATAAAAAGTATCCTGTAAGTACTAGAACAGTAGCCCCTTTGTAGACTGCTAATGTTGGTCTTCAAATGCTACTTGTTTATCATTCCGATTAGAGCAAGAATGAAGAGGGCAATGGGACCTAAAGGGAGTAAAAGTGCTTATTGCGAGACAGCATATCAACATATAGGTTGTGAGTGCGACAGGTGGGGGGCGCGACCAGTATCCTTGATCCCTTAATTCCTTTGGTTTGGTGGAGAGGGGCTCCAAAGATGTACGTGCCCAGGGCCCCAAAAGGGCTTAAGATGGCCCTGAAGGAAACGGAGAAAGGTTGAGTCAGAGTTCTGGGATTAAACCCTGTGATTTGACGGTTGCACGCCGATCTCTTCTGCTCCACATTTTAGCATTGTTTACATATATGGGGAAAGGTTGTTACACCCTTGCACCGATGGTCGCTCTGGCAACAACGTCGTGTTTGTAATGTGCTACAATCTTACTCATCCAAGATGGCTGACGCCTCTAAATCCGTCTGTGCGGGCGACGGTGCAGAGGTTGCACGTTCTATGCGTTCGTGCCGCAGCGATCATGTGACTCCATATAGTTCGACCAGGAAGTTCAGCAAGTGCGTCGCTACTCTCCAGCACAGTGCTTCGTAAGTTCGTTCCTAGGAAATATTGCTTATCTCCACATTCTACTATCCTTTGAATTCTGAACCTATAATAATTTCTGATCTTTCTGCCATTTCTCCCTTAGAGCCTCTCTTTTCATCAGTCCGCCCATCACCCATCTGTCCCATCCGTTAGGTTCCTATGCCGGCCCGAAAGGTGAGTTCCTGGGGATCTATCTCTAACCTCATCTAATTTCTTCCCTAATCTTGGCGGTTATACTGTTCTCCGCTTCCTGTCTCCGGAAACAGTCTTTCTATCTCCTTAGGACTAGTGAATCACTCCCTTTCGGAAGACTCCACTCAGCATACTAATGCAATTAACTCCGTACCCGGAGTAAGTTGAGCCATAACTTTCCGATCTCAGCTTCAGACTACCTTCTATGGACGGAAACTCACCTCTTATTTCTCTCGTCCAGGACCAGTCTCGCCCGCACCTGATTCCCTGAAAGAAGCCCGGCAGATTTCTCCCGGAAGCCGACTGTTGACCTGATCCGCTTTCACCGCTACGCAGGGTTTTTCTTACCCGGAGGGTTTTTCCCTGGGGATTGTGTTTCCTCCGCGGCTGAGATGACTAATCGGCTGGGAGGGAACAGGGTTTCCCGGGAAGCCTTTACATTCTGCGGTGTTGCTGTTTACGGAATCCGCCCGCTGCCCAGGTTAGTGAATTCCACTGATTGTTCTGTCTTAAGTTAAAGTAGCTCTCAGGCATATTTGCAACAGTTAGCGACGCCAAAAGAAAAGAGAATATATTTTTTTTTGGGAGAGAATTTACCTTCGGTGCCACTGGGCAGACGGTAGACTTCCGATGGAGCAACAGATGCAACAATTAATGGCTGCCATGCAGTCTATGTCTTTGGAGATGCAATCTCTGAAACAAGACAATGCTCAGTTACGACAACAGGTCGCTCAAGCTTTTTCAGAAACCCCCCCTTATGCTTTACATACCGTGAAATATGACGGAGATCCTCACAAACTCAAAGAGTTCCTTGATAGTTGTACGGTTCAGTTTACCTTTAAAGCCCGTTTTTTCCCGTCCGATAAGGATAAGGTAGGTTATTTGATATCACATTTGACGGGTCCTGCATTGGCCTGGGCGACTCCTCTAGTGACTTCGTGGAATGCCATTTTAGATCATAGACAGCCTTTACTAATAGTTTACGATCTATGTTTAGCAGGCAGGAAATATCAGTGTCCACTCAGGAGAAATTATTAGATTTAAGGCAGGGCAATAAGGATCTCATGAGTTACGTTACTCAATTTAAACAACTATCGGCCGAAACTGGGTGGCCGGATGATGGTCCCCTCACGCTATTTCGTAGAGGTCTTTCCGAGGAACTGAAAGACGAAGTCTCAAAAGTTCCTCGACCAGCCAGTTTAGCTGAGATGATTGCGCTCACTATGCAGATAGGTTACCGTCTCCATGAGCGCTCTCATGAGAAGAAGAAAGGGAAACCCACCAAACCCTTCTCTGGTTCTCCTTCCCCTTTATCCAGACATCAGACTACAGACGAACCTATGCAAATAGGAATAGCCCGAGGCCCTTTGTCAGCTGGTGAAAGAGAAAGACGAATGCGTCAGGGCCTATGCATGTACTGTGGGGCTTCGTCTCATGTTTTAAGGGATTGTCCCATCGTTCCTCCTCATCGGACAAAGAATCCGATGCAGGGAAACGTCAAGACCCCACCGTAAGGGGAACCACGGCAGGAGGTTCTGAACGGAGTTCCCCAAAGAGACTTGGTACTTCTTTGAAAAATGATATGACGGAACACTCTATGTTAGTACTTCCCCTGATCATAAAATTACCAGACTTGGTGTTACAAGGAGTCCCAGCATTGATCGACAGTGGAGCTGCTGGCAACTTTTTAGACGACCAGTGGGCTGCTAAGCATGGGATCATCAGATCCGCCAAGACCTGTATTACTCCCATTCAGGGGGTAGATGGGTGCCCTCTCAGCTCCGAGCCCATTAGAGAACAGACAACCCCTCTAACATGCCAGATTGCCACTCACAAGGAGACATTAGTGTTCGACTTGATTAAGACTGCTCATTTTCCCATTATATTGGGGTTACCGTAGTTGCGAACCCATAATCCCTTTATAAATTGGGCAGCAGGAACTTTATTTTTGGGTTCCGAATATTGCGTTTCCCATTGTCTTTCTAAATCCTCTGTTGGGATTCAAGCTCCTTCCATGATGGTTGAACCCGCTGAAGGTCCATCGATAGGGATGATCAGCGAAATCCCGAGGTGTCACCGACAATTCCAATCAGTATTTTCTCAGCCAGAATTCCCTAAGTTACCTCCTCATCGTCGGGGTGATTGTCATCTGGATTTGTTCCCGGATCAACCTATACCCTTCGGTCGAATGTACATATTATCGCAGCCGGAAAAGAAGGCACTCAAAGACTATCCTCAGACTAATCTTCAAAATGGTCTTATAACTGAGTCCAAATCACCAGCCGAAGCCTCTTTGTTTTTTATCCCTAAGAGGGATACGTAAAACCTCCAGCCACGTATAGACTATCGAGGGCTAAATAAAGTTACCATCCCTGATAAATATTCAAAGCCGCTAATCCCTGACATTCTTGAAGCCGTCCAAGGGGCTTCTCTTTATACCAAGCTGGATTCACGTGGAGCATATCACTTGATTCGTATCGCCCCTGGCGATGAGTGGAAGACTGCATTCCGGACCCCATTCGGTCATTATGAATATAGGGTAATGCCGTTTGGGTTAGCTAATGCTCCCGCTGTTTTTCAGCGTTTTATGGACCATCTATTCGCCTACGTCCTCCTTCACTATGTAATCGTCTACTTGGATGATATTGTAGTTTTTTCATATAATATAGAGGAACACATCGGACATGTCAATTTAGTCTTGGACCGTTTTAAAGCCAACCAGCTGTACTGCAAACTGGCAAAATGTGAGTTTCACAAGGAACAAGTGACTTACCTAGGGTTCGTGTTGTCAGCCCAGGGAATTTCGATGGACCCTCGAGAGATCTCGGCTATTTTGGATTGACCTCCCCCCTCTAATGTCAAAGAGATCCAACAATTTTTGGGATTCACAAATTTTTACCGAAAGTTCATCCCAGGGTTCTCTAAGACCATTCTTCCCATCACCAGTCTTCTGAAGAAAGGGAAGATTTTCATTTGGGATGACCCTACGCAGAAAGCATTTACTGAATTTAAGAGCCTTTTCACTTCAGCTTCCTTCTTGCTCACCCTGGACCAGTCACAACCATTCATCGTTGAGACAGATGCGTCTCACCATGCTCTAGGGGCAGTCCTTCTGCAAAAAGATGAGTCAGGAGTAGAAAGACCAGTCGCTTATCTCTCCAAAACCTTCTCTTCCTCTGAAATAAATTATTCTGTCCTCGAGAAAGAATTGCTGGCAGTTAAGAGAGCATTTGAAGAGTGGAGACATCTTTTGCTGGGGTCAGTCCACCCGGTCGAAGTTCGAACCGACCACCGCAACCTCAAAGTGCTGCAACAGGCCCACACCACTAAGAGTCGACAGGCTCGCTGGGCCCACTTTTTTTTACCATTTCGGATAGAATTTACTTTCCTTCCGGGAAATCAAAATCTTCGAGCAGACGCCCTTTCACGAAAGGATCCTCCAATCAAGAAGTTCCACCCGGAGCCTTTCTTTCCTAAAGCAAAATTTCTGGCTACAGTTACTGATTTTCTACAAACAGTCAGACAAGAAACTGCACGTCTTGATCCGATCTGCAAGAATCTACAAAAGACTAATTTGCTTACCAAGGAGAAAGGATATTACTTCTTCAATGATCAAGTGTTCGTTCCAACCCCAACACTTCAAAGAGAAGTCCTGTTCATGTGTCATGATTCAAAGTCAGCAGGGCATCAAGGGTATCAAAACACCCTTGAGTTAATTACACATTATTTTTGGTGGCCAGGTCTGACCAAGGATATACAAGATTACATATCAGCATGCACTGTTTCTCTACAATCTAAGACACCCAGGTGTCCACCTTTTGGTTTACTTACCTGTATGCCTATTCCAGATAAACCGTGGCAAGTTATTTCCACCGACTTCATTGTCGATCTTCGTTTGTCCTCAAGCTACACCACCATTATGGTGACTATTGACTATTTCACAAAGATGGCCCATTTCACCCCTTTAAAGAAACTCCCTGGGGCTGCTCTGATGTCGAAGATCTTTATATCAGAAATTTTTTCCAGACATGGTCTTCCTAACACTATTGTTTCTGACCGGGGTCCCCAATATATCTCGCAATTTTGGAAGGGTATATGTCAGGCATTGGGGATTAATAGAGCCCTCAGCTCAGGATATCATCCCCAAACTAACGGACAAACAGAGCGCCTTAACCAAACATTAGAAGCCTATTTACGTTGTTTTGTTTCAGCTGCACAAGACGATTGGGGCGATCTCCTGCCCTTGGCAGAATATGGTTATAACAATGCCAGCCATTCGGCACTGAAGACCAGTCCTTTTTACTGCTCATATGGCTACCATCCATCCTTTGAACCTTCTGTCTCAAAGTCCTCCTCCAGATGTCCTGGAATAGACAGTCTTGTCGACAGTATTCAGAAAGGACAACAGCTTGCTCGAATAACTCTGCAAGCTGCCCAAGATCGAGCCAAGAAGGTAGCGGACCGTCGTCGATAAGATTTGCCCTCCATTCAATTTGGTGATGCTGTCTGGTTATCTGCTCAGTTTCTCCCGAGACATTTGGTGCCGTCCAAGTTGTCACCTAGATATTTTGGACCGTTTAAGGTAATAGAATTGGTCGGTCCAGTTGCAGTCCGATTGACGTTGCCTCCCTCATGGGTCCGTCTTCATCCGGTCTTTCACATCTCTCAGATCAAATTATCCATGAAAGATCGGTTTCAACGCACCCCTGTAACACGTCCCCCGCCAATAATTACCAATACGGGACCAGAGTATGAAGTGGCAGGGATTTTCGACTCCAGATATCATCGGGGTCGGTTGCAATTCCTAGTAGACTGGAAGGGTTATTCTCCTGCCGAACGGACATGGGAGTTGGCATCGGGAGTGCATGTTCCCTCTTTGGTCCGACATTTTTTCCGGCTTCACCCGGGGAAACCGGGTTCACCGCCCCGTAGGACGGGGCATACTGTTACACCCTTGCACCGATGGTCGCTCTGGCGACAACGTCGTGTTTGTAATGTGCTACAATCTTACTCATCCAAGATGGCTGACGCCTCTGAATCCGTCTGTGCGGGCGACGGTGCAGAGGTTGCACGTTCTATGCGTTCGTGCCGCAGCGATCATGTGACTCCATATAGTTCGACCAGGAAGTTCAGCAAGTGCGTCGCTACTCTCCAGCACGGCGCTTCGTAAGTTCGTTCCTAGGAAATATTGCTTATCTCCACATTCTACTATCCTTTGAATTCTGAACCTATAATAATTTCTGATCTTTCTGCCATTTCTCCCTTAGAGCCTCTCCTTTCATCAGTCCGCCCATCACCCATCTGTCCCATCCGTTAGGTTCCTATGCCGGCCCGAAAAGTGAGTTACCGGGATTTATCTCTAACCTCATCTAATTTCTTCCCTAATCTTGGCAATTATACTGATCTCCGCTCCCGGTCTCCGGAAACGGTCTTTGTATCTCCTTAGGACTAGTGAATCACTCCCTTTCGGAAGACTCCCACTCAGCATACTAATGCAATTAACTCCGTACCCGGAGTAAGTTGAGCCATAACTTTCTGATCTAAGCTTCAGACTACCTTCTATGGACGGAAACTCACCTCTTATTTCTCTCATCCAGGACCAGTCTCGCCCGCACCTGATTCCCTGAAAGAAGCCGGCAGATTTATCCCGGAAGCCGACTGCTGACCTGATCGGCTTTCACCGCTACGCAGGGTTTTTCTTCCCCGGAGGGTTTTCCCTGGGGATTGTGTTTCCTCCGCGGCTGAGATTACTAATCGGCTGGGAGGGAACAGGGTTTCCCGGGAAGCCTTTACATTCTGCGGTGTTGCTGTTTACGGAATCCGCCCGCTGCCCAGGTTAGTGAATTCCACTGATTGTTCTGTCTTAAATTAAAGTAGCTCTCAGGCATATTTGTAACAAAGGTGCCTTCGGAGGTCCATGCCCCTCCTCTGTCACCAAGCCATTACACAGGGGTGAGTTGTTGGTCTTGGGAGGATAGCTCTGGGGCAACACGCTCACTGTGGAAGCAAGACGGAACAACACAGGTTCCATCCCCGGGTCGGCGCTTAGAATCCTCCGGTTATTAAGAGCGTTATAAATAAGCAATCGTAATCTTATGACGGATCGGGCCCTCTAGGTGAGAAGGTGCATGAAGTTCTGGTGAATAGGAGAGGGCTTGGACCCCCTAGCTTTGAAAAAGTAATAATTTGCAGGTGTTCGTGCCGAGGATATAGTGAAAATGGAAGCAGGTACTGGGTTTGGTAGAGCGCGGTTGACCTAGAGGTTGTCGGCGTCATGCAGGGAACTGGTTCCATGTCATCCTCTCTGACCCTCCCCCAACCACGGGGCTGACAAAGCACTTTGTGAGTGGGGATTCTGAACTCTTTGAGGGGAATGTACAGGGTGGAGCCAGTCTCAAAACTTTGTGGTGTTGCGTGACAGTTTTGAAAGTTGATGGCAAGTTGGGCCCTTAACCGATTGGGCTATCGGCCCCACCGCTTCTAGTTCTGTCACCTTCCTTTGGCTCGTTAGATGCACTTTTCAGCCCAATTCGGACACATATCAGTTTCAAAATGTGATGCCAAGTGTGGCCATCAAAAAGCTCAGGCCAGCAGTCAAGCCTTTTGCTTCATCAGCGCGGGTGTATTGATATCTCCTGGGCAGGCTTTTGTCCTCCGCCTCTGTATGTTTGCTGCTGCTGCTGCCAGGTTAATGAACGTTTAAATGCAAATCTGCTCTCAAAGGTCATAGATGTCTTGCTATCCCAGGCCTTTGCCATTGGGGCCCTGGGATGAGTGTTACAGCAGAGTATCGCCTTCTGCCTCAAAGTGTGAGAGCTTAAGCCCTCCCAAGCCAGGGGCTGGCTCCACCCACGGGGATATGGGGGAGTGTCCCACACAAAGTCCCCTTGAGGTAGCATCAGTTCACATTCTCGTTTCTTCGCAGTAGAACTCAGCCTGCACAACCCCCAGATTGCCCATCAACTCAAGAGATGGCTGCTGAGAAGCACCCCTGTTTAGAGCAGGTAGCACTAGGGTGCCAACCACCCACTACAATATAAACACTTGCTTACATATCCAATATATTTTTGTCTTTCACAGGTCAAGTGCAGCTTCAAATGCTCCAATAAACTTCATGCCATGACTAAATGGCAGCAGTAAGGTTCATGCCATTACAAGTGATAACACTCATTGTAGTGCTTAACCCAAAAGAGGCACACACTGCAAAAAACAGTAGAGCAAAACAAACACTGTTCTGTCAAGTCTTGGGCATCTGTGAATCTTTCCATTAAATTGACAGCAGGAGCAACCATTTGTAACTTAGATACACACAGTATGTTCCCTTTTCAGTAAATCATAATGCCAGAAGCAAACAAAAGGAGGGAAAATTACACATCATTAAGGCTACTGCGATCCACTGCAATCCATACTAAACGTTTTGCTGCTCAGGGCATTGCAAAAGTGAAATCTATGAGCCAATGCTTCAAAATATCTTTAAAAAAATTGGCAGCAGGGGGGCGTGGCCGAGCGGCAACGAGGATGGCCGTGTAGATGAAGAGCTCTGGGAGCTAAGAGGATTCATATCTTATTAAACAGGTTACAGATCAACTTTCTAACGTTAACAATACCATTCTATGACTCCGGAACACAACTAAGCTTGAAGAAGAAGCGTTACATTTATGCTTATTGTTAAGATGGATTTCTGAACTCGGACCTGGAGGGGCAGAGGTTCAGAAGGCCAGCCTAGTTTCTTGGAACAGGGTAACCTCTGAACAAGCCAGACCAATCAGCGTAGCAGTGGCAGCGGGCAAGACTAAGTCTCAAGAGGGGTGAGGGTGACTGAAAGCCTGCAATGAGCACACAAAGCAAGGGCACTTACAAATTATTCCAGACAGGTGTTATATTAAAAATATAGACACATTTATTACAAGGCCTTTGTAACATCGACCATAGCAAAGAATCACAATAATACAAAAGTAAACCAACACAACACAATCAATACAATATATATACAAGACCGAGGGGTCTAAGGAGTTAGGAGCACGTAATCTGTAAACCACCTAGATGGGGAGGAAAACCGGCAGTGCAAGCAATCATTAGACCCAGTTCGACATCTGAAATACACCTAACTAGGAGGAAGTCCGAGCCCTACGAAGAGAGAAGCCTTATGCTCAAAAGTACCTGCACGTTTTGGTGCCAATGGACAAAAGAGGGCCTCTTCAAGGATATCAGGCAGTTCAGGAAGGTGAATGAAGCGATGCAGAACCAGTCCCCACTACTTAAGCAAGGCCTCCACTTGTGAGCAGAGGCAGGGTGAGAGTGCGGGATAGAGTCGCTATTTCGCAACAGCGGTAGAAAAGAAACGGGCTCCTGCGCGACGGGTCACCGGTTGGGATATGGACTACTCACCGGTCCCCGACGCAGGCAGACCCAGACTTCTCCAGTTCAGTTCGCGATGCTGGCAGGTTCAGCTGCGATCATCAGGACGTCTCGAGGGTGTCCCAAATGCAGTGGATGTGCACAGGTTGTTACCACAGCAGGGCAACACGGCAACCGCATTTACTCTGGTCCGGGCGCACTCGTCTCACTTCAGACCTGGGAATGCCAAGTGTCCGAAATTCGGTGTGAGGGTGCCGTGGACACAGAGCAAGCAGTAAACCTAGTTTCGAGGGCTTCCCTGAAACGGCGGCGGTGACAGAGCAAAGCCTCCAGCGTAAGCTGGTCAGGCCACTGGTTGGCCCAGGGACACTTCCGAAGAGGCTTACTTGCAGGGTTTGATGAAGGTGCCGGTAATAGTTGATCCCACTATTCCAATGGGTTGAAGCGCCTTCGCAGACCTTCTAGGATGATCAGATGCAGAGGGGTCTCGCAGGACGACAGCAGCTCAGGGTGCCACCAGCGGGTCACCAGTGGTTCCTGGACTCAGCTTCTTGTTGCAGGATACTTGGCTCCTTATCCCTTGTTCGGTTTGAACTCAGGAGATCGACATGGTAGTGGTGTTTTCAGTCTCCTCTTATCCAAAGTTCCCTTTGCGCCAAAACGGAGAGGACCCAATGGGAGATCTGCTCACAAACACTCACACCATACGTGGATCTATCACGGACCACGGTGGTCCCAGTCATTCAGGACACTCCAGACTCTCTGGCCCCCAGGATGTGTATTGGGACCAGACATCCCAGCCCACATCCTGGAGGCACACACAAGGCATGCAGAAGCCCGCGAAAGTGTTGTGTTTCGCGGGAAAGTGCATGACCAAATATGGACTGCCCTGGGTCGGCTCGACCTGGGGCAAGGTGAAGGGGCAAGACGGTCAGCGGACAGGACAAAGAACCTCGTGGCATGGCTATTTTGGAGCCAGGCCACTCACTTGTGCCAAAAGCAGTAAGTGCGGATAACATGGCAAAAAAGGGTTCAAAACACAACAGAAACGATAGCTGCCACCAGTCCCGCCCGTGACACACTTGCACAGTTCATAATAAGTCCAGCGAGAGTTTCTAGGGCCTTTGGAATGACTAGAGACCCAAGAGCGCGGTAATGTAAGTTACGTTGCACTCTCGTTTCATATTGCACAAAAGCTGCAACATGAGGAAAGGACTAAGGGAAACGAAGTCTCCCAGTACTGACTGTCTTAAGGGCATGTCAGTTTCCCTATAAGAATCGAGCGAAAGCCCAGAGGAGTGCGGCGGAAGGCTGCGCTTCTCTGGCAAAGTCTAGATCACGGTGTAAAATAACAGCAAAAAGTTTGGGGGTTGCCACACGGAGGGAAAATTACATACAATTCTGAAATATTTCCTAACACTCATTAAGATAACATCTGACTGCATTGGCTGTCGACTGGCTCATGCCTCTTCATGCCATTGTTTTTTCTCACCTGACCGTTTTCACATAATTAGTGTGGCAACGCTGAATACTGCTGCCGCTGGATTGGCATTACACTTACTGGCTGGATCACTTCTCTTCGGTCTCTCGTTGTCGGCCCTCTATGGTTCCGTGCTCATTAAAGACAGTGCGTACACGGATGGAATGCTGAGGAGTCCTGCAGCAGCGACTTCGAGTTAGAATGAATCCAACAAGCTCAGTCAGCTGTTCGGTGTGACGCATGGCAGGTAACCCACTCATAGTTGGAATATGCTTCTTCTGCACCACAAAGACAATTATTGGCTCCTTTCTATAGCGGAATGGTTTAACTAACTGCTATTTTACTTACAATTGAAAAAATTAATGAATTCAAAAAACCAGACACATTTTGAATATTATAAAATTAAATTTAAATATGTTTTTTTTTAATGAACAACTCCATTTAAATACTCAATCACTGGTATTTTACAATTACTGAAATATTTCACCTTGAACTGATTTAGCATCTCTTGTCCTTCGCACCTTTGGAGTTCTTTGTTCATTCATAATAGAACACAGTCATCTGGACCCCAGTGAATTTCCTACTGCTACAGGAAACCGTAATTACCCACATTCACAACGACTGCATATTTAAAACTTTTTGCACACATTTTCTTGTGATTCCACTAACAGTGCAATCCCAATTTCACTTTAAATTACCAATTGCGGATTTCAGAAGCTGAGGTGCTTTGCCAAGGACATAAGGAGACTGTGTATGTTAAGCTTGCTCGCTTTTGTTGATGCTTGTCACTGAAACCTTTTTGTTTTTTTCAAACTTTATATCTCAACTTGGGTCCCAACTAAATTGCTGCTAACTCTTTCAATACCTGAGGTGCTCTACTTGGCACATTATCTCTTTTTATCACCTCCAGTAAAGTAAACCATTCTCATTTCCTAATTTTTGCCAGTACCACTCTCAACAGGTTCACTCTCCTCATTTTCATAAGCCAGTCATTTTCAAAACTATGTCTTCCTCAGAGAGTGCGCCATTCAATGCTTGTATGGAAAAGATTTTAGAAGAACTGGGTAACATACGTTCCTCTATTTCCACATAGGATTCCTGCTCTTCTTCCATTCAGGAAGAACTTAAAGACTTCAAAAATGACATTAAACTATTCTCCGGTAGACTAGATGAAGCAGAAGAAAGAGTTAGTACTGTGGAAGATAGAGTAGAAGGCCTAGAAAGCATGTAAACAAAACTCTTGCAATTGGAGTGTGAAGTCACAGAGTTAGGGGACAGGAACCACAGAGACAATCTACGTTTTTATGGGATTCCTGAAAAAGCTGAAGGTGATGACCTTATCAACTTTCTAGTCAATTGGATTCCTTCCATCCTTGGAATGGCTTTCTCACCACCATTAGAGTTACAACGTGCTCATAGGATCAGACCTTGTTTCTCCAGAACTAACTCCTCACCAAGACCATTTATTGCATGTTTTCTCCTACACCAACAGGCTCGCCAAATTTCTCTAGCGGCCAGGAAAACTCCCCCTATCCTTTTCCAAAATAATACAATTTTCATCTCTCCAGACTTTTCCAGTGTCACCCAAGCTAAAAGGAAAATATTTCTAGATATGAGACCTCTTCTTAAATCACTCAACATCATACATGGTCTGCTAGACCCAGCAAAAATGTTTATTACCATCCCTGATGGACCACTAAAGAATTCCTAAGCCCAAGTGAACTTTATAATTTACTTCAAGCTTTGCAAGCAACACCAATGGATACATCTTCTTCAAAATCTGTGGTTTATGCATCCTCATCAGATCCTCAACTTCCTATATTAACTTTCAGAATCCCCAAAAACGTGTATATAAAATACACACCTAAATGTAGTAGATCAACTTCTTTTATTCCTTTGGAGATACCATCCACCTCAACTCACCTCAGAGACAAATCTAGATCTCCAATCAAATTTTCTGATCCTTCACTTACTTCCTTGCATACCTGATCATTTTTGCAAACACAATGTTATTATACCTTTGATGTAATGGTACTATTCCTTATCACTGTAATATCAGTCTGATCCTCCCTTTAGAACACTACTGATTCCATGACGTGTTTAAATGTTTAATTTCATATTATTATTGTCTACTTTGCTCTTACTTCTCTTTGCTATGCTTATTCTATCTTCACACTGGCATCCCTTATGAGACTCATGATTATTCTCTAGTTAATCGCATCTCTACCATTTTGCCATTACTTATTCATTTACATCCATTCTTATCATCACTTACATTCCCTTATGCCTTTTCTTCAATTGTTGTCTTCCCTTCCTCTTGTGTTTACCTATTTGTTCCAAGTCCACAATTGAATGCAGTAATCTCTATTCCATTGGTGTTTTGATGTTTCTTAAAACTTGCTTAAGATGTTATATTAATGATTGTTTTTTTGCTTTATATCTTAGTAGAGTAAGATTGTCTTAATGTTTTCCAATGTCTATTAAACTTACTACATGGAATGTTAAGGGGTTGGGCGACCCTATTAAATGCAACAAAATTATTTCTCTACTAGCCAAACAAAAATCTGATATTATATGCCTTCAAGAAACTCATGTATCCTCTGTTAAGAAGAATCTTAAGATCAAAGCCGCCTGGATCAGTCACACATTTTTTGCAAATGGTTTAGACAAAAAAGGGAGAGTATCTATCTTAATCAATATGCTTGTAAATTTACTTTTATTAGTGAAGAAAAAGATCCAGAAGGCAGATGGATCATTGTAGAAACTATCATTAATAACCTACCTGCTACCATTGTCAATGTTTATGGTGCTAACGCCCCTAATCCCTCTTTTTGGTCCAGTTTCCTTACTAAATTTGCACAGAAGAATCCTGACATTTTAATTTTTTGCGGTGACATGAATCAGATATTTGATTTTGTCCTTGACTGAAAATCCTCATTCAACTTTACCAACTCTAATCTACAAAATCTAAATTTATTTTATTCATGACCTTTCTTTCATCCTGAAACGACTGAATTTACGTTCTACTCCCTACCTCACCAGTCTTTCTCTAGACCTGATTGCATTTTTGTTAATTATTTGTTAACTACTTTATTTTAAACTCAGAAATTGACCCCATAACCATCTCTGCTCATGCCCCACTATCCACTTCTCCTGAATGGACTCCTGCCAATAAATGTTCTCCTAGATGGCGATTTAATTCATTCCTTTTGAAAGATCAATCCTTTATGGAGAAAACCAATATCTTTATTAAAGAGTTTTTCTTCAATAATGTTCCTGAACATACATCAATTCATAACAACTAGGATGCTTCTAAAGCCTCCCCCTGGGGATTCATAATCCAATTTGTTGCCATCAAAAAAAGATCATCTGAACATACTCACAATTGCCTTTTAGCCTCAATAAAAGACCTTGAAAAATCATACTATGCAAATCCTGATCCCAATATGTTGAATCCCCTTGTGACCAAACGCGTCGAATTTAATAAAACTTGCATGGACAAAGCTGCTAACTCCATCCTTAGATCTAGAACCAAATTCCACAATAGCTCAAACAAAGCTGGCAAAATGTTAGTATCTTATCTCATGAAGAAAAATTAAAAATCCCTTATAACCGATATAATCTCTTCTGAAGGTAACAGGCTAACTAATCCAAAGGACATAAACAATGCCTTTCTTGGTTTTTACTGGAAATTATATACCTCTGATTCCTCTATCAACTCTGAAAATATCAAATCATTCCTCCTAACTAATAAAAAGTAAATTTTTCTGATCCGATTGATTCTTCTTCCCTTGAATCGCCTATTTCTCTCTCTCAGATTAAACAATCCATACTTGATCTTAAACCTAGCAAAGTCCCTGGCCCGGACAGATTCAGGTCAGATTTTTACAAAACCTTCAATGACTCTATTGCACCGAAAACTCTTAGAATTATTTTCCTTTTTTGTTACTATTAGACAAAGTACTGGATCATTTACTGAGGGTCTGCTTGTTCTTTTTCCCAAACCCGACAAAGATCGATCAATGATCAAAAATTATCAACCCATTTCTCTTATTAATTCGGACTCAAAAATGTATGCTTAAATTCTTGCAAAGCACTTAGAATCTTTCCTCCCTAAACTCATACATCCTGATACATCTGGATTTATTAAAGGTCGCCTTGCCTCTTCTAATTCAAAACTGTTATTCAACATTCTAGCACAATCCCAAAACTCAAATGAACCTTTGGCCCTCCTCACCCTCAATGCTGAAAAAGCATTTGACCGTGTATCCTGGTCTTTCTCATTCCATTCACTAACCTGGCATGGCCTCCCTCCTTACTTCATCAATTTGATTAAAATTCTTTACTCCTCACCTACCAACCGTATCCTCATTAATAATTCTCTTTCCTCCTCATTCAGAATTGAAAGAGGAACTCGTCAAGGCTGGACCCTTTCTCCCTTATTATTTGATCTTGCTTTGGAACCCCTTCTTCAAAACATCAGATTAAACTCATGTATCAAAGGAATTTCTACAAACAATATAGAAGCCAAACGTTCTGCTTATGCTGATGATATTCCAATCTACCTCTCCAAACTGCCTCCTCTATCCAGCATTTAATCTCTACTATTAATGATTATTCCTCCATCTCTGGCTACAAATTCAATTTTGATAAATCAGAGGTTATGCCCCTTACTTATGCTTGCAATATTGCCAATACCCCTATATCTGGTTTATCATGGCATTCATCTCATATCAAATACTTAGGACTTTTAATTTCTAAAGACATTTATACTACTATAAATCTTAACACTAACTCCTTAATTGAAAAAGTAATTGAATTGACTGAAAGATGGTTGCCTCTTTTTCTCTTATGGTGGGGTCATTTGGACACTATCAAAATGATGATTAGTCCCATCATCCTCTATTCGCTTTCCATGATCTCCACTGTAGTTCATTCCTCCTTCTATAAAAAAAGTGACTCCTTATTTCTTAAATTTCTTTGGAATCATAGAACACCTTTCATCGCAATTAACAAATTGAAACTTTCTAAATCCTCAGGTGGAGTAAAATTCCATAATTACCAATTTCATCATCCAGCTTTTGTCCTAAAACAACTAGATGTATTTAAACAATGAGTCCTGCCTTGATAAGGCTCTTCTGTGGATCAATATTGAAGCTAGCCTTATTTCTCCACTTTTCTTATCTCATGTTCTAATTATTTAATCCTGGCCCAACATTACTAATTACCCATCGCTTCACTTTTTCAAGATTATTTGGAATAAGCATCTAGCTAATTCTTTCAATAAAGTCAATCCTGAAGACTCTTTTCTACGGTTTAACAAACAAAACTCTACCAAATCTAATCCTTTGACTATTTACTGGTGGTATACCTCAGATATTAAATATATCAAACAATTAGTACAGAACTCAGGAGTAATCCCTTTTCCTATGGTCAGTACCCAATACAATATTCCTACTTCTGGTCTCCCCTTTTAAACTTCTTTAATCAAATCAATCACTAAATTAATTTCTACCTTTAATCAGAAATCCCCTTCTCCCTTTTTAAATCTTCTAATTAATAATGCTTCTATTAGTGTTGCCAAGATGTATAGGTTTTTAAATTATCCTCCCTCCTCTAGTTCACTTAATCTTATTATTATTATATATTGGGAAGAAGATTGGAACTTTCAGCACTCCCTAGACAATTGGACTAAAATCTGGAATGTATGTCAATCCACATCTCCAACTGCCAATCTCACTCAAACCTATTTTTTTATTTTCCAACGTGCTTTTCTTTCTCCTTCTCGTATGGCCAAAAGTGTTAATGGTTTATCCAGTAAATGTTGGTCATGTCATGAGCCAAATGCTGATTTTACTCATGTAATCTTCAAATCTAAATATGTTCATGCTTTTTGGTCTAAAGTTTTTTACAAATACAATCAATTTTTCTTTTAACAGAGCAGTTAACACTTGCTAATGTTATGATTGGTCGTATAGTTAATCCTGCTATAAATCAAATTGACTCTCCTTCTCTGTTTAACTAGTTTATAAACATTGCTTTTCATAATATTACTTGTAATCGGAAAAATGCTACCAAACTTTCTCATAATCTTTGGTGGAACTCTATCTGCTCCATCCACCGAATGGAACAATGTCATGCTTCATTATTTGAACAGAAAATTCTTTTAACAGAAAATTGAATAGATTCATACAATATTTGAACATCCATGAATAATCGATACCAACTCTTTAAGTAAATCTCTTTCCCTTTCCTACTCTTACCCTTCGTTTTATGTTCTGTCGCAAAGTTTAAGTTCCCCTTGTTGTGTCATTTTTTTTCTACTCTAATAAGTTAAATGAAACTATTTTGCCAAACATGTTTATTACAATTGTAAAAGTTCTAACTATGCTAAGTTATGTAATTACCTAAAATGTACTAACTTTGTTTGTACTATTTGCCTTTATTCAACTTCAATGAAAATATTTAAACAATAAAAAAAAATGCTAGCAAATGTGGAAGAAGTTCACAGTTGAAATTATGGGTACAAAAATCACCATTTGATTGTTACAAATATGAAATAGAATTCATTGCTCCCGGGTAGCCATGTAAGGACTTGCAGGTAAAGTGTAAGGCGCGGATAGAGTAGGCAGGGCGGTTTGGTGTCCTCATCTTTTCCCAATCTCATCTTTCATGGCAGGCACGCTGAAATGCTTGTTGTGCCAATGTACATACTGATGTGTGTGTTGGATGGTGTTGGTGAATAACCCTCATCTGCCAATTTAGTCCCAACATTCGGCAACATCTGAAGCCCAGATGTCCAGACAGGTGAACAGTTGAAAAATATCGCTTACATGGGAGACAAGTTAAACAACTGAAGTTTTGTGTAAGCAGAGGTCGAAGTGAGCAGGAGCTATCAGTCGCAGAGTACCACTACTTATATGTTTTTACTGTTCAGATATTTTGAATCCCATATCTGTATATACAATGTTGTGAGCTACCCTGTATGTATATTTGACACTGTGATTTACTAATATGTACATATCCTTGTATGCTCAATGACCTGTACACAAGCCCACTCTTCCCGATGCCTTCACCATAAGCATAACTGGCTGCAACAGCGCCTTGATGCCTACGGACTTGGGTGTTTTACAAATGAAATAAATAAACTGTTAACAGTTCCACCAATTTTTACAACCATTTTCACTATTCCATTCATTCTGGAAGTAAAGCACACTCCTCCATTGTATTACCAGAAGCAATTGCAGGTAAACTGAAATCTGTTTCACCATACATTTAAGGAGCCTGAATGACCTCTCAACCTGGATGAACGCTATGTGCCGTCACCTTAACTATCGGGAACTGGAAGAGGCCCTGCTAACACTAAGAAATGATCTCTCACATCATCCCATATCCCCCTGCTTTTCGAAAAACGTGTCAAATTGTTATCTCTGGTTAAATGCATAGGTGTTACAGTTGATGAAGGTTCAGGCAATTGCCACGGGCTTTTATTTTAATATTAGGTGGTGTGACAAAACAAAAGACATGAACACTTCTCTAAGAGGGGAAACCACTCTTACTCAGGTTGGGGAAGTACTGCGACTTTCAAACAGTGGGCCTCATTCCGAGTCGGACGGTCCAGTAAAAAAGTACCAGGAATCGTGGTTACCAGCACTTTAGTGGACCGCCTGACCATGGTTTTCCAGTGGGGCACCTGGCTAACCTCCAGCTGAAAGCTGGAGGTTAGCCAGGTACTCTACCGGCAATAAAAGCTGTCATTACCACCACCGGCATTGGTGACAGTAATGACAGCAAATCCCCTCATCGAGTCCTATGGGATGGGGATCAACACCGTACCACCAGCACTCGTGATCCGGCAGCAATGCCACCGGACTGAGTGCCGGTAAAGGTAAGTATCAAGTGCCTGTAACCTGGCTGCCCTACCGCCAGGATACCGGCAAGGTTTGAATTAGGTGCAATCTCCCTAACAGTTATGACATGGGAGAGGGTTACCCTGGAAAAGTTGAATCCGATAACGCAAGACAGAAGTATCTGTCAAACATAAAACTTCCCCGTGACATTCCTACACTTTACCCATTCAATCACAATCAAGCTTCCCATAACGATATGTGTTTTTGCATAACCAAACCATACCCTCATTTGCTTTACATTGAGACGAGGACGCTTGAGGCGGATGCAACACGAAGCCACGAGAACCAAAAGGAACGCTCTAGGCATTCTCTAAAAATGGAAAACAAGCCCGTACAAAAGCGCAAGGCAGAAAGAGCCATGAGAGCAGTAGACGCAGTAGAGGCAGTAGTTGGAGAAGGAGTGGACATAGAAAATATAGAGAAATGAAACGCAGGAAATAAATATATCCAGCAGAAGGTACTGTCAGAAAGTTAACCAGTGGACTGGGAACCAAAAGAGGCCCTGGAAATAATTTGCAAAGTGGCCCCACATTACACATTTTCAGCAAGCCCAACACTTTTCCTATGGGAACATTTGGAAATTCCATACAAAAGAGGCCCAGTGTGCAGGGGCCTACCAGGAAATCTCCACAGTTCCGCATAGGCCAATCCACCCCTGGGCAGAAGGCAGAAGACCGCGGGAAGGAGAATCCTTCCAAGGGAAACTTTACTGACTGGTGTATTCATCGGCAGAAGGGGGTGCAGGAAAGCCACATCCACACCGTTCTCGCAAGCCAAGCTCTTGGGCAGCCGAGGAAGCCGCGGCAGCCAAGATACAAAGGTATGGCCCACGAAGGGAGCGAACACTTGCAGAATAGGTGCAGCGCTGCCCACGGATGAAACCGGGAGACAAGATAAACTCATCAGAAACAGCAATAAACCCCACATCGCCTGGGACTCCCCAATACATATAACAAACAGCACTGGGCAGGAGAGTGAACCCAGTCTCGGGCGGATAAAGACACCCACCAGAAGAACACTACTCTTCTTCATCAAAGTGAAAGGGAAAACCCAACAGGTAATATTTGGCAGGAGAGTAAACCAAGTTTACCACGATCTACAGGACGACAAGAGGGGGAGAGGAAATAATACCTGCACACCAGAAACAAATCATTTTCTTGACAGTTTCTTTCTAAAATGGAGTCTGAGGTTTGAAGGGAAATTCTGGCTCTCCTAAACTTAACAAGCACAATCGTTTTGCATCACATTATTGCCAGCAAGGTTGGGAATCTTCCTGTTTGGATTAAAAATACTAAGAACTCTGAACTGTTTGAAGAGAACTCCCTTAAACAGTTGGATTACTTTATTTGTGTCAGGGACAGTGATAGGTTTTTGGTGACTGAACTCTTCGTTTCGGACTTCCTGACACATTCACCACTTTCCATTGAGGCCGGGAAACACATCTTCATATTAGGGAAAGAGAGGCACTTTCCAAAACCCTTTATTGTTTAAATAAAAGTGCAGATCAAGAAATATGCCACCCCAGTGTCCAAACCCTACTTCTGGTTCCTTACGGTGGCTGCAGGGGAGTTACCCATTCATTCCACTGGACAAGTGTGCAGTAACACTCGGAGCCTTAGTGACTATCCATTTGGATTACTGTAATGCACTCCCGCGGGAGACGCCAGGCCCACAGACAATTCATCCCATGGATTCTGGCAGACCAGTAATCAATTGCTACATTCTATTCACAACAGCACCCATTTTTCTATCAGCAGGGCCCTATTGAAGCAGCTGCTGTTCAGGGTAGGTATTAAGCATGAGTTCCAGCAGAGTTAAGTTCAGCAAGTAGAGGTGATTGATTTCACAAAGGCCGCTTATAAATGTTCCAGCTGATTGAGCAAATGAGATCAATTAATGAAAAACAATACAGAGGACCTCCTTCCTTTGCCTGTTCCACCAATTTGGCTGTCAGCCTGGCCCATTCAAAACCCTTTGAAACATGTGTTGCACTCTGCTCTCTCCTGCCTATGACGTTCCCCGCCACAGTCACAGTTCCACTACTTCTTTTGGCATACTACAACCACTGTTTGTGAGTAATTGCTCCTACAACGTGGACACCATTAAAGAGTATTTATTCCCTGTATTTGCATCAAGTTAAGTAAAGTAACTACTTATTCACACTACCGGCTAGAGCTTAGCCCACAGTTCCACTCTCCTCTCAAGAGACTGCATGCCATGAGAAGCTGGTGAGCAGAGAGTAAGCTAAGCAGGGTTTATTGAAGAACTGGTGCGGCACAACCTAGACACTCTGACATCTCGGCCACTTAGCACCTTCTGACGCTGAATCCTTACACGCACCCACCAGTCCAGTTCTGATCAGCCTGCAATCATGCAGCACTCACTTCGCTATGCATGCACTCACTTACAGCCACGCTGTCAGGAAACTATGGCGGCCAGGTATTCTGGGAGGTCGAAAACAATTCTCCGGGCCGGTGGTTCTTTTTCTGCATCTGCCTCCCGTTTGCCCAAACATCTAATCAAAGTTGCCTACGTATTCCCAAGCAGACAACTACCCGCTATGTCTCTGTTTGGCGGCGTTGGGGGTTGCTGTGGAAACGCGGTCCTTCCGTGTTCATTAGGTCACGTGTTTTTTCACGTTAGACCCATTCCCATGGTGTCATGTGATTTCAGTATCTCTCCTACTTATGCCCCGCCTGTTTTTGAATTCACTGCTTCTGAATTTGTTTTCTACAGCCTTACTGAACCTTGTGACCTTTCTTGCTCTCTTTGATCTACGACCCGGCTACATCTCACGGTAATCTGTTTGTCTTGCTCCTTGTCTACCTCGTATTCAAGAAAACCCTGTTACGACTATTGGAATGTATTTTGACCTGCATTGTCTTCCAATTTTGTACTTCCTTCTGCCCGCACTGTTATTGACCCGGAATCCACCTGACCACAAATTCTTCTTGCATTAATGACCAAGGACGAGTAACCTGTTGTCCCTTTACTTCAGCTCTTCAACCCCCCACCCTGCGTTTTCTCTTGGAATCTCCATTCACGCGTAACCTATTTCTTTTCAACTCACCGATACTGGAACTTCATATCATCACTGGAACTCGGATTGCCTTCTGGAACTGTGTTAGGCGTCCTCATGCCGGCGGGTGTTAGGTGGATCATTTCTTCACATCGCTTCAACTCAGACTGCCTTCTGGAACTCTGTTAGGCGTCCTCATGCCGGCGGGTGATTCCTTGGACCATTTCCATTTCAACTGGGACTGCCTTATGGAACACTGTTAGGCGTCCTTGTCCATCACTGAACTATTTCTGGACGGTTACGATTTATCTGGAACTCTACACCGTGTTCTTTGGTAAGAGTGTTTTCTTTACGGCACTGTTTATGCTACAGTTCTAGTCACTGTTTAGACAACCCACATTCTAAATCATTGTGTTATCCTTGTCATAGGATATGCCAGTTAGCAGCACAACAGGATTTCTAAACCAGTTACAGGGAAACTCCTGCTGGGCATTAGGTACAAAACCTCTTGTATTGAATATTGCTTTCTCAATATACATTGTGGTATTAACCTGGAATTTCCTTTGCAGATCAGCAGGATCATGTGGCGTTCATCCATCTTTGGGTCAATAGACTTCTCAGGTGATTTCCTGTACATCCCTGAGAGGTACATTGGCAGAAAGAACTTGTCGGCTACATGACGGGTTCAACTGCTGGATCAGAACTCCAGAAAGGAATTTACAGAGAGTTCTGACACACACTCCCACAAACACACACATGCACTGTCACACAAACAATTAAACACCACACAACCCCCTGATTAATGGAAACATAACATTATGGTGAAGGATGCATTAGTGAAGCATGACAGTCCTTCAACTTCACTTTGAGCCTATGGTCGCTTGTCGCTTTGGCATCCCTGAATCAGCCTTGGATGATGAAGGAGGCTGAAGTGGCACTTCACCTGCATGTTCACGCAAATGATTTCGCACATCTCTGTGTTCCACACTGTCAGCTGAGGGCTAGCTTGAGAAGAAGAGCCAATAATGTTCTTCCAGGCCATCAAGCTCCAATCCTACAGATCTCCTGGTTTGGCACCATCACTGCAAACAACCACTTCATAACTCCACATTCCAACACAACCATCCTATACCTCAACTCAAGTGGACAATACATTGACCACCATCATGGGCCAACTATATTTGGCCATTTCCTTGATGATATATCACAGTTGACTTGTTTTCAGTTTAACAAATTGTTTTATTTGGTAACTTAAATTAGTCTTTTTTTTTTTAAAGCGATTGGAATGCTATGTTACCAGTGTGAACAATGCTGATTTCTTTTCCTTACAGCAACCAGTACTTCAGAGATATCTTTTAAAATACATTTATGTATAAAAAGTATTAAATCTACAGAATCTGTGTGGTTTTTAAAAAAAGATCGACACTGTTTATCATGATAACACAGTATTCTAACTCCTCCAAAAAAGCAGGGTAAGCTATTATGGACTAAGTTACAAAGTAAAACAATTTTCTGACACTAAAAACACCAATTAATTTCTGTATGTTTGGTGATTTGTGGGAATGCATATCCACCACATTTTAGGCCATGCCCACAACTTTGGGCATGGCCCATATTATAGCTCCACCTCAATTACTCAATCCACGCAAAGCACTAGGTACCCGTGTGGCAAAGTAAGCCTTGTCATCAAACTTGGATTTGCTCTCCTTTGTCTTTATTTTCATCTTTGTCTCCAAAATCATCAGCTTGTGTGTGCTGTTTAAGCCCTCCAGAGATATTGAAACCAGACATCCTTGATACATCTTGCTTCTGGCCTAGAGCCTGTGAGCCCACTTGCAGTCCTGCACTGAACACACAAAACTTGTTCTTGCTGCCACCCATCACTGTACACATTCCTTCAAAAGCTTTTTCTATCGCTTAACCTGACCATTGGATTGAAGATGGTAGATGCACTCATGTGATCTTTAATACCAGAGAGCTTTAAGAATCTCTGCATCTCCTCAGACACAAACTGGTCTTTATTTTCACTCATTGTTATGACTTTAAATCCTTTATGCATAAACACCTTTGTATAAACACGATACCTGCTTTGGTAGTGGGATAAGTCATGAAGCTACCATCCTCCCATTTTGAGAAGCACTCTACCAATACTATAGCATTGTAGTATTGTATTTAAGCCTCTAAAAAATTGAAGGATTTTATGTAGTTTATAGCTAATTGCTTGCAATCACCCCAGAGCCTCAATCAGAAGTGGTTGTGCGCGGAGGGTCAGTTGGGATTGGTCAGCAAATTGGCAATGTCCATACCTACCCACATTTCCCTCAATATCCCTGTCGAGTTGAGGACACCAATACATGTCTTGTACCTTGGACTTGGTCAATGTAGAGACTAACTGACCTGAATGAGCAAACTTGACTATCTTTTGTTGTTATCTAGAGGTCGTGGGGGGTACCTGAACATAAGGTTCCAAATGGCAGGGGAGGTGCCTCTCACACAGCCATCCATCCCTCATAAACAATGAACATTTTTCAGGACCTTTACCATCGGTAAAAGGCGTCCTCAAGAAAAAAACAACTCTCGAAGACAGTTCAAGGTTTTTATTAAAATGCTTCATAAGGGGCTCACTTAGGGTTGCCACTCTCTCTCCTGTCTCCACAGGGATTTTCCCTCCATAGTCCAGGGGTCCCTAAATCCTAAGGTGGTGACAAGAGATCAGTTACCTCTACTATCTAATAGCTGACTAGCTAGTTGTGATGGCCTAAAAGCAAACACCTTATCAAGCTGACTCTCTCTGGGGTCTTCTAGGTGGATCCTATCCAGGGGTCCCACAAGAATAGCAATGGTCTTAAAAACTGGGATAAGTGCCTTCCAATTGCCCAGGTTTCAATTGGGCTCTTCTCTCACACCCTTATACTCCTCACCTGATTTTCTCTTTGTCTCCTTTCCCTTCCACTGCCTAACTCTGTCCCTCCATGGTTCTACCATCTGCTACTATGCTCCCTTTCTACTACTCTCTACTACTTTCTGCACTCACACTCTCCACCCTCCTCTCTACTATACTCTTCTCTCTTCATTCTACTACGCCCATTAATCTACACTACACCCTCATACTACTGCTCTCTACTTTTACTACTCCTTCACAAGACACTACACTCTCCTCCATTGTACTACTCTGCTTCCGCCACACTGCAATCTCCGCCCACTACACTACACTCTCCGCCCTCTACACAACACTCTCCTCCCAAACTTTATCCCATAGCCAGCCTTGTTTCAGTCTCTCTGTCACCTGTCCCAACCAGTCTCCTTCCCACCTTCTACACCCTCCCCTAGTCTCACACATTCCAATGCATGTCCCACTTTCTCACTAAACAATACCTCACCTAGTACATTCCTCCTATAAATCTCCATGCTCTGGTACACAGTCCTTCCTCCACTTGGCCTCTTGGGCCCCTTCTTCTCCATTGACCTCACCCAAAGAACCCACACTGCCATGTCCTTTCTGCCCACTTTTATCCTCCCCCTCTTGCCCCGTGACTGGTCATCTGCGTCAATTGGATCCCCTGGCAATTTGCTGCCTTCTTTTACCCCATGAGCCTGGACAGAGGCTTAAGAGAACATACAATGGGCAATAAGCCCACCATCCATTTGTAGGGGGGCCTGCCGGCTCTAGTTAACTACGGGCCACTACAATTATAGCCTATTTCAAAGTTCATGTGCACGTTGAATAGAGTGTCTGGATTGACAGTCTGACTGGCGTGGCTCTCTCCTCTGCATCTCTGGTCTCCACCACTTACTTCTCTCCCCAGTGGGCTGTGTAGATGGTCTATGCCGCAGGAACATCTGGTAGCTGCAGTCCTATGAGACAAAAGGGCAGCATGTTGAACAGCAGGTATAGGACAAGCAGAAATCATACTCTGTACATTCAAGGAGGCACATGTAGAAGAGACAGAGACGGTTCAATGTCATTCCATCGGCCGTTTTTATTTTGTGGCATTTTTTGCTGTGGATTTTTTTGCCGCTAAAACACATCAAATATTTTGTGGGGCGGTTACCCCCCAAACCGCCTTCCCACCTATTTAGAATCTAGCCCCGAAATACCCCAAAACCTTAAATCCCTCTACCCAACAGCCATATTTTTTGATGGTATTTTGTGGTAAAAAATATGCGGCAACAAATTCTGCTAAAAGAAACGGCGATAAAATGGACGTTGTACCACAGAGACTGGGGCCCTCCCAACTCCATTAGCCCACCTCTGGGGCAGGACTGGCTCTGGCAAGTACTTCAGTAGGCCTCCTGCCCCAGCTTGAGAGGGATCACCAACACTTCTTGACAGGGTCAGGTTGCTGACCCGGTCACATCACTCATCATGAAACACAAAAATCTCACTCCCCTCCATAATGTCCTGCATGTTGACCATGCAAAGATCCTCCTCATCTCCTTCAGGTGCAGCAATTCCACACAGGTACAGATATGGCAAGCAATCTGCCCTCTGGTTTTGTCTGCCGGGAATGCGTTGAATTGTGAAATTGTATCCCCAGTGCCTTCCCAATATTGTGGCCAGGTATGGTGATCCTTTCAAAAGTACACTTTCAGACGAGTGGGGTCATTACGACCCAGGCGGTAAGTACACCAACTTTACCACCATGGTGTAAACTACGTTTACACCATGGTGGATGGCGGATTTACCGCCCCATTCCAAGGTGAGTGGGGCGGTAAATCCCCATTTCCCATTTACCCTTCCCCATTCCCATTTTTGCCCCATAGGGCATAATGGGAGTGGGGAAGGCGCTAATTACGGCACCGTAAATTACGGTGCTGTAATTAGCACCAAGGCGGTTTAACGCCATGGATTTTAACGGCTGCTAAAAGCAGCCGTTAAAATTGGAATCAGGCGTTAAGGGTTAACGACGGCGTTAACCCTTAACGCCTGAGTTGTAATGAGGCCCAAGATGTCGAAAAGCAGCATGTGGTCCCATGTGGTCTCATTCTAGCAAAACAATACCTTCCACAAATGTATGCTCAGAAATGATTAATGTTCCACGCACAAGCTGTTGCCTACTTTTCAATCACAGAGTAGTTATTTTCTGCAGGTAAAAGAGTCTTGGGTGCCACTGATCCGATGCCTTGAGTCAGGTAGGCGCGGGAATACCCAGCTATTTTGCATACGGACGGGATCAGCAGACACATGTTTGAGTGCCTTGAACCTTTTCATCCACTCTTCTTCCCAGATTAACCAGTCGTCCATCTTTAATGATCTTGTCATTGGTTCGGTTACGTCTGCAAGGTTGGCTATAAACCTTGATTAAAATTCATATAAACCCAAAAATTAAAACACTTGCTTCTTGTTCTGCAGTGTTGGGGTTGATTTGAACAGTTTTATGAAAACTGTCAGTGGACATGAATTAGGACTAAACTTGATGGTGAGAGGAGCACGGATCTATGGTTGAGGGGTACCTTACAATGGTCAGGAAAGACATCAGCTCCTGGATGCGTGGAAGTGGGAAACTATCAACACAGATGTTAGAAATCAGGCAACCGAGGTTTAGGAACAATCTGAACTTGTCCTTTTTCTTTCTTCCCACGAAGACCAGCTCAGCTGTAGTGAGATCACTTCCAGTTCAATGACACCTTCCGGTCAAGCTTACAGTGAATGACAGATCCTTCCGTGAGGTCAGTGGGATGGCACACACCTTTTTTGTCACCACCCAAATGTATTTATACCTTTCCTGTTGATGTACACTCGGTCGCACACCTTCCTGTCTTTAAAGCCGAGTCCAGCACCGAAATAGCAGAAAAATGAGATTGCACCACTGTCACTGGGCACTAGCTATGTGGGACTCCAAGCCTCATACTCTTCTTGAGGTCTTTACAGACAACATAATGATTGTCACACCTGAGCCAGCCCACAGTGATGGGGCAGATTCTCACAATCCCTTTTGGCAGATGTGATGAGAGGGTTAGCACATCTCATCACTTGATGACTGCGTCTTAGAGGTACAGATTTGGGTGCCCTTTTCACTCCCTTTGCGCTTTTGAGCAAATTAGGGGCATATTTTTGCATTTTAATGTTGATCGGAATCACTGAGCACTTTGAAATGTGCAAAAGTCACACACAGGGAATGCTTTTTACGTACTTAACTGTGATTGGCAAACATCACATAGCACTTTAAAGACATTTTTGTTGGTGAGGACAGTGTGAGGGGTCAGTAATGCGAGGAAGACAACTGCTTGTAGATTTCTCAAAATAGGCCATTTTATTAAAGAAAAGATCATGAAATCATACCTTACTTGCCCTATTTTACCCAGGAATTCACTACCTAGTCTAAAGACTAAGTGAACACTCTCGAGCACGAGTGAACTGGCCCTCACTCTAAACAACCAATTAACAAAGAAAATGATATAACAACACAATATAATAAACAATATAAACACAAGATCTTTATAGCCTTCTCTTGTCCTGGGCAAACTTCCTTTCCCAGGCTTCAAAGACACTTGCAAATGTTCAATAAAAGGAAAGAAAGGTTTCAAAACTGTTCTTGAAATTTCAAAGTCAAAACAATGCTCATCACACAAAGATCCACTGGTAGCCACTCTTTATCCTTGTATGATAAGATCCCCTTCCAATTTCCAGGAAGAAGAACAGCACCAATGGTAATCATGGTTATGATGATCACTATCTCTACTTCTAGGTAAATTATCACAGTTCAAAGAAAGTGTGATATTCTTCAAATGTCCATAAAATACACTTCTTGACAAGTTCTTCTGTTACCACATTACAGCTGGTATATTTGTCAGGATGTTCTACTACTTCTACTTCCAACAGGCACACTCTTATAGTTGGTACTATGAGATAAGTCGCCTTGGGTTTATAGCACAATACCACTTCGATGTGACATCTACTGACAATTTGTATACACCACCATAGTTCAAGTGTAACTGCGACTGCTTTAATATTCATGACTTTTAGGTAGATTTCAACCAACCACTCAACCTCCTCAGGTAGGCAAGACACTCTTCCTTTTAATAGCTTTCTTTAAAGGGGCAGCATCTTTGCCTCTTTAGTCAGTGTCACTACCACAGGAACAACCTGCTTCTGGTCACAGAACTCATTCCCTTGTAGCCTCAGCAGTCTGGTGCACCACAGTTAGTTTCTTACTTCAGGGTATATTTCACAAGCATTGGTTTCCCCTTCACCAGCTCTGCAAACACCTTTCCACCAAGTATCCACCAAAGTGGTTAACAAAAAGCTTCTATGCCACTTTCTCAGCTTTAGATAATACTGGGGTACTTGCTTCTTATGCCACGTAACTGCTAGCAACCTTATAACACAGTTAGCTGGTTCTGAAATGCTTGGCAGAACAAGTTTCGCTCTGAAAAGGGGAGGTATACTGGCTTGGGTAATGCTTGTTCTTCTCCTTAAAGCTTTTAGCCTTTTTACTCTGTAAAATAGTTTGAATGTCATTTCTGGATACAATACAGAGTTCAGACTTCACAGTGAAAACATTATAAGGCACTCACAACCTATATTTCAGGCAGTTTCCAAGGTTTAAAGTTGACACAAAACCTTGCTTTACCATTCGTTCATAATAATAGCAAAGAATGTAGTTCCAGCTTCTATCAGGAGTTATAATTAGGCACAAGGGATTTCCCTTTGTGATAGTTCTCACTCTGCTACTTGTAACTTGTGTATAGACACATTTCGGTATTCAGTAACGTTTGGGAAATGTTCTCTTAACAATCAGAGACACGTGACCACTTTGTTGTACAGCAAACAGTCTTGGATACATCAACAATGGGTTAGCTTCTCACACAAACAAGACTCTTCAATGTTTTATGCGAGTGCTGCAACTTCATTGATGGAAATACTTTCAATACAACAAACAAGGTTTTCGCACATTCACTTCTCATGCAAGTCAATTAGGAGCTGGTTACAGTTACCGGCAAGACTTGCGCAGTGCACCTGAACGATATGCTTTACTCACCGGCTTCAGTGTCACACTGCTGCTTCCTCGACTTTCTCTATTTCTTCTACTACTTCTGGACTGCTAGCACCCCCTGCCCCCTCTTTCTCCAGCACGGGTGTCTTTGGTTCGGTCACTGGCTTTGGGAGCTTCCTTTTCTCCAAAGATCCTCAGCTCGCCTTCTGTTTCTTACCTCAGTCTCCTGCAGCACTTCCACAGCTCTACAATCACTGCAACGTGACCACACGGGAAAAACTCAACCATCTGCATGTCTTCCACTATGTGGCCTGTGCAATTGAGAGTTTGACAGAAAATGACTCTCTCAGTGCTTGCAGGTGAAATCTACTATCTCCATGCTCTGGTATCCCTTCTATCCTGTCACGTTCCTGTGATGTGCCAGCCTTGTACCGTTTCTCTACAGCTGCTACTCCAGTCAGCCTTCCTGTCCTCATTCCAGCTCCTTCTACTACTCCTCTTTGCCTGGGGCCTTTTATGCCTCCCAACTCTCGCTTAACAGGCTTCAGGTGTGAGCCACTTGGTTCAATTGCCTGACTGCTACAATGGCTTCATTGCCTTGACCACGCATGCTGAAAAAGAAGGCTGAATCTGCACTGACGGAAAAGCATTTCTGAATAATATTAACTGTAGGAGACCTGATTTGCTTCTAGAGCCAGTGTGGTTATAAACTGATTACTTCTGAAAACCCTTCGTCACGCAGATGGCGTCATTCATAAAGGATACCACGCAGGCTCTTAACATACTGGAAAACATTGTAGTAGGTGAATCATGCATTTTGGTAACAATGAATGTAGAAGCTCTCTACACCTTGATCCCCCAAAGAGAATGCCTTGAGGTTTTACTTGGATTCTTGGACAAGAGAGATGATAGCAAAACTGTACCCACCGATTTCATCTTAGAGTGCAGCAGGCTAGTCATGATGGAGAATTCTTTCCTCTCTAAGAATACATTATTCAAACAAATCAAAGGGGTGAGCACGGGTGCAACCATTGCACCGTATGTGGCTCATTTCTTCATGGCAGTCTATGAGATGCAACATATGTATGCTGACACTAATCCATATAAGCCCTGGATCCAGATCTCACAGTGGTACATTGACAATGTGCTCTTCATCTGGACAGGCATCTGGACAGGCACAGAGGAACAACTCAGGACATTTTTTGGGTGGCTCAAATTCCCCATGACAGGTGATCAGCAAGCAATAGATTTCGTAGACCTACATATCTACAAATCTGGTCGAAGCCACAAGACTGAACTGTTCTATAAAACAACCGACTGAAACAGGCTCTTACATTATGACAGATATCAACCAGCAGGGCTCAAACTTAACCTTCGATATGGACAGTTCTTAAGAATTCAGAGCAATTACGCGGACCAAGAAATGTTAAAAAAAAAACTCTGAAGGACTGCAACAATGTCTTCTTCAGAGAGGGTATTCAAAAAAAGTAGTAAAACACACCCAGAAACGGGCAGCTAATACCAACAGAGAAGCATGTCTCATTCCCCAAATAAAGGAACTATTGAAGAGATTGGTTTCTGTGATCACTTTTAGTCCAATTAGCAACATCGTGAAAAGTACTATAAACAAACACTGGCACCTTATAAAGAACACTGTAAAAAAATGTTTTGCCTTAAAATAGTAATCTGAGAGAACATCTGGTCCATACTTATTGTGACCCATGGACTCAACCATCCCTACAGAGGACCTGGGGACTACCACCTGTGAAAAGACACCACAAGTGTGGGAAATGTGTAGCATGTCAGTTCACAGAGAGCAAACATGCATTCAATCATGGCAATGTACATTGGGATCTCAATACACATACCAATTGTAACAGTAGAATGGTGGTTATGTCATACAATGCCCCTGTGATCTAATCTACGTTGGAAAACATAAGACCTGTTAAACAAAGAATCTCCAAGCATTGTTCATGCATCCGACAAACTCCTTGTGGACCACTTCAGACAACTCGAATATACGGACTGCGATCTGAAGTGGTTTGTCTTCCAAACCGTCAGTCCAAGCAAGGGAGGCGGAAACAGTGAGAAACGACTGGGGGAACTGGAATAAAGATGGATTTATCGTCTAGACAGTTTTCCGGCATGGTCTCAGTGTAGCCATAGAATGCAATGGACCACTGAATAGTTAACCCAGTAGATCCATCGCAATTATAAGACCACACACTCGTACAATGGGACTAGTTCACATGAACCTTTTTGGTCTCTAATGGGTAACACATTCACGGGTCCCCTTTCAGCAAATGATCTGAGACAGGAATACCTGAGCGTCTGGGGGACAGTTTCACCTGGGCCTGCATGTACCTGTAGGTTGAACGTATCCCGGAGATATGGACAGACTAAAATGAAAGATAGATGAACCCTAACTGAACGTGCAACGTGCCTATCCCAAATCTTTGTCAGTGATTACATCACGGCCCATGTGTCGATGTTTGTGGTTCTGGAAACTAGACTATCTGGCAATACAAAGTGGGGATATACAATACGAACTGTGGTTGCAATGTGTATATGTGCATTATAGATTCTTCAAAAACATCAATATACTATATTGTTTTAAAACAGCTTGTTGATGTGGCCTCACAGTATACATCACTGCAGTAACACACAGGCAGCACCCATCGACAGTCCTTTTGGGAATAGATCACCACAGATAGCGAATAAAGTGAGAGAGCTCACAGGACAGGACACATAGACGTTTGACTCCGTAGAGTCCCACAACCTTTGCATATGCACTTCACAGTGCGGTCAGATATTTTGATCCTGTACATACAGAGATATATATATATATATATACATATACATAACAATAGCTGTATATGTACAAAACAGTGCGGTTATACATTTTGATTCTGTATATATAGATATAAATAGATAACGTAATGAAACAACACAACTATGAGGGGATTGTGTTCCCATTATCTTAAAGATGGGCGCCCTCCATGATCAACCCGCAATGGCCGAGTTCCATCGTGTCTGGTTGCCATGATGCCCTGGAAGGAAGTTCCACACTAACGCCGAGCCCCCAACACCCCCCTACCCGACTCTGCATCCACTATTGGGTTAGGCAGACCATATACGAAGGTAAGGTCTATTCTTTGATGGCTGCATATTCCAGTGTTATGGGATCTGGCCTCTAACAGTCCGGACCGTTCATCAGGGGACGGCACAAGTGTCGGTACTCTAGTAGTGCCCGTCTCCGGTATAGGCATACCAGTAACAGGTGGGACTTTGGTGACTAGCACACATGGCAGATAGCACCTTCCCCTGGTTTTTTGCCACATGGGGGAAACAGACAGCCAGTTATAGGCATGACTTGACTATCCATTCGGGATTTGATTATCTACTCTGGAAGATGCCAATGTCGAACTATGATTATTGAATCTAAAGGAATAGCTCCATAAAGAGGGACGCTGATTCACCTCCTTTTTTCACTATCCTCTTATTAGACTCGCCCATTGGAGGACGAGACTGGGACCACTACAGGACCAGACTCCACGTGGCACAATAATACAACAGAGTTCATGACCAACCACCCACAAGTGGGGTAAGTACTTTTTATATCCCCAGGAAGACTCAGAGGATGGGGTGATCAGTCCAGGCCAGTAGGGGCCATATAGTTTTGGATTTTCTCAATTTTTCAGGACTTGGTGTAGGAGATTAACTCTCCAATCCTGTATCTCCCCAGGTTGGACCAATACCACCGCAGCATTAGGTGCAGTTCTACTATAGAGTTTTCGTGCTGCAGGAATTCAGGCACCGTAAGTTCCCCTAGTGGAACATTGTTTTAGCTACTTTTTGAGCTTGTTAGAATTAAATCCCGGGCAAGAACACACACTTAGCACTTTTCATTTATTTTTGTCGAAAACCATCATAGGCGAGTTCGTCTGAGCCCAGATCGTAATTCTACGTCCTGATGAAGGCTGTCTTACTCGTGGCCACCAGAATAGGCTAGAGGCCGAAACACACAGTTTTTTTACACCACACAGTGGGCCTCATTACAAATCAGGTGGTCCGGAAATAACGGTGGCGGTAAACCCGCCGCCACCGCTGTTTCCGGACCGCCTGATCCCGACTCCTGAAGGCGGGAGGTGATGTTCCCACCAGGTTTGACCTGGTGGGTTTAACACCGCCCGCCTGCAGGCGGACGAGGAAACACCGGCAGCATTACGAGATGCTGCCGGTGTTTCCATGATCCCCATTCCCATTGAGTCCAATAGGACTCAATGGGAATGGGGATTAACACCATTCCGCCTCCGTGATTCCCGGAAAACCGGGGTTGTAATGCCCTGGTAATTCCAAGAATCACGGAGGCGGAATGGTAATACGAGTCCAGCGGTAACCAGGCGGTTTTACCGCCTCGGTTACCGCCGGACTCGTAATGAGGCCCAGTGTCTGTTACATACACTGGGCACTAATTCTTCTCTGTTTAAATCAACACTAATACAAGTCCCCTCTTTAGCATGATGCGATGTATTGATGAGATGTTTTAGACTCCATATGTGTACCAAGTGTCAATATGATTATGTATGTTTATTTTAAGTGTATAGTTTGGAAAGTTTTGTGTTCTCTGACCTGTGGTAATCGCCGAGATGTATGAATTAGAACATGTTTTGTTTATCTTATAACTGTCATTAAATCCATTTTGGTCCTTTTGTTGCACCAGGCTAGCCCTGATCATTTGTTATATAATTTGAGTATTACCTGGAGAGATCAGGGACTAGCCAGGTGCCCCTTATCTTGCCATACTGATCACTATACCTGCATGCCTCATCAGCCCCCTTCTTCATCTCAGTCCCTTTAGAATTCTGGGACTTGTTTTTCTTACAAAAGTTAGGTTTTTCAATTTCATATTTTTAAAGGTAGCTATTATTCCCCTAATATTTTGAACTCAGGGGCTGTGAGGTTTAACTTTTCCAGAGTAAGATGGTGTAGAGAACACAACATTTCCATAATCCTTTATCGTGCACAATGGACTGAGGAGGGTATTTAGTTTGGGACATCAATAAGGGTCTTGCTTTTCATATAATGTGTTCTGGATTTATAAGATTAGCTTTCACAACCTTAGATCTCATATCAGAGTGAGAGACATTACAATAAGACATGACCTCTTTGGTACAGTGGAAGAAGTCTCTCTGACAGAGGAAAAATACTGTGTCTCATCCCACGGAATTCCCTCACCACCCTGGGCCCTGTCTCCTCCCAGGTGATCCTCCCACAGTACACCACCCCCAGAGTTGGAATCAGGAAACACAGTTAGGGATCAGTAGGATTCTTCACAACAGGCTTATGGGCATTAGAAGCATTGAGACTTAAAACCTAATGATTCCACACGGCAGATTTCATGCCGGATCAAGGACCTAATCTGAAAGTGGATTGCAAATAGAGACTTGGAGAGACTCATTAAATTTTCAACCTATGAACAACTCACTCTGTCCTTAATCCGACCCCCTTTATATTGGTTGGTTACTCAGCTCTTCACGCCTCCCCTGGAACAGGCATTAAGGCTGCCACTAGCCACCAACTAGTCTGCAGCTCAAGGACCTCCCAATGGAATCAACTACCAGATCTGGGAATGTTACATCTCTTAAGATAACCAAGATAACCCAGAGCACAAACAAGACCTTTCACTAAACTGCTTGCCAAGAGAAGTACCATTCTCGGGCCAAAGACTAGGCTACCTGACAACTGGGCCAGTATGAGCATTGGGAAACTCAATGTTTACCACCACTCCATGTTGGGCTTATTATACCCACCAGTATCAGCTCAAATCCCCTCACCTGCTCTTCTTGTGGGCAGACAAGGTATCCGCCCAGACAATGCAAAAAACAATTTCCAAGAAGAGCAGACGGACATTATTTGTTTAAAACACTATGACGTGTGGACTCAAAAAACACATAGGATATAGTGGATGAAGAACTGCTAATGGAACAGCAATATGTGTTTGCATGGAAGGGTTCTCCTGTATTTCAAGTCCTGGTTACCATCAACCGCCAAAAGACTACCCGGCCCTGCTAGACTCAGGCAGCCTTCAAACGGTTATACGCAACAATTTGATGAGACCAGAGAAACACGTGCCAGGGTAGCAAATAAAAATCACATGTGTCCTAAAGCCTTTGTACATCTCCATGTCCATGGGGAGGCCGCTCTCGTCACAGCAGCAGTAATGCCAGGACCTCTGGAAAGACAGGTCTCCCACAGTTTCCTAGCTAGGTGCAGATGGCCCAGCCACAATGCAAGAACTCTGGAAATCCAGGAAGGTGGTGCCTTTGACCACTGTGGGAGCCCCAAAAACACAAAGGTTAGAGCCCCCCTCCCCTTGGTTTCAGTGAAGGAATCGAAAACACACAGAGGAGCCACAAAGACAGGGAAGGGAAGTGTGATGAGGTGACAGACCTCCCTGTGTTAGTATGTGAGGAGGGGCGAGCCTTTAGGGACTGTGTTGGTCTGGCTACTCCCCGATATTGCTCCCAGAGGGTGGAAGGAGTGAGATCCCAGAGGCTCCCCAACCCCACCAAAGATTGGTAATACACCATTAGAGTTGTGTTAAATCCAAGTATCAGGAGTCTCAACAGCTGTAATATCTAAGGGGTTTAAATCTAGATCCCCAAAAGGGAGTGGCATATCAAGTACGCACCATACTCTACACCAATAGTGAATCATCAAGAATGAGCAGTGTGTGTGAACGCAAGCATAGATTTGAGGAAGCTGCAGTTCCCAAACTCAGCTGATGCAGTTAGCTGGAGACTGGAGACACTCAAGAACGCAGCAGAACAGTCTCCCGAGGAGACGGAATGCTGCAAATAGGAGGATGTTTACTGAGGAAATTCCAAGATGTCGGCTATGTCACAAACTCACAAACACAACCCAATCCCAAATTAAGATACAAAACCCTGACAGGATTTACTAATCACTGGGGCTGATACAGAGAGGGAAACCCCTCAACCCATATAGATGAGACTGGGCAAGTGCCGTCCAGGTGCCAGCAGGAGCAGAACCTTCAGCGGATCAAATACCAGAGGACATTATCCACCCCACTTCCTGCCCGGGCAGGGTGATGCCACTTGGTACATGGTGGTCACCATCCTGGAAGAACCACTGAATGTCTGAACCCTAATACAATGTTGCCTACCAGAAGCCTAGTATGGGACCTAAATACTGAAGCCAAAGCCAGGTTATGGTGGGAACTGACAAGTGATTGATGAGAAACCAGGTTGATGATTGATGATGAGCCTGTTCCTGGTGAGACATGACAAGTTGTCTGAGACACCAGATCATGATGAGACTTGCCCAGAAACGACAGAAGAAGCCCACAGGGGAAGAGCAAGACATGTATGAAGTACAAAGGTTTGGAAGAGGCTTGAGGATGGAGATAGATCCAACAAGAGAATGAGAAAAGTTGGCAACTTTAAGTCAGAAGATCTAGAGGCAAGAGAGAGTCCTGAGCAGAAAACCCAGAGGCCAGGGCCCTGGGAGAGGTCTCCAAGATGAGAGGTACATCAGGAACACCAAGGAGGATCCAGACTGTGAGTAACCACCAGAAGAATTTTCCCAGGGGTAGCTTTTTCTTTTGTGATATAAGATCAGGGAGGAACATTATAGAATAGGAATCACAAATTATTTTGTTGGACAAAATAGATTAGGGACAGACTGGAGAATGAGGACTTGTTAAGGATAGGTTTGGACCTTTTGTTGGCCACAACCTTTGAATGTTTTGTAATAGATTAGGGAGTATTGAGGAGGATTGGAAATTCTAAGATTAGGTTTGACCTTTACATTTGGAGGGACCTCACCTCGTGTTACTGCAATTCTGACACTGTTTTGTTCCAGACCCCCCTTTTCGTTTAGTCATAATAGGCACCTGGTCCAAACCTTCCTTGAGATAGAGGAGCATAATGCAATCTCTTGTGTAAACCACAATCCTTTTGTGCCAAGTGGCCATCGCCACAGAGACTCATTTCAAAGTTTCTCCATTCTCGTTGGAGGTTCAGTATAAACATCAAAGCCAGCATGTGCCTTGGGGAAGTGGTCAGATACATATTGTCCTTCAGTGTCCAAAGCATGGTAACAGAGGGCAGACTTCTTATCTGTTCTGAATCTCTGCCTTTCGAGCAACACAGGATAGTTTTCAAATGTCTTTATACATTTCTCCATAGCATGGGGGATTGCAGGTGACTGTGGGAAGGGGAAAGGAAAGAGCAAGGCTATCGTAAGAGTGGATAGGGGGGCAATGTGCCCTGGGACTCTCAGTGTAAAAGGGTAATCATATTGTGAAATGTGCATGTTTTGTTTGTTTTGATGTTTTTGCAGCAGGGTTGGCCTGAGCGTTCATCCAGGTTAGCAATCCTGACAGGGTGACTGGAGACAGTCTCCCACTACCTCCAATGTATTTGTTTTTGATTTTTTGTTTTTTGATTTCTCTCAATGCCCGAAGGCCCTAATGCAAAGCCATTCACACCTGGTGAACATCAGACTGGTGGGCACAATTCAGGCCATATAAACTGGCACACAAAACATGTCCATAAGTGGTCTCCTTTTCTCTTCAAATGTAACAGTTCATCATCTCTGCATCTTTCCAGAAGTACGTTTTGATTCATCAAGAGAATAACACTGATTGTAATCTACTGATTTAACCCCATTTCCTTTGGAAGATATGTATTCTCAGTCGAGTGAACTTCATCACTACTGTTTTGCCTAATGTAACATGTTCCTATACCCACTTATATATTATCAGGCTCACCCGTGAGCCCTATTTCTTTCACAGAAAAGTCTAACAATTGATAGGCTACAATGTTTGGTGGATATGGAGATTCAGTGTGGGGTGGGTCTCTGAAAGATATGTTGCATCCTGTCCACAGGTTAAACAATCAATTTTCTGGCAGTTTTTTCTACCCAATACACAAAAGATATTTTAGCGATCTACTTGGAGAGTATGCGTGATATGACAATTCATATTTGTATATTTGTGTCAAACTATTATAGGTGGAAGTGTATAATTTGGAAACAAGAGAACTGGATTCCTCAAATTACCCACATAACCCACATTGTGTGATCCTGGGAAAATTACAGTCTCTCTGTGTGCCTCAGTACACTTAAGTGTCGAAATCAGAAGTGAATAAAACAGAGACCACCTTAAGATGTACTATATAATGACTAAACGATCAGTTGAAAATCCAAGCCTTTTAGCTTTGGTATGGGCATTGCAAAGAGGGTCTATGAGGAATGTGGCAATAACGGGCAGTGAGAGAAAGAGAGGATGAGGGACTGAAGGGTGGAGAGGAGTGAGGGAAACAGGGGTTTTAATTAGCGAGGGATATCTAGCATTATTCTTGGCGGTTCAAGGGGTGCATACGACACATTAGACTCGATTAGGGTCTAATCAAATCAAACACCTTATCACGCCTAGAAACACATGGTGTACAGGCACGTTATAAATTACATATCATATCATATTGTATGCCAAAGACGGCCTGCTCAGCGGTGCGACACAGGTCTAAATTGCCGGCCCAAACAACATTGCATTGGTAGCTCACAAGGTGGCGCTGTAGCCTAAGTTAAAGGCATTCCATGAGTTGGCTCAGACAGAAATATTGCTATTCAGGGTTAGATAGTCAAGTTTAGGGACAGAAAGTACGATGCTTTTTCAGATACAATCTCCATTCCCGAAGAAAGATTTACTGTTACTGCATGAGTATGTGCATGAGTTTGTTAATTGCACAGGAAAGTGTATATAATAGAACTGCTGCATGAAGAGGTCTATGCGTTGTTTTGAAGTCAAACTATGCAGGTGCTGAAGGTGTTGTAGGAGTACAACGGTACAGCTCGTATGAGTCATGGAGATGTGGGTGTCTGTGGTTGTGTATAATATAAGGATGGTATGGCATAGGAAAGTGTATTGTGACATATCCAGGGAATTGGTCCCTTCTCTTCAATGGGGAGCCACCAACTTTGGGACTAGAAAGATGAACCCACTACACTTAAACCCCCTCGAGGACAGGGAAGAGGGATCCTACTGGAGGTGACCAAGGAATCCCCAAGAAGGGACTTTAGTCAACCACCGTCATCTAAAGAATCCCATGTCTTTGTTGGTTATATGGGGTTGCATGGCCCTTTAAATGGTGTAGCTTCTGGTTGTTTATCGTCCTTGCACAGGGAAAAGGACCAATGGGCCACCCTGACTCTGAGGACCAATGGGCCGCCCTGACTCGATGCACAGAAGAATGTAAAGAATGTAAGGATCTGGAACAGCAGCACCGAGGGGAAGCTGGAGAGTATGAGACGGCCAGCCCCTGAGTAACACAGAGGAGGGATTGTCCCACAGAGAGGCGGAGTCAATGTGCAACAGCATGCGGTCCACAGAACTCTGCTGCCTGCAATCAGGCTGAGAGCTGGAGGAGCCCGGGACCACCGAATACCAAAGAGAAACAGCCAACATTGAAGCAGCCGACCAGTAAACGTGGGAATCAGCACCAAAGTCCTTGTGCATGCTTACGGGAGGATCCGACGCCTGGAAACCAATGCAGTCATCCAGAAGGAACCTGGATTTGTAGTTCCATACCGATGAACGAGACCGCCTCCCTTAGACGACACCTGTCGTAAAGAACAAGGTACACAGCATGAACTGGGAACCAGGGGGAGTGCAGCAAGGTCCGGAGGTGACCAAAGAAGAGATGAGAAACCCAGAAGTCTAGATCAGGGTGAATTACCAACAATAAGGAGTGAGAAACCCAGAAGGTCAGAATGGGGCGAGATATCAGATAAGAGAGGGGTATAGAGGCATTTAACCGCGGTATTTTTCATCGCGTGTTTTTTCATCGCCGTTTTTATTTCGAGCAATTGGCACATCCTGTACTGTTTGTGTCTTTGCATTCTGGTATGATATGATATGATAGCTTATTTATGTAGCGCCTATACACAATGTGTTTCCAAGCGCTTCACAGCAAGGGAGGGAACAAGAGAAAATACAATGACATTCTTACAGGCCATGAACAACACGAATGTGAAATTAACTATCATACTCGGCCTGACGACATTTCAGATAGTGCAAGAGCTAAAACACAGATAGGAAGGAAGTAGGAAACAGACGGGCGACTACCGTACTGGGCCTGACAACATTTCTGGTAGAGCCGGAGACTAACCAGAGGTGAGGGTGGGGGGAGGAGAAAAGAGGAAGAGGAACAAAACAAGCGACTATCCTATTAGCCCTGCGACATTTCAGATAGTTCTGGGGGGTGGGAAAACAGGTAAAAGGGCGGGGGAGACAAACATTTGTTGCTATTATACTAGGTCGAGGGACAATTCAGATAGAGTAATTGCATAGAAAAGGTAAAGGAGGGCGGGAAGAGTGAGGGAGAAGGGAGAAGGGAGAGGAGGAGAAAACAGAGAATAAAACAGTAAGAAAAAAAAATATATATACTGGTATTTGCTCTTTTTCTTCTGCATTATAAATGGGAGTCTGTAAGTGACCAAATGCAAGGATATGCTGTTCATAAGTTAAATGCAAACACTTGAGATGCCTGTAACCTCTGCTCAGGTTTGTATGCCTAGGAATGTCACCTGCTTCCATCATTGCTCTGAACATCTATACAACTTAATATTATGCATTATGTGAAGAAAATGTGCAAGGCCACAAATAAAGCACACTTTTTTTTAAAATAGCCTTGTACCTTTTTAAAGTTGTCAGTTGACGTTTGTGTCACAAACTAATCGATTAACTTTAGGGATGGTGGGCAATTGGTTTTAAAATTCAGAGGGTCCATCGCAGTCCTCACACCAGCATTATTCATGTTTCACAAGGATTTGGCCCTTTTCGCAGAAAAGGATAATTGAAAATGAGCTTACCCTAAAGACCCATTTCTATTAATTGCTGCCTCTGTGCACACAGAGGGCCTGATTGATGGAACGTTTTTTCCTATGGGATTGCGCCATTATAAAACACTTCTGTGAATCAGGCCCATAATGTAGATTATTACAGCACGGTGCTAAACAGGCACAATTAAATGGTCACTGAGAGCCCGGCAGGGAGCTTTGATGGAGAAACCCCAGTCATGCCCTCTCAAGGCCCATCTCGCACCTCACAACCAACAGGACCCTCTTCACCTGAGAAGAAAAGATATGGGGGAGGGTGGGCAATGCGTCTGCACATTATCAGTGCACTGCCCAAGGAATATGTGCTGAAAAGGCAACTGCTGCTTGTTCCTAGACCCTCTAATAGGGCAGCAGAGTAGGAGGAAGAGAGGGGTGCAAATCTTGGAGGGGCCAAAGAACCCCTTTCCTAGGTTTGGGTGAACATAGCCCTGATAGCCCCTATGGTTGTCTGAAGGGAACAGAATTCAGGCAGCTATAGGTAACCTTTTGCTTGGTTTTGTTAGACTGCAGGAAAGTGATGTTGAGTGAATCTGCAAACACTAACAGTTGTTATAAGACTGCAGGAAAGTGAGGTTGAGTGAATCTGCAAACACTAACAGTTGTTATAAGACTGCAGGAAAGTGAGGTTGAGTGAATCTGCAAACACTAACAGTTGTTATAAGACTGCAGGAAAGTGAGGTTGAGTGAATCTGCAAACACTAACAGTTGTTATAAGACTGCAGGAAAGTGAGGTTGAGTGAATCTGCAAACACTGACAGTTGTTATAAGACTGAAGGATAGTGAGGTTGAGTGAATATGAAAACACTGACGGTTGTTATAAGACTGCAGGAAAGTGAGGTTGAGTGAATCTGCAAACACTAACAGTTGTCATAAGACTGCAGGAAAGTGAGGTTGAGTGAATCTGCAAACACTAACAGTTATAAGACTGAAGGATAGTGAGGTTGAGTGAATCTGCAAACACTAACAGTTGCCATAAGACTGCAGGAAAGTGAGGTTGAGTGAATCTGCAAACACTAACAGTTGTCATAAGACTGAAGGATAGTGAGGTTGAGTGAATCTGCAAACACTAACAGTTGTTATAAGACTGCAGGAAAGTGAGGTTGAGTGAATCTGCAAACACTAACAGTTGTTATAAGACTGCATGAAAGTGAGGTTGAGTGAATCTGCAAACACTGACAGTTGTTATAACACTGAAGGTTAGTGAGGTTGAGTGAATCTGAAAACACTGACGGTTGTTATAAGACTGCAGGAAAGTGAGGTTGAGTGAATCTGCAAATACTAACAGTTGTCATAAGACTGCAGGAAAGTGAGGTTGAGTGAATCTGCAAACACTAACAGTTGTTATAAGACTGAAGGATAGTGAGGTTGAGTGAATCTGCAAACACTAACAGTTGTTATATATTTCTTTGTGAAGAAACTTAGGACGTATATTTTTTGTCCAATTTTCATTTACTGTTTGGGAAAACTTACTTTGTCGTTTTTATTGTACTTAAAGAAAATATAGTTTCTTTTGTTTGCTAGGGAAGCCATACTTTTATTTTCTTTCAAGTATCGTTTTAGTTATGGTAACCTTTCTATATATTGCTTTACATTTTCGTCAATGTAGAAAAGCCTTCATTTTTAGGTGCCAAAAGCAAAGCTGTTGTTATCTTTGGGATCATATGTGGTAATTTCGACTAAACTTGTCTCGGAGTGGTGGGTCCCGAGCCTGATCACACTGCTTATTGTGAGAGGGACGTGTGTCTGACCCTGTCAAGGGGTGCAAAAAACCCCAGAAGTGGTGTCTGGAACTTAAGGGGAACCCCTGTCCCTAGATCCCTGGTCCCCAGTATATGTGGAGATGCTCATGTACTTTGGTGCCTGTGTCTCTGTCCCAATGCTTACCATCCTTTGCCCTGGGCAGGTCTCTTTTTCCAATATTTTAATTGGTTTCCAAATAATTACAGCTACCATCATGCACCCCACTTCTCAGAAAGCTTAGGATGAATGGATCCTGGGAAGCAGCACAAAATAAAGAAGAACTGGGGCTACAAGTACCACAATGCACAAGAACCCAACAGACAAGACCTGGCCTGGAACATAAGAAAAGGACAGCTTACCCAAATGGGATTGGACTAGGCTTCCACTTTCAGAAACTGATTAAGGGACAACACACCTAGCCCACCAACCCTTTATTGGTTATTTAGGAGCAGTGGGGTGGAAGTGGAGAAAATGGAACCATCAGGGAACTGCCTGGCACTAGGGTTGTGGCAGAGAGCCCGCCCCAAAACCTTTATAGGCAAACAATTTCTTGATCCAGGAGAGGAACAGAAAATAAATAACCACATCCGCAGCATGCACTGCATGGCACAGATGGGGCTGAAAACTGTTCAGGGATAGTGGTCCTCATGAAGACTTCGTGGTGAAGTCCCATTCTATAAGGGGATATCTCAGATAGAGAGTGCCCCAGGGCATCAGCAGACTCCTGAAACAGGTTGCATAGGGTCAGCAAGCCCTATTAGCTCACGTCTCTCAGTCAGAAGGTTTTATTAATATTTTTTGGTCAGCTTGCTCATCCACCAGCCTCGTGAATATATATCCCGGCTATCTAGGCAATGTCCATGGGATCAGGGCTGCACCAGAGCCTGTCAGGTGCTTTAATCCTCTATGATGGCTGTTGCTACTGGCTGACTCCACCAGCACCTGAATGGGCCTTTCAATAAACCTTGTTCTAGTCTTACGCCTACTAAGGTTTTGACCCTCTTTATCTTCGTGAGCAAGTCCACAGAGCTGACAACCTATGCAGTCCTGATCCATTGGCTACACCCCAGCTTTAACCCCAATGTCCTGGCCTTCCCTCTCTCAGACCTATTCTTCCTGGTTGGCCTTCTTGGATTGGCCATTGTTGGTAACTCTCATGAGGCCTTCCTGTCAACCCCCACGTCCTCTAAGGCCTTCTCCTTCCTCCTGATCTTGCTTTCAGCTCTTCTCCTTTCTCCACCCTGTAAATCTGTCCAGTGGTCGAAGTGTACGAAAAGAAGTAGTGGAACTATGTTCCCTGCTGGCCTGCCCCTGTCCCCATTAACCCCATTGCCACAACCCCTCGCACACACAATACACCCCCCCAAACACTTGCACATGCTGTTTAAGGGAATGTTTAGTGCAGTGCACTGAAAGTGAAGGTTTCAACTTCTTCCTACACTTTTATTTTAAAACAAAACCATTGCGGAACATTTTCTTTTTAAAATAAAAGTATTGGAGCTGTACAAGGTCATTTTAAAAAGTATAGGAATACCGCTCCCGACCGCTCCCGCTCACTTCGACCACTGAATCTGTCCCTCCTCCAATGTCTTTGTTTCCCCCTTCTCTCCTCCTTGCTCCATTCTCCACCTTGTTTTCTCTGGCACCGGTCTATTATGTCCTGATCTCCAAACTCCTGCACTCCTTTTCAGAACTGGCTTCCTCTTATATTCGGGTATTCTTGGTATTTGGAACTTGAATTGTTGTAGTGGGGCACAATGTACAGTGTAAGTACTGCTTTCCCTTTTGCCGTGTGACTGATTGACGGTCACTTGTACCGGCCCACTCCTGATGCCTGATTGACTCCTCATTGGCCCAGAGCTCTGTGGCACAAAGGTTTACACAGGATGACTGCCATCTTGGAGTCAGGCAGCCTAATCATGTCAGTTGCCTAGATTCACCATGCTGCCTCCTGAGTGTGGTTGTCTCTATTCTCCCCTGTATTTCTGCATGTGGTAGTTCGCGCATCCTCTCTGCTTGCCTGAAGCATTGTGGTGACCATGCACATGTCGCAAAGCACCCTAAAGTGATTCATTCACTTTGTCTCCTTTGATGAAACTCGCGGCTGAAATCACCATTTCGCGAGAACTCCGATCCCCCTAAAAGAGTACACATTTATTTCTCCAAATATATGGCATGGTATAGTATTCCCACAGGAATGTTGACAAAGCATTGGGGGATCATCTGTATGCCACTTCCGGGGTAAGCATTAAGGTGCGGGTGCCTCGGATTTCTGAGCCTCATCAAATCAATTGAAACCCGTCAAATTGCTTATTGGAAATGTCAAATTTGCTGCACATTTCAAACTGGGGTCTTATTGGGGATGTCAAACTTAGTGGGACTGACAATCTAGGACTGTCAAACTGGGAAGTAATTGGGAATGTCACACTGGGAACCTACTGGAGATGTCAAACTGAGAGGCTGTTGGGAATTCAGAGCCTACTGGGAATGTCAAACCAGGTGCTTACTGGGAATGTCACTATGTGAGCTTACTCGAAATGTCATGTCATCACCTGACAATATGCCATGATATGTCATATCGTGAAATGGCACATCATCATGGTATAAAAAGACACATATCATGACAAATAAGAACATACATTAGGACATCACATAGCATTGAATCACTACATATCATGCCAAGAGGAAAAATGCATAATATGATTTTTTTTTATTAAAGTCCAAATTGGTTTAAATTAAAACGTAAACACTATCAACTACACACTATCAACATATGTGATACAATTTTGTATTTATCATAAATTATGAAAAATGAGAAAAGAAGTATACCATCTTCCATATTTTCCTCTAGGTAAACCCTGTGCAATATACACACACGTTATCAAGCCCTTTGCAATGTGTACTCTATTTTCCCTTAATATAGAACATACATGTTCCAAAACGTAAGAATGGCCAGCATTAGTGCTATCGGGGATCCATTTACACACCTTAACCAAAAACAATAGGTCTTCAACATTTCCAAATTTTCACAAAGTTTCCTAAATAATGTGTATGTAACTTATCAGATTATAAAACGTTTCACTTCATTTCCATTTTTACAAATTATACAGGTTCTGTGTGATTCATTAATATTCTTTCTTGGTCCAAACACTTCCAGGGTCTCTAATTGGTTTAGTCTAAATTGCATAAAGGCTCCTCTTTTGTCATTGTCAGGGAATCATGCCACATATGGTTGTTGCTAGCACAAAGTTGGAAACATTATTGGGTAATTCATGGATAAATGTGCGCTGAAATTTGTGGCGCAAGCTGGCGCAAGCGTGAAAAAGCTGGCACACGCGTGCGATTCATGGAAGTCTGTGCATGTGTCTTTTTCGGGATGTGCGCCAAATGTGCACTTACCTTACACGTCACTGCGGCTTTCCAAATGCGTGCGCGACAGGAACGGGGAAAACGCACAACTTCTCGCGCACACACCTAAAAAGGGGGCGGAACACGGGGAATGGGGAACAATGCGTGAAAATTTAGGCGTAACGTGAGAAGTACCGCTGGGAAACACACGCAATGCCCACAGACTAGTGAACAACACATATTCATGGAATCGAATAGGGAAAACCTGCGCACGTCAAAACACACGCACAGGCACAATTACGTCCGCCACACGAAAGCAGGCGGAAGCGCCCCTGCGCAGCATAAAAGTGCGCGCAAACAACAAACAAGCATATACAGCTACGATGAATGTCCCATTCCTCGCAGCAGTGATCCTGGGACACAGCAGGAGGAGGATAATAGCCAGGCCCTGCATTTTTTTGCCCAGGACCAGCCTTTTTGGGATGCCTGATGATCAGGTCTATGGCAGGTATAAGTTTCCACCTCATATCATACTAGACCTGGTCAGTGAGTGGGAGGATGAACTCACATCACCCACCCTGTGCTCCCAAGCATTGAGCCTCTTGGAGAAGGTGCTCAATGTACTGCATTTTTTGTCCAGTGGGACATTTCAGCGGACAACTGCCATAGTGGGGGTCTCACAGGTCAAGCAGTCACATTGCCTACACCAGGTGTTGGCAATCATCTCTGCGTGCCCCTCAGTTCGCAGACAAATATACATGCCCAGAACACCCGCAGAAGTGCAGGCCGTGGTCCTGGACTTCTACAGGGTGGCACACTTCCCCAAAGTGCTTGGTGCCATAGATTGCACCCATGTGGCCCTACGTCCACCTAGGGCCACTGAGCACATCTATCAAAACAGCAAGCACTGGCATTCCATCAATGTGCAAGTGGTATTTGATGCCAAGGGAATCATCATCTCTGTCGATGCAAACTATCCTGGGTGCACCCATGATAGTTTCATATTCAGAATGTCCGCCCTGAGCCGGGCCCTTGAAGCTGGGAAGCATGGCGACACATGGCTCCTAGGTGAATACAAATGCCTGTGCACATGCATGCATGTCACACACAGACAAATACACAAACCAAACTAATGACAACCATTATCACCTTCCTGATGCAGTATGTATGCCAATTTGTCATTATAATGTAATCTTAGCCTGCAACATTCAACCAACACATGCAAGGACCCTCATGCTAGTTTTTCAGGTCCATAATAGACAATTTCATGCCATGACACACAATATATGTTTCTATAAGACTTTGTGTATATCTACAAACTCGCAGAACTATAAGGTACATATCCGCATCACTTTGGAATTATGTGCATACATTTAAATTGATTTACATACATAATATTGTATTTTTCATATTACAATGAGATACCGTATACCCTATCCAATATGGCGCTCTGCATATCATGCTGCGATCACGTGACATATGCACTTGTCACGTGATATACGCGGAAGAGACTGGGCGTCCAGGACAGCATAACGAGAGACACCAGTACAGAGCATCTTGCCTTTGGCAATCGCACCATTAAAACGAACACACTAGCATGTAGCACGAATTTAAGGTAAGCTCAATGGATTTGGGCACTTAAACTGATTACGTTCGGAAACACTCATGCACACTAGTCGGCTATTTTTAGTCCTTAAAAACAGACTAGTGGGATACTTAGACCCGTTTTTTACTTGTTTCCCGATCTAGTGTCGTCACATACCATTTTCGGCTGACAAACAGACATATGCTTACCTACAACCGTGACACTATGAACTTGCTGAATATGTAAGTTGCCAAATTTCAATACTTTGAACAATGCATTAGATGACCTGTGATAACCTGCTCTGAAGTTCCTTTGGCATGACTGTAAACTATATCTCTTTCGTTTTTCTGTTTGTGTCTTTATCACGATGTGAATACCTAATTCTCAATATCGTTGAGAAGAGTTTTCTGTTAAAATTAATTGGAACCTATTGAACATACTAAACTAGATGGTAATGCGCAATTTTTAATCATTTTAAGAAGACTTCTCTGTTATATATTTGAAGCCGAATAGCCACCAAACCCCTGAGGAACCGCCAGAGTGTAGGTGGGGAAACACGTGTCGGGATTAGGCTGGGCACAATAACTTTCTTTTGTGGTAATCTTGGAAACTGAATAACTCGATGATTTGGGATCAGGCTGGCCACAATAAATTTCTTCTGTGGTAATCTTTGAAACTGAATAACTCGATGATTTAATGGAATACAAATTAACTTTATTTAAAATTTAATCTGTTGAAAATGCTGGGAATTGAATGAATTTGCAATTCAATGGAATACAGCACGTAAAAACAATATTTAAGAATAAATCAAGGCTAAGAAAGAATAAAACTGTGGAAGCGTGTATTGTTTGGAAACACACCCATTTTCAAAATCTGAACTATACTTTGAATGACTTTTGTTTCAAGCGCAGACAACATCATGGTCTAGGTTTTCTTTTTCTCCAGTTTTGTTCTCCTCTGAAGTCTGAGGGGACTAGACCTTTGTCCTGCTGCCTCTACTTTTATAACAAGTGAAAAGGAGCAGCGCCAGAATCAGCCTAAGACTGTTTTGCTACTTGTAACCGCCTTATCAACGACCAGATGAGGGTCCTGGAACGAATACGCCCAGCGCTTCACCTCCAGGTCCTTGAGAGGCAGACCCGTCCGGAGTGGAGCGGTAAGTGTCCATGCGTACTGATTGGACACAGTGCATGTTGAGGTGTGCCAGGAGTGTGCAGCTTGGAGATATGTCTGGAAAGGCCCATGTATGGATTTGTATGTGCAGGGACATGAGCCTGCCGCATGTGAGTCCTGTCATGTGTGATGCTCATCAATGGTGTATGTGTGCCAAAGCATGAGGCACAAATGCATGTGGAGACGAACACATGTTAGAATTTCTGTGTATGTACTATGCCATGGTTGGGGGGTGACACATGGATTATGCTTCCACCTTCATGTATGTGCACGGTGTACATGTGCGTGTGTGTGTTTGACATGTGTGTGACTGTGATACACCATGGATGCATGTGACACAGACATGTAGGGAGACGAATGGCAGATGTGACATAGTTGCCGGTGATTGCACTGTGACAGCGGGTGGAGATGTACAGATGCATGTCTGTCTGGTGGCGTGTGTGCATGTGTTTGGCACTCCCCGTGTTGCTTGTGATGTGAGGCTGACCTTCGGATGTTCATGATGTCGTGTGTATATGGATGCTGCTGCCTACTGCACCATTCCTGTTAATTTGTGCATGTGTGCGGATTCAAATGATATGTGTGTTGGGGAGTGTGATGCCATCTGTGAAGTTTGATACTGCCACTCATGTGCAACTCTCATGTGTGTGTACGACCATTGTACAGTGCCCTCATGCCTGTGTTCTGTCTCTCCCTGTCTGCACCGTCGACTGATGAAGAGGGCGGAGGCGGTGCTGTGGAGCACAGCGGCAGGGATCCCACCGCCAGCCGGAGATGCAAGGCCCAGCTCCCCTCCCAGGTAGTCATCTCTTCGGGGAGTGAGGAGTCTGGTGCCGTGTCCATGGCAGCAGCTGCAATGGGAAGGTCCAAGAGGCAGCGTTTGGAGGTGGACTCCTCGGCAGCAGTAGGGGCAGCTGAGCCCCCACAGGGGCCTAATGAGGAAGATGGCACGGAGTCATCCAGGTTGGTGGGGGGTTTGGTTAGGGAGGAGGCCGTGGGGGGCCTGGAGAGAGGGATTCCACTGGTGCTAGTGGTGCAGTCCAGGGGCAGGGACAGGAGGCAGCACAGGTCGCTGCTGGGGTGCCTGTGTGTAATCCTGTCCCCGATCCTGTGACTGCATCATCCGGTACCAGCAGGGATGCCTCCGTCCAGACGTGTTTTCCGGGAGGGGATGCGCATACAACAACTGGCCTTCCTCTCCCTGCGGACGTTGCAATCGTGACCGGATTGAGCCTGTCCTAGCTGGGTGGTGTTGCGCCAACGTGGGATTCGGATGACGTGCAGGGTTCTCGTCCTGACAATGCACGTCATTTTGAATCCCTCTTTGGCCGCGTCAACCTACTAGGACAGGTCGTCGGCACTGGGTTCATCCGTGTGCTGGAACGTCTTGCGACCTCCTCCTCAACTGAACCCCCTATGCGCCAGTCGTCCTCCATGCCATCTTCCCACCCAAGTATCACCTGGGCCCCCTGTGAAGCTGCCCCTGAGCCAGCGGCTAGGCTAGAAGAGGACACATCCCTGCCACAGTTGGGAGTCAGAGGTCCAGCAAGGGTGGCCACCACGCCAACTGGACCCCAGCAGATGGAGGACGTGCAGGCATCATCAAGCAGGGCACGTGCACGGTGGCCCCAGAGGATTCCATCAGCCTGGAGGCTGTCATGGTGCCAGAGGCAGTTGCATTGGAGGCAGCAGCAGGCTCAGCGCGGGAGCGATCATGGCTCGGGGCCTTCAACATCCCAGGGGCAGGCATTGGTCGGAAGACAGGAGGACCCAGGATTGGGAGTGTCTTCCGTGTGGCAGCAGATGGGCCAGCAGATAGATGCAGAGCGGCGGCGGGCGTAGGCGGCACGTCTCACAATGGTCAGGGTGGAGAACTCCATGTGCCGGGCATTGAGGCGTGCCTCGAGGTAATTCGCATGGAGTTGGAGGAGGCCATGTCTGCATCCCTGCGAGACCTCGAGGCCAGGGAAGAGGCCCGCCTCAGGGACATTGAAGTGGAGTTCGATGATGCCCTGGCCCGGGACACCAATGAGTGAGCCGTTGGACTAGCCCGCCGCCTTTGTACATAGTTATGTAGGTGTCAGTTTCCTTTTTGTTTTTTTTTTTTCTTTGGGGTGCCTGGACTATGCCCCGCCTTTTTGTATATAGTTATTTATTAGGTAGGATTTGGTTAGGTTTCCTTTGGATTGTTGGGCTCATGGACCCTTGGATGTTCTTTTGTATATAGTTATGGACATGAGTTGGGGCCTGCTGACAGGTGCCCGTCACGTGGGGTGGGGTGGGGGACATGAGTTGGGTCTCCCAAGTGCATGGTGCCATGTGGCCTGCCTGCAGGTCATGGTCTGGGATTATGGGCTCCCTGCGGGTCATGGTCTGGGGTGATTGGTGTGCCTGCGGGTCATGGTCTGTGGTGGTGGACTGCCTGCGGGGCATGGGGAGGGGCTAGGGGCACAACCGGGAGGGCCCACAATGCCAAATTACGTGTGAAACTCCATGCGCACCCCAGGAATACGCGTACCCCACTCGCACCAGGCCAATAGCGTGTGAAACTCCACGTGCACCACAGGAATACGCAGACCCCGCTCACGCCAGGCCAATCGCATGTGAAACTCCCCGTGCACCCCCTTGAATACACGTACCCCATTCACGCCAAGCCAATCGCATGTAAAACTCCACACACACCCCCAGAATACGCACAGGCAGCCCATCCATCCTGCCCATGACCCACAGGCAACCCATCCACCCTGACCATGACCCGCAGACAGCCCATCACCCCAGACCATGACCTGCAGGCAGCCCATCCACCCTGACCATGACCCGCAGGCAGCCCATCACTCCAGACCATGACCCACAGGCAGCCCATCCACCCTGACCATGCCCTGCAGGCAGCCCATCCAACCTGACCATGACCCGCAGGCAGCCCATCCACCCTGACCATGACCCGCAGGCAGCCCATCACCCCAGACCATGACCAACAGGCAGGCCATCCACGCAGACAATGACCCGCAGGCAGCCCATCCACCCTGAGCATGACCAGCAGGCAGCCCATCACACCAGACCATGACCCACATGCAGCCCACACCACAGTGGGGACATTGTCCACGCAATTTGCCTGGCACAGGCGGAGTACGCGTATTGAAGGGGGTGCGCAGGGAGATTTTCATGCGTTTTGGCTACCGCGAGCGGGGCACGTGTATTCCGAGGGGTGCGCAGGGTGTTTTCCACGCGATTTGGCTGGCGTGAGCGGGGTACGTGTATTCCGAAGAGTGCGGGGGTGTTTTCCATGAGATTTCGATGGCACAAGTGGGGTACGCGTATTCCGAGGGGTGCGCAGGGAGATTTACACGAGTTTTTGCTGGTGCGAGTGGGGCACGCGTATTCCGAGGGGTGCGCAGGGAGTTTTACACGTGATGTTGCTAAAGTGTGAGTGCTGTGTGGTGTTTTTAGCGCGTTTTCGTGGTTTGGGGGCTGTATACTGGGCCACTGGCCTTTGCGCCATGTAGTGGATTTGTGCGATGTTTTTGGCGCACAGGGCGGGGTTGGGGGCGTAATTGGCACTGCTGCAGGGTTGCTGCGCAACTCTGTGCCACGGCTGGTTTTGGATGTAAGTATCCATGAATACGCTGTGCGTGAAAATGGGTTTTGGCGCACGCGGCTGGCGCAGACTCCCTCTGTGCGCCAGCCGCGTGCGCCACTTATGCACTGAATTCTATGAATTACCCCCTATATATTCTTTAGCCAGTGCTTTTTAATCAAATATTGTAAGTTTCCCTTCCCCTCCCACAGTGCCACATTTCACTTAAAATCCTTTATTACATTTTTCTGAGGGAGATTCCAGTTTTTATCCCTGTCACTGTCTCTAAATACATTTTCGTGTTGATCTACAAAGTAAGTTAACCACATAACCATTTTTTCTTCAAGCACCGTTTACCAAAATGTATTGAACATATTTTTATGAGAACGTTGAATTTTCATATAGAGAAATCCTTTACTAATTCACGCTAAGGTGACTAATGATAGGAGGCACAATGCAGAGTACAAATATTGCACTGAAGTCCCCGTAGACAGTCCAACAATGATCATTTAGTTTGAATCTTGCCACCACTCCAAATAGACTCGTGGGGCTTAACCTTTGTATGTCATAATCAAAGGTGTTAAAGACAAACCACCATGCGTATGTTCAAAGCCCCTGAAAGAGGCCCTAAGGCGCGGACGTTCCTTATTTTTACTTTTTTAGTGTATATCATTGGCACGCAACTTATTGTTCAAAACCATAGCAAAATTCAAAGCCGTGTTCAATGATGTTCATAACTCATTTCCCAACAGATTTTCCTAATTTTCTATTGGTAGAAGCCTTTGTTATTGTTTTTTTAATAGTTTATTTCTAAATTATTTATTTGGGAAAATGTTTCTGTGGCCTTTATACTTCTATGGAAGCCCACTTCCATGTGGACCACATCATCCACATGTGCCAACCAAGGATGGTTGATGTGATTTATTTTTTATTTTTATTTAATATTTATATTGCGCCGGTAGCTCGCGAGCCTCAGGGCGCAGAAACATGAACACGTTGCAAAGGATGGAGACTTTACAAAACACGACTGACAGAGAAGATACGCGCGGTGCCTAGATAGGAGCTTCCAACTAGGGATTATTTGAAGGTAAGGGTTTTCACTTGTTTGCGGAATCGCATGTGGTTGGTTTCCAGTCTGGTGTGGATGGGGAGTTTATTCCAGAGGCCGGCTGCCAGTATTGGAAAGGATCTACCAAGGCCGCATATGAGTTTGTGTGGAACCACTGTGATTTTGCCAAGATGGGTTGATCTTAGTGTTCTGCCAGGTACATAGGATTGAATCCTAGATTTTAAGTAAGCCGGGGCTTTTCCATGGATGCATCTATACACGATTGTTAAAGCCTTGAAGTGTAACCTGTCCTCGATTTTCAACCAGTGTAACTCCCTTCTGTAGTCACTGATGTGTTGTGATCTAGTTTTATGCTTAACAATCCTTACCGCATTATTCTGGACAACTTGGTAACTGTGTATACACATTTTGGAGGCGCCCAGAACCAAGGCGTTGTCATAGTCGAGGCGAGACATTATAATGGCTCTAGCAATGGTGGCGCTGTTGTCCTCTGATATGTATGGCCGGATGGATTTTAGTAATCTGAGGTGGTAGGCACAGTTTGTTTTGATGTTTGCCAAGGATGCTTCAAGCATCATGCCCAGGGTTTTGACCTTACTCAGGACCTGTATCTGTGTGTATTTTATTTTGAATGATTTGTAAGAGGTGGGAAGTTTAGCTCTGACAGAAGGAGAGCCAAATATCATAAGCTCTGTTTTTTGACCGTTAAGGCACATCCAATTGGAGTCCATCCAAAGTTCCACATTGTTATATATCATGGTGAGCTGGTCACTGTCTTTCTGGTAATCTCCACTTAGCTCAAACACCAGCTCCGTGTCATCGGCATAGTTGGTAAAAAATGCTTTGATATGATAAAGGACAAGGCATAGCTGTCTCAGGTAGATGTTAAATAGTAATGGTGACATGCTAGCGCCTTGGGGAACTCCACATAGAATTTCCTTTTCTATGGAGCACTTATCACCCCAATGGACCTTGGATATCCTGTTTTTTAAGAACAACATTACCCAGCCAATGGCTTCATCTGGACAGTTGGCTGTTTTCTTCAGAGCGGACTGAAGTAAGTTATGGTCCAGTAAGTCGAACACAGCGCTTAGATCGAGAAGGATGAGGAGGCCTGCCGTTCTTTTGTCAATGATGCTGAGCATCTTGGTCTGTAAGTCAAGCATGGCTGACTTCGTGCTGTGAGCAGTGCGAAAACCTGATTGTTGAGGGTGGAGGGAGTTTGTTGATTTCACATGCGCCTGGAGCTGACTGGTGGCAACCCTGTCCATGATTTTTAGTATAAAGTTACAGTTAGTAATTGGTCTCAGGTTATTGGGATCTCTTTGGTCGAGGTTGGGTTTCTTGACCAACGGTGTCACTGTAACTTTTTTGATGGGATTAGGTACTTCCTGGTCTCTAAAGGAAGCATTGATGATTTTGGTTAGCATTGGTGCAAAGATGTCAATGTTGTCCAAGATTATTTTAGGCGGGAGAATGTTCTCTGCACAGGTGGTAGGTTTCATAGAAGGGAGTGTTTTAGTCATGTCACTAACAGTGATTTCTGAGACCTTGAAGGTTTCAGAAAGTGGAGATGGATTCTCCATTGGCATGGTAACTGAGGTCTTTTTATTAATCAGTAAGTTTAAAACAGAATCCCTGGCTTTGGAGATTTTATTAAAGAAGGTGTCTGGGTAGCATCACATTCTTCTTGTGTGGGTGAGAAAGGAGGGGAAATGGCATTGGGTTTTTCCACTGATTTTAAGATGTTGAAAAGTTTACTAGTGGAATTGGCTGCCGCTGTTATTTGTTAATTAAAATAGTTTTTCTTAGCTTCTAGTATCATGAATTTGTATTTAGACTTTCCTTCCAGGAGGCTTTGTTGACAGGCGAGGGGTTTTTTCGCCAGCTGTTTTCTCTATTTCTCTTAACCTTCTTTTGATCTGTGAGTTCACTAGAGAACCATAGTTGTTTTTTTTTGTTTACTGGTCTGTTTGGTTTGGTTTGGGAGGGTGCTGCTTGGTTTGTTAGTTTTTCAAGGTGGCTTAATAAATTTGTCAATAGGGATTCACATGAGTCATTCTCACCTTGATTATTTTCCGCGTTGGCAAGGCATTGTATGAGTAGGTTCCTGTCAATGTTTTTATAGTTTCGGTATGTCACTGGAATGGGAAGGTTGGGAATTTTGGACTTGGGGAATGGCAGGGAGATGTGGAATGTTATACTTTGGTGGTCTGACCATATGCACGGTTCTTTCACAAAATCCCGAGTTTCCAGATTGTTTGTGATAACCCAATCCAATATGTGACCATTGTCCATCGTGGGTTCCTCGTTGTCAATCTTGAAATCAATGTTGTTAAGCAGACTTTGTAGGTTGCTGGCTTCTTTATCATTAGTATCCCCGTACCAGCGATTGAAGTCTCCTAAAATTAAGGTGGCTGTGTTGGGCCCTTTGAGCACATTGAGCTGGTGTTCTATCTGCTCATTTAACTCTGGGGTGGAAGAGGGGGCCTGTAGATTAAGGCTGCTATTGGCTGTGGGGAGATGTTTGACGTGCAAGTTTTCGCTCCCTGTACATGTAATGTCACTGGGGAACATGTGATAGTGTCTCTTGCAATAACTGAGACACCACCCCCATGTCCTTCTTGTCTGTTCGAGTAGAAGATGGAATAGCCCTCGGGGACCACAATATCACAAGTGGGACCTATCGGGTCCTTGAGCCAGGTTTCGGTGATGCAAAACATATCTATTTGTTCCTCTACGATCCTGTCATGTACACATTGAGTGTGTTTAATGAGGGAGCGGGTAATTAGTAGACATAATTTGAGATCTTGCTTAAGATTGGGTTGGCGCGCTGTGCCGTCTGTGGTGGAATAGTCTGATTTTCTTTTCTTGGGAACCTTTTGATTGCAAGGTTTTCCCTAGATTTGGAGGTGTCCTGATTTGATCGGCCTAGGGCTGTAGCAACTTCTTTTTCAACCCTATTCAAACATTGGATATTGTGGAGGCACTAACCTGTCTATGGGAAGTAGCCCCATAATTCCTTATGGTGAGGTTGCAGATAGGTTGGGGAGACTCTGGCAGCATTTCCTGCCGCGGGTGCCGTGGTCGGCGAGGACCGACACAGACCGGCTAGCCTCTGAAGCGCCGGTGCTGAAGCGCCTGAGGTTTCTGAATAAAGCCCGCGAGTGCTCTTGGGAACTGTAGTTCCTGGTGGCAGTGAGCAAACAGGCGGTAACAATACGAGTGTTTACTCTTTGCAGAATAACACAGATAGCTTTCAATACCTACAACAGTGCTTGTCAGCTGATGGTTTACTATAAGCAATGCCGCACTCAGCCTAGGGAAGCAACAGCTATATCAAAGATGTTATGAGATGCAAAATTACGTTACCCCTAATATGTCAATTAATTTCAATCAATTTCAATCAAACACAGATCTTCCCCCCTCACTACAACGTAGTTTACCTTTCTCTTCAGCCGAGTTTGCCTGAAGGGTTTATAATGGGAGGCCAGCGGGACCGGCGCAGACCGGCTTGCCTCTGAAGTGCCGGCGCTGGTGATGGGAACCTATTTTTGGTGGTACTCTATTAAACTGTGCTAGAGTATCAGGAAGATAAGACACATACACATTGAAAAGAAACCAGGCCACACCACACCCTTGTTTATGGCCGTAGTTGGTGCTAAATCTAGAAAATGTCCACTTTGCATCCAAGCAAACCCTGACGGGTGTATTTTCATATGCATAATTAGATTTTGTAACAAAGGGTTTAAGTCCCAAGCTTTCCATTTTTTCCGTAGAGATTTTCGACACAGCATGATAAAGTCTGGTGAGTAGTTTAGTAAGGTAGCAAATTACAAGGATTACAGTTCTTTTAGTGATATTGAGGTAAAGATTTGAAAGAAGTGTCTAATTAAGCAATCAATCTATAGTTAACTGAGAGCTTCTCTGTTTCCCTTTTTTAAAATAGGCACAAGCAAATAGTTTTTCAAGGAGGTACGTGCACCGTTATTTTTAATCACACAGTTAAACGTTGCCGTCAAAAACATATCTCATTCCTCTGGTGGCTTTGTAATCATGAAGTTGGCTAACACATTTGGGCCTGGCAGTCTTCTTTTTTTCAGTCTTTTAATAACGTTCAGTACATCATATACCCTCATTCTAAAATCTATTGTATTGTTTATTTTAATGTCCCTGCCGAGTGGCGTGGCACACCCCCATTGGCCAATTTCCAGGCCTTATCAGCTGGTATGGCTAGGAAAAATGAAAATGGGTCCAGAAATTGGTCAATGACAGGGGTGGTCATGTGACTCCCCTCGTCAAAGCTACGGGTAGGGCTGTCAGTGCAGTGCTTCTTAACGTCATATTAGTGCTAAGCTAAGAGCCCTGTGGCCTGCATTGCTCACCCCCGGCCCGCACCTGAGAGATGCAACCCGGGCAGTTCACATCCCCACCCTGACCACTGATCCTTACCTTGGGGTGATGGCTCCTCCCTAGCCACCGTAATCTTCACGGGTCACACCTAGCATATGTGGCCCGGCCTCTCCTCAAAACCACCCCCGGATGCTACTCCATTGCTTTGCCTGGCTCCTGTCTCAATATATGCTCATTAGTAGCTAGCCAGTTTGCAGCAACCACACCAGGCCAATTGCCTTCCTTATTTTGTTTATAACGGATAGCTCCCCACAAATCCCCCACGTCCACTAGGTGAATCACAAAAGTTTAAAGGCCCCTCTTAGGTCTTACCGAGAGTTTGGGACCCATAAAACGTGTACTCTTTTTAGACCAAATACAAGTACTTATATTGCCGGGACAATCGTTTGCATTCTGTATCCATCTAGACCCAAATTTGAGTGCATTCTTGAGTGAGAGCAAATCTTATTTTTTTTGCTTTTTGGGATCGATATTAGCATCATATTTTCTCCTATGCCGAATTATCGTATGATAATTTTCTTTTGCTAATCACACATCCAAAAGCTTTCATCAGCCCTCTTATCAAACTCTGAAAAGCCAGCCTATTATCTTCCCCATGGCAGGTGTTCCACAAACACCCATCCTTTCATCCAAGATCTTAATGTACTGGCTATAGCTTTAACATTTTTATGAAACCAAATGACTCGGTTTCCTCACTTCCTTTCACCTAAATAAAATTGCATCCCAGGCAGATTGTTACCTATTTTCAAACATAATGACCGAAAGACATGCTCACTGGCAGCCATGAGATGGACGCTTCGTCTTTCAAAAGCATGGAAAAAAGTAATCCAGCATCGGCCCACTCCTCTTACCATACCGAGTATATGTTCCATCCGATATAATTAGGTAATCATCGGTTTCACATAATTATGCCCCAATTTGCTAACAACTGAACCCAAAACACTCCTTGTTTGAACATTTTCTTTTAATTCTGCTATGGGTATGTTCTCCTCCATATAATCGAACACATCTCCTACTAACATTGTGCCTACAGGACAGCAGGTGTTTAAATATCTTCGCCTGGTATTACCAGACCATGTGGGCGTTCAGCATTCTACACGAATAATATGGTTGACAAAACATCGGATGTGCGCATTGTTTCACGTGTACCAGGGAGATAATATATATTTCTTAATTATGATTCCATTGCCAGAAAGTTTAAATAGATATTTGCAACCTAATTACCAAATGATAAGCGAAGGTAACATTTTACAAAAAGATAGTAGAGGATAAGCAGTTTTTTACACCGATAAGGAGGTCCCCCTTTGGACGCCGGCTAAGCCTGAGATTGCTGGTTGTAAATAAACAGAGAAACCTTCTATCCTTGGGGAAGTTGCCAGCCATATTCCTTAGATCATAAATATATCATGGAAGCAAATGTCTGCAAAAACCTCCCAATTTGCAAACAATGTACCCTATCCCCAGGAACTCCATGAGTGAAGGCGCAGATCTGTTTCCACTTGGCTAGGGCCACAGTATCACCTGGGTCTATAACAGATTTTAAACTACTCAGGCCTTCCATCCATGTCCACAATATCTTTTACCATTCAATGTTAAATATCATCTTGTCCACATTGAATTTGGAATAGATCCATTTTAACTCTTATTGCTTCCTCTTTTGCAATGTTTTTCATTAGGCATAATCACATTTTTACCTATTTCCCTATTGTGGGCAACTACTAAAACATCAGCTTCATTTTCATAGCCCTTTCTTTGTAGCTCCTCAGACTGACCCAAGATTAAGTCAATCAATACATGCTAAACTCTATAACTGCACCCTAACCCTTGTTCGAGAAATTATAGATAATCTATATAAATTGTATTCACGATTCTTAGCATAGGAATCGTGTTCAATACATAGAAAATCCTAGATTATGTTTAAGGTAACCTTTCCCGTTGGCTGAGCTCTTCCAAAAGAAGAACAGGGTTTGCAGTCTTAATAATTTATTTGCATTGCTGAGATGTGGTTACTCTCCATTGTATTCCTGGCATACCCTTTCTAATGGATTTCCTCATACGAATCATGTGTTGTGATCTCTAGTTCAATGAAACAGGATCAGATTGTCAAGTCATTTCTTCTCTCCATGGCTTTATGGTCACTTTACTGCATTTGGTTATGCATCTTCTCTTGGTTTCAGGGTTCGTACGGAGCTTTTTTTCCATTATCAGGCTTTGCACAATTTGAACCTGTCCCCCACATTTCACTTAACTCACCTTAGCACGTCTTATTACGTGCCCTTTTCTCGCTTCAGTGATTTACCACCTTTCATTCTGCTTTTGTTGACAAGCATGAGACAACCACCACAGAACTGCACGTTGGGAGTTGTTGTCCAGATACTCCCAGAGGATAATACAGAATCACTGACAGGCAGATGAAACCCACAAAGAAAGACACAGATTGGATGTGGGTGCTCTAGCAGTGCATTTGAATCAGCTGAACTACAGAGACCCCTACATAGTCAGCCGACAGAGGGCAGCACCAAGAGCTAATGAGAGAAAACTCTCTATACTTAAAGATGTGTCAAAAGAATTTGGAACACAAGGTACAAGTGACCCAGAAACCAGCGTAATAACTTTTTGTTCTACTTTTCTCAACTGAGTCCAAAATGGTCACTTGAAAAATATGCCAGACACTTGCTACAAGTACCGCCCGGGGAACATACTCAGCTAATGTCTGCGAGTGGTTGCATTAGTGAAATCTTCTCTTCATTAATGTTTGGTTCTCCTGAGAGAAGCACAAATTGGTGGTCAGCTGTGTGGCTGAAGAGTGTTGCCGTGCACCCATCTCCCCTGTCGGAGTGTCGCTGAAAACTGTGGGAGTGTGACTAAAACGCATTGGACGGCACCCATCTCCCACTGCAGTGTTGTTTATGTTTCAGCACTAGACTATTAGCATCCATGGAAAGAGCTGCCTGCCACTGCCACTCAGATGCCATGACCGGCCTGCCTTCAACCAGGACAGCTATCATCCTCTGAGATTTGGTGACTCCCAGGACCCATCTGTATCACTTCATCAAGCGCGGGTGTCTTGCCATAGTCTGCTGGGACATTGCGCCCATTCATGGATGGATATCAGTTGTTATACACCAGTCATGGAGTATTACTTTGCCTTACTTTGGAGGCAGCAGAAAAATCAATTCTGTTTGCAGTCGAATAATAGTTTTAATGAATGCTCTCCAGCAAAGGGTTTTTTGCACTGACCTTGGGAGCACTGAGGGGCTCAATTGGAGAACAATTATAACACATAATACTTCTGGAAATAGCCAGGTTCTGCTGGGTCGGCGAAAGGCTTGGTGTGCTTTAATGGACAAAAATAAACCTACCTGGTAAAAGTCTAAGTTATTGCAGAGAAATGTGGGACAGGTCATGTGCAATGCACGGCTTGAAGAGGTTAAAGGCAATATAAGCGTCAATTTCAAACCAATGAAGATTCAAAGTGCAGGTGGGACCTAATCCCCTGGCTTCAGTCTCCCGATGGCCAGGCTGCTGGGGTTCGCACCCTTTTCTACTTGTTCATTTTCTTATTATGGATTCCCAGATAAAATGTGTTGTAATTATTAAAAAGAGATATCCAAGACTATGTGGTGCAAAGCGACTTTTCTCATGGTATTCCTCAGGCATTGGGGAAAATGCCTGTGCTCCAAGCCATAACATGTTTTAGAGCTGCAGATTTTCACTTTGGGTCTCTATTCTGTACAGGTGTATATCCAGCACTTTTAGCGATAGCATTGCCTTGCTCAGTATTGCAGAGCTATGACTCACAGAGTTGCTTGCTTCTTTACAAGACCACAGCAGAGAGATCAGACATGGATCATCAACTTCTGCTGAGTGGCTCTGAAAAAGGACTCCTCCAGTCCTCTATTGCGGCTGTAGCAGGAGTCACTAGCAGCACTGCAAATGTCTCCTGCTCAGTCGAGTGTGCAAAATATTGAAGTCTAGCAGCCAGCATTGGTATTTTGAGTAGGCGGTGTGGATGACTGTGGAAAGCCCACTATCCCAGCAAAGCACTCTTAAACTGTATGATTGGATGTAAAAAGAAAAAGCAGACCCCATGTGACTTTCATAGACAAGCAGACAATGGCTGACAGAATGGGTTACCTTGAGATGGAGAGAACATGTTGTCCAAGGCATATGCATTATGTTACCCTTTCATGAGGCAGGGGTGGCATTTGAGCCATTGTCCCTTGACACATGGCCTAGGACTAGCTGCTAGTTTATTTGCCACTCTGTCACCAACCTTCACTACATCCCATATTTCCACTCCCATGTGGGTCCTGCTGTCAAAGCCTTGCATGCGCAAAGAAGCGTATTTGCAAACAGCATGCATCTGCTGTGGCTGCTTTTCCCTGCCACTAGAGTGTATGATGACACAGTGCGATGATATTCCCCATTTAGCCGTTTTCTGGGCGGCCCATGTCACCATATCCAAGGCAAAGTTAATTTTGCTTCCTTTCTTCCTATTCAATGCCCTTGCCACTGCAACTACTTTCCCATACATATTTGAGGTGCAGTCTTGAGGGAGAAGTAATTCAGGATGGGTATTTGCCAGCAGGCAATGCCCCTTCTTATTACCTCTATAAAACATTGTTTTCTCGTCGTCACTGGTTTACGGACCTGATCCGTGCAAGGGTGTGCTCTTCCCTTCACCAGAGCAGGGACAATCCCTATGAAAACCACCACCCCATCCCACCAGCTCATCGGGATATGGAGGGGTGCTGCACCTTCCAAATAAAATAGCTTCTGGGCTACACCCTGAGTTTACCAACGGACATAGTCACCAGAGTGAGTTTTACAGGGATCCCAACAGGGAACCCTCTGTATTCATATAAAAACACTTATACCGCTCGGCCATCGCAGCTTCAGGTGGCGTCCGTGTGCCATGGGTACACCGCATCTTTCACCACCACTCCAATGGCCATCTTAACTTCAGGCAGCGTCTCCATACAACAGGGACATCGCCACTATCGCCGCTGCGCACTGTGGCCTGTTGGGGCTTCTTGGACCCCCCCTATGGAATGCGTCATTCGATGTAGGGGACATGCCACTGGCCTTCACCCAGGCTGCTCCACAAGGCAAGCCAAGGCTTGCCTTCACCCAGGCGGCCCAGCGGAGCAGCCCGGGACTTACCTACTCTCTCCTCTTCACACGGGTGGGCTGGCTGGCCGGCCCAGGACTTTACTTTGGTGCGGCCTTCCCTCTCTTCACCTCCCGGGCCGTGCCTGACATACGAGGCCCCAGAGAACCTTTATAAAGGGCTGACTTGCCAGCCAATGAAGTTAGCCACCTGGGGGCACGGTCTGGCCTGGGCTGCTCCCCCTTCACTCAGCCTGGGCTGGGCTGATCGTTTTCGGCCAGGGCAGCAACCTGTATGTTGCTTGGGTCTTTCATAATACTGGGCCTGTCCGGTCAGGCCCGTGGGCGGCTGAGCTGCCCCTGGCATAAACAGCTTGGCCCCTTGGCTTACTTTCTGGCCCCCGCCCCCCGCATGCCGCCCAATGCCATTAATGGATTTAGGCCATGGGGCCGCTTGAGGAAGTACCCACCCACTCCAAGTAAGCCTTTTTCTTTTCTGTCTCTCTCCTCTGCATCTTTTCTCTTTCACCTTTTTCCAACTGTCTGTCTTAACCTTTCTTTTTTTTTTAAATCCTCCCAGGATTCTATTCTCCCCTGCCCAATCCATTTTTGGCAGGGGAATTCTGTTCCTTTGTTCTTCTATTTTCTTTTTCTTGACCGTCCGTCCAGCCCCATTGTGGGCTAGATGGTTTAACCCAAAACACATACACAGCACACAGAAAACACACTGCACATTCAATACTGCATATTCAATATTGCATTACCCTAGAGCCTGCGTCTTTATTTCTAGGTGTTCCTGTTTGGGACAAGCATGCAGCCCCTACTAGCTGGGGCCCATGGAGCCACGGGCTACATTACTTCTCCCCCTTCAGGAAATTCCCATCCCCAGGAAGACCACTCACAGCAAGGCTAGATGGTGTTGCTGTGTGGATAAACTCGGGCCTTCAACTGCCTAGCCCATCGCAGCAGTGCCATCAATGTAGCCCCTGGTTTCCAGGCCTGACCCGTGCAAGGGTGTGCTCTTCCCTTGCCCGGAGCAGGAACAATCCCTGCAATAACCACCACCCCAAACCACCAGTCCACCTGGAAAAGGAGCGATGCTGCAGTGCCAAATAAAATTGCTGTTAACATGAGATGGGCTACATCCTGAGTTCTTAGATTACCAACGGACAAAGACATCAGACTAAATTTGATAGGGATCCCAACGGGGACCCCCCTTTATATATAAAAACCAATTATACATTTAATACCATTTGCTTTACTGTTCCCCAAAATTCCCCTGATATGCGCTCCAACTAAATGGGACCTGCTATGTTAGCCCACCCTTCCTCATGCTCCCCTTACTCAGGTAGCACCCATATGCTGTGTGAGGCTAAAGGCCTCTGTGGGTAGTCCCATCTCACTAGGCAGCCTCAGGCAGGCCACCACACCCACCCACTACCTCACGCCAGAGTACCTACCCTCTACCCCACTTTCTCTATAATAACAAACAGCCTACACCTAATTAACTTTCTACATAACATTTTCATTAAAAAACCCTACTCCCTACATACCATTATTTAAATATATACATATAAATATACATGCATATATACATCGATATACAACATATAACACACTATGTCACAATCGGGTGACTGATGCAGTCAGTCACCTCCCCTCACAGTACCTTTTGGGCTGCCTCTGCTGGTGGTGTTACTGGGTTGGCTGGGGCCTGTCCTCTGATGGTAAATGGGGTGGGGGCTTCTTCTTTCTTCAGGGTGGCACTGTTGACCAAAAGGGGTGACCCACATCACCAGGCAGCCCACGCTTTCCTTAGTCTTCCTTACGTCCCCCTGCATGGATGGGGGTCCACCCACCATCACAGCCGATCCCTGCAGCCCTTTTCTATCTTCTCGGTGGCCTCATTGGCATAGGAGCCACCCGCCATGACCGCCGCGCACACAGCACTTTCCAAATCTTTTGCGTGGGTCCCGTTGGCCGGGGGGCCCACACGCACTCACTGCCGCACCGGCGGTTTATTTCAAATCTTCAGGCAGCCTTGTTAGTATAGGGGCCGCCCCACGTCACCCTGCGGCCCACGCCACCATTATACCTTCAGGCAGCATCCCTGATGTCTGCTTCAATGACACTCTTATTACCTCTATAAAACATTGTTTTCTACTAAAGGGAGTGGTAGTATAACTGCCGACAATATAACCCGTGTGGCATGAAGCAAACAAAGTGAACAATGCCTTCAGTAATATTTCTGGATGTACTGAACTAACTTTTGGCACAATGGTGGGGGACTTTATGTTTTGCTTCTACTACTGTGTCTTGGGTTGCTGGTAGTACTGCCAGCAATAAGTACCTATACTAGTCCAGTGACACTTTCTGGGCTTATGGTGTGAGCCAGCATACTGCTGAGTGTTCGCTCCTCCATGGATTGTGGTGGTGGGTGGGCTGCTGTACCTTTTTTTTCTCCAATCATGAAGATGATAATGCATCATATGGCACAGCACTAACGAGGTAAGATATGAGCTATGGAGGATCCGTCGCAATTGGACAGAAGGAGAATGAACATATACTTTAGAAAGATGCAGAGGTACCCAACATGCACTTTGGACTACCTGTAGTGATGGTCTTTGTACTGCTGCACAAGGTCAATAAAGTATTGCACAGACAATGTGTGACCTCTAATGGTGTAGAAAGGGCAAACACTGTGTTGTAATTTTACACTCTGAACTTACGCACAGGGAGTGGTAGTGAGTACTATCCTTGAGTATGGTTGTTCCTCCATCAGTCACTTCTGTGTTACTGCTGATGCTTGGGTTGGTCTCTGCATCAGTGGAGGCATTAAATCCCTAACCCGGTGTGCTTTTATGTTGAGAGACTGGATCATACTCACTGTATTATTGTAGTTATGGGCTTGCATTGGCATAGCAATGCAATCCACAGAAGGTTACCTGGGCTGGAACCTTATGTTCTCTCAAGGTTCCAGCAGTGGCAGTCAGGGACATACAGGATGTGCGAAGAACATGAAAGGATGTATCCATACTAGCTCCTTACCTCCCTTTGATAACCTAACCATGTAACAATAAAGCGACTTCCTTTTATATATACTTATGACTCCAGCGTGCTTCCTGACCCACCTGATGAACCCAAATACTACAAGTGGGGACGAGGATGTTGAACCAGATGGAGAAGAAGGAAAAGAGGTGTTGGATGTAGCTGGAGTGATGCCCTGTAGCTGACAGGAGATGATATACGTCCTGTAGGGTGAGGTGCCGGTCCCTTGCAGGCAGCCAGAAGGCAGTGGATTGAGCCCAGTGATGGCAGAAGGTCAGGAATGGGCCATGAAGGGAGCGTGCTGTGCAAAAGTATATGGATGTCAGTAGCAGCTGCATTCAGAGGAACTTTACCCCTTCAAGGTACTGTAATATTCTGTTGATGCTGAGTGCTGCTGTATAAAACAGAGGAGAATTCAGCGTGCTGTTAATGAAGGTGTTGCTAATTATATGACAAATTACAGCTTTAAAAAATAGAGCGAAAGAAGATGTCAGGAGAAACTGCGTGAAGTGAAATATTCAGTGTTTCAATACTGTATGGACGTAAAAGTAAAGTGCTGCAATTTTGACTGGTAGATGCAGCTGAAGCTCTGTTGCTGTTTTCCCCAGGGCAGGGCAGGAGCCCCCCCCTAACTCGATCTGCTCTTCTTAAGGCATCTGACCTCAGCAAGGTCTGAATCACTGCCTGCATGCTGTCTTGCTTCACAAGTAAGCATTGCCCCTTATTATCTGCAAGCCTGCACGAGTGAGAATAGAAAACCTCACATACCAGCAAGGCTTTAACCCACTTCAACATGGCGGCCACACATCCTGCGACAACACCGACGACGACTTCGTAGCTTCCCTCCCGCCGAACAGCTGATTGGCTGAGTGTTGCTACTTCCCGAGGCACACTCGACCGGAGGCGGAAGCCGGCAGCTGCAACAGAAGGGCCGCGAACAAAAGGACCCTGTCTGCAGCTTGATCTCCATTTCCCACGACCAGGGCAGGGCAGGAGCCCCCCCCTAACTCGATCCGCTCTTCTTAAGGCATCTGACCTCAGCGCGGTCTGAATCACTGCCTGCATGCTGTCTTGCTTCACAAGTTAGCATTGCCCCTTATTATCTGCAAGCCTGCACGAGTGAGAATAGAAAACCTCACATACCAGCAAGGCTTTTAACCCGCTCCAACATGGCCGCCACACATCCTGCGACGACACCGACGACGACTTCGTAGCTTCCCTCCCGCCGAACAGCTGATTGGCTGAGTGTTGCTACTTCCCGAGGCACACTCGACCGGAGGCGGAAGCCGGCCGCTGCAACAGAAGGGCCGCAAACAAAAGGACCATGTCTGCAGCTGTCCGCAGATGGCCGCCATCCATCCTGCAGGATATGCTCATGACACAGTAAGTACTGATACTGTGCTCCTGCGCCTCTTCGCACATGCTTTGATCATGGCCTAACATTGAGTTCCTCACAATTCAGACTGCCTCTCTCTATGCCCAAGCACTAGAATATAGACACATTTACTCCTTGTGCTTCGGAAATACCGCCTGCAGGACAAGTGCTAAAGTACGATTGAATTGTGCCTCCTAGTCTTGTATTACTGTTGCCCCTAGGTTACCTGCCAAAGTCGAATCTAGATGTGTTTTTATCTTTGCTCTGGAATTGCCATTTCTTAGGTTAACTGCCAAAGTCGAATCTAGATGTGTCTCTATCCGCGCTTTTGATTTGCTGTTACCTAGACCCTATTGCCATACTTAACTTAAGTGTGCTACGATCTGTATGCTATCTGCCTGCTGCCACAGTATATTACTCCTACTTTGTACCCTTCCACAATGCATCTCCCATTACTCTACACTGCTCTACTTAGATCCTTACTATATATCATAAACTCAGACTTCTCCACTCTGCTCCTAAATCCGCTCACCCTCAGGCCAATGACTAATCCCCTTAAGCTAACAGACATGTTTACCACCCCCTGCACTGTTCTACAAAGAAACCTTAAACTTTGTGCCAGACTTCCAAGGTTCTATGTCCCTTTATCCAAATCATTGCCTAGCAATGGTAAGGCCAACCCTGGCCATACTAGCCCCTCTCAACATCCTCTACAACTCAACAGCAGACTCTTCCGTGAGCCTATCCTCACCCAGAAAGATGCCCCTAAAATTCAATTATCAGTGGTGAAACTAGTACAAACTGGAATTAAGGGTGCACTCATAAATGCTCGCTCTATGGTAGCCCATGCAACAGAACTAGCTTACATACTGCACAATGAAGATTTGGACTTCCTAGCCATTACAGAATCCTGGCTCCACCCAGCAGCCGGTCCTGCAATTATGCTAGTCCTACCAGATCACTATACACTACTAAGACTTGACCGTACCACATCTAGAGGTGGAGGCCTTGCTATAATAGCTAAATCCAAACTCACTCTGAAATGCTCTACACCCCTCAACTCAGGATCCTGCGAATCCTTAACCGCTAAATTAACCTTATCCAACACACAATCCATATCTATTCACCTCATTTACCGACCTCCTGGCCCACTAGGATCCTTTGAGGAAGACCTCACTAACATCATCTCGAATAATCTAAAGAATTCATCCCAAAGCATCCCACTAGGCGACTTCAACCTAGGACTTAACGATTCCACAGATGTCAATGCCACATTAATTAACAATACCCTAGAGGAATTAGGCTTCATCCAGAAGATTACAGAGCCTACCCACATCAAAGGTAGAACTCTTGACTGGCTAGCTGGGCATAATTGTCCTATCCTGGTCTCATCCATCCTGCCACAGCCTCGGACAGACCACCACCTGATCATGTTCTCATTAGAGGCATTACCAGCACAAGCTATTAGCATAGCCCCAGCTACCCAGACTAGAAATAAAAGAAATGTTACCTCTGAAAATCTCATCCCCTCTATCATGGTAGATCTGTATAACAAAGCTATGCTCTGCTCCCTTGATAACATTGCACCCTTGAAGTTGAGAAAGAGCAAACCTTTCAAACATGTCAACACCTGGTTCTCCCCTCATCTTAAAGTCCTCAGACAGGAGAAACAACGCTGCGAAAAAGCCTGGACATCACACCCCACAGAATCTAACAAGAACAAGTTGAGCATACTAGCCACCCAGTATAAAAAAGAAATTATCCTGGCCAAACAAACGTCCTATAACTCACGAATCTCGCTCACCAAATCTAACACCAAGGAGCTCTTTACTATTCTGAAAGAGGTAGAATCTCCTGTACAAACGCCTGACTCTTGTCTTAAGGATAAAAATTGGTGCACGAGCATACAAAATGCCCTAGCTAATAAAATCACCTCCCTGCAAACTAAGATAAAAAACAAAAAAGACTCATTGCTCCCTACCATTAAAATGAGCAGCACCAGCTCTACAACGAGACTACTTATTCAGCCACCCCCCCCCACCCACTCCCATTCCCCAGTTCAAGTTCCACAAAGTCACTATCAAAGAGGTGGAAAAGGTTATTCTCACTCTCAAACCCTCAAACTGCCATGGGGACCTGTGTCCTGCATAATTGATAAAGGATGCAGCACGTGAACTTGCACCATTTATTACTAAATTAATAAATGCCTCCTTCACCACAAACACTATACCCAATAATCTGAAACAAGCGTGGGTCCTCCCCCTCCTCAAAAAACCTAGCCTAGATCCCTCGACTCCTACAAATTACCACCCTATTACCACAGTACCATTCTTACTTAAAATCCTTGGCAAAATAGCATACCAACAAATTCAATGCTACCTTGAACACTTTCACCATCTAGCAGTCCGACAGTCTGGCTTCAGGCCACTGCATGGCACCGAAACTGCTCTCCTGGATCTTAAAACACAGATAGACGAGCTGAGAGACAAGGGAAAGACTGCATTATTGTTACTCCTCGATCTCTCATCCGCCTTCGACTTGGTCGACCATGAGATACTCTGTAATCACCTACAATCAGCAGCCCACTTCTCTCAAGAGGCAACTGACTGGATCCAATCCTTTCTTAACAACCGCACCATGAGAGTCTTCTCCCCTTTAGCAGCCGCTGACCCTACACCTATTACCTGTGGTGTACCCCAAGGCTCTTGTGTCTCCCCTACCCTGTACAACATCTTTACAAAGCCCCTTTTCGATGATCTAGATGGCTTGGGTATCACCTACACTAACTATGCTGATGATACCCAAATCCTCATCCCGTTGACGGGGGACTACGATAAGGATTTGGCCTTTGTAAATAAAGTGTACCTCATCATTCAGGCATGGATGGCCTCAAATGGGCTATGCCTGAATGATGACAAAACAGAACTCCTCATCCTTGGCACTTCTTCTAACCTTACCAAATTAGGCCCAAACTACTCCTCCTTTGTAATCGACAACAAGATTACAGTAGCAAAAGAGGTCAAAACCCTTGGCTTCTACCTAGATTCTACACTCACCTTCTCAAAACAAGTCAACGCTATGGCATCTGCCACATCTTACACCTGTAAACTTATTAGAGCAGCAAAACCCTTCCTCTCATCATCCAACTGCATTATACTAGCCAGAGCCTTAATACTATCCAAGCTGGATTATTTTAATGCCCTATATGCAGGCTGCAACAAATATATTACCAATAAAATCCAAATCCTCCAAAATAACGCTCTAAGAGCTGCCCTGAGCATCCCGAAAAAAGCACATATCTCGGATACTAGAAGATCTGTCAACTGGTTATCAACCAAAGACAACATCTTTCTCAAATCTGTCTCCCTGACGCAAAAGTGCCTCCACCAGGCAGCTCCTCAATATTAAATTACCAGATTTACCAGACCTAGCTCCTCCCACCCAACTAGAAAAGCCAATTCCAACCTCCTCCTTGTGCCCAGATTCAGACGTACGATGTCTGGGGGGAATAGCTTCCCCGTCAAAGCAGCTCAATGTTGGAACTCACTACCTCCACTACTTAGGGAGGACCTCCCGTACCAACTATTTAGATCTAAGACTATCCATTGGCTTAAGGAACATGATATCTAATATCCCCTTAGGTCGTGCTTTACCATATCTCCTGTCAATTGCATATACCAAGGTCTATCTCCTGCCTACTAGAGGACTCATGCTAGATTATGTGTATATACTGTACATCCTGTGTGCTACTGGATTGTTTGCCCACTATTGTCCAGGTACCTCTAGCAATGTACCAATGTCTATCTCCTGCCTAATAGAGGATTTATGCTGGATTATTTGTATATACTGTACATCCCGTGTGCCACTTGATTGTTTGTCCACTGTTGTCCAGGTGCCTCTAGCAATGTAACCTCTGCTGGACCATCCTGGCTGCTATGTAACTAAGTTTAACAACCCTCTTGCTACTTCTGAGCCTTGCTACCCTCTGGGTTAGGTGCGCAATAGAAATAAACAATACAATACAATACAATACAATACGGTTGGCTGACAGGAGCTCGTATGCTCTTGAAGCTCTGTTGTTGTGATGACGTAGGTGCGCCTGCTGAAGAGCATAGCGAAGCGTGGAATGCTTGAGCCATGCGTTCTGAACTGTGCTTGTTCAGAATTCTGGATGATTGTTTGTCCTTGGGCGGAGAAGGAAAACATTAGATGAAAGTCCACCCGAACATGGCCTAACGCAGTGACGTACATGGAAGGAGGGCGAGCACCTTCCGTGTTGTTGGATTCTGGTGAGCGATGCGGTCGAGGAGAAGGGTCCCTAGTAAAATGAAGACTCCAGGCAGATAAGACTCCAACAGGAGTTTATTAATTCAAGCAATACGCGACAGCAGGCACCCCTCAGAGCAGCAGCCCCCAACTGATTTGTTAAGAACATTCACAACCCATGAACATACATAAACATTCTAAGAACCACATGAGCTCATAGTAGAGCTGCTCTATAAGAATCAATAACTCACAGCTTAACATCATGAAATAAAGTAACAAGCATGAATTTACATAGCAATGAAAGGCTTGAAGCGAAGGTGGAGGCGGCGTGTGCATTTACTCAAGTGAAGTAAATGATTTGTTGTTTTGTGATGTAATGTGTGCTGTGCCCTGTGGACCATATGTAGATGCGTCCATCATTTGAATTGCAATCGTTTGAAAACTGAAAACAGAAAACGTGTGACTCCAGCGTGCTTCCTGACCCACCTGATGAACCCAGGCACTACAATTATTCATCAGCATTACTACTGTGATCTAGATCAGACTCCACAGGACTGCAAGAGGTTGCATATCAGTGAGATATTGTGCCCGAAAATGAACAATCAAGCATCATCGCACTGCTTTCACCAACTGCTGAGACGTGCCACTCAAAGCTCTCAGCCACGTTACTGCTCTCAGAAAGGAAGAGAACTGATCCTCCACCAACACTGCCCATTCATCCTCCGGAACTTAGATCTTTACCATCGCCTTCTTCAACATAGAGGATAGCGCGGTTCCCAGCTGCGTCAGTGTCTGACGGTAGGGCTGGTGGATTTTGAAATTGAGGTTCTGAAGTTCCAGATGCAATTGAGCCTATGACTTACTTCCAAACAGTGACAGTAATCCCAATCACCAGGTTTGAACACTTAGGGCCTGATTCACAGATCATTTCCCAATGGGATTGTGCCATTATAAAACACTTCTGTGAATCAGGCCCTTGATCTGTTCATGGCTATAGTGGCTACTTGGTTGCATTCCAGGACACCACGCACAATTTGTGCATCCTCAACTGCAATTTGCTAATTATTCTGTATTTTTTTATCTCAAAACCTAGACGCCAATAGACCTGGTAGAGCTGATTCTCCAATCTAGTGCTACATGCTCTGGCCTGATCCCAAACACTGAGGCAAGCTCTACTGTAAGATCCCTGCCTGGGCAAGAAAGGAAAATCCTGCTTTAATTGCATTAAAAGACAACCGACCCAGGCCCGAACAGTATTTAAGTGAAATTTAGAAGAACATCTTACCTTCACTTTCAAAATAAACTCTGATAACAGTAGCCACTAACATCCTGTCTGCAATCTTCCCAGAGGTGATGGGGTGCTGGGAGGACGCAAGAGTCTTTGTGTACCCCCAAAGAACCAGCCTGCCACAACTCCATTGCCAGTTTTTCCAGAAACATTGGCAAGTTCTGAAGATACCACGTACATTCGGGTAGATTGAGATTCTGCCAAATTTAGGTGCCTGGTATTATGTATGATGGACATCTTTGCTAACAGCCAGTCAGCTCCGCCTTGTGTCGTCCCGGGCAAGCAACAAAGCACAGCGCTGGTCTTTCCTATCCTTGTAATGAAGCTCCAAGCAATGGAGGCTCGAGATCATTACTAGTGCTTCACTTGGGTGATTGAAACCCCATGCTTGTAGTCATGGCTTCCAGGAGCTACACCTCACAGCCAGTAAAGAAATCATGCCCTAGCAAAAATCCGGAGATGCCCCCAAAACAACAAAAAAACAAAGAGACCTGGCAAATACAAAGTATTCGCTGAGAAAAATAAAAGTCTGAGGTTTGTAGATGAATAAACAGGTGAGACTAAAAAAGGGACAAGTGTCTCGCAGAGACATGAGGGAGAGAGGGAAGCAATCACGGGTATTAAATTAATGATCCAAGCGGGGAGGTAATCGGTTCCCAGACGTGTTTAACTAACTCCCAATTATGAGACACGGAAATACACAATTTGCAGATCAGTGGACCAATATACATAGGATTGATAGAAATTCAAGCCACTATGTGTGGATATAATTAGAAATATACAGATTAACAGGGTGAAGGGGTTCTATGTAGAACCAGAAGTTAGCTGGAGGAGGAATACAATGGTGGAATGTTGCTGTCTGATGCCCCCTCTTTCCTTTGCCTCCGATACCCTCTTCCTGGCTTCCGTAGCTCACAACCTGGAGGTTCTCTTTGACATTGATCTGAAATGACAGCAGTTCCTTATTTCTACCTCTGCGCCTTCCAGATTTACCTTCCACAATAGCCATAAGAACCACCCTCTTCTCACCTTGCACTCGGCTTAATCCCATCCTGTTTTACATCTCAGCTCCTTCTCGTCTCCCTCTTTACTTTTATACACCATACAAGTTACTAAACATTGCTACCCGCACCCTCTTCAGCCTCCCAAGAACCACCCCCTCGTTGAATCCTCTTTTTAGTCTATAAACCCACCCAATGGTTGCCCCCCAATACTTCCCCATATTTTACTAGCTCCATCACTCTCTACTCACCCCATCAGACTCTGAGGTCTCCAGCAGTGCTCAAACTCTCAGTTCTTCTTGTGCTGCTTTTCCCTATCATTTCACCAACTTGCTCGGCCCACGTCACTGCAACACCCCCTCATTTGAAGAAGCACCCGAGTTGTCAGTCGACATTCTCCAGCAAAACGAAAGAGGTGATGGCTGCAAAGTTTAGAAACTGCAGCTATAATGGCAACGTACTACAGATAGCAGTAGTTATCTGGAAAAACAACAGAAAAAATATGTTCCCCTTCCCACTCAAGCACTCACCACCTGCCCCTCCCTCCTCGTAGCATGCTCCACCCACTCCCCTCAAGGCCTAGTCACCTCCCCAGAGCTCTCCCATTCTCCCCCAACACTCTTGGTTTGCTGTGATGCACTTTCATTCCTGAGCTTGTTTTCTTTGATAACCGCGGTTAGCGGTTATCCGGATGAATTGTCGTGGCTATTAGAAAATGTTTGTGCTCTTAACTTGGACCTTAGCCCCCCCTCCAACTCTCAAATTTCACATGGTGCCCGATATACCGATCCCCCACACCCGTCACCACCCACCTTTTGCCTGATGGCATTTCTTCATTTTTTCACCCAGAAATGGCATATTTCTGCCTTTTCGTTTTTTTGGTAGCTGCGGGTATACTCGCGGTTATCTCTTGCATCGAAACAAACGAAAAGAATGGCAGATCTTCAGTAATGAAATGTCTGTGTGCCGCAATGCACCATGGGAGATATAGCTATAATTTTGGAAGAAGGGTGCACTCCCTTCTCCTTGAAATATTTTAGTAAAACTACTGGATGCAATACCCCCAGGCCCTGCTTCCTGCGACCCCCACTCCCACAGAAATCGAGTCAAAGCTTCATGCCCAAGTAAGTGGTTTCGTATCTGGTCCAATTCTGTCCAGCAGTTTTTGCTGTGCGCTCAAACAGAAATGTGACTTTTTTGTCTGTGGGAAAATGAATGGGGACTGTTAACCATGTCCTGTCAGTAATGAGGTAATGAGCCCCTGGCGTCACCTGGTTTATGTATCTGTTGTAGCTACTATTGTTCTAGTGAGAGGCACCCTCGACGCTGCTTGATAATAGGAGATGTAGTCCAAAAGTCCAACACATCCGGAGAGCCATGTAGCAGACCTCTCTTTCAGAAATATTCTTGAAATTGGTGTTTTCACAATCATAGCCCATGCATCTGTGGCAAGGCCCGAAAAGGATTAACGGAGAGCGCCTTTATGCAGCATACTGGCTCTTGGGTCGTCCTGACCAGTTTAGTAGCGCTAGGGAGGCCATACGGTAGGTTTTCTGTGGATTTGCATTTTTTATTTTACAAATTGCAGCGTTGGTTGTCTATGCCCCTTTGACGCAAGCAGACGCTGGGATTGTTCACTGAACTATGAGGAGGCCCTGGACATTTACTGCAAGGAACGCAGACTGTGGCTGTAATGAAACCATTGGGAACGTAAAGCTAGCGGAGCGTGCGCATTGGCTAAATGTCTCCCAGTGTTTAGCATCGTTAATGGCTTCAGCAGAGCAATTACCAGGAACATCTACACGCAGGCTGGGAAATAAAGACTCACACTAAACCGCACAACAGGAGCCTGGTCAGCTTGTTGCAGGGAGCATATTTGCCTGAAGGATGCGCACAACAGGAGCCTGGTCAGCTTGTTGCAGGGAGCATATTTGCCTGAAGGATGCGAAGGCGCACTGGACGACAGCGGCCTTGCGAGAAGCCACTGGGACTGTACGTAAAAGACGGCAAAACGGCATGCGTTCAACTCTTTTGCGTAGTAGAGCCGGATTCACATACTTGCCAACATTCTGTGACCAAAAAGCTGTAGGATTTTTTAAGTTTCAAAAATAATAACATAGCTCTCAACTCACATGCGTTTGGACGGTGTCAACCGCCTAGTAATCAGCTGACTTACCTGCCACGCTCCCTACATGCCCCTACACTTCAATGGGATCTCAACTGCCCCCCAAAAAATCACCCACCCTGACGACACAAAAGGTTGAGAGCTATGCAATAATTCGCATTATCATAACATAACAGGAAATAACATTGCCTGCCATATCTCCCTGGACAGGAACAGTGTTAGGGGCTTACAATGCATTTAGTTGAAGGGCCCCCAGCCTCAGGGGGCCCTATCAACTGCCCCCATGATGGCAGTCAGCTGTCTCATGAAACAGCAATATACACCTCTCATTCTGGACTTTAAAAGCGCTTTGCAGCACGCATATTACAAGTTGCATTTGCTGGAGCCACTTAGGGCATCACCACCCTCAGACCTCTGTAGTTCCTTTTAACTCTGGTTTCTCTTCATTAGCACTTTGCTGGCAAAGAAGGTGTAATAGCTTTTCAGTGGATATTTAGTGTTGCAGCTCAGTACTTGCTGGCTGTCTCATGATAATCACTGTCTATTTCCGCCATGGCTGTATTTCTTAGCATTATAAAGTATGCACCCATGAGTACCACCTCAGACGTGTTCTTCACTCTAAGCAAGCCCCCGCAACTCCTCCCCAACCATCATGTTAAAATGGGCCCCCACAAGCTGTGGCATCTTCAGCAGGCCCTAGTCCTGAACCACAAGGTCCTAAGCATAACTAACAATGTGAAATAAATAGCATAGGTATTTCGAAAAAGCATGTGAGATGCAGAAACAGCAAGGATTTGGGGGAAGGGGAAGTGACTGGGGCAAAGACAGAGTGAGAAAGACTGAAGAACTGTAGACTTCAAGTGCAAAAGGTAAGTTGGGAGCCCGGTTGGGAGTGTTCAGGGATTGCGGAGTGTGGGTTGTGATTGGCAGCATGACAGGAATATGGAGTATATGTATAACTGGGAGAGCGAGCGATAAGGCAAAGTAAATTGTGATGGGGAATTGGTGATATGTGATGGGTGTTCGTGACTGGGGAGGGAGAACACAGAAGGGAATATTTTCTCCATTATCAGTGATAAAGATCGCTAACGTTAACATTATAAAATGAGTATGAACTTCAAGCAAAAGATTAGAATACAAGAAATATTGTTCTTCCAAGCCTGGGACATCTGGGACTCTTTGCACCGGTCACACCATGCCATAGTGTCATGATCACTATCACTTTTAATTCATAAAATGCTTGCCTGACAGAGGGACAGCATCCTAGAATAAAAACAATAATCAAGTCCTAGTATTTCAACTACAACAAATATTTTTTGTAAGGTGCCTCTCTATTAGCTTTGTACTATGTCTCCTAGAGAAGAATATTAAGCATATAGGTCAAGTTGTCCATTTACCACATATGATAATAACTATGCAAGCGTCACCTGTAACGTGTTGATATGTAGCTTGTTTGTAAATGTAAGTTGATGTATTGAGAACAAGGTGCCTCACACTTGATTTACTCTCGAGACTTGTATGCAGATCGGTGACACTATGAGCATACTTGCTATATTTATTCTACCCTCACTCATGGTCAATGCTATGTGAACTACACTATGCGCACTTACAGATCATCATTATTACGCCTCAGCCGGGTTTACTTATGTTCACTTTCCCATTAAAAACATCAGGAATGCACTATTTCCCCTCGGCTGTATCCCCTGGTGACGACAACTCTCCAGCCATACTCTAATTTGTGGCATATTTAATGTCCGCTGTTGTTTTGTTTTGACATCTGCCTCATCTGTCTGTTTTCATCTAATGGCTCCTACTACAATGGCCCTCTCTAGTCCTGCACCGCGGTCCACTCTAAGATGGCCGCCAGGGTTCCTGTCTTGGGTCGTATGAGACAGAGACAAAGGACTCATTAGTCCACTGTCTCCTAGCAACGACCAAGTCAGGCTCTTTGCTAATGCAATCTGTCAGTGGCAGCGGCTCACTGTTACGAATGACCGTGTGCAGACCCTGCACGCTAGGCAACTCTCCCCGTGCTGATCCCCGACAAATGGAATTACGGTAAGATTGGAGGCATGGATTGTCTGATATCTGTTGAGACGCTTCCCTTCAGGGTTCCGCATAACGCGGTTCGACTGTCTTTTTCTACTGCACAGCGGGAGCACATTGTAACGGCCGCATAACCTACCTAATGGAGCGGACCCGATACCTCAATCATTCCATTTATTGAAGGTACGCCTTTCTACGGACTCTGTGTCCATTGATACTTTAATATGACTGTCAGACCATTATGTCTAGATACATCTACATTTCTATATTCAGTCTGCAGGTGGTGTTACCATACGGACGCACCACGCCGCTAAGTCCAAACAACCAGACATTTTTTAATACTCGCTGAATTTACCCGTATTCGACTCACGGCCACATCAAGGGCTTGTCCTTTGCATTTCTAGTGTACATTCATGACATGATTTGGTTTATCCATCTTGCTGAAACACGTGTCTTATACTTACAGGTTAGGGGGCTATCATGAGCCCCATACATTTAGTGAACCACGCCATGAACACTTTCCAGCTCCTCCAAACAGAGGCCAAGGACACTATCTAATCCCATCATGGGTGATTCTCAGCCACACTAAGAGGTGGGTCGTCTCCGACCTAAAAATATTAATTGTTGATTTCTACGCACTGTATTCGGCGTATCCTCAGTACTGCTAGCACTTATTAAAGCTATTCTTTTGCTTTTTTTGCAGTAACGCAGAAGGAGTACTGCTTTGATCCTTGGACATCTCATTTCCAGAGCTGCCCGCCCCCACCAAATCCATCTCAAAGTAACTAATTGCCTTGTGATGCAGGTTTATGAACCGTTTAGGGTCCCTTTGAAGACAAACACGGCAATAATAGCTGATCTCGTCTTTCTTTTCTTTTACCCTTGACAGGTTGTTGTGACTGGTCAACGCTAATTGTTTGATTATAGGAATCCAATTCAAACACTTCTCCTGAAGAAAGTTCTCTACACACAACACAAAGAACTGAAACATGTCGAGACTTGATGACTCTGGAGAACCTCAGAGTTCTTAATATTTAAGTACATGTTGAAATTACTGTAAACTGTACACAGTGACTCACCACTGATTTTTGGTAATCAACTTGTTCAGAATTTCATGCTCACTAATAAGCATTTCTGTTTATGTATTCCTATCACATTCAGTGTTGATATTATGAAACATTTTTGATTTGTCATTTACATGTCACATGTATGTGTATTTAATAATTGTTTTAACTATGTTTTCATGTATTAAACTTTACTATTTTAATTGATATTTGCTAGAGGTCATTCTATCCTGCTACTGTAGCTACTTTTTCACTCAACCTGGCCACCTTTGTTCTATCTCTTTATTGTCATTATCTATCTTCCCCCGGATCAGATAGAACAAGACGCCTGCAATCTAGCAGTATTCAAGTGTCAGCCAGGATACCTCCTTTATTATTAGGTGATTTGTAAAGACACACATATTTCAGAAGGATTTTCAAGTTAAAAAAGGCATGCACATTAGAAACAACTTTGAATATGCACACCTGGCATGTGGAATGAAATATAATTTGTACCTGCAATTTATCTTTCAAAGTCCTAGTCTACCTTTAAAATGTGTATCAGCACTAGATTTAAAATCTTTGGCTGCAAATGCTGCTGGCTGCATGGGAAAGTAAGGGATTCCTTGGTTGTTTTTTCAGCAAGCATGGCTTCCAGGGCTGTCACATTTTATGAAAGAACATTGGCCCCAGAGCAGAGGTGCTGCTAGTGGGGGACTGAGTGGGCTATAGCCCCAGGTATTTTGGTTGTAGCCCTGGATAGAAGCTCAAGGGCAACAACCAAAAGGCTACCTAGCCACGAGTCGCAACAGTCCCGACATTAGCATATCCCTGGATCTTTTCCAAACCTAGAAACACCCCTGCCCCAGAGTGCCCCTGAATTTGTTGCAGGACTAGTGCTTTCATTCCAAACTGGTGATGGGGAGGGTTTAAATGTTTGACATGTCGTTTTTGATATAAAACACTGATTTACCTTTGTCGAACGAAGATTAATAAATCACTGAAATTGCAGGCAACATTTGCTGCCCTGTGTTGCAACGCAGCCAGATTGGGCAGGTAAGCATTTCTGGGAAGAGCGCTGCAGCACGGCACACACAATTTCTTGAAGTTTATATCAAACTTTATTGTCTCACCTTTTTACTTTATGTCAAACCTAGTCATTGGACCCTTCAATACACAGAAGGGATAGAAAGATTGCAAGTGGTCAATCTGTTTGAAATCATACATTCTTATGTAATTAAATGATCTTGGCAGAAGTATAAGTACTCTCAAATAAGTGGTAGTAAACATTGGCCACTCCGTGGCAGCACAGCCTCCACAGCATGATTATTTCTGAATGAACTGCCATACACATGGAGACAGCTCTCAAGCAGGCACTGGCTGTGTGGTATCTGCTTTAATGCCCCAGTGACGACCAGGTCAGTCAGCGTTCTTCACATGACATCAATCAAAATAAATTACTTGACACCCACCCACCAGCCGATAGCTTGCGCACTCTGACTTACTCTCTCGTTCTGAAGTTCTGAGCACTGCAGCCCCTGTATCTTGGGCCCAGGCTCCAAGGCAGTAGCCTGTGGGGCCATAAAGCAACTTGGTACTGTAAAAAAAGCGGTAGGACCAAAAACCCAAATCTGTAGGCGGTAGGACTACCTAAAAACCAGAAGCCCACTGCCTAAACCATTAGCAGGGCATTTGTAATAGTGTATGTATGCATTAAGTTTTAGTATCATGCACAGTCCCAACAAGCCCTTCGTTGGGACCTATTCAACGAAGACGCTGAGGCAGAAGAATGGAGGAACACACCTGTATACCATCTTTCCTTCCTCGAACCCCCTTTTGTCCCTCCCCGGGATGTCACTTCCCTCTTTACAGCCTAAGTATGGACCCGCCCTACCCACAACAAGGAGGACAGGTTTTGTTACACACCCAGACGCTACAACCTCCTCATGCTTTAAATCAACAGTCCTAAATTACCCAATTTCTTTGATCAGTCTTTGAGGTTTGGTTCTCGCTCTCTATGGTCATTCCATCCTCTGGTTATCCTCCAACAGGAGTGACTCCAAAATGAGGCTTACTACAAAGAAATGGAAATAGCCAGTCACAAGGTTCAAATATACATTTATTCACAACCTGGACTGGGGTCTCAGCACCCCACGATGCATGCATACATACACCATGGCGGGAGAGAGCCCTGAACAGACAAAACCCCCACATATATACAATACAGAAACACAGGAATAGCATACAATACTCTTGTCCAGCCCACCTCATTCAATAGGGTCCATCAGGTCCATGACCCTTCCACATAGGTAGTGTTACTAAAGCAATGAGTATGCATTTTCCCCCGTCCTCCTATTGACTATTTACTGTCTGGGATCAGGGCAAAACAATGCGTGGGGGCATATCGTGTTCCCTGGTACAAGGTAACATTTGCTCTACAGCTTATCTGTATTGCTCCTGGCACATAAGGTCAGTCTACTCTAAAGCTTGGGCATAGGGTTTTCTTTAGAGGAACACGTAGCAGCTGCACATTTATTACAATTGATTGCTCTATGAGGAAAACATGGTTGAGACAGGTGGGCACCTAACTCATAGATTAGCGATGCTACTACAGACACTTCAAGGTTCTACAGTATAAAACAAACAAGACGCTCAGCAGAATGTGCATTCCTGTCTAGTAATTAGCTTAAGGTTCCCACTGCGGTCTTCCGCTGCATTTGGAGTGAGAAAGGCAAAATGAGCAAATAACTGAACTGAACATTGCAGCCAAGATGGCGAATAAAACAAAGTGGCAGCGTGGCCACCATTAGTGTGGCAATAGGTTCATAGTGCGATGTGAATGTGCTTAGGCTAATATGTATATCTACAAGAAACTAAAACTAAACATATTTTCACAAACCCTCCTTTTGGCCTAAGCCAAGAGCATCATCCAAACATGGTATCCTCAGACGATCTGGTTGAAGAGTCGTCATCAGAACACCCTGAGTAATCACTATCATAAATGTTGATGGCCATACATTCTTTTATGGCAGCCTCTTGCATGACCAGTGCATTTGTGGCATGTACTGGCAAATGTGGGTTTGGTTTCATTTTAACTAATGATCGTGCACAGCAGTCCCCTATCATGGAACCCAGGACAAGCAGGCATTGGATGCAGCAACAACAGAATAGAACCATACCAAGGATCATAGCTAAAACAGAGAATATCTTCCAACCCCAAATTCATAGTACATTCCCAAACCATGAACTAAGATCCCAATCCCCTCGGGGTATATGTACTTCTGAACCCAGAATGTGCAATCTCTTTATCGCTTGGAAAATGGTGGGGGTGGAGTCAGGTACGTAAATGCAACACGCGGGCCCGACCATTTTGCATACACCACCACGCTCAGCCAGGGTGACGTCTAACACCATCCTGTTCTGAAGCGCGACTAATCTAATGGCATGTTGCTCTAGGGTCATATTAAACATAATGTCGGTAGTTTCATTGATAGTTTTCTCCAAAATCCTAGCCAGCTTTCTGATGTCTTAGGAGTTAATTATTTGTCCCCAGAATGGAACAAAAGATTTAGCAAGTTTCCCCAGCAGCTGCAGAGGGCGGTCACCTTCGATTTCCCTCCTAGGGTGGGTCTTCAATATGTCGGCTGTAGAAGTCATATAAACCCTGGCAAGAGTATACAAAATAACATGTTCCTTGCCAATCCTTTGATAACCAGGGATAAGCTTAACTTCCACAAACGAAATAGATAGAACCCCCTATATACAGAGGCCTATCTTCCTTCACCAGAACAGCTGTGTTTATGCTTTTATCATACAAGCCCATAGGCCTGGAACCTTCTTTTCGCAAGCAGAATGGGACAGAATCAGGATCATGATTGATGGTGTACGATGGTGGAGCAACCTCCTTGTTCCCTACAGGAGCCATCTTAAAGGAAACCATCGATTGATAGGGTCTGGAGTATTTGTCAGCACGTTTGCATTGGCAACATTGAGGGTACTCTTATTTGCAAACACTGAACACCCCAGGGGCAGCAATACTAATTGATCATATTCATTTATATTCGTTCCATCAAAGTACCAGTGGCACTGTCGTTCCATCGTCCAAAAAACAGTGCCCTAAATGCAGCATAACATGCAGTAGACCGGGGAAGAGGATGAATATACCAACCTATCCCCTTCTCACCATGTTGTGGAAAATGGGTGCTAACCCAGCAGTTTGTTTTATTCAAAATAGCATGGGTTGCATTCATTATCATCATGAGGGTGTTGTTATGATAACCCCCTCTATGACTGAGATCTCGTGGGCGAAGAGTGTGTGCATACACATGTAAGGGAGACATTGTGATGCACTGACATTTGGCAATAGAGTGTTAAGTGGATAAGTGGATGTGTGCTTTCCAAATACCATAGCACTGGTATCAATGTGACCATAATACAGGTTATCACCAATACAATTATCCATTTAGTCCTCGGGGACCATGGCCCTTGATATACAGGCCCATCAAACTGCAAATGTACCATGTCCTCATTTAAACAAGCAGCCCCAAACACGGGCATAGTCCTTCAGCGTCCGTTAAGAAGCCTCACTGATAGGCTTTATGAGTTAATCTGTTGGTGGCACCTGACCACATCGCCTATCTTGATTGTTGTCTTCTTGCCGCTCCCTACCCCTTTGTTTGTCCAGAGGGGAATGACGAAGAAATAGCGTTGGTATCTTCGTTGGTGCAGCAATCCTACCACACTTTCCTACTCTTATTACAAAATGTAATGTCAATCCCTAACTAAATCCGATTCTGTGGTCGAAGGTTGTACCTTAAAGCTCCAGGGACTGAGTGGTCGATTAACAAAGGATCATCGGTTTCTGAAGGAACAATGTGTCATGATCTCTGCTTCCAAAAGGTCAGGGTTTTCCCAACTCCCTTGGAAGCAGATCCATAACCCAGGTTCCGAGTGCCAACCAGTCCCAATTGGGACCTTTTGGACCCAGTCCTGGCGCCAGTGGCACCAGGCTCATAAATATGCCCAGTCCCAGCGCTGGAAGCGCCGGGCTCATAATGCTTGGGTGGACTTACCTTCAGCAGACCATGCTGCTTACTTGCCTGCCAGTTGAGCCTCTGATCCTCTTCTGTTTGGAACTACTTTTCCTGTTGGGTGGGGCTGGAGCCACTCCCTAGATTCAGAACACTGGAACTCTTCTGGAAGGCAGGAACTCTTTTCTTACCAGGAACTCTTTTCTTACTTAGGCGTGGCTGTGGAAGGAGACACCTAAACACTACAGGAGGCTATTTAAACCACACCCGGTGGATGAATCTTGCTTTGCGTTATTCTGCAACCTCTGCAGCAGAACGCTCATCGTGTCTTCTGCATCTGGTCCTGGGCCTAAGGAAAAAGGCTTACCATCCTGAATCCAGTCTTCAGCAACACCTATAAAGACAAGAAAGAACAGGTTAGCATTCCGGCATCTGAAAGGCAAAGGCTTACCATCCTGAATCCAGTCTTCAGCAACACCTACAAAGACAAGAAAGAACAGGTTAGCATTCCGGCATCTGAAAGGCAAAGGCTTACCTACTCTTCGGCGCTGCATCCCGCATCTGAAAGACAAAACAAGGTGCGTTTAAAGACATTGGGGAACTTTAATACTCACGTGCCATGACTCCTTTCCACATCTAATCCAGTGGGTATTCCGGCACCCTGCAGCCGCTCCGAACTCGTGCCTGCAAAATAAAAAGACAGTTAGAGCGCATAGTGAAGCAGGCAACAAGCGCTTACTTACGTGCTTCCAGGCGCTTCTATTCATCACACGGGCTCCATCTTCAACTCACTTCAGCCCGTCATCCGCCATCGCCGGAACCCTGCAAAACAAGAGACATCATTACTAAAGACTTTAAAGACATTTGAATGACTCGAAACTTACCGTTCGTGCAGTAAACGACGGACAGCAGTCCTCTGAAGTCAAGAGGCCTGCGCTACCTATCCAGTGAAGAAACTGGTTACAGCACCCTGCCCCGAGGCAGATGGAGAGCTCGGCATTCACTTACCTAAGGTGAGAGCGTTAACCTTTGGGGGTCTACAGGAGAGGAGAAGAGGAAAGAGATAGGGACACCCCAATAACCCCAGTTCATTAACCCCATATTTTCTATCTGCAGACATCTTACTCTACACGTCAGGCATACAGTGCACAGAGGTCCAGCCCAAAGAGCCAACCGGGTGCTACACATCACCTTTGAAGATACGGTAGTCGCCCAGTCAAGATCGGCGCCTCTGCGAGAATCAGGTGAGCGTTACAGAACGCAAAGCCTACCGCAAAACTCTCGCCCAGGCGCTATGGAAACCTCGGATACTGACCCCCTAGCCCGGTTACTTGGGGAACTAAGGGCAGAAGTGCATGCAGCTCGTCAGGAAACGAATGCTCTAAGAAGGGAACTAATTATTTCCAAGGAGAGAACAGACAATCTTGCTAGACAAGTGCTACAGTCACAAGCCGGACAGACCCCGTTACCCGCATCAGGGGCAAATCTTCCTTCAACATCCTCTATGAATCCAGTGCAGATCAACCTACCTGGGAATGTACCTCTGGCTCCGCCCGAACGATTTTCTGGTGACCCAAAGAGGTTTGCAGTATTTATCAATCAGTGCCGGTTGCACTTCTTATGCCGGCCAGCAGCCTTTCCAACTGATCAAGCAAAAGTAGCTTTTGTACTTTCGTACCTTAGTGGCAATGCGGCAGACTGGTCGATCCCTCTAGTTAATCAAGATGATCCGGTTCTCCATGATTTTCAAGCCTTTCAGCTTAGTATGGAAAAACTGTTCGCAAGACATTCACAGGGGCAGGCCTTGGACAATGAGCTTCTTTCATTGCGACAGGGTAATCAAGACCTTTTGGCTTATATTGCATCTTTCAATAGGCTAATAGTGGAAACTCAGTGGCCTGAGGACAAAAAGATTATGCTGTTTTATAGAGGTCTACGTGGAGAGCTCAAAGACGTTTTAGCCCAAGTAGTGAATCCCCCACAAGACTGTTCGGATTATATAGACTTGGTCGTTCAAATAGATCACAGGCTGCAGAACAGGAAGGCCGATCGTTCCAAGTTTGATGCTCGAGTATTTTCCAAACCGCCAACTCCTTCCAAAGGAGTAGACTCCGGGGAACCCATGCAAATAGGGGGTCTGAAAGGTCCTCTAACACAAAGGGAGCGGGAAAGGAGGAAACAGTTGCAATTATGCCTATATTGCGGAAACTCAGGGCACTTTCTTCGAGACTGTCTGGTGAAACCTGCCAAGAAGGCAGTAGGAGCTGCAGTTACCAAAGTTACAAACTCTGAGCAGGGAAACGACCTCGCCCGACAAGAATAGAGGTCCTCTTGCCGAGCGTGAAAACCAGTTCCGTGACCTCGCATTTCGTGATACCTATGGTCCTCATTAGCCCTGATAATCCGGATCGATTACATGCAATTGAAGCTTACGTCGACAGCGGTGCCATCGGCAATTATGTGGATCATGAAATGGTTTTGAGGATGAATCTAACTCTTTGTCCCAAGGCTGTAAAGGACGTCATTACTACGGTGGATGGTACGGAGATAGCCTCCGGGCCAGTAACGCATACCACTCAAGAGGTGACGCTAATAAGTCAAGATGGACACCATGAGAAGATCGTGTTCGATGTGATCAAGGCCCCTCAGTTTCAGATTATTCTAGGAATACCTTGGTTAGAGAAACACAATCCTCTGATCGATTGGCGAGCAAGAACGGTCCAGTTTCCAGAATGTGTCTCTACTTGTCACCCTCCACCTGGTGTTGCACTGGCCGCAATTTCTTCAAAGACTCCCCAGTTACCTCCCGAATACCTAGAATACCAAGATGTTTTCCGGAAGGATCAGGCTAACTCTCTACCTCCTCATAGGTCTTATGACTGCCAGATAGACCTGATACCTGGATCTACTCCTCCTTGTAGTAGAATTTATGCCCTCACCGAGCCTGAGAACCTTCACCTTCGACAATACCTGGATCAATACCTGGCAAATGGGTTTATTCGTCCTTCCAAGTCCCCTGCTTCTTCAGCTTTGTTCTTCGTTCCAAAAAAGGAAGGAGACCTTAGAACTTGTATCGATTATCGCTCCCTGAACCAGATCACCGTTAAGAATAGATATCCGTTACCTTTGATCCCTGAACTCCTGGACCAAGTCAGAAAAGCATGCATATATAAAAAGCTGGATCTTAGAGGAGCTTACCACTTGGTACGAGTAAAAGAGGGCGATGAATGGAAGACGGCCTTCCGCACCAAGTATGGGCTATTTGAATATCAGGTCATGCCCTTCGGACTTTGCAATGCCCCGGCCGCCTTTCAATATTTTATGAACGATGTCCTCAGAGAGCTCATAGATGTATGTGTTGTTGTTTACATTGACGACATCCTCGTTTATTCTTCATCGGAATCTGAACATCGGAAACACGTGAAAATGGTCCTCGAAAGATTGCGTCAACACAAACTTTTCGCTAAGTTGGAAAAATGTGTTTTCAACGTGACTGAAGTTGAATTCTTGGGATTCATATTATCACCTGGCGGAGTGCATATGGATTCAAAGAAGGTCGATGCAGTTCTCAAATGGCCATCACCATCCTCCGTAAAAGGTGTGCAAAGCATGTTAGGCTTCGCTAACTTTTACCGCAGGTTTATCCCTGAATTCTCTCGAATAGTCCAGCCCATCACTGCCTTGTTAAAGAAAAACAAACGTTTTGAATGGTCTACCGAGGCGGAACAAGCTTTCCAGGATTTGAAGACTAAATTTATCTCTGCACCAATCTTAAAACACCCTCGCCCCGAACTCCCCTACATCGTGGAAACTGATGCTTCAAGCCTTGCCATGGGGGCAGTTCTATCACAAAAGGACCCGGTAACCAATCAGTTGCATCCCGTGGCATTTTGGTCCCGCAAATTCTCGCCTCCTGAAATCAATTACACGATTACTGACAAGGAACTTCTGGCTATCAAGTCTGCCTTTAAGGCTTGGCGGCATTATCTGCTGGGGGCCCGACACACCGTTACTGTGATTACGGATCACCGAAACCTGCAATATTTGAAGACCGCAAAAGCCCAATCCTCTAGACAACTCCGTTGGGCATTATTCTTTGCCGAGTTTGACTTCATAATTACCTATCGACCTGGTACAAAGAACGGTAAAGCCGATGCCCTTTCTCGGATGGGAGTGGAAGAACACTTGGTCAACCCTAAACCTGTACCAATCATTCCCGAACAAAGAATTCTGGGTGTAATCGCCACAGAATCCATAGAGGAAGTTAAGGATAAAGCCAGGTAACTTGTAACTCCAGCAGACATACAGAATTGGCATCTGCAGGGAAAGGACTTTGCAGTAAAGGACAACTTATTGTATTTCCAAGAACGATTATACCTACCCAGCACAGATTTACAGAAAAAAGTAATCTCTTGTTATCACGACTCTTTAATGGAAGGTCATCCCGGTATAGCCAAGACCTCAGAAAAGATCAAGCGCTACTTCTGGTGGCCGTCTTGGAAAAAAGATATCAGAGACTTTATAATGTCCTGTGGAGTATGCGCCCAAAACAAGAGTCAAAAGGAAAGACCAGCAGGCCTCTTACGCCCTATTGACATCCCACCTCGCCCTTGGCATACGCTTTCTATGGACTTCATCACCGATCTACCTCCATGCTCCGGATACAATACGATTCTAGTAATCGTGGACTTATTCTCCAAGATGGCGCATTTCATTCCGCTCAAAGGCTTGCCAACAGCAGCAACTCTGGCCCGAGAATTTCTCGAAAACATCGTCCGACTGCACGGTTTTCCTTCGGTTCTAATTTCGGATCGAGGTAGTCAATTTATTTCTCATTTTTGGCGAAGTTGCTGTCGGTCGGCTCAAATTGATGTGAGACTATCGACCAGTCACCACCCTCAGACCGACGGACAAACCGAGAGGACCAATCAAACTCTGGAACAGTATTTACGCTGCATGCTGCAACAAACTGAAAAAACTTGGAAAGATATCCTTTGGATAGCCGAGTATGCCTACAATAACTCTGTCCATTCGGGAACTGGGAAAACCCCGTTTTTTCTTTTGTACGGCAGTCACCCTCGAACCTCGGAGTTGGATCCCCTCCAAGATCTTGAAACACCAGCAGTAGACTACCTGCATTCTACAATCACCCAAGCCTTTAAGGAAGCTGTTTCTCACCTTCAAAGGGCTAAAGAACAATACAAGAAAGGAGCAGATCAACATCGGAAGGAAGCCCCTCACTATCAAGTAGGGGATCAAGTCTGGTTATCCACCAAATATCTACCTCTAAAAGGGCCACGCACATTCAACCCAAGATACCTTGGTCCCTATTCCATCACTACCATAGTAAACCCAGTAGCGGTCAAGTTGGACTTGCCCCCGCACATGAAGATACATCCGGTCTTCCACGTCTCTCTATTAAAACCCTTGCAACCTCAAACCCGACTAACCAAATCTCCAAAACCTATCCTAGTGGATGGAGAACTCGAGTTTGAAGTCAAAAGCATTCTGGACTCCAAGATCTCCAAATCTAAACTATTCTACCTAATTGACTGGAAAGGCTACGGCCCCCAAGAGAGATCCTGGGAACCTGCTGAATATGTCCACGCTCCTCGCCTAATCAAAAGATTTCACCGAACATTTCCTGACAAGCCCCGGAGAAGCCCGGTTTGGGAGGGGCCTTGAGGGGGGGTACTGTCATGATCTCTGCTTCCAAAAGGTCAGGGTTTTCCCAACTCCCTTGGAAGCAGATCCATAACCCAGGTTCCGAGTGCCAACCAGTCCCAATTGGGACCTTTTGGACCCAGTCCTGGCGCCAGTGGCACCAGGCTCATAAATATGCCCAGTCCCAGCGCTGGAAGCGCCGGGCTCATAATGCTTGGGTGGACTTACCTTCAGCAGACCATGCTGCTTACTTGCCTGCCAGTTGAGCCTCTGATCCTCTTCTGTTTGGAACTACTTTTCCTGTTGGGTGGGGCTGGAGCCACTCCCTAGATTCAGAACACTGGAACTCTTCTGGAAGGCAGGAACTCTTTTCTTACCAGGAACTCTTTTCTTACTTAGGCGTGGCTGTGAAGGAGACACCTAAACACTACAGGAGGCTATTTAAACCACACCCGGTGGATGAATCTTGCTTTGCGTTATTCTGCAACCTCTGCAGCAGAACGCTCATCGTGTCTTCTGCATCTGGTCCTGGGCCTAAGGAAAAAGGCTTACCATCCTGAATCCAGTCTTCAGCAACACCTATAAAGACAAGAAAGAACAGGTTAGCATTCCGGCATCTGAAAGGCAAAGGCTTACCATCCTGAATCCAGTCTTCAGCAACACCTACAAAGACAAGAAAGAACAGCTTAGCATTCTGGCATCTGAAAGGCAAAGGCTTACCTACTCTTCGGCGCTGCATCCCGCATCTGAAAGACAAAACAAGGTGCGTTTAAAGACATTGGGTAACTTTAATACTCACGTGCCATGACTCCTTTCCACATCTAATCCAGTGGGTATTCCGGCACCCTGCAGCCGCTCCGAACTCGTGCCTGCAAAATAAAAAGACAGTTAGAGCGCATAGTGAAGCAGGCAACAAGCGCTTACTTACGTGCTTCCAGGCGCTTCTATTCATCACACGGGCTCCATCTTCAACTCACTTCAGCCCGTCATCCGCCATCGCCGGAACCCTGCAAAACAAGAGACATCATTACTAAAGACTTTAAAGACATTTGAATGACTCGAAACTTACCGTTCGTGCAGTAAACGACGGACAGCAGTCCTCTGAAGTCAAGAGGCCTGCGCTACCTATCCAGTGAAGAAACTGGTTACAGCACCCTGCCCCGAGGCAGATGGAGAGCTCGGCATTCACTTACCTAAGGTGAGAGCGTTAACCTTTGGGGGTCTACAGGAGAGGAGAAGAGGAAAGAGATAGGGACACCCCAATAACCCCAGTTCATTAACCCCATATTTTCTATCTGCAGACATCTTACTCTACACGTCAGGCATACAGTGCACAGAGGTCCAGCCCAAAGAGCCAACCGGGTGCTACACATCACCTTTGAAGATACGGTAGTCGCCCAGTCAAGACCGGCGCCTCTGCGAGAATCAGGTGAGCGTTACAGAATGTTAGACGATTCAAAATTAGAAGAAAGTTCCTTTTCCCTAGGCCCCACAGACCCAGGGAGAGGTTTTGTATCACACTTGACGTCGATCACATGATGATCGACCCACTTCTTGTCATCCTGATCGAGAGGTAAAGGCAGTGGCACTCATTTCACGTGCGTCGCGTGTATCCAATGTTTCTTGCCGGACACACGTACCACTGTCTGCGTAGCCAAAGGACTTGATAAGGCCCTTTCCAGCGCGGTGCAAGACACATTTTCCTCTCGAAATCTTTCAGCAGGACATACTCTCCAGGCCAGATTCGATGGCCTTGACCCGCTTATTTCTCTGGCAGGGCTGCTCGAACCTATTGGTGAATCAAACGCAAGTTTTGAGTCAACTGGTCACAATAATCAGTCAATAATGGGTATTCAATGTCGGCCAACTTTCTAGGTCTCGGTGCATTCCATACATTTGCAGGCCTTCCCATAATGATTTCATATGGGAAAAGTCCTGTTTTTGACTGTGCGGATGTCCGCATTGAAAGTAAGGCAATTGGTAAAGCGTCAGGCCACTTCAGGTTACTGTGTACACACACCTTTGCTATTTTATTCTTTAAAATACCATTGTGGCGTTCCACAAAAATGGCACTCTGAGGATGTCTCGCTGAGTGAAAACATTTATCGACCTGTAATCCCGAACAGATTTGCAGAATAACATCAGCAATAAAGTGTGGTTCGTTGTCGGACCAAATGAGTCTCGGAAGACCAAACCTAGGAAAATATTCCTTTAACATGGCTTTGGCCATCGACAGGGCAGTATTATCTTTCAAGGAGAAAGGTTACGACCCATTTGCTAAAAGCACAAAACACAACTAACACATATCTGTAATTCTGGCAGCGCTCCATCTCGATAAAGTCAAAATGAATCACTTCGAACGGCATGGTGGGAGGTCCAAAACTTCTCTTCGGTGTTGCTGTGCCCTTTGCAATGTTGTGTTGTAGACATACAATACAATTTTCACTAAATGTTCAGCAATTTTCAGAATATTGTTATTGTGCCAGACATGATCTAAATGCTGGCATATCTTTTTCGCACATATGTGTGCTGGGCCATGAGCCATAGTGACTACCGCAGTAAAATAGGCAGTCAACAGCATCCATCTTTGCTTCTCATTATCCACCCAACAATCCTCAACGTCCAATCCCGCCCGACCATTCCCCCATTGTTTGATTTCCTCTGCTGTAGCTTCAGCCTGAATTTCTTTCACATTGTTAACTCCTTCTTCCTTTGAATTAGTGTCAGCAACCTATTTGGCCGAGTCTAACACATGCATTCCTGAGTGCGGATCAGTGGCAGTCTGTTTAGCTATTTTGTCAACAAAATTGTTTCATTTACCTACAGCGTCCATCACTTTCTCATGTGCGGCCATTTCATTATTGCCAACTGTGTTGGAAGCGCTAGTGCTCACAACAATTGTACTATCAGAGTACTGTGTTAAATTTTGGTGCCATGTGATGTCAAAAATCCCCTTTCTGCCCATAACCAGCCAAAATTGTGAACCACTCCAAAAGCGTACTGGCTGTCGGTATATATGTTCACACTTAGTCCCTCCGAGAGTTTGCACGCCCTAGTCAATGCAACAATCTGCGCAGCATGGGCGGAGATATGCGCTATCTTCCTACTCTCAATGATGGTGTCTAATGTGGTAATTGCAAAGGGAGCAGTGGAGGTACCATTAGGAAACTTAAAGCAAAAACCATCACAAAATAGTTCTCCATCCGGAGACTTCAAAGGTGTATCGCTCAAATCAATCCTGCCTTTTGTTTCTTGTTCTGTAACATTATAGGTAATCATGGGACATGTCATTGGTGCGGTCATCCTCTTATGGAGACAGTAAAAGTTCAGCTGGATTCAATGTACAGTATCTTTTAATTTGGATGTCCGGTGCAAATAGAATCAACTCGTATCTCGTTAATCGAGCAGTAGTGACATGCTGTGTTTGTGTTCTGTTTAACTGAACATTGACAGAGTGACGTACCATCATGGTTAAAGAGTGACCTAAAACCATACCCTCACTTTGTTTTACTGATGCAGCAGCCGCAGCTCGCAAAGTTTTTTCTAACGTGGAGGAAAAGTAGTTGTATGGTCTGCTCTTTCCCCTATGTTCCTGTGTCAATACGCCCAAAGCACAACCCTCACACTCATGCACATATAAAACAAAATTCTTCTCATAATTTGGTGTGCCCAAAACTGGCGCTGAACACAACACAGTCTTAAGCAGATCAAAAGCATTCTGGAAATCCATGTCCCATGGCAAAGGCAAAGGAACATCCTTCTTTGTCAATGCCAACATAGGTTTAATTAAAAGAAAAACATTGGGGATCCACTGTCTACAGTATGAAGCCATGCCAATCAGGGCTCTAACATCTTTCTGAGTGTTTGGAATAGACATGTCAGAGGTGCTCCGTATACGTTCAGGTGTCAGTCATCACCCCTCCTTAGACAGGAGATAGCCCAAATAGGTGACCTTCTGTCTACAATACTGAAACTTTTTCAAGGATGCCTTGTGACCGTGTGTAGCTAAAAGAACAAGTAATAAAATAGTACCCTTCTTGCAAGCATCCTCAGAATCTGCAGAAATGAGCAGGTTGTCAATATACTGCAGCAATGTGCAGGTTGACGGCAGTCAAGCATGTCAAGCTGTTGTTTCAATGCCCTACTGTATATACTCGGACTCTCAGTGTAACCTTGAGGAACGCGTGTGAATGTGAAAGAGCATCCACCCAGCGTGAACGCTAACAAATACCTGCTATCTGCATGTACAGGAATGCTAAAGAAAGCATTCTTGAAATCAATGACACTAAAATGTGTGGCCGTAGCCAGAATCATGGTCAGAATGGTTGCAACATCGGGAACAATCGGGAACTTTGGCGTGACAATCTTGTTAATTGCACGCAAATCAATTATAAAACTGTAGGGTAAGACATTATCCCCTTTCTTATACACCGGAAGAATCAGGCTATTACACCCACTCCCAGAAGTCTCTTCAATCACACCTCAGTGTATAAAGTCTGAAACAATAATCTTCAATGCACGCTCGCCTTCTACTGAAATTTTGTACTGTGGAATACGCAGCAACGTAATACTTGTTTTCAAAATTATTCGCACTGGCTCAACATTTAATATCCCAACATCATTATCATTCACTGCTCATAAATGTGTTGGCACTTCACTAAACTCACTTGGCCAAGGCATAGACAAAAATTGTGCATTGGAATTTTGTTGGGGAGAAATCATCAAGTACACTCCATCTGGAGAACAATAAATCACAGCATTCAATTTCTTCGTAAATGTAATCCCAACAAGTTTTCACCGCAATTCTTCATCAACAAGAATGGACAGGAATCGGTAAATGGGCCCAATGCAATCGGTACCGGCAGAGAGACCGGACTAACTACTGGTGTACCAGAGAACCCTACATAAACATTGCTCTGCCCTGATAGTGGGATATCTGGAACCCATATCTGATCAATGGACGACTTCAGTGCCCAGGTATCCACTAGGAAAACATGCTCCTTATTCCCCACTTTCATTTCAATGTAGGGCCCCTTTTGATCTACGGGAATAGGTATTGGCACCAGACTCTGCTTTGGGCTGTCCTAGTGAAACAGTACATCGTCAGATGTGAAATCTTCAGTGAAATATGCGTGAGTCGGTTTTAATGAAAACGTTCCTGCTATTCGCGGTTTGTGGCTGTCCCCCTCCCTGATTACCCACATTGGTATCTTGAGGTTGGCTCTGCTGATTTTGTGCAAATTGGTATCTACCAGGATCCTCAATTTCTGGCAGACCTCTTGATCATCCGCTGATCGTGCCATATGGGTTATTAGCTCGCTGTTGGAGAGACGGACACTGTGCCCTCCAATGGCCTTCCTGTCTACAGTATGCACACTGATTCATATGAGGGGGACCCAATGGTGCTCCTATTTGTGGCATGGACTGACCTCTCAGTTTTGTATTCCCACCCCTCGAGGCCCTCGCTATTTGCTGTAAAAGGACTTGAGTCTTCGAATCACCTTTCTTCTTTTCTACCTTCTCCTTCTCCGTGTTTACCCTGTTCTCATAATACTGGGCCATGTGTAGTACTTCGGATTTCAATTTTGCTTGCCATGCACTCTCGGACCTCATGATCTGAGTTTGAATGTCAGGCAACAATCCTCGTACAAATGTGTCGACAAATAGTCTCTTCCCTGGCTCTGTACTTAAATCTTGGCCACTAAAGTCTAAAAACACATGTTCAAATCTGTTAAAAAACTCAGTTGCACCTTCGGTTTCACCTTGCATGCATGCTGTCAATTTGTCCCATATAATTCTCTTTTCGGGCACTAAAGTTTTCAGCCTGGTTGCTATTTTATTCGGCAAAATCAATATGGACTGAGGCGGTTTCTCGCCTGCGTTCCTACTCGCATCAGCTCATGTCAAAGAGTCCCAAGTATCACCCATAATCGCCTGATCATCTACAGTTCTAATTTGCTTCCACAAATCTGCAGGGAGGACCACGGGAAACAACAAGTCAATATCCCCCAAGGTGAAAACTGACAAATTCAAAACCGATTCGATCTCTTATAGAACCCCGTGGGACTTTTCCTAATGTCTCGGACAGACTGTTTAATCGTATTCACTTCCTGTCTCGAAAAAGGGACGTGAACAAACTGTGAGATGTAGTGTGCTGCAATAGTGGAGGCACGCACATTACCTACCGCTGGAATCTCTACTTTTGGAACTAGTGCTGGAGGAACCTCTCTCATAGGTAATTGTCGAGTAGGGAGTACTGAACGCTAACTAAGCAATAGAGCCAAATCGAGTGACAAGGAAGCTATTGTGGTGTCAGGTGAAAATGCTCTTTTATAAATCACCATCATGTCTGCAAGACAACACAAATTTCTCTTCATGCATTCATCTTGTAAATACTCAACCATCACTTGTAATACCTTCCGTTGCATATTCGGAGTATACTGGCTAAATGTATCATGCACTTCAATAGGAGGAATAGAGGTGTCTGAAATCCATCTAAGCGCGTCCCTTGTACAAATGCGCATTTCTTCACTAACGGGTTTCAATGGAGGCAAGAATCGCATCTGTACGTATGATGTATGTTGCTTATCCTTATTCAATTCATCCCTATGCAGGCGATCAAGCTCTCTCTTATACACAAACAATTTCGCAACATGCTCACGTATTTTAGTCGAACGAGACAAAAAGATCAAATCCCGCAATTCTTGTGGAATAGCTGAATCAGTCAAATCACTCCATATTTCAGCAAGATACACTCCCATTTCTTCTATTAACACTTTCTGTTCAGCAATACCCCCGTGGTCAGACATTGCACTTACAGTAGCAGTTTCATCACCCTCCTCTATGTACACCTCAGCCCAATCATGCAGCTCCTTCTTTTTCTCTGCAGATATCGTACTACGTGTCACTATTCTTGATTCAGTATCAATCACAGGTAGGGGAGTGGAAGAGGAGGCAGCCGGTAAAGAAAGTAAAAGTAAATCATGCGCGCTCGGCGGAGGAGGAAGTACTGGTGCAGTGGGAACAATGGGTGTAGCGGCAGCTGTTACAATCGGACCGGGTACAGATGCAGGGGGAGGTACATAAGGAGGCGGTGCAGTTGAATTGGTTCCTGAATCGGATCTCCGCTCATTCAGTAACTTATTCAACAACTCATCTGACGCATGCCAATCTTGCGATGGGTATATTTTCTGCATGTCTAATTGAAAGGCCCTATCCATGCTCCTAATGGCCTCACTCTGTTTCTGTTGATCGTGTACTAAAGCCTTCTCTGCATTTGTCATATGTCTATGTTAGACCTTGATCGTCGTGCAGATATGTGAGACCTCCGTCTCCAACTGTTAAACAGGGAGATATAATATTACTCCCTGTATAACCCTTGAGGCCACAGGTGGAGAGATCCGCCGCCGCCGAGTGCTGGAAACACCAGGGAAGCTGAAAAGAAACGTAGGTTAAATACCAGGCAAGCAGGAATAACTCGTGCAAAGGTAGGTAAAACAAGAGACCTTACCAAGTGTTGTCAGAAGGACTGAGGGAAACCTATGGGTGTGGAAGCGTTCCAAGACCCACATAGACAGGTTTCAAGATGCCACGGAAGCAGCCGGAAAGAAACCCCACCTGGGCTCGTTCCTGGAGCAGGTTACTTGGTACTTGGCAAGAGCACGTGATAGCAGGAGAGTCCGTAGAATTCCGAGTCAGTAGGACGAAGGCCAGGGGCGATCCAAAAACAAGTCCATATAACGGTCCGAGGTCGGCAGGCAAGTAGCAAGTTCAAAGTTCCAATCCAAAGCCAAGGGTAATCCAAACACAATCCGTGGGACGAAGCCGGGTACAGGTTCCAAGAGCAAAACACAGGAAGCAAGAGAGCCAAACAGAGTTTCAGAAGAAAAAACAGCTGTGAAGCGCGGTACGAAAGCAAATTACAGCTTTTGTACTGAACGCTTCCTGGTCACGTGAAGTGAGGACGTGTCACGTGACCGAGACTCTGGGTCACGTGAATGGATGGAAACGGCAACGCGACGAGGATGCGTTCCTCGAAGCGTGCTGCTTCCTAGTCTCCAGGGCAACTGCCAATGAAGAAAAGGTAGTAGGCGTGAATGCAGGGTGCAAACCTTGGGCCGAGGTTGCGCCCGTCCGCAGGCAAAACCGGATTGCCAACGTGAGCCCCGGAAACCATGAGAGTTACGTGAAGTGAGTTGTGGCGGTTGTGGGGTCAGTCGGGCTGAAGGGGACCTGGGTTCACTAGTGGAATGAGCAGAGGGTATGACAGAGCCCACCCCCAAAGGCCCATGACCACGTGGGCAGGAAGGATGTTCCCGATGGAATCGTGCCACCAAACGGGGGGCCTGGACGTCTGCAGCGGAAACCCAGGACCTCTCTTCCGGATCATAACCCTCCCAGTCTACTAAATACTGCAAGCCACCCCTAAGGATACGGGAACCCAGGATATCAGAAACCTCGAAAACATCAGGGGAACCTAGGGACACCGGGGCCGGAGAGGGACGAAGACGGGAAGTGTCCGGACAAGGTTTGAGCAGGGACGTGTGAAAGACGGGATGTATGCGCCAAGAGGACGGGAGAACCAAACGGTAAGCCACGGGATTGATGACTCGGGAAATCACATAGGGACCAATGAAACGGGGCAGCAGCTTCCGACAACCCGCCAGGCGAAGGTGACGGGAGGACAACCATACCCGGGACCCCACAGAATATACTGGGGCCGGGTCGCGTTTAGCGTCTGCCCGGGACTTCATTGATGCCTGCGCCTCTCTGAGGTGAGTGATGGTGTGTGCATGAACGGAGGACATATCCCGAATGCAGGCAGCAGCGGCCGGATTGACCGCCGAAGATATATCGGGACAGGATAAACCCGCAGATTCTGGCCATACAAAGCATGAAAAGGTGAGGAACCGGTGGAAGCATGGACAGCATTATTGTAGGCAAACTCCGCAAACCGGAGGGCCTGAAACCAGTTTGTCTGTAGTTGCAGAGTCAAACAATGCAGGTACTGTTCCATTGACTGGTTCGTCCTCTCGGTCTGACCATCGGTTTCTGGGTGGTAGGCAGAGGAGTAGGCTGTGTCAATACCGAGAAGGCTGTCAGGGCACGCCAAAAACGGGACGTAAACTGGGAACCCCTATCCGAAATGAGTACCGATGGCAGGCCAAAAAAACAAAAAACGGACTCAAAAAAGAGGTTTGCTAATTTAGGGGCTGATGGAATGCCCTGGCAGGGAAGAAAACGTGCCATTTTAGTGAAGGTATCAACCACCACCCAGATAGTGTCGAATCCCCGGACCCTAGGAAACTCAGTTACAAAATCCATGGTCAGAGTGTGCCAAGGTCTCGGTGGAATGGGTAGCGGTCGTAGGAGGCCCACCGGTCGACCCCTGCGGTTTTTACACTGGGCACACACTTAGCATGTCTGTACGTACTGTACCATGTCCTGCTTCATGGAGGGCCACCAGCACCAGCGTTTCAAGAGGTCCAGGGTACGGTCCTGACCTGGGTGGCCGTTGACAGGGAAGTCGTGGGACCACTCCAGGGCTATAGTTCTGGTTTCGCTGGTGGGTAGGACTAGACGGTTTTGTACATAAGGTAATCCATCATAATATACAGGGTCACATTCTGATGCCTGATCGGGGTGCTGCAGTACCCAAGTACGGCTCGTGTCAAGTAGCGCCAGTGGGGGTGCACAGGTACAAATAACGTTTCCTTGGTGTAGGAGTGTCTCGGGGAAGACAGGTAGTGCAACCCCCCCAGGAGAACGAGACAGCGCGTCAGCCTTGCCGTGAGCAATGCCAGAGCGATGCCTGATTTGGAAGTCGAAGGCTGCAAAAAACTGATGCCACCTAACCTGTCTGCTATTCACACACTTAAGGGAGGCTAGGTCTTGCAGATTCTGATGGTCGGTAAACACAGTGGTCTTATGCTTCGCCCCCAGGAGGTGGTGTCGCCAAACCCGAAAGGCATCCATAACTGCCAGGAGCTCCTTTTCGGTGACAGTGTAATGGGCCTCCGAAGAGCTAAACTTACGGGAGTGGTAGGCCACGGGATGCAAACGACCAGTGGAGGCACAGGTTTGTGACAGAGCTGCCCCTAGAGCAAATGAGGAGGCGTCTGCCTCGACAATGAATGGACGTTCGGAATCGGGATATTGCAATACGGGAGCGGTAGTAAAGGCCATCTTTAGATCCTCAAAGGCCTTTTGGTGTACCTCTGTCCAGACGAAAGGAGTGTGAGGGCTCGTAAGGGACGTAAGTGGTGACACTATGGAAGAGAACCCAGAGATAAAGCGGCGATAGAAATTGGAAAAGCCCAAGAAAGATTGTAGGGCCTTTAGGGTTTTCGGAGTTGGCCATTCTAAGACTGCTCGTACCTTGGAATAATTCATCGCCAGACCACCAGGTGTGATGTTGAACCCCAGGAATTCAATGTTATCTACGTGAAACTGGCATTTCTCAGGTTTAGCGAATAGGGAGTGTTTCCTCAAGCGAGAGAGCACTTCTCGGACGTGTTGTACGTGTTCTTCCAGACTACGCAAAAAGATGAGTATATCATCTAAATATACTACCACGAACACGTCCAGTATATCACAAAAAACGTCATTCATGAAATGCTGGAACGTGGCCGGGGCATTGCAGAGCCCGAAAGGCATGACAGTGTATTCGAAAAGACCATATCGTGTACAGAAGGCGGTTTTCCACTCGTCCCCTTTGCGCATTCGGACGAGGTTATACGCCCCCCGTAGATCCAGTTTGGAGAAAACGGAAGCATCAGTTAGGCGGTCCAATAAGGGAGAGATAAATGGTATGGGATACCGATTCTTAACCGTAATGGCATTGAGACGCCGGTAGTCCACACAGGGACGAAGATCGCCCTCCTTCTTCGGGACGAAGAAGATTGGACTGGCAGCTGATGATTTGGAAGGTCTAATATGGCCCAAACGTAGGGATTTCGTAATATAGTCCTTAAGGGCTTGATCCTCGGATTGGGACAGAGAATAGATACGAGCCACAGGTACTGGGATCCCAGGGGATAGATCAATTGGACAGTCATAGGGGCGATGCGGGGGAAGAACCTCGGAAGAACCCTGGTCAAAGACTTCAGCATAATCATGGTATACCGTGGGGACATTAGCAGCAACCATGCCCACTATATGTGGAGATTCGAGGTCGTCTGCTACCCTGAGATGGGCGATAGCCCCTGATACTGACGCAGGTGTTCCTTCCTCTCTGACCACAGGGAGGCAGTAGTTCTGGCATAGCTCTGACTCGAAGTGCACCTGACCCGTTCCCCAATTGATATGAGGGTTATGGTCCCGTAACCAGGGTATCCCTGCTATCAGCCCAAACTGGGGCATGGTGATCAAATTGAAATGAATGTTTTCACTGTGCACGGACTGGATTGTTAACATGAGTGATGCTGTTTGTTGTTTGATGGGACCGGAGGTCAATACAGTTCCATCGACTGCTTGTACAGGTTCTGGTCGGATCTTGTTAACTAAAGGTAGGTTCAGTGTTCGGGCTAGGGTGATATCAATGTAATTCCCATTGGCTCCTGAATCGATAATGATAGTGACTGGATGGATGGTCCCAGGGGTAGGCTGAAGAGTGGCCTGTACCTGAATGGGCCTAACACGGCCAAATGCGGGAACAGAGTCTGGGGTCTGACAGAGAGCGCTCGATCCAGGTCCCAATTCTAGGGTCGAGCTGTGTGAAAAACCTGAGTCTTTGGTTTAGGTCAACGGGGACATTCTTTAACAAAGTGACAGTTTAAGCCACAATAGAAACAGGCATTATCTGTTCTCCTCCTCCTCTCTCTTTCCCTTGAAGTAATAGGGGACCTAACCCCTCCGATCTGCATGGGTTCTCCGGAGGCATCAGAAGACGACGCGGGTGTGGGTGCACCTGAGGGGAAGGGAAACCCAGCCTGGGCCCTCCGTTCAGAACGTCGAGCGTCCACTTGGAGAGTCAAATCAACCAGATCAGGAAATTGGGTAAGCAAGGATGGGACCAGTGAGAGGGCGTCTTTCATCGGATTATTTAAACCCCGGTAAAAGACCACTGATTTCTTATTCTCCGGCCATGATGTTTCCGCCACTAGTTGATTAAATCGAGTGATGTATTCGATAAGAGACCCTCTGCCTTGAGTGAGTTCTAACAGTTCTAGGTCATGAGACTGCGCCTTGTGTCTGGTATCGAACACACGTGACATTTCAGTTATCAAGAGATCGAAATCATAGAGGGCGGGGTGGTCGGTTTCTAACAGAGGGTTGGCCCATGAAGCAGCTATGCCGGACAAGTGTGAAAGGATAAATGCCGCCTTTGTAGTGGTATCGGGGAAAGCAAGGGGTCTGCAGAGAAAGTGCAACTTACATTGATTAAGGAACGTTCTGAACTTTCCAGGGTCTCCCTGGAACCTTTCGGGGTCTGCCAAGGGAAAGGGGGAAGGTAGCACTACAGAAACGGGATTCAGGATGTTTGGGTTCGGGACTACGGGCAGTGGGGGAAGCGGGGCAGCGTCCCCGAGCTCCGGATCAGAGGGCAGGGGATGCTGGGAACTTTGTAACAGATCAAGACGTTGGTGGATTGCAGTATTAGCAGCAACCACGTCTGCCCGAAGTACCGTGATTACCTGAATTACAGCAGCCATGGGGTCCTCCGCGGCGCCCTCCATATCCGGCACGACAATGGCTTCACAGTCTGTTAGACCTTGATCGTCGTGCAGATATGTGAGACCTCCGTCCCCAACTGTCAAACAGGGAGATATAATATTACTCCCTGTATAACCCTTGAGGCCACAGGTGGAGAGATCCGACGCCGCCAAGTGCTGGAAACCCCAGGGAAGCTGAAAAGAAACGTAGGTTAAATACCAGACAAGCAGGAATAACTTGTGCAAAGGTAGGTAAAACAAGAGACCTTACCAAGTGTTGTCAGAAGGACTGAGGGAAACCTAGGGGTGTGGAAGGGTTCCAGGACTCACGTAGACAGGTTTCAAGATGCCACGGAAGCAGCCGGAAAGAAACCCCACCTGGGCTCGTTCCTGGAGCAGGTTACTTGGTACTTGGCAAGAGCACGTGATAGCAGGAGAGTCCGTAGAATTCCGAGTCAGCAGGACGAAGGCCAGGGGCGATCCAAAAACAAGTCAATATAACGGTCGGAGGTCGGCAGGCAAGTAGCAAGTTCAAAGTTCCAATCCAAAGCCAAGGGTAATCCAAACACAATCCGTGGGACGAAGCCAGGTACAGGTTCCAAGAACAAAACACAGGAAGCAAGAGAGCCAAACAGAGTTTCCGAAGAAAAAACAGCTGTGAAGCGCGGTACGAAAGCAAATTACAGCTTTTGTACTGAACGCTTCCTGGTCACGTGAAGTGAGGACGTGTCACGTGACCGAGACTCTGGGTCACGTCAATGGATGGAAACGGCAACGCGACGAGGATACGTTCCTCGAAGCGTGCTGCTTCCTAGTCTCCAGGGCAACTGCCAATGAAGAAAAGGTCGTAGGCGTGAATGCAGGGTGCAAACCTTGGGCCGATGTTGCACCCGTCCGCGGGCAAAACCGGATTGCCAACGTGAGCCCCGGAAACCATGAGAGTTATGTGAAGTGAGTTGTGGGGGTTGTGGCGTCAGTCGGGCTGAAGGGGACCTGGGTTCACTAGTGGAATGAGCAGAGGGTATGACAGTCTATGTGCATGCTGCTCTCTACTTCTGAGGTCTTATTCGCTTCCTTCTTCCAATCTTTAACAGCGTCAAAAGCAGCTGACCTAGCTCTCTTACGTAACAATACAGATTCCAAGTATTCTTTTCTCGCCAATTCAAAACAACCCAGTACTGGCCACTGAAGGTCGGGTGCATGTCTGGTTTGTTGATGCCAAACATCATTAAATACAATCCCGCCTAGGCTATAGGATACGTACATGCTGCCGACCCCGCAAGTGGGGCAGGTTGACTGTGTTTCAAATTCTTAGATTGTCTTCCTCAGCAACAAAACATTGCAAAACATTATGACAACTTTCCAGGCATACTAAAATCACAGTCTTACCTGGTCAACAATATTTGCGCAAATATACTATCAATCAAATTCAAATTCAAAATCACCAGGCCATTATCTTACTGAAACATGCTCACCTGATTTCCAAGTCCAATGGACAAATCATTGTGGCCGGCAATGTCCCCAAGCGGCAGAACAAGCCTCGATTCTGGAACCCTTGCCACGATAGCCCTTCTCACCCCACTGACTCGACCCCCACACCTTTGCATTCCGTGACATGCATGCGACCCCCAGGTCTCAACCATCACCAGGTGTCCACAGAAGTTCTAAGCATGCACAGCTATATTTCTTACAAGCAACAACACATACCCCATGTAACACGACGTACTAAGGAGATAAGTTAAAGATCAAACCCCCTGGCGAAGACTTTGAATGCGGGAACTGCTGTATCAATGAAACCCTGAATGTGTGCATCAGCATGACTGTATTTGATCCTCTCCCTGCCTTGGCACCACTTCCCGTGCCGCCCAGGTGCCTGCCAGAATGAGTTAATATTGTAGCTTGGCATGTTTAGCTTAGATAGAAACAATGTCTTAATATGTGACCCGACCTTCACTGCGAGGATGAGCCCAGCTGATCCACGTGGATCATGATTGATGGGAGAGAACCAACCAATTCCTGCCTGGCATCCCTTATGGAGCAGGCCCATGTGTAGCATGCCTCCATTCAGTGGCACCCATTGTGTACCCAATAGATGATGTATTTTGAGTTCTTAAGCCCTTGTTTGTAACTGCTAGAGTTAGAGCACTCTCGAGCAGCAGAGTCCTTTGCTGTTGTTTGTATCCTGTATAATTAAACCTTGTTATCCTTGAAACGCTATCTCCTGGCCTATTTCCCTAGCGGGTTGTCTTTATTCTGGAAAGTGCGCATAGAGGGACTTGCCTTAATTTGGTGACCCCTATTACGTGATTCCATTGCTCCCATGCTTGCAGAGGTATCCAGGCGGCCTCTCCGGAAGGGCCGCGCCCACCTATGGTGACCAGTCCCCTAAACACGTATGCAGAAGTGGCCCTCGGCAGGTGCCGTCTTTGCAGAATTCCCACCTGCTCGTTGAAGCGAGGTGTGGCCCCAGGGAGAGGCCCTGGCCAGTTGTGGATTCCCCCGAACTGAGGCTTTCGGAAAAACGTGAACACGTGAGTATAACCTGCAAGAAATTGCAATGTCTGGGTGGGCATGTAGAGCAGTGTGATACGGGTGAACACGCAGTGAATGAAAGTGAAAGCATAGTTTCGGATGGGGAATGTGAAAGTATTTTGTTGGCCATTTTTATTCATTACATTTTTCTTAAGATATATTGAGGATAAGGAAAAAAAGGAATACGGGAGCCTTCCCGAGTGGGGGAGATAAATACAAGAAGAAATCTAGGAGCTCCATATAATTAGAGAGCTTGTGAAAAGTAGTGGTTGTTGTTTTGTTGTTTTAGCTTGTTTTTTAGTTTATTTTGTTAGTGATATGATATGATATGGCATTTATAACACGCCTATACACAGGTGTTTCAAGGCACAACGAGGCAAGGGGAGGGGGAACAGAGGGAAGACAGAGACAACTATCCTACTAGGCCAGGTGACATTGAGATCGCGCAAGTGCAGGGGAGGGGGGAAGGGGAAAGTGCAGGGGGAAACTGGAGGGGGGCAGTGCAGCACATAGGATAACAGTATGTAAATAAATAAATAAATACAATAAATAGTTGTGCGGCCAGCTGGTGGCCAGTGCAAGGGTAAGTGCAGACATTGTTTGTCAATTGCTAGTAGGGGCTGTAGGGATACAGAAACAGTCCCCGGTTTCAAGGGAAGCCAGGGGGACCGTGCAGTTGTGCAACTGGCGGAGAGGGGACCTGGGCCCGAGATCAGAGGGTAGCCAGGTAACCAGTGCAAGTTCAGATTCAGACAGGAGATCAGCAGGGGAGAGGAGTAGAGAAAGCAGAAGCAAAGAGGAAGCTCTTGAGGTGCTTTCGGAACCGGAGATGGTTCTCGTCAAGTTCCAGAGGGAGGCCCCAGCAGAAGAAAGAGATCTACCATCAACTCGCTGCTTGGAGAAGCGACAAACCCTAAGGGAGGTAGAGGTGGATGACCAAAGAGCTTGAGAAGGAAGATATTTAGGAAGAGGAAGTTGAAGGTAATGAGGTCCCAGACCCCAGAAGGCCTTGTGGACAATGCAGAGGGTTTTGAACTTAATCCTGCCGCCACTGGGAGCCAGTGCAGAGTTTTCAGTCCTGGAGAGATACGATCCCTATGCTTGAGGCCAAAGACAAGTCCTGCAGTCCTGTATTGGATAAGTTGCAGAGGGCGGAGAGTGGAGGCAGGCAGATTTAGAAAGAGGCTGTTGCAGTTGTCCAGCCTAGAGAGAACCAGAGCTCTAGAGACAATGAGCTTCTGGGGGAAGGAGAGGAAAGGAATAATACCTCTGAGGAGGTGCAGATAGTAGTGTTACTTCTTAGAGATGTCAGAGATATGAGGAGAGAAGGAAAGTGTGGAGTCGAAGATGACCCCGAGATTTTTAGTCTCAACGGTGGGAGCAGTAAGAAAGCCAAGAGATGCCGGCCGTTGGGTGACAGGAAAGGAGGGAGCAGGTGTGCTGATGAGGAGAATCTCGGTTTTACTGGCATTAAGGCAGAGATCATAGGCGGCACACCACTCCTGGATGGCGGACAGACAGTCAGAGAGGAGAGAAGGAGAATAGGTGGCAGAGGGGAGCCTGAAAATTAGTTGATGCCCAGTGAACTGGTACATATAGATGGACCATAGCAACTTTCAGTGCTATGTCATCCGCATAGCACTGAAAGTTGGGGCAGAGGGTGGCAATGTGGTGGGCAAGAAGTGGCAGGTATTGGTTGAACGGCCAAGCCCTCAAGGCACCAAACCATTATGTAGCTCCTCCCACATTTCCCCCACTCTTTTCTGAACTTGCTTAGTGAAGATTTTGTAAGATGGTTTTCTGTTGTGGCGATATTGAAACAATTGCTCACCTAACATGGAAGCACTTAACAAACAAAGAACAATAGAAATAACTCTTGTTAGGTGAACACCTGATGCTCAAATACAGTCCATCCCTAAATATTATAAAATTCAATTCCGAGTTGTTGTTTATTTCACAGAACTTTAACCTCAAAAGAGAAGCACTTACAAATATATAAAACGCAGATGCCAACCTTGAAGCTGTATTTCTGTGAGGTTCCAATACATCCGAACTTCAAAACTGCAATGTTCAGCCAGTGGGTCTGCATCCCTGTTCTCATCTGAGGCTGTTCCTGGTAACAGTGTATTATTTATGTGTACGAAGGAGGCCCAGGAGATGGGGGGGGTTGTGTATTTGTGTGTGTGTGTGTGTGTGTGTGTGTGTGTGTGTCTGTGCGCGCGCGTGCATGCGTGCGTGCGTGCGTGCGTGTGTGTGTGTGTGTGTGTGTGTGTGTGTGTGTGCGCCGTAACACGTTACCCCTGTTCTGTGACAAAATCAAGAAGTACCACAATCAATGGGTGACTCAGACTAAAGGAGAAAGAATGCCCCACTCTTGGCCAGAGGGGGGAGGTCCTTCGATAGGTGTACCTTAGAATATATGTCCACATACTTGACCGCAAGGTATTAAGTGAGATATATGAAAAAAGAGCACCTTGCTAGGCCCTGATATGCCCAGGTGGGTGTCCAATATTATCACACAAATAATCAGGGTGCGAGATCACATGTGACGTCCTTTGATGTCTTACTACACATTCACAACATATATTGACTCTTAGTGGTAGGTCAACAAAAGTCTTTGACCCTAAATTGTTTATTCAACAAGTCATTTCATATTTACATTCTGACCCAAAAAGGCAGACATATTATAAAATTAGAAAAATGGTAGTACCAATATGTACCATCCAATTCAATCAAAAGGACTTAACTCATACAATGCACATGTCCTATCACCGGTGACAGAACATTTACATAGAAAAGTGCGTTATCCAGAGAGTGATGTCTTTCTGGAGTACAAAAAACAACAGCAGTGTAACATTGGACACTGTACATTAAAACATAAAGGATGTCGACACTATTTCATTTTAAAGTGTTTTTATTGGCATTTCAAGTATACAGGAGTCATGGTCAAATCACAAATCTTATTAAGGTAGTGGAATGGGAAGGGGAGGAGGGGGCAAGGGGATGGAGGAATGGGGGAACATGGGTAGGGGGAGGGAAGAATGCCTAACATACAACATAACTCAAAACAAACAACTTAGGTCATAAGGGTCCCGAACCTCCTCTGGAGCTGCTCTGACTGCAGAGCAGAGTAGTCGTGTGATCTGTCTCTCGGGGGAGTTGTGTTTACTGGGTGGGGTGGGACTGTTAATCCTGGGTTTTTGTTCCATCTATATGTACCAGTTCACCGGGCATCATGGTATTGTTCATGGGGGTTTGTCGTCCGTTGGGTGGAACACGTCCCATAGCAGTGATTTCCAGGCTTTATATGTCATGACTGGGCCTTCTCCTGTTTTGATTATTCCTTCCCCCCATAGCCTGGTTTCTGCTTCGGACCAGTGTTCTAGTTCCTTAAGCCACTTGGTGTAGCGAGGGTCCATTGGGGATTTCCATGTCATGGCAATTGCCCTTTTGGCTAGTATGCAGGCCATGTCCATGAGTTTGACGATATGTCTAATCTTGCCTATCCAGGGGTAGGATCCTAGCAAGCATTCCTTGGGTGTCCATTCGTAACGGGTCAGACCCGCTTTCCTTCATGGTTGTTCGACTTTGGTCCAGAAGTTCTGTATCTTTGTGCAGCTCGGAACATAGGCGCCATTCCCGCATCTTCTTGATTATATCGGGGGCATAGCGGAGCCGGGGGTTTGCTGAATTTCGCGATTCTGCTGGGGGTCATGTAAGTTCTATGCAGCAAATTCAGCTGAATTAGTCTGAATCTCGCATTTCTTGACACTTCTCTGGGAAATTGTAGGGTCCTCTCACATTCCTGTTCAGTAATGCTTATTCCCAGGTCTGTTTTCCATGAGTTCTTTAGTGCTATGCTCTTGGGATTAGGCCTGTCGGTGAGCTGGGCGTATATCTTGGAGGTTGGTTTCCAGCCGTCACCCAGGTTGTGCATTAGCGTGAGGGTTGGGTCCGGATCTGGTTCCTCTGGCCATTCTCTCCATTTTTGTTTAGCCACCTCCCTGATTCTCCGGTAGCGAAGGTGTTGGCCTGTGGGGAGTCCATCTTTGCTTATTAGGGAATCAAGTTCTCGAAAACAATTTCCTTCATGCATGTCCCCCCAGGTATAGATGATGTGCCTTTCCTTATCAGCGCCAGTTCATCTCTGCTAGAGCATGTGTCAGCAATGAGTGGTGTCTCTGGGGAGTAAGGGCTCACTATCTTCTGCAGTTTCAGAGCACTGTCCTATACTTTACGGCCAAGCTGGAAGAGCAGAGGAACTTTTGGCATGTGTTTCCAGTGGACTCAGAGAATTTCCTTCAGACGCACCGGTGCGATTAAGTGGCTCAAGAGATCGGTCTCGAAGGTGGAGTCGTCCGCCAGCCACTTGACCACGAAGGTGAGTTGGGCAGCCAGGAAGTATCTCTCTAGATCCGGGAGCTGGACTCCGCCTGCCTTATATGGAAGCGTTAATGTGCCAAGGGCGAGTTTGTGTCTGGAGCTCCCCCACACCAGGTCCTTAAGTAGTGTGCCCAGCTGCCGGAAGAGGGTGGCAGGTATGTAATAGTGGATGTTTTGGAAAAAGTACACGAAACATGGTAGTGCTATCATTTTAGCGATGACCACTCAGCCCATCATTGATAGTGGAAGCCTGGTCCAGAACCTTGTTGATTTTCTAAGCCTCTGTATTGCCACCAGAGTGTTGCCTCCGTGTGTCTGTTCGGGGGTGTGCCAAATATTGATACCCAGATACCTAAATGTATGCTGTTCCCAACCTATCCCAACTTCTGAGAGTGCCGAAGATTGGATCCTTGCCAGTCCTGCCAGTGGGAATATGCAAGACTTCTCTGGATTGAATGCTATCCCTGATACTCTAGCAACATTTTTTATTTTAGTACCTCCAGGATTGTGGGTGTATTAAGTTGTGGGTCTCTTAAATAGATTAAGACGTCATCAGCATACCGTGAGATCACGTGATAACGGCCCCCAATATTTATGCCTGCGTCAAATAATTGCTTCCTAAAAAATATTGCCAGCTGTTCCAGCCCCAGTATGTATAACATTGGGGAGAGGGGACATCCCTGCCTGGTGCCTCTCTGTATATCCCATGGAGCGGACACCGTCCTTCCGGTTTTTACCCTCGCTCTCGGTGTATTGTAAAGAATCTCAACCCAGTGAATGAAGTAGCCGCCCAGGCCGAATTGTTTCAGGGTGGGTAGGAGCCACTCCCAGTATATGGAGTCAAACGCTTTAATAGCGTCTAGGGAGATTACAGCATAGGGTTCATGTGAGTCTGTTGTGTGTGCTATGATATGTTGTAGCCTGCGTAGGTTTGCTGTTGTGCTACGGCCCGGAAATAACCCATTTTCATCCTCATGTACTAGGGCCCCAATAACCTTGGATAATCTGTTGGCGAGTATGGTAGTGAGGATTTTTATGTCATAATTAAGAATGGCTACATGTCTATAAGAGCCGCCCTCAGTGGTTGGTTTCCCGGGCTTGGGTATGGGGATCACTAGGGTCTCATTCATACTGCTCGGTAACACCCCAATTTCGAAGGCTTCTTTATAAACTTCGTATAGGATTGGGGCCAGCTCCGCAGCAAATGTCTTGTAGAAGTCCGGGGATAGTCCGTCGCTCCCAGGGGTTTTGCCAGCAGATAGCGCTTTAATCGCCTTGTGTATGTCTTCTATTGTAAACTCCTGATTCAGTGGTTCCCTTTGGGTACCTTCTAGTGTGGGGAGGCCTATCTCGTCCAGCGTATCGTAGATGACGTCTTGGGGAATGATGGTATCGTGGCTGTATAGGTGTGAGTAAAAGTCTTTGAATGCCCTGTTAATCCCTATCTGCGTAGTGTCTTTAGTGCCCGTCTGATCTTGGATTTCGAGAATTGGGGTGTTCGGGTTCTCTTTTTTGCACAGCCATGAGAGTAGTCTGCCTGGTTTGTCTCCTTCCGAGTGGGTCCTGGTGGTTTTTGTGGCATAGTCGAATTTAGCTAGTCTGGTCCAGGCTTCTTGGCAATTTTTTCTTAATGTGGCCATTTCTCTTTTTATGGGTTTGTTGGTGTGGCGTCCAGTCCTCTGATCTTCTCCTCGTCCCTCTCTAGTTATTCTTTGAGTGTTCTCTGGATCCCACCAGAACTGGCTATGACCTCCCCCCTCACTACAACTTTCAGGGCTTCCCAGATGGTTCCCCATCTGTTCACACTTCCTATGTCGTTGTCCATGTATTCCTCTATTTTGTCGCGGAGCTCTTCTTTAAATGCTCCGTCCGTTAGGGCGTCCATTGGCATCCGCCACATCGGTATGGGAGTCCTAGGGCCTTTCGGTTTCCATACCATAAGGAGCTTGGAGTGGTCGGATATGGATCTTCCAAGGTAAGAGGCGGATTCTGTTTGAGGGAGGTGTGCTTTATCTATCAGCAGATTGTCTATGCAAGTATAAACCTCGTGTGGAGATGAGTAGTACGAGAATTCCCTACCTTCAGGATGCAGGTCCCTCCACACCTCCGACAGGTCTAGTTCTTGTATAGCTTTCCATAGGGTGGAGGAAAGTTAGTTGTTTGGTAGTGTCAGAGGAGCAGATCTATCGAGAGCGGGATCATTAACACAGTTGAAGTTGCCTCCCCATATGAAAAAGCAGTCTCTGTAGGGGGCTAGCTTCGATTGGAGTTGGTGAGGTATGCTGCAGTTCCACAATTGGGAAGGTATGTGTTGACCAAGCACACCTCCTTCTGTTCAATGCATCCACAAAGTATGAGATACCTGTCCTCAGGGTCCACCTCCTTTGACCAGAGTTTGAAAGGAACATTGCTACCTATCCATGTGTGGACTCCTCTGGCGTATTTGAAGTATGTTGTTCCGAAGCCCTGTCCACACCACCAGTCTGGGATACGAGAATCGACCTCCGCAGTGAGATGTGTTTCCTGAAGCATCACAATGGAAACATGTTTTCTTCTCAGGAAGGACTTTATCCTGTTTCTGCGCATGTAGGACCCCATCCCTCTGACGTTCCACGTCAATATCCTGATGTTGGTTGCCATGCTTGCAGAGTTGGCCCCCTGGCCCATTGTGATGTGCACTCCGGCTCCGTAAAATTATTGTGTTGAGGGTTATTGGACCCCTTGACCTTTAAGAACAAGTAAAACAAACCAAACATGTCCAAGTAGACCAACTGCACCCAGCAGTCGTGTAGTTTACTGATTTGCTCGGGTGCCCCCGCTCTGTCAAGGCCTTTCCAGGTCATCTTGAGCAGGTGAAGTGCGTCAGCAGCATGCCGTCGCAAGTCCGTTTGCTGGGGGTTTTTAGGGTCAGATTGGAGGGCCGACTCCCTCCTGTGTTGTGCAGACCATGGCTTGCTTGTGCCGTCCGTTTGTTGTTGGGTGGACCTGTCCCGCAGACACGGCAGGCGAGTCACGATGACTTCACCTCGCCATCCGCCAGGTTATTATGCTGTAGCCACATGGTGGCCGCCGCTGGTGATTCCAGAAAGATTGCTCTGCCTTTGTATATTATCTTGAGCCTCGAAGGATACATTAGCATATATTTGATGTTTAGCTGGCGCAGTCTGGCCTTAATTGGGACAAAAGATTTCCTTTCCCGTTGTACTAAGGGCGTGTAATCGGGGTAGATGGCAATTTTGGCATTGCCTCTTCTGATTTCCCCGCCTTCTCGAGAGAAGCGCAAAATAATTTCCCTGTCTTGGAAATTCAGAATTTTGGCTATCACGGGGCGTGGGTAGGATCCGGGTGGTGGCTTCTCCTGCAGGGTCCGGTGTGCTCGCTCAACTGCAAAACCCTGCGAAAGGTGGGCAGCGCCTATTTCTTGCTGTAGGAGAGTTTCTATGAAGTTGGTGGGGTTGGGGCCTTCCAATCCCTCGGGAATTCTGAGTAGGAGCACATTGTTGCGTCTAGAGCGACCCTCGGCATCTTCAGCTCTCTCTTCCAGGAATTTTTTGCGCTTCTCAAGTTCTTGGACTCTTCCTAACATGTCTTTAAGGGACTCAGCTGACTCCTTCTGCGCTGTCTCCATGGTGGACACGCGGTCTGTGAGGTTGTGTAGGTCTTGTCGCAACAACATCACGTCTGCTTTTACCTCCCCGATTTTAGTGTCTATGAAGGAGCGTAGCCCGCTGATGGCCTCCACGATTTGGTTGTCCTTATCTTTCTCCACAGGTGCTGTAGGGCCTGGTTTGGGTTCCTTAGCTTGTTGGTCCAGGTCTTTAGGTTTGCCCGCCGTGAAGGACTCCATAGTGGTGTTCTTAGTGCCCTTGGTATTCGGAATAGTTACTTAAGGAGCACTGACTCGACTGTGGGGTGGGGCAATCTCCTTGGCACCTGGGGTCCATTTGAGGGTCCAGTCTCCGAACGTGGGTCACAGGTGGTGGTTGTGGAGAGGGCTCTTGTGTGCGGTGGCGGGTTGGCTCTGGGTTCTCCTGGAGGCTAAGGCGGGGGGCAGTTGGTGAACGGGGGGAGACTGTGGGTTGATATCACTTCCGCAATATGGCGTGGTGCTTCGACCCTTGTGCAGGGAGCTCGTTAGGGTGTTTCTGCACTTCCCTGTTTAGTGTGTGCCCCAAGAGAAGGGAGGGAGCCTTCAGGGGGTATGATGTGATTTCGCTTGGTGCGGCAGAGGATCGTTGGCGGGGGCCGAGCTCCCCAGCCAATTTATTGGGCTGAGCCGTGTGACGTTCTGTGGGTCTGGGCTGTGATCTTTATGTGGTTGCAGGGGGCCGCCAGTTGCTGTAGAGACCTAGCGGCAGGGGTCCAGGCGGCCTGAGGACCACTGTGTCCCAGGTACTAGCAGCTTGACTATAAGGCACATCGGGTTAGGTGTGCCTCTGATGGAGGCACCAATCAAAGGCCAGCGGTAAGGGTAGCGGACCACTGGGACCAGGCGCCACACGGCAATGCAGAGTTCCTTGGTGGCTGTTGAAATACAGGAATAGACAGTATGTATAGGAGTCTGCCAAAGTCTGCTATTGTATGTGAGGTTTAAAAGGTGCCCTCCTCCCGTTGTGCCAGGCGTGCTATGTGTGCATGGGCTTCTTGTAGCTGTGACTCCCTTTATTGGTGTGGGGAGTGTTGATGGGAGCAGGCAGCAGCGTGGAGCCCGTGACAGTACTGTGGCTCCGGAGCGACGAGTGAGCAGCTGCTGTAGAGGCGTACAGGCCGGATGGCAGGTGAGCGGGCCTGCAAGCCCGGTCGGACTACGGGAGCAGGACTGCTAAAGGTTGCTCGCGGTCCCAGAGGTGAGGGGCCGCTTTGTCGAGCTGACCGGTGAGGAGAACTAGTGCACGCGGGGAGGGGAGGCAGCTGGTGCTGCTGCCGGGGCGCTCCGGGTGGATAAGGAGCTGGCCCCAACAGTGTGCACGGGTCTACTCGGCCCGTGCTGAGAGCCTGCCCCAGTCCGGGCCCTCGGCCCCTCCTCTTCCCACATGCCGGGTGCCGGCAGCAAGCCTCGGGCAGATGATGCCAAGAGGGCAAGGGGTGCCGGCAAAGAGATTCCGGGGCTGGGACACGGACCCCGCCGGGGCCTCCAGCTCTGGGACGCAGGGTGCTGCTTTGTTCTCGTTGCCTCCTCCCTCTGGGGCTCAGCGCCGGACCACGGCCGCCATCTTTGGACTCGGAGGGGGCTGGATTTCGGAGGTCGCGTTCTTGAGGAGCCGCTCCGATTTTCTCCCGACGTTGCAGTCGAGGATGCAGGATCAGTTGCTTCAAATGGGCATATATGCTGTAGAGACTGGTTGGCCATGATTATAAGGATCGATGACAGGATCTAGGCAGGAGCTCGGGAAGGACACGTCCTTAGTCCATGTACCCAAGCCACACCCCATAAAGGATATCGACACTATAATGTTTCGGCCATATAAAACTATTTCTTGAGACTTCTAGTGGAGATGGCCTTCTTAAGGACGTGTGTGATGAAGGGTTTATCCATGTCCCTGGGGTATCTATCAAGACACAATGACAGTGGAAGTGTGTGTTAGGACTATCAGTGTTCTCAGAAAAAAACTACTCTATAATTCAGACAAACAATGTTAGGTGCTATTGAGCACTAAAACAGTGTCCATATTGGATCACTGAAAAAAGAAAACTTACCATCAGTATTTTGTTCCTGAAGTAAGTATTCGTAAAAAGTCCCTCTTACAATTAGTGGGAAGTGCTTCTTTAGTGAAGCTTCATGGGCAAAATGCAGATACATGTACAGGATCTTGTCTCTCTGTAAAAGAATCAAGACAGGAAAACAAGGAATCCATGTCAATACTAGCATCAGACGATTCCTAGTAGATTGTGGTAAATTGGTGGAAATCTCTTACCCCAAATCTTGAGTCACTGCTCATGTCTTGTGATGTATCCCGCTGGAGGGTGTGGTAATATTCCACGTGCTCCTTGGGTGTATCTCAACTAGAGGGGATGACAAATCAGGGAGGCCTTTGTAAGCTAGCTGCTCCTTGCTAAACAGTGCTACTGTTAATACTCGTGCACGGCGGGTTGATGAAGCTAGCAGTCATTGGTGAAATACATTTCCAGTGAAAAAAAGCATGCGTCTCAAGAGATGCGAGTACTGTGCATACTGAGAGTGCTGTTTAGTTTAAAGATAAAGGGATCTCTGAGCATATTAGTCTGTGTCTATGGCTGGTCTCCAACTCGTGCACAGTGGACCATGCATGGGCGTGCCAAGCTCTGTAAATATTGTGGTACAGCCCGCGGGGAGATTGTGATGTCCCAGCGCCACTATCGCGCATGCGTGGGCCTCGTTCTCGGCCACGCATGCGCAGTTACAATAAACCACGCCCGTGCGGCATTTCGCGCCGGGACGCGCACAGACCAACAGCGCGTCCCGTATCTTCTTGTGCTGTGTGCGTATGAGTGGCCGCATGATTGCCTGGCAGTTCCCCGAGGCACGGGGGCGTCCATAACAACTGGCGACGAGGGGGACGATCATCACGGCAACGTCGTGCATGTACGCACTGCAGCCGCGAGAGAGAGCGACAGGCAGTGCTGCGTGTCGGAGCGAGACACGGACCCGACGCGGATGATCCCGTGATGCACGTGCAGCGGTAGCGGCCTGAATAGGTGCTCGTGCGCCGCTGTACAGTTTGACACGCTCAATTTTTGGAACTTTGGTTGTCCCCCCAGCACCTGGGGACGATTTTCTTCTTTTCTCTGGAACGCTGACGCATCCAGGAAAGAAACCCGAGACGAGACACAGTGGGCGACCGTCTGGCAACAGCCTCAAGAACCCCAAGTAAGGTTTGCGGCCTCTACACCACCAGGAGGTGCCTGTGTGACCTGAAATCATGGCGGAAAGCGATGGGGAGGAAGGAACTGCGGCAGGTACAGTCAGGCCGCAACAAGGGTCTCTGCTACCGATGCAAGAGTTTGATGTGTCTGGCCCCCCATCCAAACTGGGGCCTAGGTGGTTGCTATGGATTAAGAAACTCGAGATGTACTTTACAGCCACTGGCATCACCGATGATAATGCAAAGAGGGCCACGCTGCTATACTCTGCGGGGCTGGACGTTTTACGTATTTTTGAATCATGCAACCTGCAGGTGGTGACGTGCAATACTGTCAAAACTGCACTGGAGAACCACTTTATTCCTCTCTCAAATGTTGACTACGAGAGGTTTCTTTTTTGTGGTGAGAAGCAGAGGGAAGGAGAATCCCTTGATCAGTTCTGCGCCAGGTTGAGGTCGATGGCCACCACGTGTCGGTGGGACAATGATGAGCTAATGATACGGAACCAACTCATCCAAGGCTGTAACTCCGGAAAATTAAGAAGGCAAGTGCTAAGGGAACCGGGGTGGACTCTGCTGCAGATCCTAGATAGCGGCAGAATATATGAACTGGCGGAGGTGAGAGGAGCCAAGATGGATGCTACAAGGCATCCAAGCACGTCCGAAGATGCATTTGCCATAAGCAAACGGCCCGGAATAAAGGACAAGTGGGGACAAAGAAGGCAAGAGACTCGTTCTCCCGAGTCGGGATCGATGTGTCCGGCTTGCGGGTACGACCTACCCCATGCAGTAGAATGCCCAGCCGTGTCGAGGTCGTGCGGCCGGTGCGGCAAGCCAGGGCACTACGCCCGGATGTGTCGTGCTCCGGCTCCCATTCCGGTGCCGAGAGGCCCAGCACGAAGTAGTAGCAGTGGGCCCAAGAGACAAAGGAGCATTGCGGCGCTTGAACAAGAAATACAACGGCTGCAGCTGGCCGAAGAGGAGGAGGAGGACGAAGAGGAGGTATTCTTCATCTCAAACCTAGCCTCTGTGGCTAAGAAGAAGAGACAGCCCAAATGTACAGTGAACATTCAGGGTGTGCCGACACAGGTCCTGATTGATACTGGCGCATCAGTATGTGTGTTGGCCGAGGACCACTATCAGAGGTTACCAGGTCCTCCCCCACTGGACAGGTCGGCAGCAAAGATATTCACTTTTGGTGGAGATGCCCCACTACCTATCAAAGGGGTGTTTATCACGCCAGTCGAAAAGGGTGACAGGATCATCAGAGCGCGATTCTTTGTCACAGACGTGAGCCCCCATTCGTTGCTCAGCTGTGCCACGTCTGAAGCCCTTGACTTGGTGCATTTTGCATGGGAGGTGTATCAAGTGGACATTGTGAGTTTACTCGACAAGTATGCGGACATATTTGAAGGGGTCGGGAAGTTGAAAGCGCCCCCGATAAGGCTACACATCGACGACACCATCAGACCAGTTGCCCTCAAGCATAGGAGGATCCCGTTTCACCTCAGGGAGAAGGTTGAGGAAGAACTGACGTCGCTCATCAGCATGGATATTATTGAAAGGGTGGAGGGACCCACACCCTGGGTATCGCCTATAGTGGTCGCTCCAAAACCTAAGCAGCCAGGAGCGGTGAGAATCTGTGTTGATATGCGCCTCCCCAACGCCGTGATTAAGAGGGAGAGACACTTAACACTGACACTTGATGACATTGTGGGGGAACTCCAAGGGGCACGGGTGTTCTCAAAGCTGGATCTACGGGCCGGCTATCACCAGTTGGAACTTCACCCGGACTCCCGATTTATTACAACCTTCACAACCCACGAAGGCCTCTACCAATTTAAGCGCCTGAGTTTTGGCATCTCGTCGGCGGCTGAAGTCTTTCAGAACACTATAAGGGGGGCACTGGCCGGCCTTCAAGGCGTTATAAACATGAGTGATGACATTTTAGTGTTCGCAGACTCTGAGACGGAGCACCTGAGAAGGTTGGAGTGTACACTAAGGAGGTTGAAAGAACTGGGTCTCACGTTACATCGCCAAAAATGCGAATTTTTTAAAGACCGGATAGGGTTCTTCGGGTTCATCTTTCAGGCTGCAGGTGTGTCACCAGACCCAGCAAAGGTCAGAGACATAAAGGAGGCAGCAGCACCACAATCCCCCACGGAGGTAAGGAGCTTCCTAGGAATGGTGACTTATTGTGGGCGGTTCATCAGGGGACTAGCGTCGATGGCGGAGCCTCTCAGAGCTCTGACAAGGAATGACGCGGTATGGAAATGGGAATCCCGAGAACAAGAGGCGTTTCAGGCCCTCAAGAATGCCTTGTCAGACACAGACACCATGGCGTACTTCAACCCGGCCGTGGAGTCGGAAGTGGTGGTGGATGCCAGCCCCGTGGGTGTAGGGGCGGTGTTGCTGCAACCGGATGAGGCTGGCGAGATGAGACCCATTGCCTATGCCAGCAAAGCGCTTTCCAGTACAGAGATGAGATATTCACAGATCGAAAGGGAAGCACTGGCCATCCTGTGGGGCTGTCGGCATTTCCGCCTGTACATTTTGGGCAAGCCAGTTGTGGTAGTCACCGACCACAAGCCTTTGCTGCCAATACTGGCGGGCGCATCATCGAAGCCGCCGCCCCGAATAGAGAGGTGGATGCTGGCTCTAATGGAATATGGGGTAAAGCTTGTGTATAGGCCCGGGACCAACAACCCCGCAGACTATTTGTCGCGTCACCCTAACAGAGAGAACGCAGAAGTGGGAAATGAAGAAGTGGACTGTAAGGGTCTGCTGTGTCAAGTGGTAGAAAGTGCACTTCCCATGGCGCTCTCGAGGCTCACCGTAGCGACGGAGTCCTCCAATGATGAAGTCTTCCGCATCATCAAGGCAGGAGTGAGGAGCGGGGACTGGAGAGAAGTGCTACGGAACAATTCAAGGCGCCAGGAGGAAGCACAGAAGGATTTGCAAGCGCTCTGGAGGGTGAGAGATGAGTTGTCGATTTCCGAGGATGGACTGCTTCTCAGGGGGCAGCAGATCGTCATTCCGAGGGAACTAAGGATGCGGGTGCTGGAGCTGGCGCACATTGGACACCAGGGCGTTGTCAAGACGAAAGCCAGGTTAAGGCCAAAAGTCTGGTTTCCCGATCTAGAGGGGAGGGTGGAAAGCTTTGTGAAGAGGTGTCTGGCCTGCCAGTCGGCAACACCAGGTGACAAAGCGCCACCCATTAGTTTGATGGAGCGCAGTGAGAAGCCGTGGGGTACGGTCCATGTGGACTTTGGGTCGACCGGTCGGGGACGGTACTTTTTGGTGGCCGTCGACCAATGGTCACGGTACCCGGAAGTAGAGGTGGTTGAGTCGACGGCGACTGAGTTCACCACGGCGGCATTGGACAAAATGTTCGCGGCACACGGATTCCCCGAGATCATCTGCTCAGACAATGGGCCACCATTCACCGGCAGCCAGTTTGCGCAGTATCTACGAGAAAGGGGGATAAAACACAGAAGAGTATCCCCGCTATGGCCGCGAGCCAATGGCGAAGCCGAAAGGATGATGAGAACGCTCAACAAGGTAACGCGGATCTCGGCCAGCAGGGGTGAGGATCTGGTCCAAAGAGTGGTGGAGTTCCTTCGAGTGTATCGATCAACCCCCCATCAATCCACAGGGGTTGCCCCAGCTGAGGCGCTCTTTGGGCGGTGCCCGAAGGGGATGTTGCCAGAAATGGAGGACCGAAGGCCGGGGGTCATAGACAACGATAAAGTTTGTGAGGACAGAGCGGTGCGCAACCAGAAGGAAAGTGAACGCAGAGGACTAAAAGACAAAGAAGTAAGAGTTGGAGATTCCGTACTAGTCAAGAATAGACATCCAGAAGGAAAGTTGTCCCTACCGTTTGAACCACGCCCATGGACAGTGACTCACGTTAAGGGCACGATGGTGACCGCAGCCAGTGAACGGGGTACTGTCACCCGAAATCAATCTTTTTTCAAGAAAGTGGATGTCCCGGAGGAACCTCCGGTAGCGAACAACCCTTCGAGCCAGGAAGGAACATCGGAGGCCCAGGGCGGCATCCCCTCATCGGATCCTGGACCCACAACGGAAGCGGACCGAGTTTTGCCCACGGTCACATCGAGATACCCTGTGCGCGGGAGTCGGAGGCTTCCGGCTCATCTGAAAGACTACGTCGTGGACACAGTGGACTGAGCGAGGGTTGAGTGACGCGTAAGGTCACCGGGTTATCATCGTTGTGTTACTGTTCTATTCTACTATGAGGGTTTATACACCACAGTTCTGTTTTTGTTCTATTGTTGGGAAAAAGAAGGGATGTGATGTCCCAGCGCCACTATCGCGCATGCGTGGGCCTCGTTCTCGACCATGCATGCGCAGTTACAATAAACCGCGCCCGTGCGGCAGTTCGCGCCGGGACGCGTACAGACCAACAGCGTGTCCCGTATCTTCTTGTGCTGTGTGCGTATGAGTGGCCGCATGATTGCCTGGCAGTTCCCCGAGGCACGGGGGCGTCCATAACAGAGATGGTATCGTGCTGCAAAAGTGGATAGTGGCAGTGTATTGCACATTTCCCTCTCTCCCGTCCCGTGGATAGTGCCAAAGTGCATGATTATAAAGTGAGGCGCATCCATCGTGGTATGAGAAGACGATGATCACGTGTGGAGTTACTTATCATATGCTGCTGCCGGCGGGTTATGCCTTGCTGCACTCTCGAATCCTCGGAATGCGGAAGCGTTTATTTGCCTACTGGAGACGCTAGGAGCGCGTTGCCTTGGGTGATATAAGAACGCAAAACTGCGGTAGCCCGCCTATTATTACCCACAGTGTGTGGTGCTCATTTATCGACCTCGGAAGGATGAAAGTCTGAGTTTGGCCCTGCCGGGACGCGAACCTGCGTTAGCAAGCTCTGCACAGATATCAAAGCGAGCGCTCTACTCGCTGTGCCACATGACCGGTTAATGGTAGAATGCGTGTCTCTTGCTGTGAGACGGTCCAGTGGTCACAGTACGCATGTGACTGAAAACGTGCACTCAACAGTATCGTTTCAGTGTAGAAACACACTCGCTGTATAGATGTGATGTGTTTAGGCGTTGTTCTATTGTCGACAATTAGCCTAAAGTAATCGTGGTAACTGTATGAATAAATTGATATTTTCTATACAGAGATTGTTGTAAAAACGGATTTGGTGTGTCTACGGCGTTCTAAACAAGGAGCTTGTCAATGTATTCATTATAGTGTAGGATGGTTTTGTGTAGACGTGGGACTAGTGCATTTCCACAAATGATCAAAGGTGACTTATAGATTTTTGTAACTCCCCACACGTTTGTAGTTACTTGTCCACATCAACAATTCCCCATAGTCATCTAATGAGAATGAACAGCATACTGGTGACGTTAAATATTGTTTCAGCTGTTACAGGTCTGATCAAGAGACATCCATTGCAAGATAAAGCACAAAACACTTATTGATTTTCACTTCAACATGGAAAAACAATTACCCCAAAAAATTCCCCCTCATAATCCACTGAGAATGAACAACATAATGGTGACATTTAAATGTTGTTCCAGCTGTTTCAGGTCTGGTCAAGAAACATCAATTACAAGATAAAGGACCAAATAATTATTGATTTTCACTTCTTCGTGGAGACAAGACAAAAACATATTGCGTTCAGATGATGACATTGACTGTGGATCGAACTCTTTCAAGTCCTACTCCAGTGGTGATGTCAAATTATGTGTCTTCTAGTGTATATAATCATTTCAGGACTGGTCTTTTTTGTGGCATGCTCATCTACACATGAGTTTGCTCTGCACTTGTTACTTCCAGAAGTGTTTCCACTCTATTGTTATATTTAATCCGTTCTTCACTGTCTAGTCTTTGTAACCATCACTGCTCCAGTTTAGTCAGGGATAAATTGATATTGATGTCCCCTCCCCTCTTTTGTGGAGTCAGTTGTTGAATGACGGTCCAGGCTAGATCCTCATTGGAATGTTGTAATCTTGTGTATTGATCAACCAGTGGCTTGTCTGCGATTTTGTTCTTGATACAAGACCGATGCTCAGAAATCCGTTGCTTGATAGGTCTGATTATCCCACTGTAGATCAAGTTGCATGGGCATATAATGGCATATATCACACATTTACTATCGCAGTTCGTGTGATTCTTGAGGGTCCAATAAAAATCCTTGTATACAAATGTTTTGCTTGTTTTTGTGTACTTACAGGCCACACATTTTCCACAGCTATCATGGCCTACGACTGGAGGCAAATTCCACAGTGTATTGAGTTCTTTGTTTGGTTCTATGTAGGTATGAACCAGGGTATCCCGCAGATTTTTATTTTTCTTGAAGGCGAACATAGGTTTTCGGTCCAGCGTGCCGTTGTTCCTGATAAGGTGCCAATTCTTGTTTATAGAGGCTTTTGTCAAATTACTGAGCGGACTATATGTGGTGACACATACTGTCCGATTAAGGGGACTCTTGTCTTTGGTTGTTAGACAGATCTCTCAGTCTGTGTTGGCTGCTCTCTTTCTCACCATTTTTATAGACTTTTTTGGGTAGTCTCTCTCTGTTAGATGCATTTGTAATTTGTTGGCATGACACTCATACATGTCTCTCTCTGTGCAATTCCTCTGTAGCTGGAGAAATTGGCTGTAGGGTAAATTATATTTAAGTCCTTCGGGGTGGTAACTCGGAAAAGGCAAAAGGGTATTTCTGTCCGTGGGTTTTCTCAATAGTTCAGTCTTGAGACCGTTGCTAGATCTGTAGATGTGCAGATCTAGAAAATCCACTGCTTGATAGTCCCACTCAATCGTAAACCTGATGTGGTCGTTGCGTTTGTTAAGCCATTCATGAACAGCTACAAGATCCTCCTTGGTGCTGACCCAGATCAGTAAAACGTCATCTATGTAACGTCACCATAGCTTGATGTTTGATATATAGAGGTTGTTGTCACTATGTACATGGTCTTCCTCATATTGTGACAGGTAAAGGTTTACAGTACAGAATTGAAGAGAGATATTGGACCTCTGGAGAATGTCTGAGGAGACAGAGGCCCCTGAAAGGGATGGGACGAAGCCAGACAATGGCAAACACACCAGTACAGGAGAGAGTGGGAAGATGGGGGAGAAAAAGAAGGGGATTTATCCGCTAGCTACACGACCAGCTGAAGGGTATACTAATCTGACCTATGTGTCTGGGGGAACTATTTTGGCTGGTCCCAGCACGGCCCTGCCACCACTGTATATTGCACCCCTTGAAGTGTCCACTCATACAGGGGTGAGTGCAAGAGACCTTGAAGTGGCATTGGCCACTACACGTACAGAACTAGCTAGGTTAAGAGCAGCTTGTGAAACAGCATGGGTGACAGAGATTCCGATGTTGCCCCCAGGCTCCCCTCCACTGCCGCCTGTGGATGAGCGGAAGTCTGGTGACTTCCTGTTTAGGATTGACAGTGCCCTGATAAGAGCAGTCCACGTAGAGTGGGAGGAGGAGGCAGATAACCATGGATATATAAATATGGGGTGCCGACGAGGGGATGAGGAGTATTGGAGTGATTTTGAAGACACCGAAGAAGGAGCAGAGGGAGGGACGGAATAAGCACCCATGACCACACCAAGAGTAGAAAGTCAGTGGGACGGGAGATTGAGGGAACGGTTTGGGAGGATAGCATTGGCAAAGAAAAAGGGAAGTGTTGTAAAAGTAGGAAAAGGAAGAACGAAATTACAAATTCCCCTAATTCATAAAGGTGCAGGACAACCTCATTATTTCCCTTGGGCACAAATGGACAAAAGCAATCACCTCAAGGCCCTCCCCCAATCCACTGCAGGTGCAGGAAAATGGATTTATGCTTTTGAAAAACACACTGCAGGGGTGTGCTTCGCCATAGGGGACATCAAGAGTTTGTTGGTAGCAGCAGTGGGAGACCAGGCGGAGACAGTGTGGGTCAAAGCGGGGTACCCAGGAGTAGCACTAAGTAATGATGCCCATGATGGGGTGTCATTTAATAAGATCAGTGTGCGGGTCTGGGATGCAGGGCGGAGGATGTTCCCGAACACCCCTGATTTATAATCGATAATGCAATGCACAATTGGGGACAAGGAAGACGCTGTGCAGTACATTCCTAGGGTTCAAGAGATGTGGAGAGCAGAAATGGGGAGCACCTGGGATCAATCAACGTCTTTGGTTTACTTTAAGGGCCTCCTTCAAACCCCCATGACTGACCCACTGAGCAGTGCACAAGACCGGGCCAATGTACCTACAAAAGAAGATACATCCATACCTCCCACCTTGCACCCTAAGATCAAGCACTGCCCTCCTACTAGTGATTCCAACCTCCAACTCAGCCAGGATGGGAGGATTCACCTTCCCAAACTTGGTCCAACTCTGTGGAACTCACTTCCCCTACACATTCGACACACCCAAGACTACGTGGCCTTCCGCAAAGCTCTAAAAACCTGGCTCTTTCCATAAATCCGATTAAGTCCACTTAAGGCTGCGGATACCCTGCAACCTGTCAATAATTGTTTGACGTGATACCGAGCAATTACACCACTGGACACAACTAATATAGTCACCATGACACAATCAAGAACTGGCCACCATAAATGACAACCGGAGTGTCCTGCATGCGCTTGATATATGACTGCTGACTATCTGCTTCCTGAGTCCACTACTCATGCCTAGCTGCCACCGGTGCCATTTACTCTGAGCACAGCTATCGCGAAATACATTAATGTAATCCGGAACAGTTGACTCATAAGTATAAAACATCCACTCCCGACACTCACCTCTCCTATCACTATTCTCACTCTCTACTCTAAATCAACACACAATAGAGCGCAGCTACAACCCCCGATCAATTCAGCCTAGCTGCTCACATGCGAAAAATTCTCCATGAACACCTCAACACCCTGCTAGAATGCAGCTGTACCCCATGACAAATTGGCCTAGCTGCACACATAAGCATCCTACACAGGCCTAATGCAGCTAGAATCCAGTCCCAGAGACCAACCTCCAGACTGCACACATTCAACTGATCTCTCAATACCACCACACCTAATGTTAGGATGCATCTACCACCAGGAAATCACATCAGCTGCCCACATATTGAGTGCACCCAAGAACCTTATGATTCCCTCTTCTCTGAACTGACCTGGACTACGGTCCCCGAGGGCGTTCAACCCACAAGCGCTTTGAGGTCATACCAATGATGTATAGAACGCTATATAAATGCAAAATAACATAACATAACATTTATTGTAAAAACGGGACTGCCTAAGGAGGTGCAGAAGGAGCTCAATAAGATAGCTGGGGTGGAAGCAAAGGGTTGGCCAGACACTCAGAGTATCATAGTGCACCATTGTAGAAGGATCAAAGAGCGTGAAAAAGAAACCATTCAGAGAAGACAGACAAGGGAAGCAAAACTAGTTCAAAATAAACTAGTGAAAGTAGCAGCGTGTCAGCAGTACCGCCCCCAGAACAAATGGGAGAGGAAGGGTGTGCCTCCGTTGCCACACAAGCAAGGATGACATTGGTATGGGCAGACAACGGACAAGGACAGTGGGGAGGAAACCAGCACTTTTCAGGGCCCCAGTGGCAATGAGGGCCACAATGAGGACAAGATGGGTTCCGAGGGCAGAGAGGAGGGGGATTCAGTGGAGAGGGGCCAATGGGTGGCGGGCAAGGGTAGTGTTGTTCATGCGGGAGGTGGGGGTACTTTTCGAGAGAATGTCGCAGCAGACAGGGAGGACACTATAGTTACAATCAACAAACCTATGGATGTCCCCACCCAGGGAGCCCACAAGGGCCCATTCAGGGGATGTCAATGATCCCATATGAAATACACCAGGCATACACTCAGTTGCCTCCCCATATCCCCGGCCCGTACCACCCACCACCGCAGGAGCAGACAATGCAACCCCACCAGCCCCACTCCAACCAACAGACCACGGAAACAGACATCCCTTCGCTACTGCACCCAACGGAGCAGCAGCACCTTATCAGGGAGTAACAGTGGTGGTGGGAAACCCCTTCTCATTACCGGGGACAGACACCAATCCTGACTAGGACAGCCCAGAGAGAGCACTTGCATGTCCAGTACTGTCAATGACCTTGCACCCAGAAGAGGAACCATTGGTGGGGGAAGAGATAGGAAATAAGCAATTCATCCTCATGGTGAACCCAGGAACGGAGAAGTCATGCATAAGTGAAGGTGACTTCCCGCTATCAGGAAAAACTCTCGACATACAGGGATTCTATGGGGCTGTAGTAACACAAAGGATTTAGACGTCAAGATAGGAGGGAAGGTTGTACGAGCGCCCCTCCTCTACTCTGAAAGCTCCCCTGTCAACTTACTGGGAAGGGACCTGCTTAGCAAACTGAAAATGACAATATCGTTCACAGAGAGAGGGATTGTTTGCGCCACCCCTGGCATGTGCTCCCTCCGAGCAATGCTAGTGATACATGCTGTGGCTAGTGAGATGGTATTGAGGGGGATACCTGTGAACCCAGACATGTTTGTTTATGACATTAGAGTGCCAGCCCGAGCAGTATCCCAGATTACCAGAAGGAATGGGGAGTGCCTGCAGATTTCATTTTCCGACCTGTAGCACTCCCGGAAGTGGTTGCTAGTACAATCTTGTCATTAGACCTAGAGGGTTTGCAGGTGTCCGCCAAGAGGATTGTAGTACTGGGAACCGACCCCCATTGGTGCCAATGGCGTACAGTGCTGTGCATTGACACTGATGTACCTCTGTGAGAACTGACAGATGAGGACCATTTTTAGGATGACAATAATGATGGGGAGATAATCCTTGAAATTTGTATACTCTGTGACTTAATGGTGCAATACTAAAAGGGTCCCCTATTGGCTATTTTTAGCGGGCCACCCACCTTCTGTGAAAGTGATATTCAGTACATTTCACCTCACTTGTGGACTGTAAACCCCCATGATGTTGGGAAGTTAAAAGAAGTAACACCAGTAAAGTTAACACTCAAACCAGGAGCAATACTCCCGAGGGTCAAGCAATAACCCCTGTCCATAGAAGCAGAGGAGGGAATTCAGGAAACATTACAGGCCCTATTACAGCAAGAGATTATAGTGCCTTATATCTCACCATGCAACACAGCTATCTATCCTATCAAAAAAGCAACGGGGCAGTTGGAGGATTATCCAGCGTTTACGAATCCTTAATGACATTGTACAGAAAGAGGTTCCTCTTGTCCTGTAACGCTCACTTGATTCCCACAGAGGCGTGGGTCTTGGCAGGAAGCTGTCTGTGACTCGAAAAGTGATGTGCAGGACTCGATTGGCTTCTGGGGTCGAACCTCTTCGCACTGTGTGTCGGACTCGAAGAGTGAGGTTTCTGCAGGTGAAAGAATATGGGGGTTAATGGTCTGGGTTGTTGAATGTCCCTCTCTCTCTCTCTCTCTCCCCAGCTTTTTCGTAGAGCCCCCAGGTCAATGTGCTCACCTTATATAGGTGAATGCTGGGCTCTCCATCTGCGTCTGGTGCAGGGTGCCGTTGCCAGTTCCTTCACTGGTGAAACACAGGCCTCCTGAATTCAGAGGATGGTTACCGTCGTTATCTGCACGAGCGGTGAGTTTCTGGACACCTTTTGTCTTTATAGTCTTTACATGCGTGGCACGTTTATATGCAGACTCTGTATGATGCCTTTCCCTTATGTATTGCAGGGCTCTTGAGATGAAAGATGAAGTGAAGCGCTTGGAAGTTCGTAAGTATGGCAAGCGCTCTAGCTGTCTCTTTGCTTGCAGCGTAGTTCGTGTTAAAGAGACGCCGGAGAATTCGCAGGCGTTTTATTGCGACGAGCGTGATGGACGTAAGTAAATACCTGCTTAATGTCTTTTCTTTTGCCTTTCAGATGTTGGGTTGCAGGGCCAGAGTCCGCGGAATGCCAGTAAGTTGTTAACGATACTTTGTCTTCACAGGCGGCGATGCAGAACGAAGAAATCCGGAATTCACAGCGTGCCGGTAAGTATGGCAATGCTTTTGTTCTTGCAGGTGGAGATGCGGCGTGAAGAAGCGGCCGCAGCCGATGGATCAGGTAAGTAAGAACTGCGTGTAAAGTTCGCCTTGCTAACCTGTTGGTTTTCTGTTCTTTGCAGGTGCTGATGATGTCTGGATACTGAAATGGTAAGTAGGATTCTTGCAGGTCCAGGATCGGAAGAAGAAAGGCCGGAGCAGACTCGGTGAGCGTTCTGCTGCAGATGCAGAATAACACGAAGCACGCTTCATCTATCGGGTGTGGTTTAAATAGCCTTGGAGTGATGAGGCGTCTTCTTCCACGGCCCCCCCTAGGTAAGAAAAGAGTTCCAGTTTCCAGAGGAGTTCCAGTGCTGTATCCAGGGAGTGGAGCTACCCCACCCAGGTAAGAAAGTAGTTCCTGTTCTCAGATGGCTTCTAAGTGGCTGGTAAGTAAGCAGCATGGTCTGCTGCAGGTAAGTCCACCCAAGCATCTTCACACCTATTATGAGCCCGGCGCTTCCAGTGCCAGGACCAATGGTTTTGATGAGCCTGGTGCCACCGGCGCCAGGACAAGGTCCAAAAGGTCCCAGTGGGGACCGGCTGGTGCTTAGGATTAGGGTTAGGGGCCTGCTTCCAAGGACGTTGGGCTGGTCCTGGCTCCTTGGAAGCAGTGATCATGACATGTCCCTAACCCGGCCTCCATTTTGTGCAGCGTTCCCAAACATGCCACCCATTTCACTGTGGTACACTTGAAGAATGCATTCTTCTCAGTGCCCCTTGACCCAGAATCACAGTATCTATGGCATTCACCCTGGGAGGAAAGTGTTATGAACACCATCACTTGCCCCAGGGGTACTGTGAAAGCCCCAGTATTTTCAATAGAATACTGCATGAAGATCTAGGTAACATTCAGGGGCCCAGCACAATCCTTCAATTCGTAGATGACCCACTGGTCTGCAGCGACAGCGAGCAGAGCTGTCAAAGGGACTCTATTGTACTACTCCAACTGCTAGCATATAAAGGGTACAAGGTGGATAAGAAAAAGCTCCAGTACTGTTTGCTGGAGGTGCTCTACCGAGGGCAACTCATCTCCAAACATGGCAAGAGAATAATTCCAGACAGTGCAGCTGCGGTGCTTGTCACTCCCAAACCAATAAGAGTGAAAGACATGCAAACATTCTTGGGGCTCTGTAACTACTGTAGGGCTGGATTTTAGACTATGCAGCGTACACAAGGCTGCCCCTGCAAGGCCTCAAGGAGGCACAGAAAGAGGGAAATCCAATTCAGTGGACAACAGAGATGATAACTAGCTTTAATGATCTAAAGGAAGTGATTTCAACAGCTCCGGTTCTAGCCACCCCAGATTACACACAGGAATCGTACCTCTTATCCCACTCAAACGGCACCCTCATGACAGCGGTGCTAACACAGAAGAGTTTCATGGGACACAAGCCTTTGGCTTACTACAGTGGCACACTCGATTCTGTCATGTAGGGACAGTTCGCTCGAGAACAAGCTCTATCTGGCACAGCTTTTGCCATTGAAAAGACTTCTGCTATTGTCATGGGGTGCTCAATAACATTGTATGCTGAGCACTCACTGTTTGCAATATTAGAGTGATCTAAATCCACCCTCAACACACAGAGGGCATCTGCATACGAAATCATCTTGTCTAGCCCCCATATCCATGTGGTGCAGTGTAGAACAGTAAATCCTGCCGCATACCGCACAGAGTCATGCACTGCAGAGGATATGCAACAACAAAATTGTGCAAAATATGAAGGGGAAGGTGACAACATCCCCAAAGCTAAAGGTAGCGCCTTAGCTGAAGGGGAGAGATTTTTTTCGTTGATGGGTCAGCATCCATTGACCAGGGCACAGGTGAAAAACATGTTAGGGCAGCAGTGGCACGACGATAAGAGGGGGAATATGAAACACTCATAATGAAAATATTTCCATACAGGCAGCAGAACTTGTTGCACTAATAGAGGCCCTGCAGGAACTTTACCGCACCCTGTGGGCCCCTTCCGCGAGCTGCACATTGACTATGCAGTTATGCGAGAAAGGTGCAATGGGGCACGATATCTGATCGTGGTGGTGTGTCCATTTACCCAGTGGGTCGAAGCTGGCCCCTGTGCCCACCCTGATGCCAAGTGTACTGCAACATTTCTTTTCAGAGAGGTTTCCCCCTGTTGGGGAGTGTGTGATGTCCTACAATCAGACAATGGGACTCATTTTTTCAATGAGCTATTCAAAGAGGTAACTCCTCTATTCGGGATCAAACACAAAATGTGCTCCATTTACCACCCGCAAGCAAACGGATAGGTGAAGGAAATAAATGGTCTGCTTAAAAGTAGACTTTCTAAACTATGCAACATCCTAAAGAAGAATTGGGTATACTGCCTACCCCTGGCACTGTTCCAGTTGTGCACACAGCCCAGTAAGGACCACCACCTGTCCCCCATGAGATAGTGACTAACTGACGCATACAAACACTGCTGTCACCAGTAAGAAGAGAATCAGATGCTCATAGAGCTACCACAATCCTGGGTGAAGAGTTCAAGCAGTAACTAACACAACTTACACGCGCGATCTGATGTATTTCGAAACAAATCGGACCACCCTACACAGAAGACAGAGAAACTACAACAACCTCCCTGATTGACAGCACCACAGCCCAACCCTTGTTGCCCGGGGAATGGATGTATGTCAGAAGTTTCATCCGAAAATGGAACTCACCCAGGTTCCATGGACCCTATGAGGTGGTGTTTTCCACACCTATTAAAGTAAAGGTAAAGGGGCTGAGATATTGGATATTCCTCTTTGCCATTCATAGGGCACCACAAAACACCATACCAGACACCCAGACTGAAAACAACAATGCTACCTGAACACAGTAGCTCCTCCCTGACCATAAATGCGCTTGTTAAAATCAATATAGTACATGCATTGCTGCTAGAGCATAACCTAAACAAACTGAAACCCTCTCTCTCTCTCTCTCTCTCTCTCTGCCCTTCTCTCCCTCTCCCTCTCTCTCTCTTGCTCCCTCCCTCCCTCAATCTTCTCCACCTCCCTTACCGCGTTCCCCTTTTTACCCGCCCCATTTTTTTCCCTCTTTCTGCAGGTGCAACAATGATGGAGATGGAACCATAAAGAGATTCTTCAAATGCAGATAGCAGTAGGAGTAGAACTAGTTTCACTAGATCCTACAGCTACGACTGTGGGCTCCACTTTACAGATATTTTGTTTACCATGTTCGCATTGGGAATTTATTGGGGGATGTCTTTTATCTGGGCTGGCAATCTAAAATAATGGTGGGGTAAATGGACTTTGGATGGACACATATGGACCTGGAATGGGAGCACACCCTTGAACCTCACAAGCCTACATCGAAACAAGATATAATTGTTCCTAAATAATACTTTATCACACTGAAACATCACTGAAGTGCCACCCATTGCCTCAAGTTACATCCTTACACACTCCCTGATGAACAAAATCCAGAGGCCTACCTCTTTCCCTGATACAATGAGAAATTCCAGCCCACACTTGATCCCGAATGAAAGGATGAGTGAAAGTACATCAGTAATGGCAGTTGAAGTACCCTCCATGTCAACAAATGAAACAATGAATAATGGCACCAATGCCACCTGTAGTGGTTCCCGATCCAAAATATCAAGACTTGACAGGTGCACACCTAGCTATATATAAAAATCAGATAATAATAACTAAATTAGTGAGGTGTAGAGGAGAGTAACACACCACCAGCACGGTGGTGCAGAGAACTACGTACAGAGAAATAAAAGTGTCCACGGTCTGTGGATCACTCGCGTCCCCTGCACACTCAAAGGATTGTACTGAGACAAACAATAGATAGATTAGGTTAAAATAAAGAGTTGATAAACTGGTTAGGAAATATTATAAACCGCTGTTAATTAATTGTGCTAGATTATATGGAATCTCAGGGAATCATAAACTTACTTATAAGGTTGATTCTTAGAGGTACTTACTCTTGGACAATTCAAGAATAAAATAATATATTCGAAATAATTTTAATATAGTGTGAATTTCATGGAGCAAACAACGAAAGGGAAAACATTTCAGCTGTCAATACTAAGTCAGCAATATTAATTTCACATTGTCACAGTGAAATCAAAGCCGATTATTCATAATAAAAACTCAACGCGTTTCGGAAATACAATTTCCTTCATCAGGAGTGGTTATTTGTGAATGTGTTCAATATAATCTGTGTTCCAAATTTCAGATATCTGTTGGTAATAAAACACATAAGAAAATCTTAGAATCCACTTATCGAACTAGTATGCTTATATTAAAACAATTCACTTAATGAATGTGAAAAAGTGACTATACCTGACATAGGTACCCCAATGCTTAACCACTTATGGATAATAATCCAGTTTCTTACACGAAGAATTAACCTGTGAATAACCCAGAGAGTTCATGAGTAACCATATTGATGGTTTTCTAACAGTTGTAAATTAAGAGTGTCATCAAGTTGTAGATTAAGAATGTCATCAAACAAAGAAGAACCTACCTCTATGAAAGAAGTCGGTTTGTGTGTGCTCAGGTCAAAACACACCAATCAGTGAGGAATCCTTTGTAGTTTAATTAGATCTTCTAGTTTGATCAGTAAAGTCTTCAACGTTAGTAATAAGTACACGACAGTTGCTGAACTACCATCTGATTGAAAAATAAGCAGACATCACCATTTTAGTAAAGGGTATGTATTAGTTATGGATGCTAATAACGGGTTAGCTATTCCTATGCAATAAAGATAGTGATCTCCAATTAAAGTCGAAATGGTAAAACTGCCTGTTGGCCATTATCTTGCAACACTCCTGCTGAAGGAGAGTGTCCAGGTAATACGGATTCCTGAGAGTCTGCTGTGTCGGTCGTGGACTCGTGATGCCACATAATGTTACATGCGTTTGCTTCACTATGGTAAAAACAACGTCTAAAGTTGCGTAATAACAGATATTTCTCATAGGAAGTCAAGGTGAAAAACACCAGTATCTATATATATCTATGCTGTGTCTGTCGTAGACTCGTGATGTCACATAATGTTACATGCGTCTGCTTCACTATGTTAACAACAGCGTCTAAAATGGCGTAATAACAGAAATAGCTCGTAGGAAGTCAAGGTGACAAACATCAGTATCTATAGAGCGACTGTAAGTGTCATTCCCAAATAGGCCACAGCGTGAGTTCATTTTTAACTGTTGAATCTTTACTAAATGTAAGAACAAAAGGGAAATATCTTTTTTCATTATTTAAACCCTATGCCCGCTTTTGTTGTATTGCATTGGCAAACTGAGTATTTAAAGTCAAAACGGGTGTTCATAAAACATCAGTCACCCGAGAGGTAGATGAAGTGCAATGAGTATTTAAAGTCAAAACAGGTGTTCAAAGAACATCAGTAACCTGAGGGATAGATGAAGTCTGGACTTCAATTATAAAGCGACTTACTTGCGAACTCGAACTGTTGTGTGTCGGTATGGAAAGAAGGCAGCCATTAACGTTGAACGGTTGGTCGCCGGCGCCAACTACATTATTTGTATGATGACGTGTTGGTACCGTGTGCATGATGACTTCAGATGTAAACATCTGACGTCATCACGTTTCTCGTCATAAACACTCATACAAAATGGATGAGCATAGTCTCATGTCTTCGGAAAAAATGGTAAGTAAATGATCTGATCGCACCACAGTTTGCATCAGTAAATCGGGAGACAGATGAGAGTGTCTTTCTGGGATATTAACTGGAATAGCTACACATATGTGCAATAAGAAACCAAGATGGAAACGAACGTTCCGAAAAGTATAAGATGGAACAATAGGTATGCATATGGGGCCCCTATGCTTACAATCTCTCTAAGCAATTTCATAATCTGTGGAACAATTATTAATTTGTAGTGTTAACAGTCAGTGCATTACAATAAAGTTTCCATGGGCATCTTTCTACGTTGAATCAGTATAATCTCTCTATCCACATAAAAGCATAGTCCACTGACCACCAATCCGGTTTATACAACTCTTCTTGCAAAAATGCCTATGGGTTTTCACAGACTTCCATCAATAAATGGGATACAATGTTATACAATAAGAAGACTTTAGTGAATCCGTTATACAAATATTGAGTGCATATCTGTGAAAATAACAGAACTCAATGTATTATGTCAATCACATCACCATTTGTGTCTATTTCAAGTTGGTTATTATCACAGTACTAAAGTCACATAAAAACTTTGCCGAAAAAATATATGCTCATTATAGTCAATCTCTGAAGGCATTGTGAATCTCAATGAGGCTCAGAGAGTGCTCATGCAGGGTCAAAATACCCAAAAGATTTAACTATGAGTCTTGCTCAAAATGTAGTTTATCACTATGTTGTAGTGTATTTAAAATGTTGAGCATCCAATGATAGTACCACTATATTTCCATGCGAGGTAAACCTCCATTGATAGTAAATATAGTAAATTTAGGTGATGGTCGATTCCTAGATTCCTAATTTATATATTAAGCTTTCTACAAAAATGGTACGCATCTTTGACACCAAGTTTTACAGAATCGGTCCCACATAGATTCAGGAGAATTCTAAGAGGGATTGAAGTAAAAAGAAAAACTAAAGAAAGGGACCCAGATGAAAGTCTTCATTCATGCCATGGGGACTCATACTGTCTAGCTTATCAATCCAGTATAGTTCTCTTTGGTCAATCTTTTGAGAATGATTACCGTCCCTTGGTTCTCAAAGAACTACTTCCAAAATCTGAAAGCGGAGTTGGGCTACAGAGTGTTTCTTCTCCGTAAAATGTCTGGCCACAGGTGATGGCAAGTTGTGAGTTCTGATGTTACTTTTATGTTCATTAAGTCTATCTTTCATTTTCCTTACAGTTTGTCTCACTTAATAAATTCCGCAGGGGCAGTTAAGGTCATACACAACAGATTTAGTATCACACGTGGCATAATGTTTCAATTTAATTTTGGCACCTGTTCGTGGATGTCTCACGTAGTCAACTTTGGTGATATTGTTGCAGTTATAACAGTGTAGACATGGGAAAGTTCCTGATTTCTTGATTTGTAAAGTAGTTTGGCGAAATTCTCGCATCCGTTCAGCTTTAAGCAGTTGATCCCTAAAATTTCGGCCTCGTTTATAGGCTATTAATGGTGGTTCTGGAAAAAGTTTTTGTAGTTGTGGATTCATTTGGATGATCCTCCAGTTTTTCTGTATTAGTCTGGTTATATGATGGCTCTGACTTGAATATTGCAAAGTGTAGAGGAATGGTATTTCTTTAGGTTCTGGAAGTTTGTTCAGTAATTCCATTTGAGTCTTCAATGTGGCTCTGTTTCTAGCTGTGGTAATAATCTCTTCCGGGTAACCTCTTTCACGATATTTTTTCAGCTAATTCATCCATCTCCAAGACTAGTGTGGATTTGACTGATGTAATTCTTTTAGCACGAAGAAATTAGCTGTAAGGTAGATTATTGCGTAGATGTCTAGGATGATGGCTCCGATAATGTAAAGTGTTATTCACATCTGTGGGTTTTGAATATAAGTTTGTCACAATTACTCCTCCTTTATTCTCCAATTCTACATCAAGAAAATGGATTTTGGGGTTTCCAGTTTCCATCGTGAACTGTACCTTGTCGTTAGCTGAGTTGATGTATGTCAAAAAGCTTTGCAAAAGTTCTTCATCGCCTCTCCAAATCAAGAATACATCGTCGATGTATCTCATCCAACAGATGAGATTGCTTTTCCATCTTGGGTTTGCAATAATATATTCACTTTCCAGATGATGGATAAATAGGTTGGCATAGGCCGGGGCCATTGCCGAACCCATTGAGGTCCCTGATGCTTGCAAGTAAAATTGATTGTTAAATCTAAAGTAATTATTGTGTAAGATGATTTTTGTAAATTGACAAAATAAACATCCTCTCAGCTCTACAGTTAGGTTCTTGTACTAATGCCCATTCTAATGCTTCGATCCCTTTGTCATGAGGAATAGATGTATATAAGCTTTGAACATCCATTGTGACCAATAGATCATTGGGCTCCAAGTTCTTTACATTTTGTAGGATGTTAATAAAATGAGTAGTATCACGTACTTTTGGACAATGGGTTGCAGGACCCGATCCACATAAATGGCCAATGGGTGGAATATACTATTGGTTCCAGAAACAATGGGTCTAAGTGGTGGTCTTGGCAATTGCTTATGAATCTTAGGTAAGCCGTAGAATACGGGTATGATGGGATTTGTTTTGAAAAGGAATTTTTTTGTTTTTTCTGTGATCCAAATGTTGTCTGCTGCTTCCTCTAACACGGAATTAATCAATGTAGAGATCCTCAATGTTGGGTCCTCATCAATCGGTATGTACGTGTTTTTATCATCCAGCAATGCCATACATTGTTCATTGTAAAAAGTTGTGTCCATTATGACGATAGCTCCACCTTTATCGGTTGGTTTTAGGGTTAATGTACTATCGTCAGATAATTCTTTAATTAGTTTACTTTGGTGTTGTGTGATGTTGTATTTCCTATTTTTATTATAATTGATAGTTTTGAGTTGGTTCAACATCTGTGTTTCAAATAGTTTCAAAGTAGTATTCTGTTGTTTGGTTTGTTTTTGGACCTTAGCTTTCTTTGTCCCTCTGCGAGTGGTCCTTTGTCTAAAAAACTGTGGGGTGTGGCTACTGATGTTGATGCTGTTTGAGAAGTGTGCAATACAAGACTAATGAGAAAGAGGCGTCTCAAAGTTTTCTTTGATGTACAACCGCCCATGAGTAGCCTTTCAGACACCGATTTCTTAGAGATCAAACCTAAATGTAACTTTGATCCACCAATCCAGAATACTACTTTGAAACTATTTGAAAACTGTAAGGAAAATGAAAGATAGACTTAATGAACATAAAAGTAACATCAGAACTCACAACTTGCGATCACCTGTGGCCAGACATTTTACAGAGAAGAAACACTCTGTAGCCCAACTCCGCTTTCAGATTTTGGAAGTAGTTCTTCGAGCACCAAGGGGCGGTAATCATTCCCAAAAGATTGACCAAAGAGAACTATACTGGATTGATAAGCTAGACAGTATGAGTCCCCATGGCATGAATGAAGACTTTCATCTGGGTTCCTTTCTTTAGTTTTTCTTTTTACTTCAATCCCTCTTAGAATTCTCCTGAATCTATGTGGGACCGATTCTGTAAAACTTGGTGTCGAAGATGCGTACCATTTTTGTAGAAAGCTTAATATATTAATTAGGAATCTAGGAATTGACCATCACCTAAATTTACTATATTTACTATCAATTGAGGTTTACCTCGCATGGAAGTATAGTGGTACTATCATTGGATGCTCAACATCTTAAATACACTACGACATAGTGATAAACTAATTTTTGAGCAAGACTCATAGTTAAATCTTTTGGGTATTTTGACCTTGCATGAGCACTTCCTGAGCCTCATTGAGATTCACAATGCCTTCAGAGATTTACTATAATGAGCATATATTTTTTCGGCAAAGTTTTTATGTGACTTTAGTACTGTGATACTAACCAACTTGAAATAGACACAAATGGTGATGTGATTGACATAATACATTGAGTTCTGTTATTTTCACAGATATGCACTCAATATTTGTATAACGGATTCACTAAGGTCTTCTTATTGTATAACATCGTATCCCATTTATTGATGGAAGTCTGTGAAAACCCATAGGCATTTTTGCGAGAAGAGTTGTATAAACCGGATTGGTGGTCAGTGTACTATGCTTTTAAGTGGATAGAGAGATTATACTGATTCAACATAGAAAGATGCCCATGGAAACTTTATTGTAATGCACTGACTGTTAACACTACAAATTAATAATTGTTCCACAGATTATGAAATTGCTTAGAGAGATTGTAAGCATAGGTGCCCCATTTGCATACATATTATTCCATCTTATACTTTTCGGAATTTTCGTTTCCATCTTGGTTTCTTATTGCACATATGTGTAGCTATTCCGGTTAATATCCCAGAAAGTCACTCTCATCTGTCTCCCGATTTACTGATGCAAACTGTGGTGCGTTCAGATCATTTACTTACCATTCTTTCCGAAGACATGAGACTATGCTCATCCATTTTGTATGAGTGTTTATGACGAGAAACGTGATGACGTCAGATGTTTACATCTGATGTCATCATGCACACGGTACCAACACGTCATCATACAAATAATATAGTTGGCGCCGGCGACCAACCGTGCAACGTTAATGGCTGCCTTCTTTCTATACCGAAACACAACAGTTTGAGTTCGCAAGTAAGTCGCTTTATAATTGAAGTCCAGACTTCATCTATCCCTCGGGTTACTGATGTTCTATCAACACCTGTTTTGACTTTAAATACTCATTCTACTTCATCTACCTCTCGGGTGACTGATGTTTTATGAACACCTGTTTTGACTTTAAATACTCAGTTTGCCAATGCAATACGACACAAGCGCACATAGGGTTTAAATAATAAAAAAAGATATTTCCCTTTTGTTCTTAAATTTAGTAAAGATTCAACAGTTAAAAATGAACTCATGCTGTGGCCTATTTGGGAATGACACTTACAGTCGCTCTATAGATACTGATGTTTGTCACCTTGACTTCCTACGAGCTATTTCTGTTATTACGCCATTTTAGACGCTGTTGTTAACATAGTGAAGCAGACGCATGTAACATTATGTGACATCACGGGTCTACAACAGACACAGCATAGATATATATAGATTCTGGTGTTTTTGACCTTGACTTCCTATGAGCAATATCTGTTATTACGCCACTTTAGACGTTGTTTTTAACATAGTGAAGCAAACGCATGTAACATTATGTGGCATCATGAGTCCACGACCGACACAGCAGACTCTCAGGAATCCGTATTACCTGGACACTCTCCTTCAGCAGGAGTGTTGCAAGATAATGGCCAACAGGCAGTTTTACCATTTCGACTTTAATTGGAGATCGCTATCCTTATCGCATAGGAATAGCTAATTTTTTATTAGCATCCAAAACTAATACATACCCTTTACTAAAACGGTGATGTCTACTTATTTTTCAATCAGATGGTAGTTCAGCAACTGTCGTGTACTTATTACTAACGTTGAAGACTTTACTGATCAAACTAGAAGATCTAATTAAACTACAAAGGATTCCTCACTGATTGGTGCGTTTTGACCTGAGCACACACAAACCGACTTCTTTCATAGAGGTAGGTTCTTCTTTGTTTGATGACATTCTTAATCTACAAATTGATGGCACTCTTAATTTACAACTGTTAGAAAACCATCAATATGGTTACTCATGAACTCTCTGGGTTATTCACAGGTTAATTCTTCGTGTAAGAAACTGGATTATTATCCATAAGTGGTTAAGCAGTGGGGTACCTATGTCAGGTATAGTCACTTTTTCACATTAATTTCGTGTAATTGTTTTAATATAAGCATACTAGTTCGATAAGTGGATTCTAAGATTTTCTTATGTGTTTTATTACCAACAGATATCTGAAATTTGGAACACAGATTATATTGAACACATTCACAAATAACCACTCCTGATGAAGGAAATTGTATTTCCGAAACGCGTTGATTTTTTATTATGAATAATCGGCTTTGATTTCACTGTGACAATATGAAATGAATATTGTTGACTTAGTATTGACAGCTGAAATGTTTCCCCTTTCGTTGTTTGCTCCATGAAATTCGCACTATATTAAAATTATTTCGAATATATTATTTGATTCTTGAATTGTCCAAGAGTAAGTACCTCTAAGAATCAATCTTATAAGTAAGTTTTGTGATTCCCTGAGATTCCATATATTCTAGCACAATTAATTAACTGCGGTTTATAATATTTCCTAACCAGTTTATCAACTCTTTATTTTAACCTAATCTATCTATTGTTTGTCTTAGTACAATCCTTTGAGTGTGCAGGGGACGCGAGTGATCCACAGACCGTGGACACTTTTACTTCTCTTCCCGATCCACAATATGCAATAGTATAATGTTTGAATTACTAATGCCAAGTGTTAAACGTAACAGAACCATAGATGTAATATTGGTGGGGAGAAAGCCCACTTTGCGCAGTGACAGAAGGAGAGGGCAAACACGCCAACATAAATATGATGCATATCTTGGCTTAGGATTAGATGCAGTGGAAGACCTTCATCATCCCGAGCACTCGAACAGTTGGTACTCCGACATGGGTGCAATGGGGATGAGAACGACTAAAGGGAGATGGTACGTTTGTTCCTTAATACCGCACGCATCTGGGGTACCCAATGTCTTTGTTCTGCAAGAGGTACCCTTAAGAGAGACACAATGTCTAATTCATCTTGCACTATGTAGGATCAAAGGCACTTTCCAGGCACGCAACGTCTGTCTACAACTTGTAGAGCCAGAGAACTGAAAATGCAGGACGACTTCTACCAACCCCAACTGTTTCAAGGAAGTGCAACTGGCCATACAAGGGGCAAAGTATACGGACAGTAAGTGGCAGGAGACAACTCTTGTATGCAAAGAAGAAGGACTTGTCGGATATCCAGAAAAAAACGTTACCCCTCGTAGAACAAATATGGACAAAGCATGTTGCAAAACTGACATGGATCACAGCAATCGAAAAGCCAGTGAAGGTGCACCAAGGAGAAAGCTACAAACTATGTTTTTACAGCGAAGGAACTGTCTCGTTGGGATCAAACACATGATGTAACCGAACAATACTCATTCCAGATCTCCACTACAGCGCTGATGGTCTATTACTGGGTCTGCGGCCAGAAGGCGTACTTACCCCTCCTGCCATCTTGGAGGGGCTAGTGTTCGCTTGCAACGCTGCACTCGGCCCTGCTTGTAGTACCAGAAGAACACCTAAAGGGGTGACCCTTGGCCAAAGAAGAGCAGACAGTGCCCCTAACCACAGAAGTAATGCCCACTATGCCACCTCCCGACCTCTGCATCCTTCCTGAAAAAGAGCGCCACGATCAGCTGAAAAGAAAGAGGCAGTCTTCAAACTACTTGTCTCAAGACTCATCCGACCTGCTTGCACAAATACCAGATGAATATAAGCTCTATAATTCAGCAGAGACATTTTTTGTATCCTTAATACCCAGCATCCAGACACGAGCAAATGCAAAATGGCTCCAAATCGTTAGTTTGGGAGCTGATGCAGCTGGAAAACAATACTGAACAAGGGTTCAATGTCATAAAAGTAGAATGAAGGGCCCTGAGACTAATGATTGTGCAAAGTAGGTACGTGTTGGACCTCCTGACAGCTCTGGTGGGTGGTGTTTGCAAAAAGATCGGGAGTTTATGTTGCACGTTCGTAACTTCTGAAGACGCCGAAAATGGGACACTATCACACGTCATCTCAGCAGTGCATGAACTAGGGGTGAAAATAAAAAATGAAGCTGGGGTCCAGGAAGAAGATTGGTTCGCCATAGCCTTCTGCTGGGTCCCATCATGGCTCGGAACATTGGTAAAGATGCTGTTCCCTATCATCGTGGTTATCCTCGTGATCTTTTGCACTTGCCAATTGGGTCTCCAGTGTTGTGCCAAAGCAGTACCTAATAGTGCAATGATGATAGTGACTATTGGGAGAAGTAATAATAAAGTACCTCATGATACACAAGAAGTAGAGATCCACACTGAGCTGAACGATGGCCCCAAATACCACATGGCCCCCCTCCCTCTTGGTGACAAGGTGGAAACTCTGTACCACACAACCATTGTACCTCCCCCGGAACCCAAAAATTACAAAGAAATATGGGTGGATTTAGCAGGGGATGGGGGATGCATATACATGACCTGCACACCTAAACAGTATGCACAGCTGGGGAAACTTTAAGAAGTGTATGCAGAGCATGGATGCCCATAAAGGGAACACCTGCATGGGATGAAGCAGAAAGGCGCGAGAATGAGCGGAAGTATGGGGCGGAGAATTTGTTATTATAGTAGTAATGAATGGGGGGAATGTTGGGATTGAAATGAGCCGATTCCACCACCCTAGGCGCTTCCAAGTATGGCAAACACCATATGAGGTGATAAAATGGAACCGCAAAACATGCTGGTCAACGGTCATTGGTTTCCTTTCTAAAATTGCATGATCACCTTTTAACTTTAGGGTAACTTCAACAGGTATGATTAGGATGAGTCCATCAGATTTGGAAACAGTATGTCCTGTGGTGGTCTGGACAACTGGATGTTCCATCTGGCAAAGTACCCCACCTTTACAAACATTACATTGACTCCCCGGGGAACAAAGATTTAATCTAAATATGATGCACATGACACACAGAGCACACTGGTCAAACACCACAGCAGAACAAGCTTGCGTTCACCTCCACGCATCTAGCAACTGCCGCTGGACTATTGCCTGCAGTACAGTTGAGGCTGCTAAGGATAGCATATGAGGGGTTTTACAGGAACGATCTAGGTTGATATTGAGTATGATATTGAACTCCCCGCCCACACCATGGAAACATCCGCTGCTCTAGCTACTAAAGCCACCGATTCTCCATAAAAATCTGGATCATCTAAATTCGGTCCGTGTGTGTTTATTAACACAATATCATTCCCTTCCCGCTCGCCCCATACAATGATATACCACCCCTGTGCATTGATACATGATTCTGTGAATTGAAATGCAAGAGAATGGTGTATCAAGGTGAGTACCCCTTGGGCCTGGGACCAACATTCTGTATAATATCTACAATTACTCCACTTCCTGCAAAAGGCCCTATGAATATCCCCAAGTTCACAAGTCTTTTGCAAAAACAGTACTTTGGGAGCGGGTCAATCTATGTACGCTAGCAGTTTCCTAGCCTTAACAGGGTTGTTCAGTCCCCGGACGATCGACATCAGCAATGCGATTGCCTCCACCATGACCTCTGGCATTGTGTAAGACATAGAGAATAGTATGCCTGTATGGCCCACCAACCCGTTCGATCAACCATTGTGTTACAGAACTCCAACTGTCTGCCAAAAACGTCTGAACAACATTTTCTAAACATGTTCCCCCTTACCTACCTGCTCCCCCATCCCTCACTAGCAACCCCAACCTGAAAGTGGCACTCCCCAACACCCAAAACATGAAATTCAAGGAAGGTGAAATGAGCAACAACTAAGCTTGATGTCCCACAGGATGTAACTCAAAAGTCAACATAATATATTTGGTCCCAGCTACCGCCTTGTCACATAAAAATAGTAGACCCTTATATTCTTAGTAGCTAGCAATTTATAGGGCCTGGTCATAAAGCACTCAGGTGATGTCATGAGATAGAGTAAGAGAGGTCTTGGGGAGTTTCAGCAGGATAGCAGCTACAATGTAGAATCGTGCCTTGGAGGGTGTCTCGAAGAAATTAGCTAGACCTCCATGTTGTATACAGAGCTTATCTGGAAACAACATGGCGTATGGGACATGTCGCTCGTGCAGCAAGCACTTGATCAGATCAAAAGTCTTCTGGGCAGACTGGGCACCAGCTAAATAATTGTGTAGATAAACACATTGCTGGCCTCAAATTGTAGCTTGCCATGTTCTCTTGCTACTTTTAGGATCAGGTCTTTATCCATATAGTTTAACAGTCTCGCTATAATCGTGCGTGGCAGCACACCTGGTTTACACATATGGGCCATCTCTTGATGCGCTTGTTCCACAAGGAACTGCAACAAAAACTGCGGGTTACCCAGGATCGATCTCAAGAGGTCCTTCACAAATTGCTCCGTAGCACCCTTAGAGGCACCCTCGGGTATTCCTACTACACAGATATTATTCTGCTTTGACCTCAACTCCAAGTTATAACATTTTAGCTGGATCGCCTTTTTTAAGCATCCAACCTCTGACTCCTGCTGCTCGATTCTGTCTTTCAGGCCACTGATTCTTGTCTCAGCCTGCGTTTTGCTGCCAATTTCTTTATCCAACTTAGTTTGTAAGGAGTTGATATTGGCCACAATGTCATTGATCTTGGAGTTCATCGCCACAAACCTGTTTTGCATTGCCATCATGATTGAATCTAAATGATTCAAATACCCAATTGTACTCCCAGAACTGCCACATGCTAATGCCATCTCAAGAGGTTCCTTAGAGGGATTGCTAGTATAGGAATCCATAGGGCCCCTCTTCTTCCCCGCTCCTCTCATCATAGCATGGTGATGTTTCATTAGGATGACAGTGTCACACCTCCAGAGCAGCGTCAAGGGCCCTCGAGTTGCTGGCCAGAAGGCGGCTCACACCCCCAGATAATGGTTATGGTGGCAGGCAGTACAAAGCCCCTGCTGGGCATCAGTGTTGTCAGTGGGGGCCCTCTGCAGAACGCGCACCTACCCAGACAACAGCAGGTACTCCAACCACTTACCAAATGACAGGGAGGGCTCTCAGAAAAGATCTGTGCCTCTAGAGTAGATGCACAGGGGGCACCCCTATGCAGTACGGAGAGGATATGAGTGTCCGCCTCTCATCTAATCATGTGCAGCAGCCGGAAGATCTTCCACCATGATGCGCATCACAGTATGACAGGCAAGCCATTAATGTAGCTCTAGCACCACCCACACACGCCTCTCAATGACAAAGTGTCCTCACCCAGAGGGGACACCCATTCAGCTTTCCAGCCACAGGCCGCCTCTCTGGTACAGGGTCCAAGGCACATGCACGGCCCACCAGCCGTCTCAAGCAAAAAGGTCATGCCCCCTGGCCAAGGGAAATCATAGGCGCTCTCAGTGCTGTTCACGGCCACGGGACCCAATGCACTCGTCCGCTCTCAGATGTCGGAGGTAATCTTGCAGCACGGCGAGTGATACCGGGCCCGGCAATGCACTCCACATTGCCCCCAAGCATTGTAGGGCTAAAAAAGGTAACCTGGTGAACCACAGTGCTCGGATCAGGAGAATCAAATTCAGGATTTGTGTCAGGTCAAGAGCTTCTGGGCTATGCAGCCATTCTTGTTGCCACTCAGCGCACCGCCCCTTAGTACAAAGTTCTTAGAGTCTGCAAAAACAGCAGGCCAATAGAACTTTTGTGTTACTTGACTCTGGGTCTTTCCATCCCCTTGATGACCTGCAGCCAAATCCGAATGTGCTAACTCGAGTACCACTCTCCTATGACTTTGGGGTATTACTAACTGGGCACAAGGTATTCTTTCAGGGGTAACATTCCCCCTATACAGTAGTCCTTTTTCAAGAAGAAAAAAGTGCCCACTTGATTCCTTCCTTCTCAGGGATTACTTTTGTGAAGTCCTCTGCAAGTATCAGGTCATTTCTCTGTATAAATGCCAAATCTGGAAGGAGACTAATTTCTTCGGTTTCCACTGGAGCTTTGTCTTTCTTAGGCTGATCAGCTTCCCCAAGTCCCTGAGAAACACTGTCTGTGTCTTTATGGGTCTTTACTTACTGTGGTGTAGGAAACCGGACTTTCTCCAGTATACCTTGGGTAATCTTTTCCCCCTCCTTTACTGTGTACTGATTACTCCCATGATTATGCAATAGGACTTTAACATCACCCCGATAATCGGGATCAATGATTCTCACCATCACATCCAACCCATGTCTCCAGGCTGAATTGGATGCTAACCTTATGTCAATTCCCTTGGGGAGGGATAATACTAAGCCAGTGGGAATAAATTCCTTTCTCCAGACGGTATTATTATCTCAAAGGTACTCTGTAAATCAAAGCTATTGGACTTTCCTGTGGCTACTGTTGGTGCCTGGGTTTTACAACTCAATTTGGTAAATGGTAGGGTCCCCCACCTTTTATCAGTTGGTCCTAATCCCACCCTGACACCATATGTGGCAGATCAGAAGATGGACACAGATTCTGGTCTGTCATATTCATATGGTTTATCAGGGGTTACAGCGTCTGTTGGATGTATTCACCAACTATGCTAAGCTAAATGGATTGAACATCAACCCCGCGAAAACCAAAATCTTCGCCTTATCCAAAAGGCCGAGTAGGAAGAAAACTAACCTCTGGAATCTGGGGGGCGCAAGAGTACCTTGTTCCACCTACTTTATTTATCTGGGCTATTATGTCGGAGCTAGTAGAGGCTCGAAAGGGCAGATAAATCTTCTCCTAAACAAAGCTAAGGTACTTGCCAGGCAGGTCCTTAAAATTGACCGCAAATATGGCCGATTCTCTAATAGATAAGCCCTCCTCTTCTTCAAGGGTAAAATAGCCCCGAAACTGATATATGGTTTGGAGTTGTGTACGGGGTTAACCATCTCCTAACTTGATGTGATTGAAGGCGACATCTGGAGACGGGTCTTACTTCTCCCTAATTCTGTCCCTCTGGCTGCGATTCGATTCGAGCTAGGCTATATCTCTTTAAAATCTCGAGTTGACTGGAGGATGCTTATGCTCTACGCCAAACTCAAGGCACCTATATCCAATACTCTATATGAACTTGTTGGGAACAACATTAATCAATCTGGTTTCTTATCTAAATTTGCTAAGTTGTGCAAAGTCATTCTGTGTAACATCAGCTCAGATTTAGAGCAGCTAACTACTAATCCTACAAAAACTAAAAAGAAGCTGTGGGACTACGATTGGTGCCGGACCATTGATGCTTTCCACTCATATAGCTCTATGTCTCATCTGGCACATGAACACAAGAAAAGAGGCACTCTTTCCCCAATTCGCAGGACTTTTCCCAATCAGGACCATCGACAAACCTTACTTAGATTGCGCTGGAACATTCTACCAACTCTGGACACTAAATTGAGGTGGAAATAGATTTCGGTGGCAGACAGCCTCTGTAGATATTGCCATTTAGTTCCTGAAAAGGCTAAACATCTTATTCTGTTTTGTACACAACTTAAAACCCTGAGAGGTTCCTGTCTGAACGTAATAAAATCTCTATTCTTGGGTTTACCAACTGAACTGGTATGGCAACGCTGTCTGTGTATCGGAACTACGCGAGAGGGCTTGGCTCTATCTAGTTTTATCCGCAACCTTCATCTGGAACATATGTGATTGAATGCATTCTGTTGTTTACAACATATAGGCTTCAAAACATATAGGCTTTTCTTCAGACACTACTTTTACTATCCTAATGGAGTATATTGTTATTTTATTGTCAATACACTAAGTGTATATGCATTTTCGTTCCTTTTTCTATGTATTGTTAAATTTTCTTTCTCTTTTGTAAAGGTTTCATAAAACCATACACAATAAAAATACAAAATAATTGGTTTTTCAAATGAAAAACTGCAAACATTCCTAACTTTCCCTCTTCTAAGGGTATTCCCTACTTAACCAAACTAACTAATGTGCTAGTCAGTCGTCTGTGATAGTCCAAAAGTAAGAGCCCTCCACTGTCAAAAAACTACACTATGCTGACCCTACCACGATATATAACAACATAAAGCACAGGAAAATGACTCCTTTCTCCTGTGAATTGGTTCTTCACTACCCTCAGTTCAGTATTGAATCTTTAAGTAGTTCTTGGTAACTAGTCTTATCAAGTTCCATATTTCTGGTACAGGAGTTATATATTCTTCACTTGTCCTTTCTCTTGGGTGGTTTCTTTTCTCCTTTTTACTTTCCTCTTGTTTTGTCCCTTGGTTCTCTATACTTTTCTTACTACTCAGTTTCAAAGGTTTAGTTTAATTCTAAGTCCATTCCTTTTCTCAGTTCTTTAAATTCCAACAAGAAATCACAACCCCTTTGCTTATTCTTGACACTCTGTCTTTATTGGGATGAGAATGAATGCTTAAATAATGATTTCCAGTCTCTTCACTTACTCTTGATACTTGGTCTCTACTGAGACAAGTATGAGCACTCAATGATTTCCACTCTCTTCACTTATTCTTGATACTTGTCTCTACTGAGACGAGTATGAATGTTCTAATTATTGTTACTCTCGGTCCCCCTTCCAGGTCTCCAGCTTTCCCTTTTACCTGTGTTCCTCAGGGATAAAGTCACTGGGTCGTATGCATATGGGGGACCCTCGGGATCATTTGTCAGGTTCTCTATCTGGTCTCTCTGCGGTTTCTCACACAGGCTCTCTCCCGGTTCCTTTGTTATCTCAGAATGCTCCTATTTTATCAAAACATTGTCGGCGTAGTTCACCACGCTTGTTAGTGGTCATGCCATTGTCTGTTCTTCGTTCTGGGCAGGGATGCCTTCTGCTCCTCTCAGTACTCGGTTTCTCTTTCTCTCTCTGGTCCCAGGAATACACAGCTGTGCCTGGCTTCTCACTGCATCTTAGATGCTGCATGGCCAAGCTTCTTTCAGTGCTTCTTTGCGAGCATGTTTGAAACTCTCGGCCATTCTTCTCTCTCTCTCTGCAGGTCTCCATCTCCTCTCTTTATTACGCTCTCGTGGGCGTTCCACAGCAGAGAGTGGAAGTCCTTCTTTTCTGTCTAGTTCATGATCATTATGTTTACACTGTTTTTCTTCATCTCAGTACGTTTCAAGTTTCCATTCAGGGGTAGCAATACAGTAATTGGTTGACAATAACGTACTGTAAATGGTTTCTCCTCCTGATCTTCATATGTCTCAGAATGCGGAAGAAGGGCATGTGACTCAGGGTGTTCTTCCCCTGAATGGTATTTCTTGTTCCCCAAGGGGCGAGTCTCTCCCGGTGAGGCCCGCTTGCCTATACACCTAGCAACGATATTGTGTAGCGGGCTTGAAGAGGGAAAATGGGACAATCCCTTCCCCCGATTCTCATCCAGACCATGGCCTAGGACGTCACGACCCAAGCACCCACCGTGAAAAGAATTCAACTCACTCACAGCTGCCCCAGATGTCAAGATCCACTGTGGCCACGCCCCACACAGCCAGGGAAGCTGCCCATCAATCAAACCACGTGCTGGAATCTCAGATGGAGCTGACACCGACCATATGGATCAACTCGATTAGATAGCAACCACCAAATACCGCCATCATTAGAGATGCCATGACGACATAGCCAGCGGACAAGAACACACGTGCCATCAAGCACATTGGTCACACACACACACCAATCCACACTAAGAACATACTCAGTGCTATGACGTAGAGGACCACTTACACTCACACATGCATCGTTGTTATTTTTCACATAGGCCAACTACAGCACCGCAGAAATGCAAGACGACAGAAGAGCTTGTTTACATGCTTGCAGACGCTTCTGCGCCACTAAAAACATGAAGATGTAACCCTGTATATGGACTAATCATATGAATCTCTGTCGCCCCTCACGACCCCCATATTATGGACTATGTACCGCCACCCATAAGCCAGGCCAAGGTAGGCCGCAAAGCCAGAGTCTCCAGGCCGGAGCAGCTCAGACAAAGCTTCAAGGTGCTGACCACGCAGAACGAGCCCCGACAAGAGCCCACAGCCAAGGCCACAATGGTGCAATCTACATGCTGCGCTCCCCGCACCATGGTTACACCTGCCACTGCTAAACACTCCTCAGAGCTGAAATACAAATCAAATGCTCATAATTCTGCTCCAGCCACAGTCTCACAACACGTGACCAGGCCGACCTGATACAATACCAAGCCCCATGGACCAGAGAAGCGTTGGAGTCTCACGTCTGGGACACAGACTGCAACAATGAAGTGACAAATTGGACACCGACAGCGATGGGAAAGACATGCACACCAGCTAATAGTCAGACCTGTCCATTGTTCGCCAATGACACATAGTCATACTTTGTTGCCAACACCAGGTACACCGCGAGCAGCGATGGTCCCAGGCTTGGGGGTTCGCGGGTGGACCAATCAGAATACGAGGGGCTCACCATTGACATCATTATAGTCTAGCCAATCACTAATTGTCCCCTTCTAACAATTCTGTTGTAGCAATTATTAGAGATGGCCCAAGCGTACCACCTGACCCTTCCTCCACCACTAATAATCTTCCCTACCACTTGAGGAACCTATCCGAGATGGCGTTAGGTTTTGGGGCTAGTTTCCCAGGTGACGCACGTAGCCGCGTCAAACAGCTAGAAAAAGAGCCTCAGAGCCCACCATGAACGAGTTGTCTCCCGGATGCCTGTGACCTGAGAGCTCGTCCCTGCCTGTTTTATGCAATAAACAGCAGTAACTCTTTGCTCTTGTGTGTGTCTCATACTCCTTTGGGACGCGGGAGGAGTTGGGGCCTCCCTAACCCCGGTGGCCCGTGGACGACCCTGCCGGCCCCCGGGAAATTACCCCAACAAGTTGGAGGCACTGCTGAGATTGAGTGAGATCACAGCGAGGCCGCTTGCGTCAAGGTGGCCCGGCAACGCAGCCCCCTCTGCCGTTGCCCCCTTTGGAGGATTACAGGACCATCTCGAAACTGCAAGACAACCGGACAGCGCAATCCGGAGATTGGCCGTCGGGAGCTGAATTGAGAAGTATCCCACCCGCAGTTGGCGAGTGTCCAGGCGTGGTCCAGGCGTGGGGAGGCAGCAAGCTGATTGAGAGGGGTGCCCGCAGTTGAACGGCACCAGCAGGCAAGAGCTCGATGTGAGTATGGCACACACAGCCAGCAATACAATGTCGCGCGGGAGGTGGGAGGAATTGTAACTAGGGCGGCGGGTTGCTCTTACATGGCGTTAAGAAAAGATTTTGGTCATCGGGCGGTGATCAGTGTGTAAGGTATAGCGGGGACTGGCTCGAGGGCCATCCCCTCTAGTGTTACAGAGCAGACTGGGTGGGGCTTCAAGCACCCACGTGTGACTGGGGGATTGCGCTGATTGGTCGAGATCGCGGACACCTGTATAAGGGGGTGTGGCATTCCTATGAGTTGGCGGTGTAGATCAATGAATAGATGAAGATTCCTATTGATTGAGTGTTTTAGCTTTGTGAATAGATGACGTATTCCTGCAGGAGGTAGCTAGATTGTTTCCCAGTGCGGAAGATAATTGGCTGGTTAAGCTCCGCTAGAGAGGGGGCGTATCACACATGAGGCGACGCAGCGTGCGCAGTCCGATTGTAATAACAAAGTAATTGATGAATATTCCACTCCAGATGTGGTGGGATGGCAGCTGTGGGGATAACGGGGAATAAGATTATCAAATATGGCGTACATTCATTTTTTGTTGTAATTATACGTACCGGTAACCCCTTGTAGTAGTTGGTGACGTCACCCATAGGGCTTGCATACAATACTGCAGTCTTTTTCCTCCAGGACTGATCCGGGCAGGGACACACGGTAAGGGAGGTGGGAAGGTGGAAAGGCGGCTGCGCACGGAGAACGCTGGCACGCACTCAACAACGGGGTTCGCACAAGGAGGTGGTGCGGCTGGTGGGAGTGGGGACCAGAAGAGCGCACCCTGCGCAGGCAGTGAGGGCAAAGGAGAAGGAGGAGGAGTTAGAAGCACATTGCAGGTGCACCAAGTAGCGGCGGCACAGGAAAGGCGGGGCAGCTCAAAAGCACGCTGAGCGGGGCACACAGCTGCAGGGGGCTTCGTGCACCACGGGTCGAAGGGGGCCCTAGCTCCGGAAGGAGAAGCATGAAGGAAGGTGACATTACTGTAAAAATAAAGAAGGCGGTGGCGCACAACACAAAAGTATTGTATTAAAAAATGTATTTCCTTGCAGCGGAAAGTCAGAAGACCCCAATTTACGGGGGCAGGTAATGGTGGTATTGAGAAAGTGAAGTTATAAAATGTCTATGTATTATGGGATAGGGGCAGGGGCAGGGTTAGGGCTCAGGGCCATCGCCTTAACAACACCACTCCAAAATATCTGCGCAACACTAATACCGCACAGGGATGAAATAGTAAAGTACAGTATTGAATGGACACAAGGGACAGACAACAAAATCAGGATACCATGGCCACCCAACGTCAGTTTTGACATGTGCACCCAACATTCACTGCTAGCGTATCTACATTACACATATAAGGGGAAGAAATTAGCGAGCCACTTAGAAATTTTCGACCTCTGGAAAATGTTCCAGGGGTGTGCACCAGGGGTACCACGGATGTTCACAATGCAGGGAGTAAAGGAGGAAAAGGTGAGTGGAGAGGGTAGATGCAGTGTGCCCTGAAATACCCCCAGTGCTGAGGAAAGTGAGGAAGAATCAGAAGGATCGTTCACAATTGCATAGCTGAAAAAGGAAGGTGAGGAAGAGACACCCATAACTAAAGAAGTAAAGAAGGAAACAGAAGGGCTGTATCCAATGAGAGAGTTGAGGGAAGCTACACAATCACAACTAACAGCAGCTGAATGATACTCCAACCCTGCATATAGCCCACCACCATAGGCGCCAGCAAAGAGCTATCAAGAGGGGGTGGGTGCGAGGAGTGCAGCAGATACGAAACCAACACAGGTAAGCACCGGGGGAGAAAAAAGGACACAAATAGACTTAGCAAGTATATGACCAGACCAATGGATAGCAGCACAGGTGCTACTGAAGCTTCGAGGGACGTTAACAGGGGAGGAGGAAGAAGCGGTAAAGAAGGTAGGTAAAGAAGAGACAGAATACACACAGAGAGGGTGCGGGGTAAGTACAAAGGAGGAAGGAAGAATGACACAGGAGGAAGAGGAGGTACTGGAGGCGAAATTAGCAGTACTGAGGGAGGAACGGAGCACGCTGATCAGACAGTTCGAGCAGGAAGAGCGGGAAAGGAAGGAGAAGAGGAAGGGACGTAAGGGGGACAAGGCAGGGTTAAAACAGCAAGAGGAAGAGCGAAGGAAACGAGAAGAGGACCGCATAAGGGGAATTGCAGAAAGGGTGGCACGCATGGAGCAGCGGGAGGTCAGGAGAAAAGAAGAGGAACGAGAAGGCAATGACAGGGAGATGGGACTATGGAGGAAAAAGATTATATTGGAAAGCGCATGAAAATATGAGGAGGGGAGAATTATAAAAAGTATACTGGCAAGGGAGGGCGGAATATGGAACAACAAGGAGGAAGAGGAAAGGGTATTAGAACAGGTAAGTGATGGAATAATGAATGAGCTTTGTAGAGCAAGAGCAGAGGTAGGTGGTGAAGTGAGCCAGCAAAGCAATACAGTGCTAGGAGAGACGCGCAAGGAACATGGAGCCAAGACATACGCGTGTAGCAATAAGGAGGTAGCGACAACACCAGCCCAGGGGGCGCGGAGAAGACAGGTGAGTACACAGACATAGACTTAAGGACTGTCACAGTGGGGGGAAAACACCGAGGCACAGGGTTGACATTATCAGATGGATTTTGCAGTGAGGAGGAGGGATCCTATGGAGGACGAAGTGATGGAAGTTCGGAGGGGCTAAGCAAATTATACATAACACGAGCAGACTGTGGGTCATCGTGGGAATGTGAGACACTGGAAGAAGAAAATACAGGGAGGGAAAACAAAAGACAACTAAAACAAAGAACACCACGGCCACTGACACCGCCAGCAGAGCACATGCCATATGTTAATAGACTCAGAGACCTCCCAGGACGCAGAATGGAAGAATCAGCTGATACACACAGGAAGGGTCAAGCGGGTCAACAGAGGAGGAACAAGAGCATAGGAGGTGATAGAGTAACACAACACATTACTGACTTGATTGAAGAACTTTCTGACATGGAAGAGGACAGCGAATACACTCACATATCCCCACACAGACGAACGCAAGGGGAGGTGAAGGAGTACACTCTAATGCTATTACTAGAGAGAGGGGGAGCAAGGCCACAGTATGTACAATGGAAACATGCAGACAAAGAAAACATCAAATGCAGACTTCCATCCTTGAGTGGAGGGGCAGGGAAATGGATATATGAAATGGAAAAACAAACTGCAGGGCAAAAACTAGCAGTGGGTTGTTAATTTCAGTACAGGGTGACGCGGCAGATGACATTTGGAAAAGGGTGGGATTCCCAGGGGTAACTATAAGTGACACATCACATAATGGGACGCCATTTGCAAATTGCAGACACACACTGTGGCAGGCGCTGAGGGTGCAATACCCAGACACTTCAGACATAGGAGCAATCACGTCACGCAAAATGCGTGAGAATGAAGATCCTGTTGATTACATCCAGGAAATTCAGGAGAAGTGGCGCCTGGAAACGTGGGAACAGTGGGACAAAACACTAGCCATTTTTTCCACATACTGATTCAAGGCCTCCCAGAACCAGTACAGAGACAATTAAAGAAATTGGTAGGGATGGAAACAAAGGCATGGCCAGAGATACAGCTGACAATAGTGCACCATTATAGGCTATGGCAAGAAAAGATGAAACAGAAAGAGGAAGACAGAAAGGCAGAAGAGGCGAAACTGGTCCAAATATGCCATGGAAGGTGCGCTGATAACAGGCCCCGCCCAGGTCACTCCGGCACCAGACACGATACAACAACAAACATCATCACTACAGCAAGCACAAATGACGACACAGCAAATGCCCCCATCCCCACCATACACAGCACAGATGGGAGGTGGATACACACAAATGGGAAACGGGTATGCAAACAACTAGCGGGGAAGGGGTGGGCACACGAGAGGGAGGGGATTTGGACAAGCAGCACCACCGCAGGGGGGAGGGTCCGGGGGCACAACCAATATGGACATCAGGGGTACTTAGACAGCACTGGAGGATACCCATGGCAAGCACGGGAGCCGCCAACGTGCTGGACATGTGGGCTAGTAGGACACATGTCACGCACGTACAGAGCAAGACAGACGCAAGCAGGTTGGGGAGAGCAAAGCAACAGGGTTACAATGGGGGACAACAATTCTACCAACAACAACAGCTGCAACAGGGGACAGAAACACTAATATAACAGCAAGTACCACCACCACCACCACCACCACCTCAGCAACAACTACAAACATACACGCCACAACAACAGGCACAACAGCAGGCGGTCACAACACAACAACAAAACATCCAGACAGTACAACAGATCACACAAATACAAGACAATAAATTACTACCAGCAGACACACCAATACAACAGACACATCTGGGGAGAGTGACAATATTGGGTCACAACCCATACACAGGGAGCAGACAGTCACTATACCCACAATAGGACAGCCCACAGACGTCTTTGATGTGTCCCACCCTATCGGTCACACCTAACCCTGCGGAGGAACCACGCATAAAGGTGGCGATAGGTGACAAAACATTTTCTTTCCTAGTTGACACAGGGGCCACTAGGTCCTATATTAGGGAGGGGACGTTCAACTTGTCAGGCGAAGCTATGCACACTGAAGGATTCTCTGGGGCTCGAGAGTTGGTTCCTTTCACTGATAACATCTTCTTATCTGTTGGAGATTACGACCTGTCTCTACCACTGCTATACTCAAAACAATCACCAGTAAACATACTAGGGAGAGACATTATGAGCAGACTGAACATGGCCATATCCTTTACTGACAAGGGAATAGCGTGCTCCACACCAGGAATAAACATGCTCACAGCACGACACATATTCCAGGCTTACTGTGGCAAAACAGTGGAGAGGGCTGAACCAGTGGATGGGGACCTCTTCCAATATGGAACAGACATGGCAATAGCATGGCTAGCAGGAATTGAGGGCAAGGTGTGGAGGAGACCAGCAGCTTAACTTTTCAGTCCAGAAACACTCACCAGTGAAGAGGAAGGGGCTATAATATCAGTGGACATAGAGAGTATTCTGGCAACCACAGACTACATTTCAGTTCACGTTTGCATGTGTTCAAATGGAACACATGCAAACTACGTGTTAAAGAATGTGATTACATCATATGGAACTGTGAGTGAGAGAGGCTATGCACTCACTAAGCATTAACTACAAACATAACACACCTTCCTCCTTACATGTGAGCAATGAAACGATACTAAGGCTATTCAAGATATAAAATTCTTTAAAACGATCTCGCATTTTTATTGCTCTTTTGCCTTGTCCATTGATACTGGGGTCTGAACTTTCTGAGTGACTCTTGTCTGGTTGCAATGAATTTTCTGAGTGATTCTTGTCTGATTGCAATGTCACTTGTGATTCTCTCTTTCTCTGTTCATCATTTGTTTCACAATGAAGATTGCCCCTGCTAATAGCGCAGGGAGCTCTTGATTCTATTAAAGATAAGGAGGCGGGCATTAATCTTTCATCTTCTTTATTTTCCACTCTCCAGCAGTTTCAACAAATATAAACTTTGTAAAACTTTCCTTTTAAAATGTAACTTTTTTTTTTTTTAACAAAGAAACTTCAAGTCCCATCATTCCTGTAGTCCCAGAGTCTCTGGCCATGTGACCTAGTCCATCCTGTTCCTCTGTCCTTCCTCTTCTTTGACTGCTTGAACTGCAATCCTTCTTAACTGCGTAACTAACTGTCCAACTTGCTCTGGACTTCCTGCTTTGTGCTGGATTGGACTCTCACATTCGAACCTGCGAGCTTGTTCCAGATAACTGATCTAATTAGGATCTTCAGCTGTTCTTTTGCTCATCTCCTAATGCCAGGAAGAAACAAAATTGTGTATGTTAGGGCGGGGAATACACACCCTATTCTGGAAGAAATAGTCATGTTAATTATCAACAATGCATTACATCATTTACTTCATTAATTTGTGTATTCGAACGGGAATTTAATGCTCACCTCCTTTCTCTTTAATAGAATCAAGAGCTCCCTGTGCTATTAGCAGGGGGAATCTTCATTCTATGTCAAGGCGGAGGCGAGCATTAAGCTTGTTCAAATCTTCGTGCCACTGTCTCTGCTATTGCATTTATTGGTCTAAAATAAAACGTCCTGAATGTTGAATCGCTAGCCCAGTCTGCTGCTTTCATGATTTCTTGCAACACTGCGCCTTGCCCTAATGCTTTCGAGGCCATAGCTCCTCTGACTGAATGCGCACCGAATTTGGACCTGTCAACGCCTGCCAGATTCATGATGTCTCTGACCCATCTCGCTATAGTGGCTGTTGCTACTCCTCTATGTGGTTTCCTACGCGCTATTAATAGTTGGGTTATTCCCGCCGGCCTCACTTCCGCCGGTCTATTCTCGTATTCCTTAATACATGATGCCACGCACCACTTAGGATGATCTTGCATATACGGGTAAGTGATAGTAGCAGAATCTGTCTTTGTCCTTCTGGCTATGTTGAATGTCACTCCCTCGGGGCCATAAGTCTTCCGATTGATCTCTAATGCTCTAACGTCTGCTACTCTCCTGCATGATATCATGCACAGGAGCATAGCAAGCTTACCGGACAACTGCGCCAGGGCAAGATACCTAGTGTTCGGCCAGCCTGCCAGAAATCTTAACACTATCGACACGTCCCATAGTGTGTCGTACTTTGGTTGCAGGGGTTTCCTAAATCTTATCCTTTCAAAAGCCTTATCACAGCTATGTTTTCTTCCACTGGAACCCCTTCTATAGGCAGATGTTCTGCTGAGATTGCGGACCTATACACTCCTATAGTCCTGTAAGCTTTACCGTCTTGGAGCAGCTCTGCTAAGAAATTTATTATTTCGACTAGAGGGGTAGAAACGGGATGAATATTTCTCCTTCTGCACCACGACGCCCAACTATTCCAAGCTGCGTCGTAGCTCCTTCTGGTAGAGGGTGCCCAGGACTCGGCGATGAGGCTCGCAGCCTGCGCCGAAATTCCTGGGAGATTCCAGTGTCTCCTGCTATCCTGCACGCCATCAGCGGCAGTGTCCCCTTCACCCTCAGAGGGTGATATGACCCAGCTGGGTCCGTGAGCAGGCTGACTTCTTGAGGTAGTAATCTCAGGCAGTCTATTAACAGCTCCATGAGCGTCGGAAACCACACTTGCGATGGGGGGTCAGAAGAGTCTTTGCTCTTCCGGGCCTTGTTACACCCCTTTGGGCCCTTTACTGAGACCCTTGTGGACGTGCTATCTTCGGTGCTTACTTTTTCCTGGCTCAAAAATTTCTCGATGGTCTGGAGTCTCTCTTGCAGGGGTCGAACTCCCTGAGCCACTGCCTCTGTCAGCGAATCGCCCAGCACTTCTCTGAAGCTATAGGCTAGGTCCTCATGCGAGACCGCCTCCTGTTCTTCCTCACTCCATTCGTAATGAGACATATTAGTGCTGTGAGGTGCCTTAAATACCTTAGCAAGGTGTAGTGGCACGTCCACTGAATCACTCTGTGAGGCTGCACCAAATCTGCACCTGGAATATGTTGTGCAGTAAATTCCTGGGACTTTTGCACTGTCCCTCGTGTAAATTATCACTTAAAAGTGCCTTATTCAGCTTAAAACTGGTAATTATGGAGACAATAGGAGCTTATCACTGCTCCGTAGCGAGGCGATCGCTGTCTCAGCCTCGGAATCTCTCTCCACACAGAGTTTACTGTGAGAGGCCCTGCCTTCACAAGGGTGGGGGCTCCTCTGCGCGAGCGTAATGCTCACATTCAACTGAGGGGAAACCCTCTGCCCGCGCGTCGTGCGCGAACCTTGGCTCCGCCCCCCCAAGGGTGGGGGCTGGAGCACACAGTCTACGCTGCGCGCGCGGAGGAGTTTCCGCTCGCGCTGCAGCTGGCCCGCGAGCGGGAGGAAAAACCCAGGGTTTCCCCGCTCGCGTTTGGCCCCGCCTTCCCAAGGGTGGGGGCTCACTCGCTCCGAGCGCGAAAGCGCGCTATGGAGCTGCCGTATTATGAGAGGAAATCTGCAGGCCCCTGAGGTGCCAATAGTACAGCACGGGGTCGCAGAAATTCTCACAATCAATTCTTTCTATTCAGTATGGAAACAAAACGCTGCGCGCGCCTGCGCTTCAATAATATACTATAACTATACAATTATCAATAGACACGTTAAATCACTCAGATTAATACACAATGCCACGCAGCATATGAAAAGGTTACTTATCTCTTGGAGAGCAGGAAAAGAAGAGGAAGGACGGAGGAACAGGAAGGACTAGGTCACATGGCCAGAGACTGTGGCACTACAGGAATGATGGGACTTGAAGTTTCTTTGTTAAAAAACAAAAAAAAAGTTACATTTTAAAAGGAAAGTTTTACAAAGTTTATATTTGTTGAAACTGCTGGACAGTGGAAAATAAAGAAGATGAAAGCTTAATGCTCGCCTCCATCTTGACATAGAATCCATGTTGCTCCCCACAGTGCTTTCACCACCAGATTTGATAGTGCTCTTGACCAATCTGGATTTTGACCAGCATTCACCCCCTTCAAGTATAGCCACACTACCTCGAATAGCTATTACTTTTCTTGGACCAAGAAACTTACTTTCTGTGCATTTTACTCCAAAACGTGGATTTTTTATCAGTACTAGGTCTCCTTCAGAAAACTCCACATCTTTGGCACAGAATGTAGTGTTAAATCTTTGGGCCTCATTACACGGTATGCGGTAACCATGGCGCTATTAGCGCCATGGTTGCCGCAGGTATTTTACTGTGTCCGCCTTGGTGGATGGCGGAATTACCGGCCTACTCCAAGGTGAGCGGGCCGGTAATTCCCCATTCACCAAGGCACTTCCCCATTCCCATTTTTGCCCCCATCGGGCTCAATGGGAATGGAGAAGGAGGTAATTATGGTACCGCAAATTGCGGTACCGTAATTAGCACCAAGGTCCCTTTGCGGACCCGTTCCTTAACGGCTGGTAAAACCAGCCGTTGAGGTCGGGTCCGGCAAAGGGACCTCGTAGTAAGGCGGTAAGGGTTTACCTGTACCGGTGCCCTTACCGGTACCAGTAAACCCTTACTGCATACCGTGTAATGAGGCCCTTTGTCTATATTCGTTCTGAGCATCAGATATTAAACTCATTATTTTCTGCCTGTCTACCTCTACAAACCCAGCCAACTCTAGCCATCCTCGGCATAATCTGGTGGCAGGTTGTCGCCCTTTCAACGACACAAATGGTGAGACTTTGGTAGTGGAATGTGGCGTGATGCGATAGCTCCAAACCATTTCCTTTAACAAATCTGACCACTCTAATCCGGAATTAAAGGAAAGGTTCGGTCAAAATTTTTTATTGTCCCCACAGGTCGGCCATGTGTTTTTAAGCCTAAGTCGCTCGATATTAGAAAAATTTCCTATGGACCTTACCCGAGTTTTCGTCCATTAAATGCAGCGAAAACAGGCATCAGGACGCTGCCATTTTGTGATAATCCTATCACTTGCCCCATCGCCCTGGCTGACCTGCTTTTGCAGCACTAAATCATATCCCCCACCCCTGAGCCTGTCATCAGCAGACGCGTACCGCCCATTTCACAACGCCAAAGCACGTCTCGTGTCAACATTCGCTGTGCTTCAGCTAATGACGTGTCGCCATGGAAATGGCAGGACGCCTCTTTCCTCAATAAGTATAAACAGACCGTTTCACAACACACAGCAGCAGATTTTCGATTCCATTCCTCTCTCTGTGTTAATTTGAGTATTCTGTGACTCGTTTCTGTGCTCTGGTCAGCTACCTTCGTTGCTTGTAGCCCGTGTGAACAGATACCAGTACCACCACTATGCATTATTTTAGTTTGTTTAACACACAATGGCTACAATAATGCCCTACATGTACGAGCCCGAGTATACCGAGGAGGAACTACTGGAAAGGGAAACATGTGAAAACGATGGGTCTTCGGACGGCAGTTGGGAGGACGATTCAACAGCTGAAGAGCCTGGACCTAGCGCATGGACGGTGTTTCCACCTGGTGCACATGCAATCGGTGCGAGCTAATGCCAACCGAGGATGAGAACTGCTGCTGCTGTGAAAACTCGGATGCGTGGCCTACATTTCGGAAGGCGAGCCACGACCGCAATGCATCACCGAGCTGCCAGACTTCAGGGCAGCCTGCCTCACACGGTCCGTGTTGAGGATAATGATGGTGCTTGTGCACAAACTTCGCGCAACTGTTCGTCCTCGTAATCCGAGTAACGAGTAAGTATACTCTGCTTGCATGCCACTCCTATTTCATGGTCTTCTACTATATCCAAAATTACATAAACATATCATTGTAACGCATGAAAGTCGTTCAATAGTGTGCAGTGTCTAGATAGCATTTGTCCGAGCAGAATGCCATTAGTTACAAGAATTGTCATTGACAACAAACGTTTATTAAACTTATCTTGGTCATTTAAAAACAGTTTGTTTCATTCCTTTTCACAGGTGGTACAGGCTGGTGGCCTATCGTTCCTTAACATGGTGACTTCACGGGAGGCTTGGACACCGCGTTCGAAGAGTAATACCCACCTGTGCCGTTCGTGCCATAAGAGAAACTTTCCCAAGTGACAGCGGTCAGTACAGGGGATTTTCTCTCGCTGTGCTGCAACCTGACCTGTACAATATGTAAAGTCTTGTATTTTTGTGTCATCAAAATAAGATACAAAATAAAACACCACATATATTGTAACAACGGTTGTTTCGATTTTTTAAATGAATCAAGTGTGTCTCCATTCAAGGATGGACGTCAGACATCTGTGCTCCGAATGGGTGAAGGTCAGGTCGCTGTGAAGCAGGGTGGTCACTATCTAAGCTAACATAATGTATTCTCAATAATGCATGCACTAAATAACACTTGTTCAAAGTCTTTCAGTTGGTTATGTCTCTATAAAAGTCACACATATATCTATGCTATCAATTAACATTGGATTATACAGGCCTTAGGTTAAGGGTCTCGACCACTATAATACACTGTTTGAAGTGTGGGTCTGTGCTCACAAGAATCTCCGGTATGTGGCATTTGTTATTGATAGGCAACGATATACTGCAGTAGGGGTCTAATATTAGTTGGGGATCGGCTAGGTGGGCATCATGGCGTGGTCAGTGGTCTGGCACATGAAGAGAATACCTTGCAGGGACACAGGGTCAGAATGGCAGTAAGTTTCCACTGGTGAGGGTGCGTGGGCAAGGACACGTTTGTGGAGATGAACAAGCTATGTGCTTAGTTCAGGCTGGTTCACATGCAGGACAGTGATCTCAGAGGAAGAGTGATGCGTTACATTTATTATCTGTTGCAAATACCTCTGGAGTTTTCCAGTCAGAGTGGGAACGAGGGTGGAGGCCATGTGCTCTGCGCAGTGAGGCCTGGTCACCAAGATGGAGTGGAAAGAGGGTACAAAAATGGATGCTCCGTGTCCTGCTCAGTGGTCCCATCTAGGCGAATGACAACCAAAGTTAACATCACATAAGGGCAAGGGGCGAACCCACTGCTGGAGGCACTTGGTCCGAGTTTCTACTGAGAAGTAAAGGATGATAGGGGCCTGATGGCCCCTCGCTCCCACACACTTGCCTGCACGCCCACCGGCCCATCCATCCCACCCTCCTCTATCAAAGGCGGTTCGCACCCGGGGATGAGCGCTGGCATGGGGGGCTGTCACAACGCAACCGGCCAAGGTGCCAAACAGCATGTACACTTCAAAAGGTATACCACGCCTAGGGGCCATCGCTCACATGGCCTCCTCAGACCTGTGTGTCTCCAGGCAGGCCTCCTCCTGAGGCAGGCCCTCCCTCTGCAATCCACATAAGTGTGTCTCCATTCAGCAGTCTTCCTGTGCCTTATCTGCACGCCCCAGGCCCATCCATCCCACCCCCCTCTATCAAAGGCGGTTCGCACCCGGGGATGAGCGCTGGCATGGGGGGCTGTCACGGGCGCAAACGGCCAAGGTGCCAAACAGCATGTACACTTCAAAAGGTATCCCACGCCGAGGGGCCATCGCTCACATGGCCTCCTCAGACCCCGTGTCTCCAGGCAGGCCTCCCCTGAGGCAGGCCGCCCCCCTGCAAACCACATAATACCACGACATGCACACGTCATTCATTCACAAACACACCCCTGTTTCTAATACTTTATAAACCACTTGATTTGTCTCATGAGAACATCTTTGCGCTTTGCAAGTCAACTCTTGAACATTCTACCTGAGAAGCACTGACTGAGATCTATGTTAATCTGCTTGTCGTCGTGCTATCTGTGACCGCTTCGAGCAAACTCGTCAGTGTGCTACCTGTGGCCATCTACCTGTTCTCCTGAAACATACTGCTCGGCCTGCTGAATCCAACTGTTTGTTGGTCAAGGTAAGGCCATGTATCCTAGTCATATTTCGGTCATTTTTACATTTCTATCTATTTGCGATTACAGTACCCAATAGTGCTATGGTCATTGGTCTCATTGCTATTGACTTGAGTTTCAATTGTTATGCTATCAATAGATCTATTTATTTTCATCTGTGTCAATTGTCATCGAATTGCATCCTTCGGGGGTCCAGTTTATAATGTAAGCATGTTTCCTTCTCGTGCAAGAAGAACATCCAAGGGACGAGTCACATGTTCAGAGTTTAGTCACATCACTTAAAACATTTCTGTAACTTATGCAAATACTAAGCCGCACATGATGAACTGGTATAGTTCCGGCGACCAAAACAAACCTTGCATTGAACATGGCATGGTTCGTTTACTTTTTTATTATATTTTTATTCATCAAGGTTTTATAATAATCTTGATATTTACTTTTCAGATTTTTCAACAATACCTGCCTGTTCGATTAGCGGTTGCCCTTCGAAGACCCATGCTAAATCTGAAGGCACTACAATGCATGTATTCCCTAAAACTGTTGATCGAATAAGAGAATGGGTCAGACATTGCGGATATCCACCGGAAGAGCTTGAAAGTAGAGTCCAGCAAGTCTTTGAGGACAAGAGGGGTGATCGATACCGCATCTGCAGCCGGCACTTTTCCTCGAACATGTACGCCACATCTTGGGTAACAAAGAAGAAAAAACGGAGAACAACACGAAAATTGCTCGCAAACGCTATTCCAAATCTATTCGTCCACATTCCGCCACTGGTGAGTCAAGTGTCCGGATTTAGCTTTAGGCCTTGCGGTAGTGTGTAGGTAGCCGATTGGATTAATTGATATTTTAGGTGTTGTGTCCCTTGTAATACTTTCGATATTGATATGAGTGTGTAGCTTTTTGAATAATGACATTTATCAATAAATTATTTTTCGATTTTATAACCCCCAAAGGAAATCTATTTATGGGCACAGGGAACTGTGCTATATTGCGCATTTTCAATAGCATTATTCTCAAGTATTATGTCGGTTTACATGGCAATTTTTTAATATTTGCATTTCATTATCAAACAATAATTTACCTTTACAACTGCTTGACTATCCACTGAATCTGAAGCAAGAACATTCTACATACGTGACGTGCCCGCAGTTATCAACCACTTCTAGCACGTATCAGGTAATCATACTTGGCTATTCCGCTACAGACTTGTTTTATGCATGTCAAGTAATAGTTTTTATGTACCGTGTGATTATTTTACCAATTGTTTGGTTAGTGCTTTCCAATTGATATACACCTTAGTTGTCGTCCCCTGGTGTTTGTTTTCAGTTATAATTAGTGTTATCCATACTAATGCAAGTACTGTCTTTCAGGGAGATGCTGAAGCATCCACCACATTGACAACAGCCCTAGATGTTCTTCAGCAGCATGAGGTATGGATACTGACAGCTCCATCGACCGTGATCATCAGGACTGGAACACTTGTCGTCTGATTGTTCTACACCATGTTTCATTCGTGGTTAGCCATTGATATGTACCTGTGCGGTCGACCCCAAGTGTGTGTTGTGTTTTCAATATTGTAATCCTTACTAATGCAAATACTATGTTTCAGGCAGTTGTTGAAGCGTCAACCCACGCACTTGATGCGGAGCCTGACATTCAAGTAATTCCAGGGGAAGTGGAAGCGGGACCATGCGGATACGAATCGGCGCAACAGCTTTCGGAAGTGCGCACCACATTTACAACATCCATAGATATTCTTCAGCAGCATGAGGTATGGATACTGACAGCTTCATCGAGCGTGATCATATAACGTGATTCCATTTGCTATACTTTCTTCCCTATTAACGCAAGTACTGTGTTTCAGGGAGACGATGGAGCTTCCACTACAATCACAAGATCCCATATAGATGATGCAGATGTAAAGAAATCGGAGAAATAAGTCGATTAAATCTGATCATATTTAAATATTCCTTGATTCGTTTAGACAATGCATCATTTGTGGTTATCTCTTTATATGTACCTGTGCCGTCGACCCCAAGTGTGTGTTATGTTTACAATATTGAAAACCATACTAATGCAAGTACTGTGTTTCAGGGAGTTGCTGATGCCTCCTCTCCAATGCAATCATTCATGGCAGTTCATGCAGAGCCAGAGGTATGGATACTGACAGTTCCATGGAACTAGGTCATTAGAGCTCGAATAATTGTCGTTTGATTGTTCTACACAATGTTTAATTCGTGTTGAGCTATTGAGATGTACCTGTGTGTTCGTCCTCACGTGTGTTTTATGTTATCAATATTGTGATACATAGTAATGAAAGTACTATGTTTCAGGGAGTCGATTGAGCCTCATTCCGTGCTGTCTATGCGGATACAGAAAATATAGTCGTTGCAGCGCAAGAGGAAGGGAAGAGATGCGGAAACGAATCGGAGCTACAGCGTGCAGATGTTGAAGGTCAAGTCAAGAAAGTTGCAAAGAAAAGAAACAAAAATAAGGTTAGTTACAAACAGTTCATAACTTTAGAATTTCTTTGTGCTGGGGACTATTTTATGTTTTTTCCAGTCAATTGTACTATACTTTATCTTGTGTTTAAACTGAACATCCCTTTTCCAATCTGTCCTGTAGTTACCCGTGGGTCTACGAACTATACATACACAGACAGTGTAGCGAATGAGAGATGTTGCTTGCCAGACCATTTACACTATGGAGGAACTATTAATTCAGACGCCGCATGTAGAGACTAGAGATGCTCAAATCCAATGGCCAGAACATGAAATGAATGTGTCCGGAGAATCCAGTAAAGTTGTAATGGACCATTGCTACAGTGCGACTGCACCACCACAAGAAGATGATACTGAATGTACTGAGGATAGCTCGGAAGTAGTCGCAGATCAATTCACACAATCTACACCCGCCAAAAAATTGCCACCAAAAAAGCTGTCGATAATGTTGTGTTCTCCCATCAATGTTGAAGTAACAGATATTGAAATGACAGAGAATGAACCAGCAGCAGCATTCACCGACGCATCAGAACCTGATATAAAGGATATTTCTTTCAGTTGTGGTGAAATGTCCTCAACGATGCAGTCCGAAACAAGTGTGACACCGGATGACAGTCTAATGAAAGAGGGCAAATACATAGTATTCAACAGTTGTTTGATGTATATTATAAGCATGCTGAAATGTGGGCATTCCGTAGAGGGAAAGCATGTCGGAGGCCATTGATTCATGTGACTCGTCAAAAACAAAGCAGTAACGTCAAAATACATGCCGCCTGTAGATTAAATCATGCGTTCTCATGGTCTGCACAACCGATGCTGGGGAAGCTGCCAGCAGGCAATCTACTGTGTGCAGCTGCATCACTTTTTAGTGGGTCCAGTTTCAGAAAGTTAGAGTCTTTCTTTCAGTTTGTGGGACTTCATTTCATTTCTAAAACACAGTACTACAAATACCAACATGATTATCTGTTTCCAGCCATTAGTGATGCTTGGAAAATTGAACAATTGTCTCTAGCAAGTACATTCGAAGGGAAACGATTCAGGCTAGCCGGGGATGGACGGTGCGACAGCCCTGGATTTTCTGCCAAGTACTGCACCTACCACTTTCAGGACATGGATAGTAAGAAAAGTGTGAGTTTGGTGGTCGTGCAGGTAACACAATGTACATCCTCAGTGGCCATGGAGAAAGTAGGATTTATAAAATCAGTGGAATATCTACAATTGAGGGGAATGCACATCGACCTCATAGCCACGGACAGACACGTTTCAATTGCCAAGACAATGAGAGAGCAGTTCCCACATATTAAACATCAATTTGATCTATGGCATCTTGCTAAATCAATCAATAATAAAATCTCGGCTGCAGGGGAAAAAAAAAGGTTTGGAAAGTATTTCACAGTGGTCCCAGTCTATCAGCAATCATCTTTGGTGGAGCTCCAAAACTTGTGAAGGGTCAGTGGAAATACTACTTGAAAAATGGCGGTCACTGATGCACCACTGTACCAACGTTCACCACTGGTCAGAAAACCTACATTTCCACCAATGTGAACATGGCCCTTTGTACCCAGAGGAGGCAAGGAAGAAGAAGTAGTTGATTCCATCTTCATCGACACACAAAGCCATTGAGAAGATTGTTTTCGATAAAACTCTATCAAGAGATTTGAGGGGACTGACAGAATTCTGTCACACAGGAGGTTTGGAGTTGTTCCACAATATGTGCCTAAAGTACAGGCCAAAGCGCTTGCATTTCAGCATACAGGGCATAAAACATAGGACTTTACTTGCGGTCTTGGCCCATAACGAGAATCTCTGCCGTGAACAATCTAGGACTGCGGGGTAATGTAAGGATGCCTCGCTACATTAAGGTGTTTTCTAAAAGAAGTAAGCAATGGGTCATCAAACCAGTCTATGAGGAAATGGAGTTCCACTTTGTAAAAACCCTTATTGTTGCTGTACTCGAGAAGCACAGATATGGAATTTTGAACGTTTCTGTGCAGAGCACTGATGCATTGCCACCAAACATTGCCACTGTGCCATGTCCACCCAAAGCAGAGCTAGTTGTGAAGTACAAATCCCGGTTTAAATAATTGTAATATGATTGTCTTTTTGTAAATAAATGTTATTGTACAGTGTACATACAAAGTATGCTAACCCTAACCCCTCCCTTCACCATCCTGGGTGGCGAACAACCTGGGTGTCATGTTTGACTTCTCTCTCTATTCACCTCATATCGCTGACCTTGTCAATATATGTATGTATATATTTTTGTTGCTGTAACTAAGTTTCGCAAGGCTTGCGTATTGCAAATAATAAAACAAACAATAAATCTCACTTTCAACTCAACTCCTCGGGTACGTTATACTTTCCCTGACCTTCCCCCAAAAAGTCAATGTCTCCATAGTTATGGTTCTCTAGGGCTGCAAAGCTCGCGGACAGCGAGGACAAAATTGGGGGCCTCAGAACGCGCCAAGCGAGCCGTTGCAGATGGGAGAGAAGCCAGTTCACATTTGCACATTGAGGGCTAGTACATAGATGGATTCGAAAATTCAAGTTCTCACAAATGGCTTTACTACGGGATGTTGCAAAGTAAGAATGTATGCTCGTTTAGAGTGAAGGTCAGCGGCTTTGATTTTCAGCTGGCAGCCTGAAGAGGCCCACAACTTACACTGGCAGGATAAGGTTCTATTGTTTTTTGACCTTGAGAGACAGGGACCGTGCCAAAAGGACTTCATTTGAAGGAGGGGTGAAATAACGTAAAAGACGATAAGGCAGAAAATTCTGAAACTAGACCGAGTTTCATCTTAGTTCAGTATACGAAAAATCGTTGTCAAGAGCACAGTGGGATTTACGGACTGCATTATGCAGAGACACAATGGAAATTGCAAATATAATGTAAGTAACTCTTTAGACGCTTTTATACCAGAATGAAGAATTAATGAATGGATGAATGAATGAATGAAGAGCAAGTAAAACGTTTGTGGGATCGTCTTTGTACCGGGCACATGGGCATGCAGGTTCACATTCCACACGCATGTAGACAAACAGTTGTTTCTCATTGTGTGTTAACCTCGATTTATTTTGTTAGTTTTCGCATTGATTTTAGAGCCGAACATACTCCATTGCACTATCCTTGAAAGCAAATAGTTTCAGATCGGCCGTAATAAATAAAATGAATAATATTAATAAAGATTGGCTGGCGAGACTAATTATAATTTTTATGTTTTCAAAACAGGTATATCCTACCCTACTGCTACTGCCACCACTTTCAGACCCCGGCAGATGGTTTCTTCAACCGCCAGCTGCAGCTTATCGTAAACAACTGCACCACTTTGCTGATTTTATGGGATGATCGCCATGGGCCCATATGCCCTTACGCGGTACTAGCGGCTAGAAGCAACATATCAACCTTTATTCTGGCCTAGTGCCTAGTTGATGGAACAGCCTTGTGGTTCACCGTGCGACCAAAGTGCTTCTTTTAACAAAAACCAACACCCTGTGTACCATAAAGTAAAAGCGCCTGACTCACGATAAAACGGAACAGGATTTGCGGATAGAGAGAAAAGAAAAGAAATGGCATTCCGATTTAATATGCCAATTGCTGAATATTCTATAAACATTTTTTTTTTTTAAACTTTATTTTATTAACATTTTCATAATATAACAAACAGGCTGGAAGCTTTACCATAAAATAAACGTGTCATCAGCCCCCAAAATAAGAGAAAAGAAAAAGGGCCCCTCCCCCCCGCCCTCCCAGAAAAGAACAAACCCTCCCCCCCATTAACTTGGATCCAGTAGAACCCCCTTCACAGGGAGATGCGTTGCAAACTTTGTGTGACCGGAGTTCGGGAAAAAAGCAAAAAAAATTCCAACTGCGTGTTTGGCTGCATGTCGTCCATTATCCCCCGGGACGCGGGTCCCCATTTCCATCCACGTTCCCTCCCCGAGCTTCAGTGGACCTCCCAACCCCAGATCTGCTGTACCCCGTACCAGTTAGTCTGAAAAGAGTTCATGTCATTGTTCATCATCGCTGTTAATTTGTCCATCAAGAACATGTTTTTAACCTTGTGTATCCAGTCCTCCTTTGTGGGCGTCTCCCTGCTCTTCCATTTCTGGGCCAATGCCACCCTCCCGGCCCTCAGCATTGTTTCCCACATTCTCGGGTACCTGTGTACCTCCGTGTCCTCTGGGGGGAGGCCCAGCAGCACTGTCAGGGGATTATGGGGAAGCAATTCCTCCGTGACTTCAGCGATCCAACCCCTTACCCTCTCCCAGTATGTTTGCGCTTTCGGACAGTGCCACCACATGTGGCCCCTCGTGCCTGCCTGGTCACATCCCCTCGGGCAGGCGGGGGATATTCCCGTGAACATTTTTGACAGTTTGACGGGGTCTCTGTGCCACCCCTGTAGAATTTTAAAGTTGTGCTCCATGTCTGCTGTAAACAGGTTCCCGTGGAATGCTATTTTGAATATCCTCGACCAGGAGTCCTCCGAAATTTCTTCCCCGGCCAGATCGTTCCAGAAAGTGCGGAACCCCCTCCTTCTCCCCAGGTCAACTGTGTTAAGGATTTTGTACATTGCAGATACCGCCCCCCTCCTGGAGGTTGCAGTATCGAGTAGTTTCTCAAAGGGGGTCATCTGTCTCTTTAGCCGCTGGCCCCATGATTGATCGCACAGGATACCCTTCAGGCGGAGGTACTCGAATATGGAGATTGACTCCGGGCCGAGGGCGGTCCTCAAGTCTTCGTATGGTAGGAATTCTCCCTCTTTAAACAGTTGTCCAGCCCATTCCATCCCTGAGTCTGACCAGGACTGTGCATTACGGAACCCCCTGTTTCCCAGTCTAAGTGGGTGACCCCAAAGGGATGACATCGGGGACGGCCATGATGTCAGATGTGCCGTTTGGGGGCCCTCCCTCCATATTGCCCAGAGAACTCCCAGTGTTGGGTGGGATTTGAGCCTGTTCGGGATGAATTTAGGTGGGGCCCATAGGAGGTCGCGTACCTTAAGTGGGTGCGCATCCATGTCCTCCAGGTACGACCAGTATGTGCCCATCCCTTCCCTCATGTGTTCCAGGAGGACACGCAATTGAGCGGCGCGGAAGTAGAGGTGAAAGTCAGGGAGCCCGAACACCCCCTCCTCTCTAGGTAAGGTAAGAATGGCCTTCGCGGTTCTCGGGGTCCTACCCTGCCATACAAACTCGCGCACCGCATTCTGGAGGACCCTGAATGTTTGGTCGGGGACGCTGGTGGGGAGGGCGGTGAAAAGGTATAGTAGGCGCGGGAGTATATTCATTTTCACTGCCGTCATGCGACCATACCAGGACAGGATCATGGAGCCCCATCTCCTTAAATCGGCGGTGACCTGTGACATAACGGGGTCATAGTTGGCAGGGGCGAGGTTGTGCAGGTCCCTGGTCAGAAAGATCCCCAGGTATCGGATTGAGGTCTTCCCCACCGCTATTCCCCCCAGACTGTCCCGGGAGTCTAGGCCTGGGTCCCGAGTTCTCATGGGGAGGAGGACTGATTTAGATGTGTTGATCTTTAGACCTGAGAAGCGCCCAAATGCGGACAACAGGGACAGGAGGGGGGGGGTGAGGATTTTGGGTCCACCAGATAGGCCAGGATATCGTCTGCAAACAGGGAGAGCTTGAATTCTACATCGCCTCTCCTGATCCCCTTGATGTCTGGGTGTGATCTGATTGCTATTGCCAGGGGTTCCATAGTTAGGACATAGATCAACGGGGAGAGTGGGCATCCCTGTCTTGTTCCTCGTGATAGAAGGAGTGGGGCCGTCAATCTACCATTCACTTGGACTCTGGCCTTTGGGGCCCTGTACAGTGCGGCCACCCAGTCCCTAATGTGGGTCCCGAAGCCCATCTTCTGAAGAGTGAGCTCCATGAACCTCCACTCGACCCTGTCGAATGCCTTTTCTGAGTCTAGGGAGAGGACGCCCGCATCTAGGTCCGACACCTGGGCGTAATGAAACAGGTCTATGGTCTTGCGAATATTATCTGAGCCCTGTCTCCCCCTAACGAACCCCACCTGGTCACCGTGGACCAGCTTCGGTAGGACCCCCTCCACCCGGCTCCCGATGACCTTGGCCAGGATCTTAACATCAATATTCAACAGGGAGATCGGGCGGTAGGAGGAGCACTCCGAGGGGTCTCTACCGTCCTTTGGGAGCACTACAATGACTGCCTCCATCATGGAGTCCGGGAGAGGACCCCCCTCCAGAACCGCATTAAACACCCTGACCAGGTGGGGGGCGAGGGCCGACCGAAACCTTTTGTAAAAGTACACTGAGTAGCCATCTTCGCCCGGGGAAGTGCCCACCTTCATGCCACTGATCGCATGTTCCACCTCCTCCTCGGTCACCGGACCCTCCAACCCCTCCGCCATCTCCCTAGTCAAAGACGGGACCTGGATGGAGTTTAGGAATTCCTCGATCTCCCCCCCGTCCCCTCTGTACTCAGACGAGTATAGCCTTTCGTAGTATCGGCGGAAGGCCTCTCCAATGTGAGAGGTATCATGTCCCAGCTCCCCCACCTCGTTCTTCACTGCCTTCACCATTCTACTCCTCTGTACCTCACTCAGCCTCCAAGCTAGGATCCTATCCGCCCTGTCCCCTTTTTCATAATACTTTTGTTTAACCAGGTGGAGGCTTCTCTCTGTTTTGTGGAGGAGAAGGTCTTTTAGTTGGAGCCTGTAGTCGTCCAGGGCGGCCACCCGGTCCCGGTTTAAGGGCTCCGTGGGGGAGCCTCCCGGTTGAAGTTGGGCGATTTTTCCCCTCAGATGCCGCTCCTGGGCTTCCCTTTCTCTTTTCCTCCGGGTTCCTAATCGGATCAGGACTCCCCGCAGGGTTGCCTTAAACGCGTCCCACAGGGTGTGTGTACGCACCTCACTGTTGTCATTGAATTCAAAGAATTCTGTAATGGCGTCAAGGACCTCCTGGGCTAGGACCTCGTCCTTCAGGAGGGAATCGTTACACTTCCATCTTCCCCTGTGTTCATTAAGGCCCCCTCTCGCTATGGTGACTCGGACCAGGTCGTGGTCAGACCAGGGGACTGGGTCCACCCTATGGCCAGTGACAAATGGGTACAAGGTCTCGTCCACCAGGACATAATCTATCCGGGAAAATGATGTGTGCACGGGTGAGTAGTAAGTGAATATGGGGGTGTCCGTTCTAGGGGTCGGGACCGTGTCCACCAGGCCCAGCTCCGAGTTGACCCTCTGGAAGCCCCGTGCCATGATCTCATCGAGTGCCCTGGGGGCCTGGGGACCAGCTCGTTTCCTGTCCCGGATTGGGTCCAGGACCATGTTAAAATCCCCCCCCACCACCACCGTCCCATGGACAAAGCCTTTAAGTTTGTCCCTCACCTCCTCCCAGAACTGGATTTGGCCTTCATTTGGGCCGTAGACAACGGCTAGGGTAAGTGGGGCTCCCTGTAGGGATCCCCGCACCATCAGGTAGCGCCCCTCTGGGTCCTTCAGCACAGCCTCTTTCTCAAGCCCCACGTTCCTCGCTACCAAGATGGCCACCCCTCTCTTTTTATTTTTGTGGGATGCACTGAAGACCTCCCCAATACCTCCTCCCCGGATTTTGGGTTACTTCCCCCGTGGCCAGTGGGTTTCCTGCAAGAAGAGGATGTCGAGGTTGGCCCTTCTGAACTCTCTACAGACCAGGGATCTCTTTGTGGGCGTATTTAAGCCCCGTACATTGAGGGAGCCCACTCCCAGGGCAGGTAGACTATCAGCCATAGTCCCAGATTCCCTCCCTCTCGGTCATTACCCTCGTATCTCTTTCCTTCGCGTGCTCCCTTGGTTCTACTTTGTGGATCCCTTCCCCTCCCCCCCCGGTGGGCCTAAAACACCCCAACTGCCCCCCGTGTCCCAACCGTGTCTGAACAACCCCCACTCCCGAATATACCCCCACCCCCCTCCCCGGCGTCCAGCCAATTAGTTCTGCCATTGCTGGCTTTTGGCCGAACCACCAGCCTGCCCACCTCGGCCAGGCATTTCACCCATAAAGCTCATCCCCTTGAGCCCCCAACATTCCCCCCCGGTCGCATCCCGACCATGTGTCCCCTGTTCGTGGGGACGGTAGTAGTGGTAGACTCTCCGAATCTGCGCATATCCGTCCCGGATTCAGTGGGTTACCCCCGTTCTCAGTCCTCGGAGTCATGCCGTTCTCCCTCTTTTGCTGGAGATGGGGTGTTCATTTTCCGAAATTTCCTTGCGCCTGTGCGCCTTCTCCTCTCTCCGGATGGGCCGGGGCTGTTCGTTCTGAGGTTTTCTGGTCCCACTGGACCTCTCCGGGGGTGCGGATCCACTGTGTACTCTTGAATGGCACTCCGGATGTCTTCTTCCGTGATCAGGGTTGAGCGTTGGCCCATGTATTCAAAGTTCAGGGAGAAGGGATAGCCCCATCTATAACGCACGCCCTTTTCCTTGAATAGTAGTGTGAGGGGTCGACATAGTCTGCGCTTGGCCAGCGTGTAGGAGGAAAGATCCTGGTATATTGAGACCTGGGCATTGTTGTAGGTGATTTCTCTGGTCTTTCGGGCCTCCTCCAGCACCTTTGTCTTCTCAGAGTAATAGTGGAATCGGACCAAGATTGACCGGGGGGCCCCCGCTCTGCCCCCTGCCCTATGCACTCTGTCGAATGTTGGCTCGGTTGTCATTTCCTCTGCAAATAGGAGGGTGATGATGTCCTTCACTATTCGAATGACGTCCCTCTCCGTTTCCCCTTCCGCTTCAGGCACACCGAAAATTCTGAGGTTGTTCCGCCTCTCTCTGTTTTCAAAGTCATCCATCTGTCGGGCCCTTTCCTCGTCCCTCTTCTCCAGGGCTTCCAGCCTCATACATAGTTGTATGTCCTGGGCTGCTGTTGATGATTGGTTGGCCTCCACTTGTAATAGTCTATCTTCGACCTTGTCCACCCTCTGGTCCATTTTTTCAAATTTCTGGGCTATATCTGAACGCATGTCCCTGATTTCCTGCAAGATCGAGGCGAAGCCTCTTTCCATTGCTGCCGACGAAGGGGCCGCGTCTTCCTGTCGGGCCATGGTTTCCCTGGGGTCCGCGCTCATGTTGCCTCTGGGGGTCTCCTGGAAACGGTATCCCTGTAGGGCTTCCCGCCAGTTCATCTGATAATCACCTGCAACTAGCAGTGTCGATCCCCGCCCGCTCCGGGTCAGTGTTCGAACTCCCTCCGCGGCTCAGATGGGGGCTTGGCTATTTCCTGGGGGTTAGCCTTTACTTGGGGGGGGCGGGCACACGCCCCACCCGTTCCTGGGTGGGGGCCTCACACCCCTCTCGATGTCCTCCGCAGTGGTCCGGGGCTTCTTCTGGCCAACCCCGTAGAAGGGTGTCGCGTGCGGCCTGGGCCAGCGGGCGCGGAGGGCACCTCTGCCTCGGCGCCCCGCCCGAGGGCTCCCGTGGTGTGTGTGGGGGGGGGCGGGCACACGCCCCACCAACGGCGGGTGGGGGCCTCACACCCCGTCTACCCCGAGTTCTGCTATCCGCAGGGGGGGGGCAGGGTGGTGCCGATCTGTTCCGGGGGTCCTCCCCGCGGTGTTTCTGGGGCGCGGGCGACTGTCCCCACTCGCGCCAGCGGGGGGGGCAGGCCCGGGCCCCTCCGCGTCGCTGCCGCTCACTCTCCTCGCCGGCCCCCTCCGCTCGAGCGGGTCCAGCCGCGGGGGCTCCGGGCCGGTCGCTGTACCTGCGCTTCTCTGTTCCGGGTGGTGGGGCGGGGGGGGAGCCTGTCTCCCGAGCCGCCGCCGGGCCTCCCGGACCTCCGGCTTCACGTCGCGGCGAGGGGGCCTCTGAAGCGGTGCCCGCTCGGACGCGTTCACGTGTCCAGGCCGCGTCTTCTTCCGCTGGGGCCTTTCTCGGGAACCCCGGGGTCTTCGGACACCGCTCTTTCTCCCGCGGGGCGCCCCAAGGGTTCACTCGTCCTGTCCGCCATGTTGGGCCCGCCGGGGGGGTCTCAGGGGGGGCTCAAATCCCTCTGGACGCCTGGCTTCGGGGAGAGCAGCACGTTCAGGCAGCCATTGCCTGCGCGCCCCCTGGTGGCCTCCCTTCTATAAACATTTAATGTTAAATAAATGTACTTTACCAAATGTGCCGTGTTGCTGTTTGATTTGAAAGTACAGTTTCATATTCCGAATTGTGGCGCGCTGTGTTGTGAGTTGATCTGTGTTGGTTTCCGGGTTCTGTGTGAAGTCGCGTAGAAGACGACTGGGCGCGTTTGCCTACGCAGCACAGTAACGTCACGGAGAGAGGCGGGGGATATGAATGTTTTGATAATGTCAGGCTCAGGGGCGGGGGATATGATTTAGTGCCGCAAAAGCAGGTCAGCCAGGGCGATGGGGCAAGTGATAGGATTATCACAAAATGGCAGCGCCCTGATGCCTGTTTTTCGCGTGCGTTTAATGGACGAAAACTCGGGTAAGGTCCATAGGAAGTTTTTCTAAAATCGAGCGACTTAGGCTTAAAAACACATGGCCGACCCGTAGGGACAATAAAACATTTTGACCGGACCATTCCTTTAAGCACCAATTGAATGCCACCTTTAATAAACCTATTAGCTCTTTCGACTAAACCATTTGCCCTTGGATGGTACAGTGCAGTTCTTAAATATTTGATATCATAACACACTAGGAACTCCTTCATCTTTTGAGAGCAGAATTGCACCCCATTATCGGTAGTGATTTCTGTGGTAAACCTTCTCTATAAAAGACTTCCTCAAAAAATGCAATTAATTCATTAGTGGTGGCTTTCCTTAGGGCTTTCCATTCTAACCACTTGGTGTGATAATCTACTAACAAAACCATTAACTTGAACCCATCACCCAAACCTTGGACAGGACCAATAATGTCAACTGCAAGTTTCTTCCAGGGTTCAATAGGGACTTGAACAGGGCTAAGAGGAACTTCCCTAACAATTTTCCCTTTTTCTGCACTTTCACACTCCAAACAACCCCTCACTTTCTTCTCCACCACACAGTCCACCCCTGGCCACCAATATGACTGTCTCAGAAGCCTTTTTGTGCCATTTATCACTAAATGACCCTGATGAGCCAGGTCAACTAAACGGGATCTAATGCTTGAAAGAGGAACTATCTTTGAACCTCTCCTCAGTGTTACTCCATCTTCAGACAAGCTTAATTCTAACTCAACTTCATAGAAGCGATCAAAGTTTCTATCTAAAGTGTCTCTACTAGGCCATCCATTCTTCGTCCACTCTTTCACTCTGGTCAGGAAAGTATCTCCTGCATCAGCCTCAAACCATTCTTCCTTGCCCACTGCACATGCTGCCATATCAGAAATAGTTATGTCTTCCTCATTGACCATTTATGGAATATTTTCAGCCTGTTCGGAACGGAGTCTGGATAGGCAATCGGCCACCAAATTGTCTTTGCCTGGTATGTAGCTCATCTTAAAGTTATAACCTTGCAACCCAACCATCCATCTGGCGATCCTTGCGGAACCCTTTGCCCAATCACAACTACCTAAAAGTTGCACCAGTGGTTTGTGATCTGATTTTATTAGGAACTCCTGTCCCCAAAGAAAAAATTCAATGTGTAAAATGGCCCAGTAGACATCCAAAGCTTCCCTTTCAATTACCAAGTAATTACACTCTGCTCCTCTTAAAGGCCTGGAAGCAAATGCAATTGTGTGAGATTCCTTTCCTGAGTCTACTTGGCACAGTGAGGCTCTTAAACCAGACATACTGGCATCCACCATGAGAATTGTCTTCCTACCACTCACAAAACAACCTAATGAGGTGCTTTTGATATGCTCTCGTTTATGGCAGTAAATGCTTCTTGGCACTCAGTACACCATCTGAAGTGTACTCCCTTTTTTAGTAGATTCCTTAGAGGTGAAGAGATGGTAGCAAACCCCTCTAAAAATTTGTGGTAGAACTCTGCCATACCCATAAAAGATCTAAGTTGATCCTTATCGGTAGGGGCAGGAACTCTGCGGATATTCTCGACCAACTTGTTTTTTGGGGACACACCTTGGCCAGACACCTTTTGTCCTAAATATTCCACCTCTCTGAGAGCAATGCAGCATTTCTCCCTCTGTACCGTAAGACCCAACATTTTCAACCTTTGTAAAACACTCCTCAGCACACAATCATGTTCACTTTGAGACCCAGCATAGATTAATATATCATCCTGGAATACAGTAACATTCTTGAGACCCTTCAGCACTTTTTCCATGACTCTTTGGAAAACTGAGGCAGCGGATGCCAATCCAAAAGGCATTCGTAAGTATTTGAAGGTGCCCACCGGTGTTACGAATGCAGTAACATGTTGACAGCTGTCCGACAGAGGGACTTGATGGTAGGATGCAGATAAATTGATTACTGAAAACCAACTAGGTTCTCCTAGAGTAGCAAGAGTCTCTGATATTACAGGTAGCGGGTGTCTCTCAATGAAGATGTTCTTGTTGAGGTCTCTAAGATCGACACAGAGTCTCAAACTCCCATTGCTTTTTGTGACAAAGACAACGGGAGAAAGCCATTCAGTCCCTTCGATACGCTCAATTACACTTTTCTGGGTCAAACTCTCAGGTTCTTCACAAAGCTGCTGGTGTAGTTTCAGTGGGACAGGTCTCACTTTGTGTACTACTGGTTTAGAATTTGGTTTTAGTCTTATATTGTGCTCGAAATTGTTCAATTTTCCCAGATTTGAGTTAAAGACTTCAGGAAACCCCTTTGACCATTTGTCTTCAACTTCCGCAATTGTCACTGGTTCTGCAGCATTGGCTTGAATGCAGACGCCCAATTCTCTCTGTTCGTCCCACCCCAAAAGTGACGCTCCTTTCTTGGCAACCGATATCTTCACCAAGCATTCTCTTCCCTTGTACGAAACTCTTCCACAGAATTCACCTATCAGATTAATGGCCGGTTCTCAATAGTCACATGTTTGAACACCAGCTTGAGCCAGAATGTTTGGATCTTTACCCAGCACATTTCTGAAAGTATCCTCAGATATTATGGTCCACGGGGAAGCCGAATCGACTTTCATTTTGAGATGACACCCGTCAATTAAGAAATGATCAATCGGTCCCTTGAAATCCCCTGACACGCCATAAATGTGGAAAATATGCCTGGCATTCTTCTCTTGAACTGGTAGTTCATCTGGCATCCTGTTCGAAGACTGGCTTGTGGCCTGGTTTTCAGGGTCTCTTTGCTCGATAACATTAATGGAGGATTCTCTGCACATGTTCGTGAAGGGACCTCTTCTCTTGCATTTGTAGTACTCCGCAAATCTTGCTGGGCATGTGGGATAATTCGCTGAGTGCCTGGAGTTGCCACACCCGGAACACTTTTGATTCCACCACTCTTTTCTTGTGGTTGTTTTTCTTCTGGGTAACACAGCACATACACCTTGCGCCATGCTTTGAGTCGATTGCTTATCAATTTTCATGACTTTCATGTATTGGGATGTCTGTTCGATGCTGCGCGTCATTTCCACGGCTTGCTCCAATGAGATGTCTTTAGCGAGTAGTTTCTCCTGTACCCTGAGACTGTTTGTGCATTGCACCAACTGATCTCTAATGAGAGAATCAGTGAGATTCCCAAAATCACAAGTATGACTCAGGATCCTCAATGATGCCACATAGGATTCAACTGACTCGTCGTTGTCTTGAGTACGCTGAAAGAACTTGTGTCTCTTGAAGGTTACATTTTTGGGTTCAGAATGTTCCTCAATTTTCTTTATTGCTATGAGATACTCATCAGCATCACCAGCACCCTCTTCAGCACTATGTGTAAGACCATCAAATACAATGCGTCCTTCAAGTCCTAGATTGTGGAGGAGCAGCACTTTTTTTCTTGCAGAACTATATCTGTCACCACCAATGGCCACAGTGTAATTTTCAAACATTTTAATCCATCTGTCCCACCTCACAGGGGGGCGGCCGGGTTCAGAAAGAAATGGCGCAGGTGGTGGAATTGCTGCTGCCATTATGTCAATTTCAAACAATGGGCCTTGGGTATCCAGTGTTCAACAGTACTGTGGAGACTAGAAATGTGCTCAACCAATCTCTGTAATGTTTATATGTAAGAGCTAGTGACTTGGAATTTCATTCAGTGTGTAAAACTCTGAAAACCGTGTCAATGTCACAATGGCATGGTGTTGTGACCTCACAATGAGGCCTCAGCGCTGATCAAGACGTTCTTCCAAGCTTCAAATGGAACGTGCTGTGAAAGATCCTCTATCACGTCACAATGGGCCTGCAATGAGTGCCTTAGATCTGCCGTGGCTGGGCAGGCAGTGTCAGTTACTAGGCAACAAAGTAGCAATTCTCAAAAATAAACAACAGTCTTGGAAGCCAACGGGCGAGGCTCGCCCACGGGTTGTGTAATGACAGGGAGGGTGCCGGGCTTCCCAAAACACGTGTGCCCAGTCACAAGCACAGCGTGAGACACATGCGCGGGCACATGCGCAGCATTGAGGCCTCCACCCCCCCATCGTGGCACCCCGCTCTGACCTGGAAGGCGGGGCCACAGTATCTGCTGCCTGGTATGCGGAAAGGGGCTCGGCTGGATCAGCTGTAGGTGTGCCGCTCAAAACTCCCACAGGCAGGGAGAAGCAGCATTTGCAAAGCACGGTAGGGCTGTGTGGGTCCGGCTCCGCAGCTTCCTCGGAAGAACACAGCGTGCCTCAATAAAGTAAACGAGGGTGGGCGGACAGGGCATGGGTGATGCTCATTGCCAGTGTTAGATGAAGCAGGACACCGAGAATACGTTAAAAGAAGTTTAATCAGATATGCTGCAACAGGCAGCAGACGCACCCTTGTAAAACAGATGCAAATCTCAACTGATAAATCTTAAAGTAAACGTTATAAATTCAACACATGCAAACTATGTGTTAAAGAATGTGATTACATCATATGGAACTGTGAGCGATAGAGGCTCTGCACTCACTAAGCATTAACTACAAACATAACATAATTGGGCCCCCACCTGCCTCTCAGCAACTGCCTCCCTGCCTGGAACACTCTCCTGATCTTGACCCTAAACATTCTACATACTGGTTACATGTTGGAACACCAGCACCCTTGAAGACACAGACACACGGTACCACCTGCTGCAGGCACCCAGTTAACATTGGAAACATGACTACTTCCCAATATAACAACTAATACTGTGATCTATCTGTCCATTTTTATATGAATGTTTGACACACATTACAATTTTGCTGACTAGACAGTGTTTATATGTATAGTTCACAAACGACTCGTGGACCACTTAGAGGATCATCGTTCTCGCCATCTCTAACAGCACTAACAGAGCCTGAACAGAGGCAGAGTGGCAGATTTAAGAATAAGTGTGTACTACTTCTGCTCATCCCCTCAGAAATCTTTGACCACGTAACCCCCTGTCGACCCCACCATGCCTTGATCGTACTGGCTTTTGCATATTTCCCCCACCAAGATTCTTCGAAAACTTTGTAACTCTTGGCAACAGTAGACACCTTGTAGATGACTCAGATTGTCATCAGGGACATAGACCAATTCTTTGCGTCAGGCTACACCACACTCAAGTTAATGAGCAGACACACTACCTCTCTGATATGCCATAGTCAAACTATCTGGAACCCAAGACTAGCTCATTGTGCGGGATGCTCCTGTATGGAACATGACATCTGCAGTCCAGCCTGCTTATACTATCAACACAGACTTCAGCATCAGGGAAAACCTCGCCTTCCATTGGATTCATATTGCGCGCATGGGAATCCCAGCGCTGAACGCAATTCTGCTGCAGTTTCTTTTTCTGGACACTCAGAGTGCCTTACCCGGTAAGCTTCTTACTGTTTCCTTCGGGCTGGCTTCTATTCTGACCCCAGAACTAGACTTTCAATATAGAAGAGAGCAGGACCATCTTAATCACTTTTGGGGCCCTGGGCACGGACATCTTTGGGGCCCCCTCCACCAAACCAAAGGAATTAAGTGATCAAGAATATCTACCCCGCCACAATCACAACCCATAGGTGATATGCTGTCTCACACCATTAAAAATAAGGATGTTTACTCCCCTTAAATCCCCTTACCCTCTTCATTCTTGCTCTAATCAGAATGATAAACACGTACCATTTGAAGGTCAACATTATCAGTCTACGAAGAGGTTAGCTCTGTTCTAGCATAGATTCAGGAGACATTTTAATGCAGCACTGTATGTAAACGGTACATGTAACCCAGAATAGACAGAGAACTCACATTTGCTGCCTCAGAGAATGCAAATGTGTTCAAGCATGGATAGAGGAGACCAATTGGTAGAAAGGAGAAAGCTACACATACCATAGCATGAATAGTGGATGCAGATTAGAAGCTACCAGGAAGGTGTCTGACAGACAGATTGAGATTATGAATGGGACATGGTTTTCAAATAGTGTTGCCATTAGAGATCAAAAGAATAAAGTGCCTGTGGTGTGCAATATATCAATGCTCACTATTATAGTGGAAGCAACACTATAGCCAGTGAAACCATGAGTGAGGCTGTTTTGAAGATGATACCCTGAGAAGGAAATTGCTCTGAAGGGGTGACCATTTTGAAAGGTTTAGGGACTGGCAATTTCGAGAGGCTAGGCAATACAAGATTAAATTAGATGTCCAGCATTACACACACTGGTTAAGGGGTGAATCTGGGATTTGTGCCAACTCTGCGATTTCTGAATTTGAACACTTTCATTACCAGTTCTTACCATGAAGTAAAATAATCTCATTTTATAAAACTGACTTGGAAAGTACACCAATCACATTACCAAACATGACAATTTTTAAAAACAAAATATTATAGAAGGGTGTAACACAGAATGATTCTAGCTTCATTCTCTCCATCATCAAGAAAAGTATATAAGTACCAGTATACCAATCAGTGTGATTTAACAGATTTAATCTGGGTTGTCTTTTGTATTTTAAAGCTTTACATAGTTCCAAAACAGTAGCTTGTGAAATTGTCATTTATAAACGTGCAGAAAAACCTTTGACTTTTACAATAATGGAAAGCATTTTTTTGTGACAAACGAGCAAACTTTAAAATATGCTTGTCCGAGTCCTGCACCATCTGGTCCACTCCCTCTGTCTACCACCCCTTCCACTAAAATAGTCTGCATAAGAAGAAAGATCAAGTAATGGGTTAGATGATGCCACCAGCATGCAAGGAGGCAAACTTCACAGAAGACAGTACAGTAGTGTATGAGATATTAGATGATTCCGCCAGGATCACTGTATTGTCTGCTGACAAAGCCAGGATAAAAGCATGAATGCTTTGGTTCCAAATTTGGATACTTATTCATCTCTTGTACTAACAGTTTATACTCATCGTTGGAGGAGATTGCCTAGGTTTTACAACACCCGATCTGAATAAACCAATGTCTAGACCTTCACCATAAGGATGACATGTTCGATTTTACAGCAACCCCTATCTGGTGCAGGTACATTGCTGATAATAGCACCTGTTGTGCTGCAAGACCAAGTACATACGCAGGCAGGTTTATAAACTTCAGACATAGGAAGGGCTCAGCCAGCATTACAGGAATGTGCTATTCTAATCTTGCATAGGCACATATATCTCTGCAATGAGTGCTTAACTCATGGAGATAACTTCTCAACCATTGTGCACTCAATTTACCAATATGCATTTCAAATTTGGCTATTGCACATGATCAACATAATTCCCACAAGTAGTAAAGAATGCTACAGGAGCTGTGCCGCAAGGAACACACAAACTACATATAGCACAGTGAACACAGAAAGCATTAGATGATGGATTGATCGAGGCAGAATGTACTTGGCAAAACAGATAGGCAATAGGTTTAGACCCTCAGGACAATTCCATAAAATATCCCGATGTGTGCTATTTAAGTCTGGTGAACAAAGGAATCTTACCTCGTTAGATCAGGCAGCTTTGTGGGGCCTACTAGAAGGTGGGGGCCCTGGGCAAGTGCCCCTTTTGCCCTCCCATAAAAACATCTCTGGTGGAGAGGGGCAAAGTTCAACCCACCCTTGGCCAGTGCCTTTCGCATTTGGGTCATGCACCAGCAACCGTTGGCCGATGTTTTGGATTATGACTCGCATCATACCTTGCCAAAACAATTAATGAAGGATCATGGGAGTCATAGTCCACAACATCTTGTTGCAGATATGTTATCTATTCTAGGTACTATTCCTGATGATATGTACAAATATTAACTTCAAGATTATCAAGACAACCTACCAGACCATTCTCTCAGCAGAAGCAATCACCTCCCCAACTTGTTCCAGCCATTACAACGAATTCCCCTAACTGCACCTAATTTTCCTTGACTACCCCCCTAAACCCTTTCCGACCTTGCTCCATGCTTTTAGCAATTTTTATAAATGCTGCATTCATTTTTCTTTTTTCTTAAAACCTAAAGAACGCAAGGAAGCCAGAACACTAGTAAAATTGAAAACAACTTTTTCTAAGATGTATCCTAGAAAGACCGGGCTACTCGCTAGAACAAAAGAAACATACATATTCACAAATTGAGAGTGGGGAAATGGTTGTAGAAATAATAATATCACAATCGAGCTCAGGGATTTAAAGAAAATAAATCTTTCATTTTTGGTGTGATTCTTCATCTCATCTCACCCTCATTTTACATCAATCCAACCCGCTCTTCGAATATTCTTTACAGTCTCACCTCATCCTAATCTTGCCCACCGTTATCCACCACCTGACCACCTAGACACGATCTTTAAAATGCCACTAGGAAACAATGCCTATCCTTTTAGTACTTAAAGCCAAGCACATGGGCGTAGGACACGGAGAGGTAGGGGGAAAATCCCCCCCACAATTTTAAGTGAGGGGATTCAATGGCATTTATCCCCCCCAGTTTCTCCCAGTTTGTGTGTCTGCAGCATGTCCCTGTGCAGTGATGCGTGCAAACTTCAGACTCTGAAGTTTGCACGCAGTTCAGACACTGGCATAACAGGGCCCCCCACAGTGTGGGGGGGGCCACTAGCACATGTCATGGGAGATGCCCTCCTGGAGAAAAAAATGAAAAAATATATTTTTTCAAATTATTTTTTAAATGTTTCTTTTTGTAATCACTCTGCATTCATAAAGAAATTATTTCTGTAACAGAAATCATTTCTTTATGAAGACAAAGCGACTACAAAAAGAAACTTTCTTTTTGAAGTCCGAGGGCTCTCCCCACCCCATGGTATGGAAGACCCCAGGCTGGAGGCCTCCATGTCATGGGGTGGGGGAGATCTATGACTTCAAAAAGAAATAGTTTATTTTTGAAGGCGCTCTGCCTTCATAAAGAAATTATTTCCATTATGGATCGGTCCTTAATGGAAATAATTTCTTTATGAAGTCAGAGTGACTTCAAATAGAAACAATTTCTTTTTGAAGTAATAGGGCTCCCCCAACCCCATAACGTGTGCGTGTCTGAGTGAATTATGAAAGGGTGTACACTTAAACATGTAGGTGGCTGCCTGTGTGAGTCTATGGTGAAAGGGTGCCCACTTAAATGTACGGGTGGCTGCTTGGGTGTGCCTGTATGGTGAAAGAGTGCACACTTAAATGTATGGATGGCTGGGTGTGGGTGTGTGTATATGGTGAATGGTGTGTGTGCTTGTGTTCAGGGGTGCAACAAAACCTACATTTCGGGGGGGCTAATCTTTCAAATGTTGGGAGAGGCGCTAACTTCACGGGTGGTGGGGGAGGGGCAAACTTGTTTGTGTGGGGGCATCTAACTTCTTTACGCATTTTAATGAGACTATTCTAGTGTAGCTTCAATGTTATATGCAGTTAACTCTCTCCTTTAAGTCTGAAAACACCCATTTATGGACTGCTGTGAGAATGAGCGGTCTCCTGTCCCCTCGCTACCCTTCCAATCACTCCCCTGACATGCAAGTACTAAACCCACATCACGATTTCAATTGCCAAAAAACGGTGGCATTTGAATGCAGGTACTAACAGTGAAATGCTTTACGTTAGTAATTCCTGGGACCTTGTTAACAGCAAAACCCAGGTGCTGTTTAACATCTGTGTCCTGTTCTTTCCGGCAACTGCTCTGAAGGTCAGCTACGTTGAGTGAACATAGCCCAAAGTTTCAGGGGGGGTGCTGAAGCCCAGTCAACTCAATGGTTTTACGCCCCTACTTGTGTTTAATGCCTTGATTACTTATTGGTAATCGTCATTACTCCTAGCCCTATTCTTCCTCGTCCCTGTACTTGTGTATGAGGCAGTACTTGTGTATGAGGCACTCTGCCTCATACACAAGTACTGGGATGAGGTAGAGGTACATGGAGGTAATGCCTGATTTAGCTACCGGTAATCTTCATTACACCTAGTCCCACTCTTCTTCATCCCAATACTTACCTATGGGCCACGGAGCCTCATACGTAAGCTTTGGGACAAGGAAGAGGGACGTGAAAGTAATTCTGGGCCAATGAGCTGATTATGGAGGATGGGGTAGGAGGTGGGAGAGAGAGGGGATGTGTGGCGGTCGGGATTGTGCGATAAATAATAATGGTTGTCCATGTCCAGGCTAAGCAGGCATGATATGTGCTATTAGTGCCTAGAGAGGCATTTTGGTGCAGCCAGTCTAGTCATTCCTCAGTTTGGTATGATTTCTTTAAACTGTGCATTTCTGATAAAGCAGACCTGCTAAGTGTAATTACCTGGCTAGACTGGCATTTGGATGCTTCCAGTCTAGCCGTTTCTTACTGTGGCATTGTATATTTTTCTGGACATCTGTAATAAAATGATATGATATGATATAAGTCATTTATAACAGGCCTGTACACAAGTGTTTCTAGGCATGACAAGACAAGAGGGGGAAGACATAGGGAGAACAAGACAAACAATCTTACTAGGCCTTGTGTCATTCAGATCGTGCAAGAACGAGAAATGGGAGGGGGAGTGCACGGAAGAGGGGAGGGGAAAACAGGGCAGTAATGCTCTGAGTGGGTGCAGCCAGGGCAGCGCAGCTCTGGGTGATGCAAGGAGAACAAGGGACGGTAGGGTTACAGTTACAACCCCTTTGTGCGTGGTAGGCCTGGAGGCAGTGCAAGGGTGACTGATTAAGAAAGAGCCTGGACTAGGTGAGACTTTGAGGGTAGCCAAACAACCAGTTGGTACAGCAGACGGGTAGGTCAGGTAGGTCAGCATGGGAGGGAGAGAGAGAGAAAGCAGAGGAGAAGAGGAAAGTTTTGAGCTGTTTCCGGAACTGCAGGTGGTCCGCTCAGGTTTGAGAGGGGCAGGGAGGCAATGCCAGAGGGAGGCACCTGCAAAGGAGAGTGATCTACTCCCACTCTCTGCCTGGAGAAGCATCTAACCCTTAGAGAGTTGGAGGTATCTGGGGGGAAGGGCTCGAGAACGAAGGTATTTTGGAAGAGAGAGTTGGATGTAGCGTGCGCTCCGGCCCCAGAAAGCCTTGTGGACAATGCAAAGGGTCTTGAACTTGATCCTTGCGGCCACCGGGAGCCAGTGGAGAGATTTCAGGGCTGGAAAGATACAATCCTTCAGCTTGAGGCCAAAGATAAGTCTCTCAGCCCTGTTCTGGATTAGTTGCAGAGGGCGCAGAGTAGAGGAAGGCAAATTGAGAAAGAGGTTGTTGCAGTAGTCCAGCCTAGAGTGAAACAGGTCTCTGGAGACAGTGAGCTTCTAGGGGAAAGTGAGGAAGGGAATAGTCTCTTTGAGGAGGAGCAGCTGGTAGTGGGACTTCTTGGCGACGTCCGAGATGTGAGGAGAGAAAGAGAGGTTTTTTTGCCTCGAAGGAAGGTGAAGGAAGAGGGCCCAAGGTGGGCGGCCAGAGTGAGAGAGGGAAAGCAGGGGCCGGGGTCCCAATGAGAAAGATCTCCGTCTTACTGGCATAGAGGCAAAGATCGCTGGAGGCACACCAATCCTGAATCGCGGATAGACAGTCAGGAATGAGCGAGAGAGGAGAGGATCCTGAAGGAAAGCTGAGTGTCAACCAGATAACACTGAAAGTTAGAGGAGAAAGTAGAGATCAGGTGGGCCAAGGGAGAGGAAGAGGAGATAGAGGACAGCATATCCTGAGTTTTAGCAGAGACGTGAGAGGCCAGAGCCATACACAGGGCCTGAAAGGGAACAGGAGGGGTGGAGACCGCAACAGGATTGACCAGTTTCTTGAAGATTTTAAAGAGTTCGGCTGTGTTGTTAGAGGCCAAAGAGACCCGGTCTTCAATGTGTGCTCTCTTCATGATGAGTGTTATTGCTTCGACTGCCATTTTGGTGCAACCAGTCTAGGTTTCTCTCAATGTGGCCTGGCATGCTTTACTGTAATGTTATTATGTGTCTACGCTGGTCTACGTTGTGCAGCCAGTGGGACATGTTTTCAATGTGGCATGGAATCTTTAATAACAAAGCAATAATGTTTCTGTGCACTGTGGGTGACTTGCATGTATTGGATTGGCATTACCCTACAAACCAATTGCAAACACTGACTTTTTAGCCAATTTTTCTCAGAAAGTGTGCTGTATATTGCATTAAAACACATATGTATATATTTCTTGTTGTACAGTGTGTGGCATACCCCTTCAGAAGCAAGTTTTTGCATATTGTGGTAATGTGATAATCTAGGCCACCCCAGAGTGTGGCACGACCCGTAATCTGTTGCCGAGATGGGGGGCCCCCTCATCAGGGCTTGCAGGGGGCCCCAAATTTTGTGTTATGCCACTGAGTTCAGACAGTCAGCAGCAGCGCCGCAGCCCGGGTATTGGTAATGGTAAACAAACAAGATTCTTAACTCTGCTGCCTGCTGCACAGCTCGCTCATTTGTTCCCCTTCCATTCCCCCCGCGCCTGCCACCAGCATACTGCACATGCTCCTGAGAGTGCGTAGGCTCAGCTTCAGATGCCACTAGCCAGGCAGGGACGCGTGCTCCTGACTACTGACAGCATGAGAGAAGTGTGACTCCGCCGACTCAACCTCCTGAGGAGAGACCTCACACTTATTCAGCCTACTAAGTAAGGTAAGTCAAGTCAAAGTAGCCCCAGGCAGGTGTGTTTTCGTGCAGGGGTGCCACAGAGATGCAACACTGCCTGTTTAGTCAATGTTTAGAATTCAGAAAAAGCCAGCAAGCCCCTTAATTTGTCCCACTTGTTAATTAATTTGCACGCGATAAATTGTAACCCTTCCCGGCTTTCCTGTCTGGCACATTTAAAGCTGCTTAAACTGCTGATGGCGCCGAGTGGGGTGCGAGGGGGGGGGGTTTGTGCGGCACGGTTTCTCACCACACAAACCTGTGCTGCTCGTTCAAACGCTGTGGGTCTAAGCAAAAGATTGTGCACAGCTGTGAAGTGCCCCCCCCCCCCTCAACCACCATGTCCTGTCTGACACCCTGGGAGGTGCAGTGCAGGCCGGGCCAGGATAGGGTGTTGGGGGAGGAGGATTGAATTAGAGGGAACGAACGAGTGACTATCATATTTAACACGCTGTGCGTGTTAACTGTATAAATATTATATTTATACAGTTAACACGCGTTGTTCGTTGATGTTGAAGGAGCTGCTAGTGCTTCCTCAGTGTGGGCCCATCCCATGCAGCCTTGCAAGCCCCCCGTGGGCAGGCGGCATACTTGCCAACATTCTGTGACCAAAAAGTCTAAGATTTAGGATTTTTCAAGTTGCAAAAATAATACTTAGCATAACAATGACATCACAGGAAATTACAAACCATACATTGTTGGAAGCACTGGAGCATTCTAAAATGCACAACCCATCAAAAAGCACATGGAGAGATGTTGAAATGTTTACAATGTATAATTTTGAATGGTAAGTTAACACTAAATTTAATTACCCACCTTCACAGAAGGAAATACACAGAGCTGGTAGGCAAGGTTTGCCACTCCTCTGTAGCATCAGCCTGGGTAGTACATTTGTATTACTACAATGGAGGTGGAACACTGAACAACATTGAGACTGATACCCTCCTCAGTCTGATAGGCAGATGCTGTGTGATGGTGGTACGCTCTGCCACTTGCCTTCACTGGTGGCTCACCAAAGGTCTGTCCCAGCAAGTGTGCAGGGCAGAATCTTGTAGCTGTCAGGTCAGTGGATTGATCTGGGCCCATCACTCAAATGTATCACTTATCCACCCACCGCACAGACAGATTAATTGCCTTAGAGTCACATAAATCACATAAATTACCTGCCACTGTAAAAAGCAGTAGGATCTGTGACCCAAATCTGTAAGCAGTAGGACTGCTTAAAAAGCAGTAGCGAGCCTACTGCCTAAATCATTAGTGTTGGCAAGCATGAGGCGGTACACAGGCCCAAAACTGCTGTCAGTCTGGGGCCATGCTGTTTGCGCAAAAGTTGAGGGGCAGCCATTCCAGACCTCTTATACCCTGCCGGCCTCCAAAGAACAAACATATGCTATCTTTGCCTTGCCCTTTAGGCACTGTTCAGAAAAACAAACATGTTTTTGCGCAGGCCTACCCCTACACGGCCCCACAAGCATTGCACTGCAATCAGCTGCATCTTGCTAGCTGCATGTCCCTGACTGTCTCTGGTTGTAGCATTACTGCGCTTCTTGGCTAGGAACATTGTGAGTTTTGAATTTGAATCCAAACTTATATCTCTTTACAAGGGCGCAGTGTCTTTGCCCCCAGACGCACAGCCACCACTGTTACATCTATCCATGGAGACATGGGCACACAAGCTTATTCACAACAGCATCCCAACCCTCCTCCCCCTGCAGCGCCACCCACAGGGAAGAACATCTTTCTTCCCAATCCAACAATGTCAACCTAATAATGTGCACCCAACGAGTATAAACCCCCCACACCCTCAAAAATAAATTCTAGCAAATATTGTAATTTTAAGCTGAGGTCCCAAAAATAGGCTGCACACACGTTAAACCAGAACATTGTAGTCAAACTGTGTGTCATAAAGGGTATCACCCCATCACTGTGCACCCCAAAATGTTGAATTTCCACAGCCCCATTTCACTGCATATATATGGGGGGGGGTTGGGAAAAGGTGAGCGGTTATGGTGGAAGGCTGCACAGGGTCTCCTCTGCATATATATGCAGTGAAATGGGGTAAAACAAAAACGTCTACATTTTGGTGATGCACAGTAAAAAATGCGTAGTGGTCACATAAAGTTAAGGACGTAAATAGAAATTTCCGGTTGAATGCACCACTTTGTTGATAACTTTTAAGTTACTTACCTTCATGCAGTGTGTCTAACACATCAAATATATTTCAAAAAATATTCTTGAACCACAAATTTGTGTCCCAACAAATATCATGGTACTACAGTTAGTCTTTTTGGGATACATTTTAAGTAACTCAAAAGTTATCAATAAAGCGGTGCATTCAGCCTGGAATTTCCACTTACATTCATGGATAACACGCCCAATGTGATACAATAAAGGAAATGTTGTGCAGTTTGAGTGTAACACTTATGTCCAGCAACAATCAGTAGTACCACAGTGCTAATATTAACAAGGGAGACAGTGACCGTGACCTGGCCAGTTTGAGCAGCAACCACCTGTGCCTTCTCTCTCATGAGTGGGGTATTATTTCACCTTCTGTGGTCAGATAAGTGTCAGCATTGAGGGGCAACAGTATTTTGTTACCCTTCTACACCAACTTCTGCTTGGTGAGTCACTTGGTGACTCGGGTGAACGTTAATCTAATTTCTGTTGTTCATACATTTCCATTAAGTCAATTACCTTTGCAACAGTGCAGCCCTTCTCAGCTTCTAGCCCACTATGCAGGTGCATTGAATCACGAAAAACCTAATCATGGGTATTGCTTGCAGAGCCCATTTGGATGCCTCTTATTCTGTTGACGCTTCACATTGGTGCTTTCCTGTCCTGTGTCGCATTCCTACGCCTCAATTCTTTCAGCAATAGCAATCCAGTGAACCCTAACCCTCTTTCCGGAGCAGGTTGCGGATGGTTCCCTGTTTATAATTAAAGTGCAGGTGGCAGGACATTACAGGGATGTAGTAGTTTGTGCTACCTCTGCGCAAGACCCACAGGAGATCCTGGCAGCAAGACTCTCATCATCTCGCCCATAGAATAAGGCAACCCATTCCTCTCGGCTCCTCTCTACCTCCTGTAAAAGGACTTAATGTGGCAGCTTGTGTAATCACACGCTCTTCTCAATACAATCACACTCACAGTGCTGCCACACACTGGTTGTTTTTCACAGGCTTTCAATCCCAACTCACCTTCTCTACACAATGTTCTACATCATAATTAAGGCCCTCCCCATCAAGAAGACATTGCCAGTAGCCTAACAATCTAACTGCGCCATGAGGCTACCATTCCACTGAAAGCTAAGCCCAAGTCAGGCTGGAAATCTCTAGGTGTAAGAAAGAGAAGACACGCAAAACCCGTCTTAACTGTATGACCAAGGATTTAGCGTGCTCTCCTCAGTTCCGTTAGACAGTGGGACTGCAAAGTGAAAAAAGCATAGAAAGGGTGCAGAGGACCGAAAAAGAGAGGAGCAAGGGAGGGGAGAGATTGGAACAAGAACAGAGTGCAGATGAAAGATAGGGATGGTTTGCAGCACGGATGACCAGTGTGTGCAGGGGAGGGAGGGGTGCAGGAAAGACCAGAACACAGAACAAGCCAGGTGGGTGGACACCCAATCTTTTTGGGACGAGCTATGCTCAGGCCATGAAAGCCTTTTGACCTGGGAAGTGGGAACATTTTTACGTGAACTGAGCCTTCTGAAGTGAGACGCCAAATTGAAGGATTTTGTACTCTGAACTGCTTTTCTTTTTCTTAATTTTCTTCTGTTTTCTTTTCTTCTTTTCTCTTGTTTTATACAGTGATGACATATGTGATTTAATACGTACTTCTATTTCAATTTTGGGAAAAGTCGAATTCTTTGACTAAAAGACAATAGATAAATAAAAATAAAAATAAAAAAGACAATAAATAAAAAAGACAATAGATAAATAAAAAACAAAGTCCCAAGGTGTCCCCTCTACCCCCCAGATTGTATGGGTCTCCATTGCCACTGGCCAAGCATGATCCTATTTAATGCATTTAACATTCACAGTTGATCATCTTCTCAAGAAACACTAATTTCACTGTTCTCTCCATATTCCTCCAATGACCGTCCACCAAACTGACTTTGCGTACCCTCACATCTCTGAAAATTACAGGCAATACAACTTCAACCCTTTCAGAACCATATCCAGGTGCATGACCCAAATGCTAGCTCCAATGCATATGTTCTCAGTTTTGACTATATCTCACTGAGTCATATTACCAGTAACTAGCCATCTTCTATTTTCCGTCAAACATCCTAATTTTCACCTCAAGCTGCTCAGCATTTAGTGTTCTCCTGCTTCTTCACTGAGTCAACCAACCTGGGCAAAATCTAGTAAAAACACTACTAGTTCTAAGCAACACAAAAAAGTATCTATCTCAGAGCAGTGCAATGTAACATGATATAATGTGTCCACATCTCTGTGTGGATTGTGTGGGAATGTAGTGATCTAAAGGATGGAGTTCTGTGCTGTTTATTTACATATGTAGATTATTTGGATCTGTGGCCACAAGAAACACCATTTGCACTGTGGAGTGGAACATCTATCTATGTATGTTGTTTGCGTTGAGAAGGACCTGTGTGAGTATTTCACCTAAAGTTAGTTTGTATACATGTATTTCGTTAACATATGTACTGCATACATAATCCATAATTAATTTCTAAAATGAATATTTTTACGGAAACATAATTGTATAAAACACAAAAGATGTATATTATCAGAGACATAGCCTTGCGTAGGATGTCCAATGCATTTCTGTCCTAATGACAATCTTCAGGCCAACCTCACTCTATGTAGTTGTCACTCATAACATCTGTAAAAGATGCATGGTTTCCTTTCTTGTGGAAGGTTTTTCGGTGGTCTTTTCCTGTAGCCCGAGATCCTACTGTAGGATCTTTTCTTATTTGGAGGTGCTGTTCTTCAGTATTATTATCTTCCTGGTGGCCTTGGTTATCCTGTAAGGCGCAATTAATATGGTAATGAAATACATGTATCAAAACTAACTTGAGGTGAAATATTCACACAGGTCCTTCCAGATGTTTCGGACATCTCAAACCAAACAACATACATAGATTGTGTGGGACTATAAACATTATTCTTCCATTAAATTTCTCCTTAAGCATTGACAATAATCACAGCCATTATAATTTGGTCTCAGCAGTTAGGGCTGCTGGCACTATAAAAAGTGCTGACTTTGATATGGAGATATTGGCACTGGTACGCGGTACAAGGCAGACATTGGCAGAATTGTGTGGGATAAAGGCGCGGTACTGGTATTAATGAAAGGAAAACTTCTGGATGCCAAATGTTGGAAAAGGCGGCAAGTAACCCATCAGGTTACCTCTGAGATGAGAAGTTTCTAGCAGGATGAAGTCAGGTGATCAGATCAAAGGAAATGACAGCTGCAAAGAACAGTAAACAATGCACAAGGTGGACCTCACCCTGAAGCAACTTTATCTTCCCAGGGCTAGGACCCTTTTGAAGGTCAAGTGGAGTCATTATGATAAGTAACTCTTTAGTTGGCTCTAAAAAACAGCATGAAAATGTGGATATTGTGCATTGTTGTCGCAATTAGTTTACAAGGCACCTTTCTGTGGGTTATTCTATTGAATTGCAATGTAATAAACTGATTCTATTACAATAACCTGCTTCTGTTCCTTGCGACTATTCTAAATCTTTGTGTGGGCTCTGTCTTTCAATACAATATGGCATTGCGGCCCAGATACATTGGCAATCCAGTAGGATATATATAGCCATTCAGATTCCTTACCTCTGAACACCGACAAGTAGGACAGTGCTCCAAATCTCTATTGGTGTTATGTTTAAGGGCCGGGTCTTTAATTAGTAACCTCTGGGTTGTCAGTTCCAGGAAAAATAAAGGTCATGCGCACAGTACAATATTGTCAGAAACGTTCTCAGTCAGTCTGATGCATGCAGTTAGTATCTGTCGAACTGTAATCAGCAAGTAAATCATGAAACTCCAGTCAGTCATGCTTGTACTCGGCCCACAAAAGTTATAAGCGTGAGGAATCAGCCGGTGGGTTTCCCATAAAACAGCAGAATTGTATCAATGGGTGTCTATGAAGTGGTTTTTGTATGAGACTACCCTGGCTTCCAGGCGACCAAGGACATTTCTTGGCAGAATGCATCAAAAGCTAGGGGGAGCTGTGGAAGCACCATGGCTGGACAGCTTTCTTTCTGGCCCTAGCACATCTCTGGAGTTTTCAGAGCCACTTAACAGGGGTTTCCTTTTCTTAAATACCTAAAATCTTCCCCACAGAAATGTGGAGTTTACCTTTTTATGTGTATGTGGAGGGAGCACACCAAGAATGGGCTCTTTTAGGACAGGTTGAATTTTTGGCATGCAGCTCCAGGGTTAGCAGGACAATGCAGATGGGTTAGCCCAATGATGCGCCCACTCCATCTAAGGGCACTCCAACAGACTACAGCTACAAGTGCAGCAGGCCATTTAAATATTTGCAAGACCACAACCGAAGCAGAACAGTCATTCACTGCAGTAAAACGTACACTCTCTGTATTGCCACCAATAGAACAACTTAGATTTTCTCATCCAAAAAGGAGAAAAACACTATCTACTCGTATATTACACCACCACACTTGGCACAGTGGCTGCAGGTGCTCCCCATTGCCTCAGGTCAGTTGAACCAGCTATGGTTGTGGTACAACAATGTAAATGTAATGTCTTAGATTCCTTGCTTGAGTTTGCAATACTGCATGCTATAACTGCACGTTTATTGATATGTTGCTGTTGAACTCATCTCCAATCATTCCAACATGCTGTGCTGTTTACAATTCTGTGTCTCTATTACCTGGTCCAACTGATGGGGAGTCTCAGGACTGGAACTAATGCAGATGGATTTACACAACCGAGAAAATTAGTGGAATAGATGGGTGAACCTTTGTTAGTGCGTGCTATATTGTAGAGTTTGTTTCTGTCTTTAAGTTTCAAAATTCTCTTTCATTTGTGGTCTACAAAATCATGACTCCATGTTTGATTTTTGTAACGTGCTTGATTCTAATAAATGATCCACTGAACAGAGTAACAGGCCCTCTACACGTGTTTCACTGCCTTACAATTTCATGGCAGATAATCAGGAGGCATAGCCTTGACAGAAGATAAAAATGTTTGTGGATTTAGAAAACTCCTGGTTTCAAAGGCAGAAAAAGAAACTCATTCTTAACATTAGTGTTTCCACTTGATAAAAGATAGAAATAATTGTGGATTTAGAAAATACATTGGGGTTCAGAAGCAAAACAAATCAAAGTGAACTCCTGGTTTATATCCAAAGGCAGAAAAAGAAAATCATTCTTAACATTAGTGTTAACCGAGAAAATACCTCCTTGATGTGCCCTCACACAATACTGATCAGATTTATTTTGCCAATGGGTCATGTTTCTGGGATGATAAAGGGAAATTAGTTTTAGGATATGCAATTGGCCACCTTCTCCCCAAGACTGTGTTAGAAAGTGTCCAATTGCTAAATGTGTTTTCCACCCAGTTTGTCGAATGAGTAGCTCGGACCAGATCATGCATATTAGCTGATCAACAGAATGTTACCATTTACACAAATCCACAGTATGCTATTGAAGCTACCCATGACTTTGGTCAGTTTTGGAAGCAGAGGGAGTTCCTCCCAATCAGATCAAAAGTCATTCTTGCGTCTCTGCTTTGTTAGAGGTAATCATGTTGCCAAAACCAATAGCAGTTGTCAAGTGTGCAGCCCACCAACCCCTTTGTTGTAGTTGTTATTTATATAGCACCTTTTACCGTTATTATAGTCTCAATGCGCTAGTGATGGGAACACCCTCGAAGTCCAAAATGTGGGAAATCACAGAGTGGGTTTAGAATGCTTGTGTGCTTTCGCCATTCTAAGGGTTAGGAGGGCTAGCTGGGCACTGATAAAAAAACATCCCACGAGGTCAGGCATGTGAATGGGTGTTGAGAGGTCAGGAGAAAGCGTGAGTGCAAGAGACTCATTATGTGTCCAGCTGGCCCGAACACCATTCCTACCCCCCTGAAAATCCATCTAGTTGCAACACCTTTCCCACCCGCACCTATCCATCCAAGTGCGTCACATTTCCTGCCCCCAAAATCTCTCTAAGTCCAACACATTTCCTATCCACAGCAATTCATATAAGAGCAACACATTTCGAACCCACAAATTCCATCTAACTGTGTCACATGTTCTACCACCAGCAATCCATTTAAGTGCAACTCATTTCCTACCCCCAGCAAGCCATCCAAGTGAAACACATTTTCTACCCCCAGCAATCCATTTAAGTGCAACTTATTTCTTACCCCCAGCAATCCATTTTTGGCAGTGCAATAGAATATCACCTAGATTTATCTTTGAGAGAGTAGTGGAGCAGCAGATAGATTCAACTTTGGCAGTGCAATTAATACCAGTGTCGCAATTAGGCCAGGCGCATGTAAGTATAGGATATTATGTAGTAAGAATGATGGAGTTTTACTGGAGTACAGTAATGGCTGTACTCCCCACCCACACCAACACTTAACTTATCAGTCGCTGTAGCTAGTCTGCGTCAGGCGTACCAGGCGAACAAGGGCAAACACAGAGTGGAGCTGCTCAGCAGGGAGCAGCCCTTTGACTCTGGACGTAAGCCAGCTGACCTGGGAGAGCTACTGAAGAGGCACAGTTCCAGTCACGCGCTGTAGCAGGAACTCAATCAGGGACCCCGGTGGGCGGGTTGAGAGAATGGACGAAGGAGAGACTAGGAAAGGGTGCTGGGAAAAGGTCCAGTGGTGGCAGAAGCAGAGGGAAAAACTAACTACAAAATAAGTGTGAGATGAGGCAGGGGAGTGGGCTGCTTACCGTGCCAGTTGGAAACATCCCAGGAACCAGAGCTAAAGAGGGCCTGGGTCAGCTGCACAGTGGAGATACACACCGAGTGATGAAGATTCCCGGTCACATGCTGTAGCAGGGACCCATCAGGGACCACGGGACCACGGTGGGCGGGTTGAGAAAAGGGACAAAGGGAGGGGCAAAAGGAGGGACTGGGGAAAGTACCACGGTAGCAGAAGCAAACAAAGGGGAAAAACGAATTACAAAATAATTGGGAGATGAGGCAGAGGAGTGGGCGGCTAACTGTGCATGTTTGAAACATCCCAGGGCCCAGAGCTAGAGCTTGTGACAAAGTATCAAGACAAAATGCTCTAGAGGATGTGGCCGAAGAGGTGGCTATTTCCTGTTCCCAGGCTAAACTTTTGTTGTCATGAACGAGTCGGACACAGGCCTCATCATTCCCGTCACTGCAAGAGCTACCAATCAAACAAGATGAGGCTCCTAAATCAGATAAAAGCTCTATATCTAAGATAGGATGTCACACCAAAGGTACTGTTGATCTACTTGGCTTGTATTTATCACAGACTTGACCTTGTTGGAACGGGTTGTATGATTGCCACGCTCAATAAGGACTGGCACACTCCAGATGTGTCCTCAGTAAGTGAAATGTATTGCAGAGTGTGTCATTTGTCAGCAGCTTAATGTGGGCGTGGCAATAAAAACCAATGACATTAGCACACCCTTGCATCTGTGGCCCATTTATTATGGTGCAGGTTGATTTCATGGACCTGCAGATATGGTGTATGCTTCAGTACGTCTTAGCCCTTGTAGACAACTTTTCAGTTTGGCCGGAATCAAGGCTGACACGGGGCAGTAGGGAAGGTGTTCAGGAATGTTGCCCCCCAGTTTGGAGTCCCTGTGATTTTAATAGTGATGTAATTGGATGCACTTTTCCATCCAAGTAGTAAAAGAACTTTGCACAACTCTCCAACAAATACAACAGAAACTGCACTGCCTCTCATCAACACTGAATGAGCCAGTGCAGTAGAGTCAGAAGAGGAACGCTAAGAACAGGTTGGCTATGTTGTGAGTTGAAACAGGCCTTAAGTGGTCAGATGCCTTACTGCTCTTAATATTTAGCATTCAAGGTGCGATTAACATAAAAACGGGTTTATACCTCCATTAATTCTTGGTGGGCTGACCCATACATCTTCCCTCATCATCACCACTGAATGAATCTTAGCTAAAAACCATTCCTGCATCATGCCATTTGACTGATGGCATGATGCAGGAATACTGCAAAAAACGACTAACCTGTATTAAGTCTACATCACAAACTCGCATGCCAAACTGGGTGTCATTCTCTGGAGCCAGTGATTTTATACAGGTGAAAGTACACTACAGGAACTTTCACTTGACTCTCCAGTATCTGATCCTCCTCCTAAATTCAAAGCTTGTCTGCCTGCCATTAGCAACTGGATGACTGGAAATTGGCTGAAACTAAACGGGGACAAAACGGAGATCCAAGTGATAGGGTCTTCGAACCCTTCAATGTTTTGGGACACAGACATCTGGCTAAATTCAACCTCTGGTTCAAGAGAAGCACAGATCTCTTCGGGTTTGTAGGTAAACAAACTTTTCAAGAAGATTCTGCCTTTTATTCCATCACAGCTTCGTTCTATGGTTGTTATCTCTTCGATTAAGGGATCTCTTGATTATTGCAATGGTATTTATCTGTTTCAACCAATGTTTCGGTCCAACGTTTACAGACCTTACAAAATTCTGCAGCTTGTCTAGCTCTTAATGCGCTTAGGTTTTCACATGCCCCTCTCTGCTCCGTCAGCTTCACTGGCTTCCTGTAAAAAGTCAAACCAATTTCAAAACGTTTTTGTGTTACACACAGCACTTCAGATTTCATAAAACGCGTTCTGGGATGTCTATTTTTGGATCTTGCCCACACACTATGGAATTCTCTCCCATACCATCTTCGAGAGATACTGACCATCTGGCTTTCCGCAATGCTCTTAAAACATTCCTGTTTTGATTCGTTTCCTTGTCCCTTGACGGTCGCTCTGCTGCTCTTTTAGCGCACAAATGCCCTGTGGCCGTAGTCTGTGCTTTACACATTTCAGTACAACACAATACAATACAACAGGGCAATATCAGGTCATTTTAACCACCAATACCACTGTTGAGATAAGAAATAAGTTACTTACCTGTAACTCTGGTTCTATAGAATTGGTATCTTTCATAGATTCACATGCTATGAATGTTTTCCGTCATCAGGGTGGGAATCCTAGGTAACATAGAGCAGTTTACAATTAAACTGAAAACCTCCAGCCACTTTTGTGCTCTATTACAGTCATTTTGGGTCATTCTGCCCACAGCCAATAGGACCACCTCCCTTAGCTCCCTTAGCCCCTCGTATGCGAGCTAGGTGGGATGGTTGCATGTGTATCTATGAAAGATAACCATGCTGGAGAACCGGAGTTACAGGTAAGTCAATTATTCCTTCTCCAGCATTGGATGTTTCATAGATGGACTATGATTGTTCTCTCACTGACAACCAGCAAAGACTCCGCCTGAAAGCTGGTGTTAGGGCAATGCGGACATCCCGGGTTATCGGACTGCCAGCGCCGTGAGCAGAGATACGCGCCTGCATACTTATGTGGATGATGTTTTCGACATAATCATCCCTCACAAAAGGACATAATTAAGGAGTACAGGACTCCCACCTCCTCACCTCCGAGCGTGACCTGTGGTCATTGGCCAAATTTGGACTAGTGAGCAACACCCACTGAAGGTCTTCCGTCACACTGCACCCAGACGGTCACATTGTTGCAGTGCACCAACCATGGGGGAACAGATATTTGGAGTACCCTCACTTACTCCACATTCGGGGTCCATGAGTATGCCCCGACGAAGGCGCTCCGATCCACATCCAGGACCGCCAAAACGTGTTTCAGCTTGGGGACCACAATGCTGTTCAAAGAAACATTCTTCTTTCGTGCTTTGTTTTGTTTGTCCCCCAAGTTCACCTAGTGGTAACACCTCTGCTACACACACGTTGGCAGAGACCTTTTCTGAATATAGTGAATTGCACATGAAATTAAGAATACCTGTTGGTTCAAAAGCAATTTGAAAACCAACAACTATAGATGAAATGTTTTAAGATCTGATTCTGAAACTAAAGAAGGATTACAATTGTACCACTTCTTGATTTAAATTATGGTTCTCCAATGCTGGGGACCAAAATGTTTCCATCTGTTGTATAATGTTAGTTCAAACAAGAAGAAGTTCTGGGGCATTCTAGCCCTTATTATATTATTATTTATTTTCTCTTTCTTTTCCCTTCTATTTCAGCCACTTGGGACTCTATCGCCCCAGGGTACTGTCCCCTGATCATAGGCTGCTTAGACCTTTGGGAATTGCTAATGATTTTAAGTGTTTATTCTTCCAGGGTACTGTCCCGTGACTTGCTGCTACTCAAGATTATGGTAACTGTCAATGATTCAAATTGTGGCTAATAAATTAGACTATTATACTACTTTTTACTTAGAAGTCACATTTAATTGACACTATGACAACTTGTTTATTATGTATCAAATGTCTGTTGTCAGGTCGGAGGTAACAAATGAGATATCAGCTTTGGATACCCGTTGTAATAGAATTACATTTTGATTATAAAGAAATGGTATAGAAGAACTCAACGGTGGAACCCATTTTTTTTATCTAGTCCCAGGACCCTGAGTCTTGGATCTAATGGGTATCCAGGAATTCCTATACCCGATGCATGTGTAGCCGGCAGTTGGTGATTGTTGGCCCCGAGTCCTGACCCCTCCTACGTTGAGCCTGCCGCTGCCAATGTGCCCTGTGCCTGTGTCACCAGGAATGCCTCCGGGATGATGCCAACACCCGGGGCAGTCGTACATGTGCCCTGCTGGAAGGTGCCTGCACAACCTCCATTGCCAGTGCTCCTGTTGCCGGGGTGACCACCTCTGCTGAACCTCCGACTCCTGACTGTGGCAGGGATCTGATTTCCACCAGACTGGCTGTGGTGGCTGGGACAGGTCCACAGGGGGCCCTGGTGGCATCGGGGCAGGAAGACGGCAGGGAGGACTACTGGCGCATAGTGGAGGAAGAGGAGGAGGGTGTCGCAGCAGGGCCCAGCACAGGTAGCAGACCCGCGTCAATGAGCTGTGCTAGCCGGTTCAGGATGGCACAGACCTCTTTGTGATGACATGTATGGTCCCGCCAGGAACCACGCACATCATCACTAGCACCGACTCAACCCTGTCACGGATTGCCTGGTCCGCAGGTAGAGGAAGGTCAGTTAACGTGGACTCGTCCTCTACCTGCAGACCGGCCTGGACTGTGGCATGCCTGCAGGTGCACACTGATGCAGTCGCAGAATCAGGGACAGGATTAGGCACAGGCCCCTCCGCGTTTACCTGCGCTGCCTCCTGCCGCTCCCCCTGGACTGCAACAATTGCACCTGTGGCATCACCCCCTCCAGGCCCCATGTGCTGTTCTGATGCAGCCTCCTCCTCGTCCACCACCAACCTGGAGGACTCTGAGCCGTTTCCGCATCGGATTGCCCCTGTGGGGGCTCACCCGTCCCACCCGCTGCCGAGGAGCCCACATCAAACTTCGCCTTCTTGGGCCTCCTCTCAGCAGCTGCGGCCGTTCTTGCAGATGCGGTACCAGTCTCCTCACTCCCGGAAGATGTTGTAACCTGGGAGGAGGACTGGGACTTGCATCTCCGCATGGTGGAGGCATCCCCGCCGTGTTGCTCCACAGCGCCGTCTCCGCCCTCTTGGTCCATCGTCACTGTAGATAGGGAAACATTGAACACAAGTATCAGTGCACCGAATAAATGTCTGCTAGGCACAAAGCAAATGCACATGAGTGGCACTGTCAAACGTCATTACCATCATCACCCTCCACAACAAATGGGTCAGTGCAAGCGACACACATGCACAAACAAGCATGTCACATGCAATGGACATTCGCATCCATGTCCAAGGCACTGCGAGAACATTAGAAGATGGGCTGAACCTCACATGCATCATGGTACATGCACACACATCACCGGACAGTCATGCATCAGGTCATGTAGACCTCCTGTCACAGTGCACTTGTGGACAACTGGGCCGCATCAGTCAATCATGCATCGTGATGCTCATGTGTCATGCAGCCATGGTGTTGGCCAGTCACACACTCACTACTCAGACATATGCACATGTACACCATGCATATCCATGAAGGTGACATTTGCATCCATGTCTCACACCCCTCGCATGGCCAAGTCTAGACACAGGCATGCCAACATGTGTGCGTCATCACATGCTGGTGCACATCATGCATTGCAACACAGACACCATTGATGTGGAACATGCTTGACTGTACTCACATGCAGCACTGTTAAGGACATGCACACAGACATCCGTGGCATGCCAGACATGAGGCCAAGCTGCACACTCCACCCACACCTCAACATGCACTACACTGGACAAGAACACATGGACACTTACCACTCGTCTCCGGACGGCGCTGCAACTCTAGGACCTGGGTGTGCAGCGCTGGGCATACAGACTCCAGGACCCTCATCTCGTTGTTGCTCAACCGGCCTCGGCGCCCCACTCCATCACCAGCCGCGACGAGGCGCCGGGCCTTGTTGAGGGTCCTGGAACTGAAGTCCTTCCAGCACTTCAGGACATGTTTGAAGTCGCAGGGTGCCACCCCCTCCACATTGATGGCACCCACAATGTCCACCCAGATCCTACTCCGTAATTCCTTGTCGAGTCGCGATGGTCCAGGGAAGAGGGCATCATAATGCCCCAGGACTTGCTTCACCAGGATGCCAACTTCGTTGGAAGTGAAGATGGCCGCCCTCTGCCTCTCTGCCGGAGAGTTGCCACTTGGTCCAGATGTTGCTTGGTCTGACATGGCAAGCCCCGAGGCAGGTGTGGGTGGGAAACTGGGTCCTGGGGCTGGGCTGTGGAGCGGTGGAACAGCAGTCGGGAGTCTTCTGTGTCAGCAGGGGTGGTCTCAGAAACAGTATCTTTGACAATGGCTTCTGTGCAGGCTCCAAATTGCAGGGTTGGTAGGCAGGAGGCACACAGAGTGGGCTGGCAGCAGCAGATGGCTCGTAGGAGGCAGCTCAGGGGGTTGGGGCAGGTAAATGGCCTTGTGGGCAGGAGCGTAGGTCTTCCGTGCGTTTTCGTGTGGCCAGCCGGATGCAGAGTGACTCCACACGTGCAGAACCAGCACGTTAGCATGGAATCAGAGGAAAGGCCCTAATCGCGTAGGCACGTAGGTGATGTGAGGCACGCAGGCGTTGCTCTTCAGTACGGGTTAAAGATCTGCATGCGCTGTACGTGCTGTTCCTGACGACTGACGCGTGAGATTCTGCAATTTTGTGGGTTCACACGCGATTACTTCACTACAGTTGCAGCGCGTACTCCTTGTTTACTGCGGCAGTGCTTGCTTCTTGTTTTGGCAGGGAAGTTGCCCACACGCACACGCTTGTGTTTTTTTCTTCACTTTTCAAGGCAGACGGTGAGTCGTGCACATATTTTTCCCACTGTGGTTGCCCTGGTGTGTCACGTATCCCATTTACGAGGTCATAGTAGCCTGCGTGTTCCACGCGTACGCAATTTTTGTGTTTCTGGGTGCCAGAGCGTACTAGGTGACATTAATTCCACACACGTGGGCTACCGAGCAGTCGCATGCATGTTTATTTTTGTTTTTGGGGTGCCTGAGCGTTGCGTGACCTGTCATTTTTTCCCCAGGGTTTACAGACAGCCTTGCAGGAGCACAGTGGTACGAATTCCATCTAGAACCCTGCCCCCTTCACCCCAATTGCCCAGGACAATTGTTTTCTGCACCTCCCATTCGCACAAGAACATCGGTGTCATGGCTGGGAGGTCACCAAGTGGTAAGGGAGGCAAAGCTGAGCGAACTCCCAGAGTTGTGCACGGTTGGGGACGTAGCCAGGGTAGCCGCAGTGGGTAACGTGGGCAGGGTGGCCGTGGTGGGTGACGTGGGCAGAGTGGCCCATGAGGGCATTGGGTCCAGGCCCATTCAGGGACAGCTATGCCCCCCACCAGCGGGTCAGGGTTATGCAGCTGACACCACCCCAGCTCAGGACCTGCTAGACCACCCCAGATTGGTCACGGAACAGGCACGGGATGACTCCCAGGCTGACTTCCATGTCACAAAGTCCAAGCGACGTGTGGCGGTGAAAATTGCTGTCACCAGGACACGTGGATCTGGGGGCAGCAATGTCATCTACTGCCCTGAGCAGCCAGGGTGTGGCAGCTGCAGGGGCAGCTGCAGCTGACACCACCCCAGCTCTGAGTCACCCAGCCGGGACAGTGTTGGTCCCTGCCCCTCACACCAAGGCAGTTGTGGCGCTGGGTCCTGGTGACAGCACCCAGCAGCCAATGCCTCCATTCAGACCTTCGGTCCTCATGCCATTGCCTGCTTCCACTGGCCAGTCTACCTGCACTTTAGCCCCTACTGACTGGAGCAACGGAAGCCACTCAGGGTCCGCACCACCTCTCAAGAGGATGAAGTGTGCTCTTGCGGAACAGGTTGGGACCCCAGACATGGCTCGTGTCTCCGGCGCGTCAAGGAAGAGGAGTTTCACTGAAGTGGAACTGGACGCACTTGTGGGCTACATGTCGGCACACGTCCGCAAGATGCTGGTGACAGTAGGGTACAAACCTATGCCTGCTCAGCGCAGTGCCCACTGGCAGTGCATCGCGGAATGTATCTGCGCCTTGAGATTGGAGAAGCGCACAGCTGATGATGGCTATAAGCATTGGCATGACCTTCGATGCTGAGCAAAAAACAAAAGCGTGCTTCAAATTACACCTCTACTCTGGTGACTGGCAGTGAGTCAGCAACAGAGGAGGATGAACTCACTGAACATGAGGCGATCGCTGGAGAGTACACGATGTGGCTCAGATCCAAGGCATGGGAGACCGCCCCGATTATGAGACAATGTCCGGTGAGTGTTCATGCGTGTGTGTGCAGGCCATGCTTGGGTGACGTGTTGTGATTGACTGCCCGGTCAGGCTATGTAGTGATGACTGCCATATGTGGCCCATGCGATGCTTGACTGGTGCGTGCTTTTTGACTGCATACAAGCCATGTGCTGCATACGGAGGCAATCCTCATCAACACACCTGCGCCCTCCTTCCATGTCAATAACTCGCCAGCCTCTCTTGTCCATATTCTTGCTCCAAAACATGTTTGCGGATAGCCTGTGAAGATCTTCCACTGAAGACTCACCCTCCGTCACCACGTCTCTGTGAGGTCACCCTGCAACCTTATCCTCCTCAGGGGCATCCTTCCTTGCCTCTCTATCCCCCAGCAGCTCACTGTCTACATGGGACTGGTGATTCCCATGGCAGACCACTGCAACGGCCTGTTCCCAATTTTCTGTGAATATGCACTCTTCCCTCTGCAACTCTTGGCCTTTGTGCACTCGGACTGTGCTGATGGCACAGGCTCACAGTGGCCATGAGTGTTCATTCATGGACCATGTGCATTCCAAGCAAGCCACTATGGGTCCGGGGAAAGCCCCTCATCCGACTCCATCGCCCGTGTTTCCTCCTTCTCATGGTATTTCATCATCCCTTTCCTGCTCGCTCAGGGTCAGGGTCAGTTGATCATCATGGCCATTTGTTTGGGGTTCTCGTCTGTGTCGAGCGCATGCCTCCCCCTGGTACAGCCTCCCTGCCTCTATGCAACTGGTGTTGTGGGTTCTCCGGGTCTGGGTGCACTTGTGATGCTTCCTCATGTGTTGTGCTTACTGTCCTCCTCTCCTCTGCTGTATTCCCAGATTACTGTGAGAATGCAATTGACAACTGTCCACAATGTCTACTACAACAGGGTACTCTGAGTGACCATTTTGAGCCGTGCACTACCGCCAAGCTATCCACCGCCCTTGGGTTTGGGATTCAATGTATCTCGACAACCCACTGACAACACTTTGCACATGATGACTGCACTTGCCCTTACACTGCCATCATGACACAACATTGAAATTACTGCTTTTGTCATTTTAATGACATTTGAGGGCCTACACATGTACTGCACTGCACCCGCACACTTCTGAGCCCTGTTTCACCCTTCAACATGGCTATTCACTTGCGTGATGTCAATGTGACCTAGTATTAATGTATCTATCTGCCTCCCATCACTGTATTTGAACACCCTAGCGTTGTTGCATCCTGTGACACATGTGTGCTTTGTTGTACTGATTTCCATGTACTGTCTGATGACATGCATTTTACATGGATCACGGACAGTAGTGATTTACTCCCATCTGGGGCTGCTTGACAGTTCTGCCATGGCTATGCTACGTGCCATCTGTGTGCTGGCATCTGTCATGTTTGTTGAAGGTCCATGCCAGTCACAGGCTTGTGTGTGATGCAGGTGCTATGCACCATGCAGCACATGTGTTAGTTTGGCCATTTTGCACTCATCCGTGTCTGCTTTCAGGGTCCCCTTCCACTTCATTGGCACTGCCTGAGTTTGTCTCATGTGTGACATGTCTGATTCATGTGTTGCATGTCAACATTGTAATACCTATGTGAATGGCCTATGCTGTTAACATATGTTGTTATGTCTTCTTTTTGATGTGTGCAGGTTATGAGGCACTGGAAGCAGTGGAGGAGGATATGGTGCAGGGGGAGGAATATTCAAAGCCCCAACCATGCACCAGTGGAGGATGTAGGGTGGTAGCGCATGGGAATCCATTGGTTCTACAGACCATCCTGTCCATGGGTCTCTCTGGGTACACCTCGGAGAATCTGTATGCGGAATCGGATATTGACCCATATGTCTCGTCGCAGGTGAGTGATTCTGGCATGGATGCTGTTCTGTCCAACACACCTGCTCTGGTGGTAGACCCCTGAAGGGCCCATTCAGTGTTGGAATGTCCATCTGTGGTGGTTACGGATCCAGGGACACGCTCCACACTATTTGCTCCTGTTCCTGGGGCAGCAGAGCAAAGGAGGAATGCAGTCCTGCAGCCACAGGCAGCGCCAGCACAGCAAGGACCACATCTCCATGGGCCCGACAGGTGTGGTGCCCGGCAACACAGTGATTATGCGCCACCGGGTAATACTGTGTGGGAGAATTCCATGTATGCCATTGCACAGTAACAGGGGGCATCATGTGAGAGGATGGCTAAGGCTGTGGAAAGGGTGGCCACTTCCATTCTCCCTCCCCCCGAAAGGCAGGTGGAGCGCCAGCAGCAGGCAACGCAGTCCGCGTACCGCTCACACAGGCAGGACATGTTGGCCGTTAACAGGGACCGACTGGCTGAACTGGGGGCTCTGTGCACAGCCATGCTGCAGAGGCACAGGCCCACAGGGATGCCCTGAGGGAAGACAACACCTCCCTCATAGCTACTCTGGGTGCACTTGAGATGGCCCAAAGTAGACGGGCGGAACAGCAGACGGATAAGCTGACACACAACATCTCAGCTGAGCTCCAGGCAACCTGTGAGGAGATCCGTGCATCATGTGAGGGCTTGCAGGTGGAAGTCTGTGCAACACGTGAGGCCTTGCAGACGGAACTCCGTGCTACACGTGAGGTGCTGCATGGGGTCCTCTGGACCATCATCCTGCAGAACTAAACCTTTCAGACCTGCATGCTTGCTGCCAAGGAGGAGCATTCCAGGGCTATGCATGGTCAGCCTCCCGTACCATGCACACCTTCTCATATTGCGCCAGAGGGTGACCACAGCGACAGAAGTCCTCCCCCTATAGGCTAGCCGTGCAGGCCATGAGCCCATGGAGGATTTTCTTTTTCTGAACATCCACCCATCAGAAGGCAACCACTGTGTGTTCCAGCTGGCCCCATACACATTTGTCTCGTGTTTGTGTTTGAGGCTTGGGGTCCGGACACATATGCCAATCCTGATTCCCCTTTCCATGGGCTTGCAAGTTGGGCACTGTGTGTGACAGTAACTTACAAAGAGGCATTGGGCTTCCATCAGTTGTGTGGCCAGTCTGAAGTCCAAACTGTGTATACTCCCCTAGTGGGGATTCATGGTGGTTTCTCCAGTGCATGGTTGACATGCATTTCCATTTGAATATTGCTAATTGTGCATATTTACATGTTGCATCTTCATATATTACCTTGCCTGTCTCCATTGTTGATGCACTTCATGCTGTATGCGGTACCCTGCCATATTTAGCTTGCAGCAACACACTCAAGATGGGAGGGGTCCATGTGGTGGCTTTGTCACATTGAGACACTTGTGTTATTGTGATTGGTCACTGTGTGATGTTGCCACTGTTTGGTCTTGTGTTCATGATTTGTTATGCTGGTAAGTATATGTTCACATGTACGGTTTGATAGTCATGCGTCACAGGGAATGGACTCTGGCCCATTTCCATTTGTCACGGTGCCCTTTGTGACAGTTGTGTCATGTGTTATACATTTATCTTGTTGCTTTCACATGGCATGGTGTGTCAGGCGGGTGACATGCGGTTTGGGAGGGTTTAGGTGACATACCAGTATTTGGATGTGCTGTTTTGCAAGGGGGTAGTGGATTATGCACCATGAATGTGTGCCTTTTGGTCACACGGGATTGGGTTTGTTTAAGTAGCTCGGAGTGCACACAATATAGCACTTCCAAGGACACATTCTCATGGTGGTACGGTTGTGAAAGTTGACTGACCCTTTGTCATCATGGTTTGTCACCTGGTGTGTGCCAGGCCTGTATGCACTCCGCAGGTGTGGGATTTTAAGTGAAAAATGTAGCCACAAGCTGGGTACGGGCTGCCTCGCCACGTGCCCTTTCCTCTCCCAATGCGCAGTGGGCGTGCATGTTGTTGCGGATGTAAGGGCACCACCATGTCCACCGGTACGCACCGCTGTGTTGCAACATTGTGCAGGACACATGCTGCCGCAATGATTCTGCACACTACTCGGGGTGCATATAGTAGCTGTCCACCAGAACGGTCAAGGGAGCGGAAACGTGACTTGGGCACTCTGAATGTGCGCTCCACTATGGCCCTGGTTGCAATATGGGCTGCGTTGTATCTTACCTGGGGTGGTGTAGTGGGGTTCTGTATTGGCATCATCATGTAGTTGCTCAGGGGGTAGGCATTGTCCCCTGGGGAGGTGACAATGGTTGTCATTAGTTGGCTTTGTCTATTTGTCTGTGTGTGACATGCATGAATGTGCACAGCCATTTCTACTCACCAATGAGCCATGTGTTGCCATGCCACCCAGCTTCCAGCTTCCGGTTTAGGGGCGACATTCTGTATATGAAACTATCATGGGTGGAACCTGGATAGTTTGCGTAGACAGAGGTGATGATTCACTTGGCATCGCATGTGACCTGCACGTTGATGGAATGCCAGTGCTTGCAGTTGCAATAGATGTGCTCAGTGGCCCTAGGTGGACGTAGGGCCACATGGGTGCAATCAACGGACTTTGGGTAAGTGTGTCACCCCTTAAAAGTCCTGGACCACGGCCTGCCTTTCTGCGGGTGTTCTGAGCATGTACATGAGCCTGCGGACTGAAGGGCGTGGAGTCATGATTGCCAACACCTGGTGTAGGCAGCGTGGCTGCGTGGGCTGTGAGACGCCACCAACTATGGCAGTTGTCCACTGAAATGACCCAGTGGCCATAAAATGCAGGACATTGAGCACCTTTTCCAAGGGACTCAGTGCTTGGGAGCACAGGGTGGGTGATGTGAGGTCATCCTTCCACTCATTGACCAGGTCTAGGATGATATGAGGTGGAAACCTACACCTGCCATAGACCTGGTCATCAGGCATCCAAAAAGGCTGGTCGTGGGTAACAAAATGCGGGGCCTGGCTATCCTCCTCCTCCTCCTGCGGTGTCCCACGATCACTGCTGTGAAGAATGTTACATTCATCGTAGCTGCATACGTGTGTTTGTTGTTTGTGTGCACTTTTATGCTGCGCGGGGGCGTCTTTTGGCATGCACGGGTTTGCCCCGTTGGATTCCATGAATATGTGTTGTTAGCACACGTGTGGGCGTTGCGGGGATTTCGCAGCGGTACTTCCCCCGTAACACCCACATTTTCACGTGTTGTTGCCCATTCCGCGTGTTCTGCCCCCTTTTTAGGTGTGTGTGCAACCTCTCTGGGCGTCTCGCGCAGGGCTTCCGTGATGTCGAATGATGTGTGGAAGCCGCGCGGATTCGGCGCAGGTCGAGGGCAAGCCACGCGCAATGTGTTCCATGAATAAGGAAACTGGTGCTTGCACGTTTCGCATGCGTGCACTGATTTTCACGCTTGCGCCCCTGTTTTCGGCACACATTTATTCCATGAATTACCCTGAATATCAAACTTGCTCACAGAGATCGCAGAACAATTTCCTTTACTTCCAGAGTACAGCGAGAACAAGACAAATGTCCCCATCAACAGAGAATCATAGACTGGCGAATGCAGTGTTTTTCGTTCAATGGAGGAATTTCCAGACCTTTTTGGCAGACATGCAAATGTTGATGTGCTCACATTTATCCTTGATCCAGCTAACACTACAAACTTGAGTATGCTTTTGCATAGCATAATGATACAGGCTGAACTTTCTTCTCATAAAAATCACAGGAGAGTGTAGAGACTTTCATTTGACGGACAGAACGTGGAAGTATTGACAAGAAATACACTTTTCTATGCTGACAGAGAATAAACATGTCATTGGAGTGAAGCAGATTCGAGGTATAAACTGGGAACTAGTCTATATGGAACACATATTATAGACTTGCCGAGGTTATTGTTCATTGTTGGATCATTACATTGCAAACAGAACAGTTTCCAGAGACAAGAGACAGTCCAACATCCAGACTCAGAGGACAACTGGTCCAGACCCATTGATCCATGAAGCGGAGACAGTAAAAAACAGAAGGAAGTGATGATAATGAAAATGTATTAAAGAACCAGACCTTGTTTCCTTAGATGATCGAGATGGACAGCAGCTAAAGTAGTAGTGTTGTCCTCCCTCAGGAGGAGAGACATCCATGTTGCCCAAGAAACAAATGCTGTAAAATGATATACAGATGCATTGTCTATGCATGCATCATATTCATAATCATATTACTGTCATTAACGATCAGAACCGCATTTCTTATAGGTGCACAAAGTGTTGTTCCCGTGCACCCACCTGAAGATGTACGCATGATACCCACACGAGCGCCCAGACATTAAATAGTCATTCCTGTTCCAAGAAAGAATGATAGAGTGACTGAGCTTGAAATGGATGTGCTAAGCAATGACACACACGCGACACTTGTTTTAGCAAATGAGTTGAACCGCCGGAGACAGGGTCGGCAAAGTAAACCAGACAAGGGATTGATGAAAGCTACGACCTACACAGATAAAGAGTGCAAACACACCTGGTCTAGTGTCAAAGATTTCAGAATCACATTCCAGAGAATGAGGAGAGTTTGGACAAAGTACGATGAAAAGTTTTACGCCGCTGAGAGACAAATGGAGGAAGCTGAACTTTTAAAGTGACAAAAGGCTTTAGAGAAGAAGCAAAAAGAGACAACACCTGATCCTGCGAGACATGATATCAGGGCAGTGCCTGGAGGGAAGACACAGAAAGAAAGTATAAGAGACATGTTCATGCCTGATTGGCATATTGAAAGGATGAAGTGTATTGCATTTTCTCCTAGTCGAACAGTACAAATGGAAACACCCGGATCATTGATGGAAATCCCTGGGAATCCTCTGGCAAGAAGGCGCTATAGAGAAGTACTGCGTGACATGCTTGTGAAAGCCCATATGAAAAGAGTAAGAGCCAGAAGAAGCACACAAGAAGACAATAACGAATTGAATGATTACCTGGATTGCACGGCACATTTTCGAAACAACATATGGTACCAACATATGAAGGAAGTTGGAAGACGAACATCGGATGAGGAATGCTTTGTATTTGCACTCCTGCCTTACAGCATGGGAAAGTCAAAAATCTTTGTAGCTATCGAGATAGATGTGCAGACAGCACACTGTCTGTCACATATAGGAATGTGCAAGACCAGAGGTCAGTTCATGAGAAGTGATGCTTCTCTCAGATGTGCAACTGAAAAGACAGATCCAGATGAAGATGATTATGTTCCAGACATAAAGACAAGAAACAAACGCCAAAATGAAGAATATGGTGACCAGACATGAAAAACCTGGAGTAAAAGGAGCAGCGATCAGAATTGAAGTGAACAAGAAATTGGAGGCTGCAGGAAAGACTTCAGAAGAAACTTGCAGATGGAAGAACAGAGGTCAAATGCAAATCTGGGGAACAGTGCTTTCACCAGACGGATGGGAAAAGGGAGTGGTGATCTGCAGAGCATGGGTAGTGATTGGTTGTTACCAGGCTACCATTGACATAGTGCAAAATGGATGCAAGCCATTATGGCCAAAGCTTGCTAAACTACTGACATGGGTCGAGGACAGAGGAGGACCCTTGCAGATAATGCCATTGGAGAGCCCAAAATTCTGTTTCAGTAATAATGGCACAAGAAAAATGGGAGAGAATCACAATTATGCTCGAAGTCTTTGACATTCCAGGAATGGTGCATGGTACTGCAGTGATCATGGATCACTATTGGGCGTGTGGTTCCCAGGCATACATGAGATTGGCGAAAAATTGGGGAGGTATGTGTACATTGGTGAATGTCCATGTTCCAGCGTTGTTGATTCCAAAAAGTGATGTGAACATTGACAGTTTCCCGAAAGCAGATGCTCAACTGAGGAAGAAGAGATCTGTGGAGCTGATAAGTCGAATAAAGAGAGAGAATTACTTCTCTGCCAAATCGATAGAAGCTTTTGATGCTTTCCCATATGAACATAAGTTGTTCTGCCTGACCTCATCAGTATTCACGACGATCCTGATGCCAAGAATTGAGGTTGCAACAAATAATAAATGGTTGCAGATAACCAGATGGGAGTTACTGCAGACCATCAACACGACCATAAAAGGATTCAATGCAATCAGAGAAGAGTTAAGGGCAATCAGACTGATGACACTCCAGAACAGATAGGTCTTAGACATGATCACAGCCATCGATGGAGGTGTTTGTGCAAAAATCGGAGAATCATGTTGCACATTTATACCTTCACACGACGACGAGAATGGAACCTTAACAGAGGCCATAGACATGCTGAAAAAACTACAGAATCAGATGAAAGATGATGCTGATGAAGTTGATGATGACAGTTGATTTGGAGCATTGATTCCATGATGGATGGCAGATGCATTCAAGTTCCTAGGAGCCCTGCTGGTGATGATATTACTTGGATTCTGTGTGATCCAATTAATAATCTCCCAATGCCAGAAGACTGCAAAGAAAGCCATAGGGATGAAAATCATGATTGATGTTGAGTCAGGATGGAAGCCCAAAGACCTAACTGATGTAGAAATAAGAGACTTTGTGAAGGCCAGCATTTATGCACGAGAAGGAACCAAGTTCCTGTATCCAAGGGACCATAGAAAATATGTGGGAAGGAGAATCTATTGCAGTCCAAGTGGAGAATGCCAACTGATGGCATGGAACAATGATGAGCACGTAAGAACAGCAGGATGCTTGATATGGACCCCAAGGAAGTACCTCTCCAGACCAAAATGTCTGGATCCAGAGGACGAAATAAAAGTGAAGGATGAAGGAAAAGTGGATGCAAAGAAAGAAGTGAGAGCGGTCGATGAATCGGCCAGAGGGGGGAGTGAAGAGGAAGTGTCGAGTATCGTCCCCACTCCAGTTGCCCCCCTCCCACTGCCTATTGAGTTCACACAAGTATGTGACGTATGAAGAACAGTTGAATCAGCAAAGAACAGCATATTGGCTCTGCCCCGTACTTATCAGCATAACAGCACCTATGAATATACCAATACCTAAGAAAACCTGGACAGTAAGGTATACATTAAAGAAGCGAAGCCACACCTACATTGTAAACAATATGACTGTTGTTTGAATAAAATACCTGAAGAAGGAAGATGAATGGTGACATAAGAAATCAGACTGACGCACATATAGAAGATATAATTACCTGAGAATACTGATAAGAGACGAAATATAGAGAAGATACCATGGATAAGTGACATCTTGAGCCCAAGGTGAAGAAGTTGATGTCAAGATGGAGAAACATGCCACATATATGATGAAGATATTTAGTTAGTTTAAATATGTACAGATGCAAGTAACTGCAAGAGGCAAAAAAATCGTGAAGCTTGCTTATGCTAAATAGTCGATAGATTGTGTTAAGCCCCAACGTTTACAAGTATATACCTCAAGAAGCACTTTATGTATAGATGTAAGTCCGCTATGCATATGAGCAGAATTGAACAAAGGTTACAAAAGGCCTCAAATGGAGTGTGTCGCAGCAAGAAAATCGAGAATCAAGACAGAACAAAACTCAGCTAAGGATAACCAGCCAACATTGGATACAATTAAGGAGAGAAAAGACCAGAGGATCCTGTTCAGAAAGGTCAAGATGAGCCACAGACGTCAGAGAACTGGTAGAATTAAATCAAATATACAAAAAGACATGGAGAAAAGCTGATTTCACGGTGTCCAGTCACGTGACAAAGGCAGGCTAGAAGGGTGAAACATTGACACCTACGCATGGATCCCCACCATGCCCATACTCCTTAAAAGTTATCAGAGAACAGAGCAGACTCAAGGACAAACTACAAAGAAGTAATTGACACATGACTACTGAAGTGATGATTGATTGTAGCATAATTGCTGGGAAGCTAGGGTGCAGACGAGCTTCTCTGCACCTGGATGTTATTTCTGCATGCTGCTAGACATAGATGGAAAAGTATGAGTGGGGTTGATGCCAACCCAATTATAGTGGACCATGTAATCTAGGGTTCTATAGTGAGTAGAGCCAATGGGACGTCGTACTTTTTGTGATGTTCATTGTGGCCATTTTGAAGGGAGGGCTTAGTTGCCCCACCAGACATTGACTATCCGATCCCCTATCCCCATTACCATATACAGATATAGTACCTATGTTAAGTTACCTCGTATAACCAATCACGTTGCATGTAAAGTTTTTAAAGTTGCCACGTAGAATGACGTTAGTACGTGCACAGGTTGTATGTCAGTGATTACACATTTTTGCTAAAAATCCTCTCCACTTGTAACTTCCAAGACAGGCGCTCATCCAAGAGAACACCAAGTTACCGGAATTCCGACACCCATACCAACACAGCCCCGCTCAACTTAAGTTCCAAACTGACACCACTACGTCATCTGTTAAACAGCATACACACAGTTTTTGAGGAGCACACTGTAAACCCCAATTCTGACACCACCCTTCCATTACTTCCAAAGCCTCCTGCAACCTTGCTTGAATTACTCCACCCACCTTACCTCTAACCCAAATCACACAATCATTTGCCTAAAATCCCACCTGACAACCACACTCCCGAACCTACTCTATAAGGCCACCCACTGCCACAATAAACAAAATAGAGCTGACAACACTACCATGCGGCGTCCCATTTTCCATCAGAAACTCCCGGGACAACACATCCCCGACGCGCACCGGAAACATCCTATTCCCCAAAAAATCCTTAATGCAAGAATACATCTTCCCCTTAACACCTTTCTCTCGCAGCACAAACAGCAACCCATCCCTCCACACCATATTGTACGCCTTCTCCATATCAACAAAGATCGCACCCAACATCTCCCAACAAGAAAAAGCCTCTTCCATATCTGTCATGAATGCAACCACAGCATCCATCACTGGTCTAAATTTACGGAACCAATGCTGAAACGCACCCAGCCGCTGCTCCGACTCCAGAAAGTGCACCCAATGGCCAAGCACCATTTTTTCCATCACCTTGCACAAAACATGTCCAATAGGACCCACACAAGGCAGTCGGCTTCTTGGGTTTCAGAATTGGCAGGATGAGCCCTCTTACCCCCACTAGGCAATGTACCGCTGCCCAACACTACGTTAAACAACCGCAATACCTCCAGCAAACAAACATCCGGCAAATGCTGCAAATAAACATAACGCACCCCATCCTCACCTGGACTAGAATCCCGTTGCTACCCTCAGCGCAGCCCACAACTCACTCAAAGTGAAGGACATATCCATACAGGGCGTCCATATAGGAGGTACCGCACTTCACTATCCATTGCCCCACTTCCACTCCCCCAAAGACCCCTCATCCAGGTGATCCTCCTGCACTGGTCCACCCCCAGGAACTGAATCAAAAAGCGATGGCTGGGTCCTGGCCACCTGAATGATAGATCCCTGGGGACTAGCGGGTGAGACACCTTCAGATTTCTCGCAGCACTCTCAAAAATCAAATGCCCTACCCCCTTAAAATCCTAGGCAGGTCACTGTCATTGGCACTGGAACATGACTGACAACACTAGCTGACCACTGATGCATGCGACTCCGCTGGCTGCAACATCATGTCAGTGCTGATGCTTTCCAAGCAGTGTGACTGCTATGTTGGGTAATGCAACGCTGACCATCGGGTGTTGCAGGACCTGAGGTAATATTGTGCTAAAACCTGTTGTCCAATGAATGCCATTCCAGAAATTGACTTTGGCAAAGGTTGCATTTAAATTAAAAAAAAATACAAAGATTTTTATTTGTAGCCACCTTCTATGTTCTAAATATTTTCTATTACCACTGTCCTGTGCTTCCCTTCCGTTTTCTCCTTTCCTTAGCTAGGAACCAGCCACGCCAATGCCCTAGAAACTAGACAGTCAGGAAAGAGAAATAATATACCTAGCCAGTATGAAAACCAGATACATTAAACAAAAAGACAAGGATTAAGAGACATATAAGCCACTAACCAAAATCTCAAACTTCTGCATACTTAACTAACACAAAAACCCACACAACCACTTCTCTAACAGCAAACTGCACGCACTTCACCACACCGCAACAAAAATCAGCACATAAATCGCAACAGCACACAAGGACTCACTTCGATCCTATATTCACACCCCAGCTCAGCGCACAGTGAAAACTGAACTGAAGCTGCCAACAGGACACCACCTTCTAACTTTCCTACGCCCTCTTCACCTACCAACCCCACCTCTTTGTTTACAGATCCGCCTGAGCGCCTGGAGACCAACTCTGTTGCTGACAGTGCGCTATGTAAATACCTTTAACATTAACATATGAAAACCAACCTCAGCCCAGGCAAAACAGAAATAATGATCATCACAAAAAACGGAGGAGACAACCACTACATTCCCTGGCCAAGGGAACTCGGCACAACTCCAGCCTCAACGTCGACTGTAAAAAAATAAATTAAAAAAAACTGGGAGTCCTGATGGACAACAAACTTACTCTAGAGCCACAAGTAAACGCTCTAATTAAGAAATGCTTCTTTCTCTTGCGAAAAATGTGTGATTTCCTAGATGGAAGAGTCGTGGGAATGTATCGGAGTATTGCTTTTCTCAAAATTCACAGAAGCCATTGCCTTACCGGGCCAACCAGGTCCACCACAAACCTTCTGTCATTTTCAAATTTGTCCCCAAACTATGGAATGTTTCCCTACATAGTAGTTGCCTGACCTGCGCAAATCACGCCTTCCTAAACTTGGAATTGTGTCTACTTTTCAGAAATGTATGCCTTTCTGTCTTCCCATTCAGCTTTCCTACCCTTCTCTTCAATTCCGTCCAGGCATGTCTTATTGGGGAAAAAAGGGCAATATCGCCTACCTCTCACAAAACAGGTGGTAACCATATAAAAATATGTTTTTTTGGGTTTCCACTCAACCTGTTCTTGAAAGCCTGGAAAATGGCGAATCCAGCACAGCAAACCATTTGTTCATAGCTCTTACAAGGAAAAAACCACAGGCTTCTTTCTACATCATTTTATTAGCATTTTCAGAAAAAACCCAAAATGTTCTCCCTTTTTGGTTATTTTCTCTCACGCCCATACAGCAAACTAGAATTCCTTGGTGGCATTATGACCGCCTACATACGGGAAGAAAAGGGGCCAAATTTGGCCAGGTTATCTCATGTAACAAAAAAGGTTACAAGGGATTGAATGGTAACATACTGAAATCACCAAATATCTCATGTAACAAAAAAGGTTACAAGGGATTGAATGGCGACATACTGAAATCACCAAAGGCATTATTACCGCCTACATACGGGAAGAAAAGGGGCCAAATTTGGCCAGGTTATCTCATGTAACAAAAAAGGTTACAAGGGATTGAATGGCGACATACCGAAATCATCAAAAAAAGGCCTTGGCAGTTAAGGGTTTAATGATTGATGTAACTATTGACCGTTATCTTTCATAATTACGTGTATTGATATTTTGCTCTTGCTTTCTTTTAATGTGTTTAAGGTTAAATTTAACCACGATAACACTAAATAAAATTTAAAATGATCCTTTCGAACAAGCATTGTTTGCTGCTGCCTTTGCAATCAAGAGATCAGCGAGTATCACATTGGGCTGCAGTACCACTCTCTACGTGGAGCATTTTTATTTATTTGTATAGCGCCGGGAACCCGCAGGCATCTGAAAAGACATTTACACAGTAAGACGAACAGAAAGGCCAAGACAGAGGCAATAGAGATTTAGTAATCCTGAGCAGAAAAGGAATGTTTTCACAGATTTTCAAAAAAGCTTAAACTTAGATTCTTGTCACATATTCAGAGGTAGAGAGTTCATAGCTGGGCGGCCTGGTTGGGGAATGATCTGCCCAGCCCATTTAGGCGTTTGGTCCTCTTTGCCATTCTTGAGAAACCCAAAAGCACACTTACCACACACAGAGCATTTGGGTACGAGGTGATGATCTCAAATCCAGTAATAAAAGTAGTGCATTGCACAATACCAAAGTTAGTCACTATAGTGACTACCTTACTCCTACTTCATAGTCCCCTTCCCTCCATAATTTTGGGACATTCTGTCCATCGGGACGGGAACGGAGCACTGTTGAAGCATCAAAAAATAAAAATAACTTTGTCTTTCTTTTATTTTCACGCGGGGGCACCGCACGGGACCGTAGCCCCGCCTTCCTGAGCTCTGCCCCGTGCATCGTCCTTCAGTCCTTTTCTATCGCCAAAGTCGAAGGACCATTAGCAAAATAGAGGATACTTTTTTGAGGGGACAGTGGGCGGGCGTATGGAGGAAAGGAGAGTATGGACTAGGAGTAAGGTAGTCACTACAGTGAGTAACTTAGTTATACTGCTACATTCCGTCCCCTTTCCTCCATACTTTTAGGAGATTCCCAAGCACTGACCAAAGAAACAGGAGGACAGAAATGTCCCTTACTGGAACAGGTTCTTAAGAACTGCCTGGCCGATCTGGGCATCAGCCCGGGAGCGCAGGTCAAGACAATAGTGTCTGCAAAAAGCTGAGGGAGAAGCCCACGTAGCAGCCTTGGCTATAGACTCGCAAGGGACATACTTCTGGAAGGCAATAGTAGCTGCTTTGCCACAGACCAAATGCGCATTATCGCCCTTTGGGGACTGAAGGCCTTGAATTGTATAAGCCTCAGAGATGCATGAAGTGATCCAGCATCAGATAGACGCTTTGGAAGCCGGTTTCTCTTTTGGGTCACGGAAAGTAACAAAGCGTTGTGAAGAACTTCCAAGTTTGCTTTTTCTGTTGAGGTAAAACTTCAGAGCTCGTCTGACATCTAGGTTATGTAGAATCCTCTCTGCATCCAAGAATGGGTTCAAAAAGAAAACCGGTAAGGATATTGATTGATTTATGTGGAACTCTGAGACAATTTTTGGAAGGAAAGAAGGATGAGTGAGAAGCACAACCTTATCCTTGTGGAAATTTAGGAACAGATGTTTGACAGAGAGAGCTTAAAGCTTACTTATTCTTCTTACAGATCAAGGCGGCCACTTTCAAAGAAAAGAACTTGAGCTCGTAAGTGGCCAGTGGTTCAAACGGCATATGGCGCAAAGCGGTGAGGACCATGTTCAGATTCCCTTTCCGGTGAGGAGGCCTGACCGGCGGAACGAGGTGAAGACTGAGGTGAAGAAGACCTGCAAAATGTCACTTGATTACTGGGTTTGCCAGTGAAAAAGAGCAACTGTCTGTAGACAGATAAGTTGCAATGGCTCATAGATATGTTCTGCACGATAAGACATGGATTCCAGAGGCCACAAGGTCTGATATAAAAGACAAGACACAGTCAATAGAAGCCTGTCAAGGATGAAACTGTTTAGCTAGGCACCAAAGACAAAAACAAAGCCATTTACTTTTGTACTGAGCGCTCATAGAAGGCTTATGTGCTGCTTGAATTATGCACATATGATCCTCTGAAAGGTTAAACTGCGGTAAGTACCTTAACTCAGGTACCAGGCCATAAAGCTGAAGGATTGTGGGGAGGGGTACCACACCTGGTGATTGCTCTGTTGAACGAGGTCGGGAATCTGCGGCAACCTGATCGGGTCACATATCGATAGGTGCTGCAGCTCCGAAAACCAGAACCTGGCTGGCCACCAAGGAGCAATGAAGAGGAGAGTGCTGTTGGAGGCCCTCCTGAGTTTCCAGGGAGACCAAAGAATCAACGGAAAAAGCGGGAAGGCATAAGCCTTCATGTTGTCACAAGGAATCTCAAGGGCATCCCCCAAGGAAGCTGTTCAGAGATCGTCCCTGGAAGCATGAAGTGGTAGTTTCCAGTTCGTTGCAGTCGCAAAGAGGTCCACCGTTTGAGAACCCGATTGCTGGAAAAGCTTGGTAAGAACATGGCTGTTCATTTCCCACTCGTATTTTGCCACAGACTGGCTGCTCAGGGATTCTGCTACACCATTGTTCTGACCCGGATTGTGCACGGCCTGTAGCCAGGCATTGTGTTGGACTGCCCAAATCCAAATCTGGATAGGTAGATCCACCAGAGAAGGTGCCCTGGTGGCCCCCCTGCTTGTTGATCTAGAACATAGCTACAGAATTACCTGTACGAATTTGCAGCACTCTGTTGATGACAGAAGGCTGGAAAGCTTTCAATGCCAGAAAAACTGCTCGAAGTTTTAAATAGTTGATATGAGATATTCTGTCTTGGGGCGTCCACAGATCGTACACCTCGAGGTGACCCAGTGTCACTCCCCACTCCAGAAAGAGGAGTCTGTTGTAACCGTAATCTGAGGGCAAGACTCCTGGTTGCTGACGGTTGACCACCATTGAAGATCCACTGTCATGGAGGATGGTATCAGAATAATTTTGGTGTCTGGGTCCACGGCTTGGGGCCAGCAGCCCCGAAGAGCTAGCTGTGTGCACCTCATTTTCAGTCTTGCAAGAGGTAGAGCTAACACGCATGAAGCCATCATGCCCAGGAGTCTCTGAACCACCAGGCCGACATGTGGGAGGAATTCAGGAAAAAATGGCACGTGACTGATGAATCCACAATTCTGTCCTCTGTTAGGAACACTCTGGCACTGACAGCATCCCAACAGAAACCTAGAAAAATCAGTTCTTGAGTAACCGTCAGCCGATTTCTGCCAGATCGACAGCCCCAGTTGGACCAGGTGCTAGAGGAGTGACTGAAGATTGGCTGTTGCAGCCCGTGGGCAAGGACTATGCAGAAGCCACTCGCTCAAATATGGATAGACATGAACTCCCTGCAGTCTAAGGAACGCTGCGATAACCGCCATTATCTTCGTGAAGACACGCAGTACCGAGCTGAGACCAAACGGCAGCAGTGGATACTTGAAGTGTTCCGTTCCCACGGAAAACCAAAGGTATTTCTGATGTGGGCCCCAGATCAGGATATGCATGTAAGCGTCCTGAAGATCTATCACACTGAGATAATCGCCCTTCCGGAGAGAGGACCTTATCTGGCTGGGCGTGATCATCTTGAATTTCTCTTGGGGTAGGAAAAGTTGGAGAGGTTGAGGATAGTGCGCAGGCCAGCCTGGTTGGGTTTGCTCACTGTAAACAGACATGAGTAATAGCCTGCCCCTTGCTCCCGCAAGGAAACAGGTTCCACCAATTTGAGGTTCAGAAGTTTCTGTAACTCGGCTCTGAGGGAGGGAGACCCAGTCTTCTGAAGAGGAAGTTGAGCGTGTGGGGAATGAGGCAGAGGCAAGCAGAAGCCCACTCGGGCGACGGACAAAACCCATTGGGCTTCTGTGATGGTCTGCTACACCTCCAGATGAGACGATATATGTCCTCCCACCGGAGTCTTGTGTGACCGATGGAAAACAACATTTGGATGGTTTGTCAGCTGCAAGACCACCTGTTGCCGAAGAGGAGGCTGATGAGCGAGAAAAATCAGCCACTTTGCCGCTTGCAACGAGGTGCACCAGAGGAACCTTCTGCTCAGCGTTCTAAACGCTCCTGGAACCCTATGAAACCTGAGAAGGACCTTGTCTGGTCCCCCGACCTCAGCATAGAGGCCACTTTAGCTGGGGGTTTTGCAAGGACCGACAAAGATTTATCGGGTTACATGCTTGGCTTTGTTTCATTGAGTTCCTCATCGGTGGAGGAGTGGCTCAGCTCTTTACCTTCGAAGGGAAGATCAAGTACTTTGTCCTTAACCTCCTTTGAGAACTTTGTAGCATGCTTGGTGGAGATGCCTACTCCACCCATAAGGCCTCGAGCAGATGTGTCTACATAATGGGTCACGGCCTTTGCCAGGTCCTGAGCCAGAACTCTGGCATCAGATAGGTCCACTTTAAAATCTTCCAGTCTGTCCTGAGGGATACATTCCTGAAATTCGGAAAGCTCCTTCCACAGCTTTAGATTTGCCACTGCAAGGATGACTTTAGTATTGGCCTGGCGCCATTGAAGACAAGAATTAAAAAATGCTTGAGCTCTTTGGACAGGACCAGGCAGCCATAGACAATGTTGAGGACGGATTGGACTGGAGCGTAGCTGCCGTCACCACCATTGAGGTGAGAGGACATACAGTGAAGGGTATGTCTTTTGACAAGTGTAGCTTGTAGCGAGCGTCAATTTTTCTATTTACATGCTGCCCGGAATGAGGTTTTTCCCAGACCTTGCGGGCTTCAGCAAGCACATCTTTTTGAAGGAAAAGGCTTGTGCGCTCCTGTGTCGTAAGAGTTAAGGCTCCTGAAAGTACACCTACTTGTGGAGCCGAGACTATCCAGCAACGCCACCATATCCACAACCCGGTCATGAAAGGCTCTGACAGAGTCGGGCGGGTCTTTGCTATCCTGGTCAGCTTGGTCCTTGTCAGTTGTGGCGGAAACAGACAACTGATCCGCAGCACGTGGTACCTCAGACACCATGGGCATACTTAAGCACTGGTGAAAGTGGAGGCAGTGTAGGGGGGGCCCACTGGAAGAGGAGGGGGTGGCACTACCGAAACATGCTGAGGAGCAGTAGGAGCAGGCTGCGGATCGAGAGGCTTAGGATACATTTCTTTGAATAGATCCTTAAAGTAAGCCTTCATCTGGTCAGAGTGCATAAAAGCCTGGAATTTCCCAAAGAACACGTCCTCAGAGGAAGGTCTAGGCAGAGGAGTGTCATGCCCCACATTCCTGTTTCTGGACGCTCGCGGGTGTTTACTTCCAGGTGGAAACTACCCTGGAGACTGTTTACAGCTCACGGAATCCGCCGCACTACAAAGTCCAGAATTCCATCTGCTTGCGGTCACGTGAAACGCCCGCAACGTGCCTCGCGTTCTGAAACAGACTCCAGTACTTAGTGTGGCGTGTCCCTGTAATGGGTGCTCCTAAAACTGACTATTCAGTTTGAGTACTTGACATTCTGTTACTCTGATTCCTGTTTTATTACTGACCCGGCTTTGTATCAAGGACTATTCTGAACGTCTTTTCCTTCGATTTCTGGCTCCTGACTCCCTCTGTTGTTTCCCCTGGTTAACGAACTCCTGGCTCCCATTTCGGATTTGTTCTCCGCCTGCTCCCGTATGTTATGGTATTTGGATTTATGCAAGAATAAAAGACCTCCAGTGCTACTCTCTGTTGAAAACTTCCACGCACGTTTTCTTTATCCCTAGTGTGCTATCATTCTTGCACGAGTTTCTTGCTTTCCTTCCCCTTCGCCTATTACACGGAACATATACAAACTCTTTACCACGGACAGACCCACGGCGCTGCCCGCCGCACAAGAAGACAACGCTCTACCTACTGAAGTGACCAAACGGATGCTCTCCTGTTTCTGGTGGTCACTCCCTGGATTGGTTACAAACACTTGGGGACGCTCTGCTGAATACACTTGGGGATTATTTTTAACACTACTAGTTGCGCCCTTGTGCCGTTCGGGTTACGTGGACCATTGCACAGACTTCCTTCCACTGGAACTTCCATTTTCTATTATCAAGTCACCATCCTACTGCACTCTCTGAGGTTACGGGACTTCCTGTCTTGCTAAGCAGGTAAGAGGGGGCAAGTACGGGGGGAGGGAACAAGTGCTGTAATTTCGTACCTCTTTGGCTGCTATCATGAACTATCCTTTTCTTTGTTCCCTTAGCTCTGTTGTCGCTGCTCCTGCCTTTCCACTTAAGCCCCTGGCCTGTTAGCTGGTATACTTTCTACAGGCTGCGCTCTTGGGGGGAAAGTCTTGTGCAAACATAGCGTCCAAGATATCCCAGAACCATCTTGGTGATAATCCAGGACATCCCAGAGTGAAGGGGTTCCAAAAGCGGATGTTGGCCTTGTATCCTTTATAAATCTGTATCCTTTTTCCAAATTGCGTAAAAGTTGTGACAGATTTAGGAGCCTATTATTTTGCCTATCAGTCATGGAAACTGGAGCTGATCCAATGGCTGCTTTGATGGAAGCCTTTGCGACCTTACGCTCCGATATGGCATCTGTGAATGCGACTCTCCATCAACGTATGGATGTACTACAGAGTTTTGTGCAGCCCTTACCCCCCGATGAGGAGTTCGGTGATGCTGCTGCCGCAGCAGCCCCTCCTGTACCCCAGGCACAATCTTCTGCTTCCGCACCCATTGTGCTTCCTGGACCGTTCCCTTTGGCCCCTCCAGAACGCTTCTATGGAGATCCTAAGACTTATCGGACCTTTGTAAATCAATGCCGTCTGCATTTTCTTTGTCGACCGCTGGCATTTCCTGACGCTGTTACCAAAGCAGCGTTTCTCCTTTCACATCTGGGAGGAACAGCAGCGGCTTGGGCTAACCCATTACTCAAAGCCAATGATCCAGCCCTATATAATTTTGATGCCCTTATTCAGTCTATGAATAGCGTATTCGATATGCGTTACAAGGCACAAACCTCGGACCTCGAATTCCTTGCTATCAGTCAAGGCAAATCAGACCTTCTGTTTTACCTTGCTCGCTTTAATCAATTAGCAGCAGAAACCACCTGGCCCGAACAGAAGAAGGCAGCTGTCTTTTATAAGGGTCTTTCGGATGAGTTAAAAGACACCTTATCAGTGGTACCGGCTTTACCAACCGGCTTCCCGGAATTGTTGGACTTGGTCCTACAGGTCGACGCTCGGCTGCGGCAAAGACGTGGCGAACGGCGTAGTCCTGACCTTCGCCTCTCAGTCAAGTCAGAAACGACTCCGACTACTTCCTCAGGAGAAGCCGAGCCGATGCAAATAGGGGCCATCAGAGGTCCTCTTACCAAAGCCGAACGAGAACGACACATGGTTAATAACCTATGCTTCTATTGCGGTCAATCTGGCCATTTCATTCGTGCATGTCCTAAGAGACCTGTTAAGGTAGCGGGAAACGCCAAGACTCGTCCTTAAACCGAGCCCTAAGGATGAGTCGCCATATGGATGGCTCGGACCAATGCCCTTCCTCCTCACACATCTATCTTGCCATGTGTTTTGTCCTCCCTGGTGTTGAACCCTTCACCAGTCCAGTTATGATCGATTCAGGGGCTAGCGGAAACTATATGGACATACAATTAGCTCAACACCATGGCATACCGGTGGTTCCTAAAAAAAGTCCTGAGGAAGTACATGCAGTAGATGGTTCTGATCTGGTGTCTGGACGGATAACGGAACAGACTGTCCCACTTCGCATGTTTACCTCAGAAGACCACATTGAGCAAATAGTTTTCGACCTTATTTCAGCCCCCCAGTTTGGGATCATTCTTGGTCTTTCTTGGCTCCGGACTCATAACCCTATGATTGATTGGGTCCAACAAACGGTGCATTTCTCTTCAGCGTTCTGTACCCAACATTGCTCTCGAAGCCCCGGTGTGACGCCTTTGTCTCCTTGTTTGGCTTTGGTGTCTAATGTTTCCTCTGTTAATGCCACGTCGGGAGATCTAAATCCCGAACTACCAGCAGTATACAAAGGCTTTTCCGATGTGTTCGACAAAGGGTTATCCGAAAAACTCCCTCCACATCGTTGTTATGATTGCCCCATTGATTTGGTACCTGGGGCAGTGGTACCTCATGGTCGTGTTTACTCCCTGACCAGGAACGAAGAAGAACATCTGAAAGAGTATGTGGAGAAGGCATTGCGTCTGGGACATATTCGACCGTCCCGGTCCCCTGCTGCCTCTCCCATCTTTTTCGTACCGAAAAAGGAGGGGGATCTACGCCCTTGCGTGGATTACAGAGCCTTGAACAAGATAACAGTCAAGAACCAGTACCCGTTGCCCCTCATAACGGAACTGCTTGATAAGATGACATCCTCCACTATTTTTACCAAATTAGATCTCAGAGGGGCATATAATTTGGTGAGGATACGAAGCGGGGACGAATGGAAAACCGCTTTCAAAACAAAGTTTGGGCTATATGAGTATTGCGTCATGCCATTCGGACTTTGTAACGCTCCAGCCACATTCCAACACTTTGTTAATGATATTTTCGGTGACATGCTAGATTGCTATGTGGTGATCTACTTAGATGATATCTTGATCTTCTCGGATTCATTCACTCAACATATCCAACACGTTTGCTCTGTACTGCAGCGTTTACGTACACACTCTCTCTATGCCAAATTGGAAAAATGTGTATTTCATGCATCATCAGTTGAGTTCTTGGGGTTTCAGATATCTGCGAAAGGGGTGCTCATGTGTACTTCCAAGGTTAAAGCAGTTAAGGACTGGCCAGTCCCAGATTCTGTAAAGGCACTTCAATCTTTTCTGGGTTTCTCGAACTTTTATAGGCGCTTTATTGCCTCGTTTTCTGAGATAGTAGCACCCTTGACCCGTCTCACCAGCCCGAAGATTCCATTCCTTTGGGATTACGAAGCCCAGTCGGCCTTTGAGGCATTAAAAGAAGCCTTTACTACTGCTCCCGTTCTGCAGCATCCAAACCCTTCCCTTCTGTTTATAGTGGAGGCTGACGCCTCCGCTATCGCGGTGGGGGCCATTCTGTCACAGATCTGCCCCACTACACAGCAACTGCATCCAGTGGCTTATTTCTCCCGTAAACTATCTCAGGCTGAACGCAATTACACTGTTATGGAGAGGGAACTCCTAGCAATCCGAGCAGCTTTTAAAGAGTGGAGACACCACCTTCTGGGTGCTCGACATCCAGTAACTGTGTACACCGACCATCGGAATCTACAGGCTCTTTCACACGCAAAATGTACCAATGCTCGACAAATACGTTGGCATTTATTTTTCACGCTATTTGACTTCACAGTTACTTATCGCCCTGGACCTCTACATGGAAAGGCAGATGCCTTATCCCGTGTCGGAGCTGATTTCAACACCCGGGAATCGGTTACCTCTATGCTACTTTCGGGTTCTGTCATTTGTGTTTGTTCAGTCTCCCCCTCACTTCTGGAACAAGTTCGACAGTGGGCCAAAGAACATGCCTCTTATCTTGATACCTTGGGTGCCCAGATTGTCACGGGTCTTCCTTATGTTCATGGTCTTTTATACTTACCTGACGACCACACCAGACGGAAGGCTTTGGAATGGGCCCATGATACCCCGTTAGCTGCACATCCAGGTCAGCTTAAAACCTATGACCTGTTACATCGATGGTGCTGGTGGCCAGGTATGAAGAAGGACACCGCGTCATACGTATCTACGTGTGCGATATGTGTACAATGTAAAAGGCAACCAGGGAGACCCTTCGGTCTATTGATGAACATGCCGCTTCCTCCACACCCCTGGCATACGGTTTCACTCGACTTTGTGGTAGAACTGCCCTTGGTTAGGGGAATGTCAACGGTGCTTGTGGTGGTGGACGTATTCACAAAGATGGCACGATTTATACCATGCTCAGGTATACCTACCGCCTCATCATTGGCTACTCTTTTTTTTGATCATGTGGTACGCTTCTTCGGCCTACCCACAATCATGATTTCTGACCGGGGTACCCAATTTACTTCACGGTTCTGGAAAGCCCTTACCCATTCTTTGGGTATTGATGCACGGCTTTCGTCATCCTATCATCCTCAAACGGATGGACAAACCGAACGCACAAATGGCACCATGGAACAATACCTTTGTTGCCTGTGCTTGCAACATCAGACAAATTGGTTATCCGTTCTGGGAACAGCGGAGTTTGCTTATAACAACTCTCGACATACTTCAACAGGATGTTCCCCGTTTTACGCCTTGTATGGATTACATCCAAGGATCCTTCCTCCTGTCTTGCCTTCCTTGGACCAAATCCCTGCAGCAAAAACCACGAGGGACACTCTGGTTGCTATACGGGATTCCGTTATGTCAAATCTACAAGCTGCGCAGTCCCGGGCAAAGACGCAAGCGGACAAACATCGGTCGCCTGCCCCCTCCTCTGCACCGGGTGATCGTGCCTGGCTGGCAACTAAACATCTCAACATTCGGGGTAAACGGAAACTCATGCCTCGTTATGTAGGTCCATACAAGATCCTTTCTTGTCTCAATCCTGTTGCTGTCCGTTTGAACATACCATCCCATTGGCGGATTCACCCAGTCTTCCACGTATCCCTGCTCCGTCCTTTTATACCTGGCACTCGGCTTCCTGTTACCCCTGCTCCAATTATTGTACAGGGTGAAGATGAATATGAAGTACGTGCTATATTGGACTCCCGTCTGCGTCGCGGAGTGCGTTTCTACCTGATTGGTTGGAAGGGTTACGGTCCTGAAGATAGGACTTGGGAACCGGCCTCAAATCTGCATGCACCCCGACTCTTGCGGGCCTTTTGGTTGGAAAGACTGCGTGCCCGCAGGGGTGGTCGTCCTTTGCGGGGGGTACTGTCATGCCCCGCATTCCTGTTTCTGGACGCTCGCGGGTGTTTACTTCCAGGTGGAAACTACCCTGGAGACTGTTTACAGCTCACGGAATCCGCCGCACTACAAGGTCCAGAATTCCATCTGCTTGCGGTCACGTGAAACGCCCGCAACGTGCCTCGCGTTCTGAAACAGACTCCAGTACTTAGTGTGGCGTGTCCCTGTAACGGGTGCTCCTAAAACTGACTATTCAGTTCGAGTACTCGACATTCTGTTACTCTGATTCCTGTTTTATTACTGACCCGGCTTTGTATCAAGGACTATTCTGAACGTCTTTTCCTTCCATTTCTGGCTCCTGACTCCCTTGGTTGTTTCCCCTGATTAACAAACTCCTGGCTCCCATTTCGGATTTGTTCTCCGCCTGCTCCCGTATGTTATGGTATTTGGATTTATGCAAGAATAAAAGACCTCCAGTGCTACTCTCTGTTGAAAACTTCCACGCACGTTTTCTTTATCCCTAGTGTGCTATCATTCTTGCACGAGTTTCTTGCTTTCCTTCCCCTTCGCCTATTACACGGAACGTATACAAACTCTTTACCACGGACAGACCCACGGCGCTGCCCGCCGCACAAGAAGACAACGCTCTACCTACTGAAGTGACCAAACGGACGCTCTCCTGTTTCTGGTGGTCACTCCCTGGATTGGTTACAAACACTTGGGGACGCTCTGCTGAATACACTTGGGGATTATTTTTAACACTACTAGTTGCGCCCTCGTGCCGTTCGGGTTAGGTGGACCATTGCACAGACTTCCTTCCACTGGAACTTCCATTTTCTATTATCAAGTCACCATCCTACTGCACTCTCTGAGGTTACGGGACTTCGGGACTTCCTGTCTTGCTAAGCAGGTAAGAGGGGGCAAGTACGGGGGGAGGGAACAAGTGCTGTAATTTCGTACCTCTTTGGCTGCTATCATGAACTATCCTTTTCTTTGTTGCCTTAGCTCTGTTGTCGCTGCTCCTGCCTTTCCACTTAAGCCCCTGGCCTGTTAGCTGGTATACTTTCTACAGGCTGCGCTCTTGGGGGGAAAGTCTTGTGCAAACATAGCGTCCAAGATATCCCAGAACCATCTTGGTGATAATCCAGGACATCCCAGAGTGAAGGGGTTCCAAAAGCGGATGTTGGCCTTGTATCCTTTATAAATCTGTATCCTTTTTCCAAATTGCGTAAAAGTTGTGACAAGGAGTGGGTAGAGGCAGCTCTGGAGAGGCATACCCCCAGGGTTGTAAAGAGGCTGGTTGCCAGGATGGCTCTCCACCAACTGGATCCACATAAACTAAGGGAACGGACGCAGAAGGAAACAAGACTGTGTGTGGCAGTGGAAACCAAGCACGCCAATCCATTGTAGGGCGGAAAGGATTCCTATTGTCCACATTCCGTGGAAAATTCTGCTTGGCCCTGAAAAATAAGCCCCTCTGCCCCAACCCTTGAGAATGTTGGTGTGAAAGAGCTCGACAAAATGGCTGCCTTAGACCGCGTGGGTTGAGCCACCATTTTGTCACCGCCTGAGGTGATCCGTGTCGAAGTTTTCAGTGAGGCCATTGTCACCAAAGGGATTTTAGGGGCTTATTTAAATCAATTTTAGCCTTGTGAAAGGGAACCTCAGCACAGCCGGCACTAGCAGATCTAGAGTGCTTTTTAGCCCCTTTGGATTCTGCGGAAGAATTAGCCCTCGGTGAGGGAACCCGGCAGGGCTGGTACTTGAAGACTTAGGGCCTTTGTCCTCCTTCTTTGCCCCCTCAGCAGGATCGGTACGACCACAAGAATGCTTGTGGGAAGGATGAAGGTCACACCCCGTAGCCAGAGCTCCTGGATTAGGCCCCTCGATATCGCTGGTTTTAATTCTAGCCCCTATCCGAGGATCCTCAGGGATAACCCTGGTATCTTTAGACAGTGCACAGGAAACCTCAAGAGTAGGCTCGGTACGTTTAGTTCCAGATTTGGAACTCTGAAAACCTCTGGAATAACCCCGGTCAAAACAGCTGCAGAAACGGTGGGCTTAGCCTTAGCCCCCAGATGGGGAACCTCTGATGAATATCCGGTCCTGAGAGCCCCCTGTCAGAGGACCTTGGAGAAAACCCCAAAATCTAGGTTAGTTCCTATTTGGGACACCTAAGGGAGAACCCTGGTACTGTAGCCACTTGGGCCTCTCCCGGAACTAGAAGACCCCGGGAAGGAGTCCCCTGGCCGGGGTGCCCTAAAAAGGAAGGAATGTAGTAGACATTTCCTTTTTTCGTCGATGAACTGCTGTAAATGTGGAGGAGGAAGCCGTTGGAACACCTCCTCACACTGGACAATCCTACGCTGGAGTGCCCGGACAGAGATGGAGTCGCAGTAGAAGCAAGAGTCCCACCAAAGTTCCTGGCCCAAGCACTCCAGACAGAGAGAATGGGGATCCGCCCTTGCGAAATGACGTTTGCACTAAGAACAGGACACAAATCCCAGATGCCCTGGCATAGATGGAGGAAAGAAGACTGTGGAACCAGACAGGAAGATGAAGGACAAGGGAACAAAAAAAAGAAAATTCCCTACAATGCAAGTGCGTCTGACAGACCGTGTGGAGAAAAGGACTGAAGGGCAATGCGTGGGGCAGAGCTCAGGAAAGCGGGGCTACGTTCACGTGCAGTGGCCCAGCGTAAAAATAAAAGAAGGCCAGAAGTTATTTTTTGATGCTGCAGAAGTGCTCCCGTCCCATCCCGATGGGCGGAATGTCTCAAAGGTATGGAGGAAAGGGGTTGGGACGCAGGAGTATTGTGAACCAAGCGACATTCATCACAGAGCCAGTGGAGGAAGGAGAATATGTACACGGCTGCACTAAATACACAGGGCCTCATTACGACCCAGGCGGTAAGGGGTTTACGGCAGCGTAAACAGCGTCGACCCTTACCGCCTGAGTATGAGGTCCCTTAGCGCCATGGCGGATTTAACACCTGCTTTTAGCAGGTGTTAAAATCCATGGCGCTAAGGGACCATGGAGTTAATTACGCCACCGTAATTTACGGTGGCGTAATTAACGCCTTCCCCAATCCCATTATGCCCTATGGGGCAAAAATGGGAATGGGGAAGGGTAAATGGGGATTGGGGATTTACCGCCCTGCCAAGGTCGGAATGGGGTGGTAAGTCCGCCAACCACCATGGCGGAATTGCAACCTTAGCGGCATGGACCATGGTGCTAATAGCACCATGGTTCTCCGCCAAGGTTGTAATGAGGGCCACAGAATATTATGACATTCCAAGAGCCTGAGAAAATGCCCTCGGGGGTCAGGGACAGTACTTTCTGGCTCATCACAGGAGACTTAGGCTCTGCATCAATCGAGGTCTAAATACTGCAGCCTCGGTATCGCTAACATGTTCTATGAGAGGAGCCCAGGTTCATGTGTATTTGGGTATCGTATTGGATAAGAGTGCTGTGATTCTCTCCATGGCGAAGATCTCCAAACCGTAGTCCACCAGTAGCCGAAAGGGGGACCCACCTGCATCATCCAAAAGCGAGCTGCAGTAATCTTGGCCGTGAGCAACAGTTGTGTGATCAGAGCAGCTTGTGGACCTGAGAGCGGGAGCAAACCCTCCTGTGGGGCGTCCCCCAGGAGAACTACCAAAGGGATTAGCAGGACTTGAGTACCAATGATTTCCCTAATCTGCACCAACATCTCCTAATATATTTGTATCACTGGGCAGGACCAATACATGTGTATCAGACCTCCATCTCCGCCACATCCCTGCTAACAGCTATATGAAATTTCAGGCGATATCTTGTGGAGTCTTGCTGGCATAAGGTACCACCTGTAGCAAAGATTGCTGGCTCCCTCTTTGATTTTTGTCCTTCTTGAGCTTTTGTGTGTATGCCACCAGATCCTGGGGAAGTATTCTATATTGATGGGTCCTTAACAATTGGCCAGACATCAGGTGAACGACATACTGGGACAGCAGTTGTAAATTTTAGACAGAATGGGACGTTTGAAGTAGTGGCAAGCATGCCCTCAAATTTTTCAGCACAAGCAGCAGAATTGGTAGCACTCATAATAGCGATGGAGGCACACGAGGACTAGGAGAGCACTGTGTACTCAGACTGTGCATACGTGACGTCAGTAGTACATGCAGGACTGTCACGATGGAAAAGGCGGGGCTTTCAAAGTGCTGATTGCACACCATTGCAGCACATGCCCCTATTGGACAGACTCATAGATGCACAACTCCCGTCAACCATCGCGGTTGTGAAGTGGCAGGCCCACACGAGTGGAGGATGTAGTTTGCAACGGCAACAAAGCTGATCATGCAGAAGCAAAAAAATGCAGCATATTTTCCAGAGATCAATGATTTTGATACGCCTCCTACTAGACATAGACAAGTGTGCAGAAGGGTATACCTTAATGCCCATTACCCAAATAATGGATCTACAGGGACAAGCACCAGTAAAAGAGAAGGCATTGTGGATAAGGAGTGGGTGTTCAGTATCCCCCACGGATGCGATTTGGCGACAAGAGAGCACTGAAAGCCGGTCATTCCCCTCACATTATTACAGATAGCCTTAATGCAGCACCATTACCCAATCCATATGGTGGAAGACTGTTTCTGTCCCAAATGGGCAGAGCATGTTGCTGCATTCATGAATAATTGTTTTTGAAAAAAATTCACAGCAGGCCACACGTTGCGAGTAGCAAGCGGAGCAATACCCTGTCCTAATGGGCCTATAGTCTACGTGGACATGATCCAGAATTGCAACGGATATAGGTACATGCTAGTAGTTGTGTGCTAATTTTCTAGCTGGATCGAATGCTGGTGCACACCCCCATTGCGATGCCACAAGCGTGGCACAATTCCTCATCACTGAAGTATTCCCATGGTGGGGGTGTGCGAGGTCCTGAGATCTGACAATGGACCTCACTTCATACATGAAGTATTCAAGCATATCACAACCCTATTGGGGATTAAGCATACATTTTCCTATGCTTATCAACCAGAAGAAAATGGGATTTGTGAACCCCTTAACAGAATGCTAATAGAAAAGATTGTAAAAGTTAAAATTACTTTCAAAAAGGAATGGCTTCATTGCCTACCCATACCCTTATTCACATTGCGCAATCAGCCTGCATCTGACCACCATTGAACTCCTCCTGAGTTGGTGAGAGGATGACACATGCGCCTCCCACTTGCTCCTCCTAGAGCGCTGATGGATGCCCAGACACTGCTACTGTTTTGGGTAATGAGATGTATGAATATCTTTTTTCAATGATGGCTAGTGCTTCTTTTATCTCTCAACAGCCGAAGGCCCACTAGGGAAGGTCGAAGAAGAAGGATGAAGACGACGCTTCTGTAGAATGAAACAAACTGCTCAAAGCCCCTCCTCTTTACCCAAGCTATCAGGACCTACAAAGAAACTTTAACAGAAACTGGCACAAGCCATGTTTTGACTGTCCTTTTACTGTAGAGGAAGTAACTGATAAAGCTGTGAAATTTGTAAGGAAGAAAGCTTAGAATTATCTGGGAGACAACCAGCCCTGCAGAGGTGAAGCCTCCTCTTGCCCAATACACAGACATTGCAGCGCAAGAAAAAGAGAGACAGATTCAGACAAGTTCCAGGACCCAAGCTAAACAGGAAAATACTGGAAGCTAGTTTAGGCACACTTTCGCTTCTTACATTAGGTTGCCAGCGCATCTGTATGGATTGAGTTTCGACAAGTAATTTTACACTTGGACAATAAAACAGAAAAGCACTTTTTGAATTTACAGGGACCAAATGGTGCCAGAAAAACTATTTGTTTATGCTTTCCTCATTTACGTTGCAAACAGCTATCCAATGTTGAAAAGGAGTAACATGCCTATTATCGCCTTGCTTAGTAACCCCAAGGTTCAATTAATCTTTGAGAGACTCTTTGTTGCCATATTAGGACAATACTTTCACAGTAGAAGTTGACTACTTTTAACAATGGTAATCCAAAGGTTGTGCATTTCAGTAAGTATCTATTCCAAGCTCATTGCCAACTCCAAGGGCGCATATACATGTAACACATGGACACTGCTGCAAGAGTTATTGTATTGACATTTTGTGCATTCTGTCTCCATCTCTTTACCCTCTGCGCGCTACAGAGAGCTGCATTGTATTACACACACACATACACTCAAGAATATGCCAACACACATGTTCCCTTTGTAACTAAAACTATACCTGAACTGGTAACCAGTGCTGGCACAGAAGTAAAAAGGCTTAAGCGAAGCGCGAACACCAATTTCAAACATGTGAATGCTTACATGGCCAATTTGGCACACATCACCAATAACATGTGGTACCATCACATGACCAAGGTGGGAAGAGAGACCACAAGTGAGAGCAGTTACGTGTTCCCTCCCATCCACTATGGTATGGGTGCCTTGAGGACATTCATAGTGACAGAAATTCCAGCAGCCAGAGCTCCATTCCTTATGCACTCACTCAGCGCTCTGCACCAAATGAGCCAGTTTCAAGGGAAATGGGCTACACTGCGGTAGATGTCACAAAAGATGTTCCCTTACGAGGAAAGCTACATAAAGACTCAAACAATGACAGAAGACTATTGGAGTTCAGATAAAATGGTACAGAACATACTGGATGTCCCACCGAGGAAAAGCTAGAATAGTAAAAAGAGTTATAGTTGCTGAAAACAGAGAAAAAGGAAGAAGGGGCAATGCCAGGATGCAGGAAGAGACGTCAATTGTTGGTGTATGAACAAGTATTCACAGGAGAAGGATGGATGGAGGGGATGATGGGGTGCAAAGCACAGGGATTCCTAACTGCTCCAGTGGAAGTGGTACAGAAAGAAAACAACGAATGCCTGAAGGAATGAGCAGAGAGTGCTAAACGCTCACGTGGGTCGAAAAAGAAGCAGGCTCTATGCCAATAATAGCACTTGAGAATGCTTCCCTGTATTTCCAGAACGATTGTCCAGTAAAGGATGGGGTGAACAGAGGGTGCAAACAAACATTAAAAATGCCTGGTATGAAGGTAGGCCCAGCAGTACTAAAGAACCACTATTTGGCCTGCAGTGCCAAGGCATACATGCAACTACCACCAAACTGTGGAGGGATATGTTCATTAGTACAGCTGAATAAACCAGCCTTGTTAGTGCCCCAGAACAAGTAGATTAGATGGATTGCCCAAAATGGATACACACCAGAGAAAATTAAGGTCAGTGGGGCCGACCACAGTGAAGAGAGGACATTATATTTTGAACAGGGTGGAAGAAGCCCTCCATGCAATACCACAAGAGCATAGACTGTTCAGCAGGACTGAGATGTTCTTTGCTTCAGTTGTTCCAGGCCAAAGCGAACACCAAATGGCTCCAGATTACCAGATGAGAATTGTTGCAGACAATCAACTCAACGGTTAAAGGGTTCCACACAATAAAGGAAGAGCTCAGAGCCTTGAGATTCATGACCCTTCAAAATAGATAAGTCTTGGATCCCCTCACAGCTATGGAAGGCAGCGTTTTCACAAAGATAAGTCTCTCCTGCTGTACCCATGTACCTGCCCACGATGGAGACGATGGGACCCTTACAGAAGCCACAATGCAGCTGTTAGACCTGCATGCCAAGATGGAAGAAGTAACAAACTCAGCAGAAGACGATTGGCAGGTGTAAATCCTTTCCTGCATCCTGTTGTGGATGACCAATGGACTGAAAGTACTCGTAGCTGCCTTAGTGCTAGTACTATTCACCTTTTGTGTTATTAGAATATCTATAGCACAGTGCAAGAAGACTAACAAGAAGACAATAGGGATGAAAATATTATTAGATGTAGAGACAAAAACAGATGCGGAAACAGAAACCTTCAAAGTGCTGCAGTCACACTTGAAGTATTCCCTTTTCCCTCCCGGCATAACGTTTTTTTCCCCTGGATCCACACAACTACGTAGGGAATGGTGCAAAACTGACAGACTGCTGCTATATGACCTGGAGATTGGACAAACAGGTGAAGTACCACAGCCACCTGGTAGTGGGGCGTGGCGGAAGTGTGGACTCTGAAGCTATACGTCAGCAGGGAGGACCTTTGTGGAGGTGTGGTCGATATCTCGAACAGAGGCAGGATTGAAGAGAGAGCTATGAACGTGGCCCTCATTGCACCGGTCCCTCCCCCATCTCTGATCGCAGAAATGAAAGGTGAACATCGTTCCTGGACCATTCCTCCCCATCACTGCTATACCGCGGATGTAAGAAATGTTTTTCACTCAACCATATAGACCATATCCTGAGGACGTTGTGGAGGTGAAAATCTTGCAGCCCATGGAACATTTAGACGGACTATGACAGTGTAAGAGCCAGTGACATCACAACCAGGACCATGACATACATGTGTTAGACATAAAGCACATATGCATCCCTGTATGAAGCTATGCAGACACTTAGGTTAAAGTGCTCTTAGACACAAAGAACATGCTTAGGACTCATTTAGATAGAGGACATATACAATTTTGCTATGCTGTAAACGCAAGTTCCATAAGAATAGATATAAACTGCTTGTTGACACTGAACACAACTAACATGAGTGGCCATTTAAATCAAAATGGAAGATGCAGCTACATTGAAGTAAATAGAAGACACTGAGAAGGTTCGAGAACACAGGAAGAGGCCTGACTCGTTGATTAAGCCGGAAGGTGCAAACCAGACTGTCTGTGCAGTGTTGAGCAGGAAAATCAAGTCAGCAGTCTCTACACACATGATCTGAAAATGGAGGATGAAGCCTATTCAGTAGAGCCAGACAAAGACCACTGTTCCCATCCAGCCTAGGACAGACAATACAAAAGTAGTACTAGTTGAAAGCTAAATGTTCTGTCTCAAGACCTAGAAGATCGGAGATGGTAACCAAATTGGTAGATTGTACATTTGGGGCTGTTCTCATCACCTTGAATTGTTGCTCATGGACTGGTAATCGTCCAAAGTGCCAAGGCTGAGAATACCTTTACTAACCAATCTCTACCCCACCACCTTCTGTGCCAGTTCACACTTTGTTGCACTGTCCAATTATGATGCACTAAGCAGACATGCCTGTATTTGCAACATTTAGGAGGTGGTCACACGTAGAGCCACCAGATAACATGTAGCCAATGAAAGCACTAACCCCATATAGCTTCTATATGTAGCCTATCTTACCAACCAATCCCAGTATACCTTAGGTTTTGTAGTTTTTTGTCATTGCTGACATCATCACCCATTAAAACCTGCTGACAAGCCTGTAATCGAGGAGAGCATAGGAAATACTGAGATGTCCATGTTTATCCCTGTTTAGTGAGATCTCTTAATAAAGCGTGTTTATTTTCACACTTCTGGACTTTTCTGTTTCTTGGGCGTGGGGATTTCCTGCTGAACCAGTTCCTCTTGGTTGTAATTAGGGTGAATTAATCCACCCCTCCACTTCAGTTCTGCCCGCTCTGTTGATTTGTTATATAATTTACCCTCATAGTATTACAGGACGTATCGGAATATTTTTCAGTGGTATGCGATCCTATGTACATGTAGGACATCACAAGCGACTATAAATACAATAACAAAATGGCACTAGCATTTCAAGTCGGACGCCACTTGATTGATGAAAAAAGGAGTTGGACACATTTTCAGTCCTCTCCAGGTGAACTCGCATCTTTTTATTACAGTCCTGGTTTCCATAACTCTTTTTCAGATTATTACAAACACTTATTTGTCCTGTGTAATACATAAGTAATTTGTTTGTATGTATTTCCACCAAAACAAGAATCCTTTTGTCTGCCACTATCAACCTTAATTGTACCTATTAAAAACACAAGTTTCATGGGTAAGCGCACCAGCACCTATTTTTGTTTCTCAGTCACATTATTGCCACGACTATTCAACCAAACCTAATATTTAGTTTTTTTTTTATTTCCCCCTTCTCTTCCTCCTTTCGGTCTTATCCCTAGATTTCCTTGACAAATTTCATTGGCTTTCATTGTTCGTGCCATCTTGTGCTTCGCACATGCATGTATGATCTGGCTAATTGTTATATGTCTCCAACATGCTTATATCATCATCCGTGTTTGGTTTTTAATGTGAATATTCTATGTACACTTATATTGGTCTTTTCACAATTGGTTGATCAAAACAATCTCAGCCTTAATAAAGACCCACGCGGGAAAGAGCACGTGTTGGCAGACTATTTAAGTAAATTATTCACTAGCGGAATCCACTTTTGTACATGAATTTAAGTAGTATTATATTTGACCACTATGGATACCAGCACAGGGAATCTCGAGTTTGTTGTCTATCAGTTGGGAGTGGGGGAAAAGGGGAACAAAAACAATGCAGGTACGCTATACACATTCCCTGCCCTCACAAATACAAAACGTAATACCACTTTTGACAAACACACCCTTCTCCTACACCGCATCTATATTAGGGAAACATTCAGTAAAGTAGCCCTTAAAATGGTGTAGTTCAACAAGGGACCCTTTCTATTGTTCAGAGGGGTTTATGAAATCACAGAGGATGGCAGCAATTTATCCAAGTCCCAAAATGCAGATTTCAGAAGTTGACATCCTTACTAACTATCGTCCAATTCCCATTGTGCTTTTTTGTTTTGCAAAATATCATAGCAGTCAGCCTTTGATAAGTAAACGGACCATGGCGAGCATGATAACCAGAAACTATATGGCTTCGTTCAGACAAGGACATAGCATTTTAACAGATTATCAGTGAATATCGGATTCAAGCGTGTTTGTAATATCTTCACAGCTCCGCAGGGCATGAGGTATATTATTTGCAGGCAATTGTTGAACAAGAACTCTGACCCAGCTAGAGACGTTGTCCTTTTGATGTCTGTGACCAATTCTAAGACTACTACACCAGACACTGGGTAGAATGATATTTAGAATTGTTGCTCAGGAGGGGTGCATCTCACTCTCACCAGATGTTGGCTTTCTCAATGAAAGCTGTATTATTTTCCTGCTTGGCCTTGCCCTTCTAGTTTGTGTGTTATTGCTATTTTACCCAGAGTATGCAGATGCCTCCTTTGGTTGTGGTGGTTTCCGGTCTGAAAAAAGAAATACAATGGCATGGGCAGCTTTTAGATAACTCACAGTAACGCACAAGTTGAAAAGGTGAAGGGTAAGTAATGCAATGTGCATCCAGTTTGGGGAAAGTAGTACAACATCAGCAGTAGATCTATACTTTCCTTTGGGATTTGTTGTCATGGGGTCATTGCTATTTTAGCAGAACATCAAGGAATGCTTAGATGCCATTTGTGGTCAAACCAGTGATGGAAATGTATTTACTGTGTGATCCCACCAGCAACAGGGCACAGGAGGTGGTTGTAGTCCCTATCCCCCTACCCCCGCCTCCCCTCATAAACATGTGTCTGTCAGATTAATCCTGAAATCGTGGCAAATGCCATTATGTTGCTAACCAAGTGTAAAAGGTGCACACATTTGCAGCCTTAAAAGCTGCATTTAAATATTCCATGTATTTAAAAATCATAACCAGCGTCCTGATCAGATGTTCAGGTGGACTTGTAGGTAAGCATCTCGCCCCTGGTCCCAATACCTGGGTTTGAATCCCAGCTTCAGACACACTTAATAAATGCAAGAATACAATTGATTCTTCTGGATCCGAGATGCAGGGATGACAAATGCTGGAAAATCTGTCCCAAAAGCAGCACTTGGTAAACCGGCATGATATTTGGGTGTTCAGCGGTAGTGTTGCAATACAAGAGGCACAAGAGGTACAAAATCATCAAATAGGCAGCTCTTTCAAATTAAAAGCAAAACAGAACATTTGATACTGCTTGGGGCAGTGAGCTCATGCAATCGACCGCCTTCTGGTATGTTGGTAGAGCTTTGATGAGTCACAGAACATAAGTGGTCAATAGAAGGCAGAACAAGTTATTTATTAGTAATCCTAATCCTCCAACCTGGGTATCATCATTCTATTCATAAACACCGACTAGCTCCATTTACGTGTGGGATCTTGGAACTCATTTAAAAAAAAAGAAAGGTTTAAGTTACTTACCTGAAGCTTCTGTTCTCCAGCATGGGTCTGGCAGGTATTCACATGCTCATGAATATTCACTGTGGTCAGGCGGAGAGTCCTCAGTAAAAAGAAAAAAGTATTGCTTTAGCTTGAAAACTGCATTTCTCCTCTAAACCAATCAGTGTACTCTGGGTCATACTGCCCCGTCCAATGACAGTCTGCTCCCTAAGCTCCACCCCTGGTGGCCATCTTCAGGTCTGGTAAGCACGTAAAGTGGTAGTTTGAACCAAGAAGAGCCACAGAGGGGAAGGTTTGCATGTGAATTCATGCCAGACCAATGCTGGAGAACAGGAGTTACAGGATAAGTAACTTAAACCTTCTCCAGTATGGGGTCTGACATGGATTCACATGCTCATGAATAAAGATTACATAGCAGTACATATACACAACCACGTGAGGTGGCAAGGCTCAACAGAAGTAAAAAAAAAAACACTCACCCCGGAACAGACTCGCCTCAAGTGAAAAGGTTGCATAGCACTGCTTGGCCGACGCAGGACTCCTCCCTGGAATCCCTGTTGACGCAGTAGAACCTTGTGAAGGTGTGCGTGGACCTCCACGTAGCAACTCTGGTGATGTTGAGCAGGGGCACACCAGAGAGAAATGCTGTCGTTGCTGCGATAGCTCTGGCAGAATGGGCTCTCTGGTCGGCCTGGAAGAGGTCTGTTAGCCAGCCGATGCCAGTGTACGATGCAGCTGGAGAGTCACCTGGAGATGGAAGCCTTCGACGACAAGACCTTCCCATGATTCACAGGTCCAAAACTGACTAACAATTGAGAAGTCTTCTGAAAACCCCCTGTGCATGCCATGTAAAACTTCAAGCCATGAGCAACGTCCAGCAAATGCAAGTACCTCTCTGCTGGCAACCACAGATTTGGGGAAAAGACAAGTAACACCAAAGGCTCCTTGAGGTGGAACTCCGAAGACACCTTTGGCATAAAGGAGGGGTGCGCACACAGCACCACCTGTGTAGTGTGGAATGACAAGCACTGCTGTTTGCAAGTCAGGGCCCTGAGCTTCCTGACCCGTCTGGCCGAGGTGATCGCAATGAGGAAAGCGGTCTTCCACAAGAAAAACTTTAGTGGCGCCTGATGCATCAGTTCAAAGGGGGCCCCCATGATCTTTGTCAAGACCACATTAAATTCCCAAGCTGGGGCCAGAGCCTTCACTGGCGGAAAAGTCCCGAAGAGGCCCTTGAGGAAATCATTGACAAGCCTATGCGACCACAGGGAAGGCCTACCCAGTGTCGTGGTGTAACGGGATATGGCAGCCAGGTGATCTTTGATCGAGGCCGGAGCCAGTCCTGCCTTGGCCAAGGAATGCAGTTATGGCAGGAGCTGCAGGGCTGTGACACGCAGAAGGGCAATCTTCTGAGTCCGGCACCACATGGAGAAGCACTTCCACTTATGGCCGTAGCACATCAGCATCGAAGAAGCATTGGCCCTGGCCAGGATGTCCTTACATTCCTACGGCAGTGAATAATGACCAAACTCTAGGGCTGAAGGAGCCAGGCCATGAGGCTCAATGACCCTGTGCAGAATGGCCCACGTTCTCTGGCGAGAAGATCATGAAGTAGAGGCAGCCTGAGGGATGCGGCTGCCGACAAACGTAGCAGGTCCGAATACCAGATATGTCACAGCCCTGTCAGAATGAGGATTATGGATCTGCAGCAACACTGTCCGAGTGTGTTAATCACTCGTAGTAGGAGCGGAAAAGGAGGAAAGCCATAGAGGAAGAGTCCCTCCCACAGGAATAAGAAAGCATCCCCCATGCTCCTTGGCTGGGGGAACCTGCTGGCAAACCTCTTGACACTTGGCGTTCGTCACCGTCGCAAAGAGGTCAATCGGTGGCTAACCACACTTGTGGAACAAAGCCACTTGATCCTGGCAACACTCCCATTTGTGTCAAGAACATAACTCCCTGCTGAGCCAGTCTGCGATGTTCTTGGTGCCCATCAGGTGAAAAGGTGAACAGGGACGAGGAACATGTCCTGAAAAAGGCCTGGGCAGCAAGGAAGATAGCCTGGAAAGAGAGGCCTGCCCTACTACCGTATGTAGAACATGGCGGTGGTGGTGTTGTCCATGAAGATTCTCACCACTTTCACCTTCAGTGATGGCGGGAACAGCCTGAGGGCACAGAAGACTGCCTGAAGTTCCAGGACGTTGATGTGGAGGGTCTGCTCTTACAGTAGCCAGAGGCCTCTGGCATGCAACTGGCCGGTGTGGGCCCTCCCCAACCTTCCAGGGAGGTATCTGTGGTGACCGCCTTCTGGCACAGATGAACTTGAAATGGAGCTCCTTGCGTGAGGTAAAGGTGCATGCCCCACCACTGAATTGCCAGCCAGAAATCTTAGTTGAGGGCAATCTTGTCTGTTCAGGAGCCTGAGACCTGCAGCCACCTCGCATCCACAAACTCCTAGAGAGGCCACATCTGTAGTCTGCAAATAGGGATGAGGTTAATGCAGGTGAAAATCATGCCCAACAGCAACTTGATGGCTCGCTCTGTAGCCGACTGCACCGACGACAGGTTATTGTTATTTTGCATTTATATAGCGCCTTATATACCATTGGTATGGTCGGAAGGCGCTGGTAGGTTGCTGAACATTTCCCAGGATGGCCATCAACCTCTCTTTTGAGGGGGACGCCAGACAAGCAACAGTGTTGAGTCGAGGACCCAGAAACCGAGCGTTCTGTGATGGCTACAAGCAGGACTTCGGATACTTTATCGAAAATCCCAGATCCGTCAGCAGACGCACAGTCCCCACGGTATGTTGGCTTACCAGCACACAGGATCAAATGAGCCAATCGTTCTGGTAAGGGTAGAGGTGAATGCATCATCACCAGAGCCAAGCACTTGGTAAATACCCTAGGGGCCGATTCCAGGCCAAAGGGGAAGAGCATTGAACTGATAGTGTCACCCTGGAACACGAACCTCAGGAATGTCTGGTGCTTTTGATGGACAGAGACGTGAAAGTAGGTATCTTAAAGATCCAGCCGGCCGCCACCCCCCTGACCCTTTTCAGAGCAGAAAGTATCTGGAGTTCACTCCAGAGCCCCAGAGGCGCTGGGGGACATGCTCTCTCGCCCAATTCTTTAACATGGCATGGACCTCCTGTAGCAGCTGCACCACGTTTTCTTGTCGAGCCACAGGAGGAATACAAGGACACCTGTGTGCCCCTGTTTGAGCGGAAAAGGACGAACTTTCTGTGTAAAAATTACCGACCCCACCAAAAGACCTAAAACACACAACACAAGCTCTCCCAAAAGAACATTGAAAAATAAATTAAAAATAAAACTGGCTGCGGAGTGACCCCCGCAACATTCTGCTCACTATACTAAACAGTATAGTGAGTGGGGGTTGCGGGGTAAACCCCTGCAAGTTTGCATGGGAAATGTACAAACATTTTGTGTTCGTGCATTTCCCATGCAAATATTTCCGTCACAAAAAATGCAGCCGTGGTAATATCACATAGATCCCTTTGAGCACATCCAGCACCCATCTGTCTGCGGTGATGGCCTTCAACATGCTGACAAACCTCGCCAGCCAGCCTCCCACCGGGGTGTACAAGTGTGTGTCAGAGTAAACAACCGGTACAGGCCTGCTTCTGCACCCTGTCCTGTGGGCGGCTTTAACGCTGTCCTCCGCTGCCATATGCCCGTGAGCGACCACTGTACATACACCTCTTGAGTCATGAAGCAGGTAGGTTGTCGATAAGTGGTGTTATACCCCTTGGAGGACCTGCTGCACTTCCCTCTCGAGGAAGGAACAAAAGGATGACCAAGACTGCTGTAGGGTCTCCAGCGAACATGCCATCTCTGTTGATAGTTTGTAGAGACTTGTGAACGGTCTTGCCAAAGAAGTTCTCTCCATCAAATGGCATGTCTACCACTTTGGATTGGGTGTCCAATCAGAATTTGGTGGCCTTCAGCCATCCTTGCCAACAAAGAGATACCCTGTGTCCGCAATGTCCTACACCACTGATTGCATGGTCTAAGGCCATAGCGGGACAGAATGGCCAGGGCATTAGCTGCCTTAATTGTGGAGGCTGCAGCAGAAATGATCCTCTTGCCCATCGTGTTCAGCTTCTTCCCCTCATGGTCAGGGGCACCATGGACAAAGACGGGTTCACAAAGAGATTGCTGGTGGCAGAAGAGACCACAGAGTTGGGAGAAGGTCAACAATGAAGTGGTCGTTGACGTAGCAGTTCTGGGTGGCTGAGCAGCCGATGGAGTTGTTGACTTGGACGATGGCGTCACTGATGGGGGCATAGAAAGGCCACCCTTATATCTCTCCTTTGTTGGTTTGTCCACCGCTGGTAAGCAGGGTTTTGAAGGTGTCAGGGACTTCCTCTTGGAGGGGGCATCCCTCACAGGTAGGCTCGCCATGAAAGTAGTTGGTGACATCGACTAGGTACTCCCTGAGCTGGGACCCACCTGCTGTAGCAACCCTTTTGATATTGATATTTTATTACTATCATGCTCGTACACAAGTGTTTCAGAGTGCGACAAGGCAGGGGAGAGGAACAGGGGAGAACAAAAGTACGATCTTACTAGGCCCAGTGACATTGAGAACGCGCAAGTGCATGGAGGGGGGAGAAGTGGAAAGTGCGGAGCAAAGGAGATACATATGAATAATAAAAATAAATAAATAGTAAAGGCAACAAACAGTGGTATGCAGCCAGCAATTGGCACGTGCTGGGTTTAATGCAGCAGACCGGGTAGGTCTGGTAAGTGCAGGAAGAAAAAGGGGGGGAACTGTATGGCTACAGATACAGACCCCAGTGCAAGGGGTGGCCTGGATGCAGTATGGGAGGGTGAGCAGGTACTTTGGCCCGGAGGACAGAGGGTGGCCAGGTGCACAGTGCCAAGAGAGAACCGATCAGCAGGGTATAGGGGGAGGGAAGGCAGAAGCAAAGAGGAAGGTCTTGAGGTGCTTCCGGAACCGGAGATGGTTCTCCTCAAGTTTTAGAGTGGCAGGGAGGCTGCTACAGAGGGAGGCCCCAGCCGAAGACAGATCTACCCCCAGCTTGTTTCTTTGAAAAACGACTGACCCTGAGAGAGTTAGAGGAGCTAAGAGCTCGAGAGGGGAGGTATTTGCAGAGGGATAGCTGAAGGTATTTTGGATCCAGACCACAGAACGCATTGTGGACAATGACCCTTCTTCGCTTTCTTCAAAACCCCACAGCAGACCTTGCATCCCTCATGTTCTAAAAGCAGGCAATATGCATCCCTCATGTTCTAAAAGCAGGCAATATAAACATTTATGGTGTCGATCCTCGACATACACATTCCTCAATCCACATTTCGTGCAGAGTTTGAAGAGGCACCTCTTCCCTTTGGACTTGGTGGAAAGGCACAAAGTAGGCTCAAGCCCGGGCCTTCTCGAAACTTCGATGGAAGATCCGCGATGTAGGATGATCTACGCCAACAGTGGGTCCTCGCTGCTGGTAATCCACCTCCCATCGAACGATGAAGCACAAATAGGTAAAAAAAACAAAAGAAATCAAAAGACAAACAATAGAGCAAGAAGAGGACTCCGAACACTGAAGTGTGCTGTAAAAATATCAAGATGCCCACCACGGGTTGAGCCTAGGGAGAGGACTGTCATTGGATGGGGGCAGTATGAGCCAGAGTACAGGGATTGCTTTAGAGTAGAAATGTAGTTTTCAAGCTAAAGCAAAGCAGTTTATTCCTTTTACCCTGAATTTGGACGTCTCATTTTTTTAAAAAAGTTCCTGAACACTTATGCAACTTCTATGAAGAAACAAATAGCTGTATACTAGAGAAAAAATCTAGAACAAGGAACAGATGGCTAAAAGAAATGCATCGCTGAAAAGACAACCAGGCCTCACCATTAAACCATCGTACAGTGTCAGGACTGCCAACTCATTTGTTTTGCCTGTGATAAGAAAAGAGCATCTTCTTATACCACACAACGAGTTTCTTATTGCCTCAATTTACCAACCAGTTAGTGAAATTGTTTAGGAATCTAACAAGCACCACCATGATCACGGGATCCTAATATTATATTCTGTGGAGTGATGCGGCACCACCTCCCCCATTGGGCAATTTCTGGCTATACAAGAAGGTATCGCTTGGAACTCCTGTATAGCCCATAAAATGATCAATGGAGCAAGGGCACGAGTCCTATGGGCTGTGCTGCAGCAGGCTCTCAACGCACCGCTCCCTCATCACTGGAGCACCACTGGGACTACCACTGGTCGCCTCTTCCCCCAGGTTGCACACAACTCACAAACAGGGCAACTCAAATGCTCCCTTTGTCCCGCCTAACTCCTTACCTTGAACGTGGGACTCTCCCAGCATATACTGCCTACATCCATGACACCAGCCACCGCTGACCTTGTCCAACCGCCACCCTGCACCGGGTTGCTGCTCCATTTCTTAGCCAGGCTGCAACCAGCAAACACTGCCCGGCAACATTTCTTAAGACCCACCACTCTGTTGCTATGTGCTGTCAATTCCCTGCAACCACAAGGAGGTTGCAAATGGAGGCTTGCCTTACAATACATCTACTTTCGCAAATTAATCCATACGGTAATAGTTTGCAAATGTGTGGATTGATTATAACTGTTTAATAAATACATTTCCGTTAACCGAGCCCTTCACCCCATTGTGGAATGAACCCTTGGATTACCCCGGATTCATTTAGTTATCTTTCTAATAGTGTATGGAATGCACAACACTATTTCTCAAAAAACAGAAATGTGTAAAACTGGAAAACTCTACACCCATTGGAATGGCCAAGCAGGGACTATTAGATTCGTCACTATCTTGATCTGCTTCAGTTTACAATTTTAGAGGAATTGGCAGAAAAGCATAAAAAACTTAGGGATGAATTATGTGTTCTCGACTACAATTCCAAAGCCTTATCTGGATATAGGAGGGCTGTGATGAAGGGAAAAGTTGCTTACCTGCAACTTCATTTCTCCAGCATTGCCATCTTTCATAGATTCACATGCTGTGAACATTCCCAGTCGTCAGGCAGGGAATCCTTGGTTATCTATTAGCAATAGGCCCCTGGGCCCATAGCTACAGGCCAGAGTGAAGCCAAAAAAAGTAAACAAATAAGATGGCTGCCATGGAACGTGAGAAGGGACAAACATGTAGTCCCCCCTCCCTTTGCATGGCGGCATGCCGCAGATCAGGAGCAGATGCACAGGGGACAGAAGTGTACCCGGCGCATCTGCTCTCTGAAAGCAGAAGGTAAGTGAGGGTGAGGGGGGTAGGGAAATCTGGGGTGTGTGGGGAAGAACAGGGCACTTAACTTTTCCCCCTCACCAGTATTGGATCTTTCATAGATTCACACTGTGAACCGATTTTACAGCAGTATGCGCTTTTGCAAGGAGGTGAAGGTAGGTAAAAACAGATTAGATTAATACTGTATAAATGTTGATCCCTGGAACTCTGGGGCTAACCTTCCTGAAATAGACACTGTAGGACTGCTTTCCCCATCTGAGCGCCCAGGCGCATGCAGACTCTGCAGGCAGTAATGCCTTGCGAAGGTGTGAGGCACCGCCCACGTGGTTGTTTGGGATATGTCTCCAAGTGAACTGCCAGCCCATAAAGCCACCGAAGCGGCTCTGTGGTGTGTGCCCGGACTGATGCCTGTAGCGGTTTATAGGCCTTAGCACTGCAAAAGGAAATAATAGAGGACATCCATCCAGAAATGCCATGCTTTGCAATTACCTTCCTTTACTAGATGGGCCATACGTCATGAAGAGTTGTTTTGAGGCTCTGAAGAATTTTGTCCAGTCCAAATAATATTTGAGCAGCCTTTTTACATCTAGCCAGCGCAAAAGCAGTCTCCGCCGGATTTCGGGGAAAAAAGTAGGGAGCGAGATAGTTGCGTTCTTGCGGAACTCAGTAGGTATCTTCGGGATGAAGTGGGGGTTGGTACTAGGCTAGTGGTACCTTGTCCTTTGCAAACCTTAAGTACGGTGGACCAGGGCCTGTAATTCTGAAACAAAGCAAAAAATAAGTGGGCACCACTCTGTAATAGTCACCTAGGGTTCAATAAATGAAATGAAAAAATGTTCACTGGTTCTTGAACTTAATAATGGAGAGTTCAGGAGCCGACTGCGACGAGTCTGGAGACACCCTGACTAAAGAATACATGTGAAGCAGAAGGCTGGGTAAAATAACCTAGCCACAGAGTCGCTCTCTGTTAGTCCCAACCTGGGGTATTGAATTTCAAAGAATGTCTGTAAATTGCTTGTGTAATCATTAAATATGCAGATAAGGTATCTGAATGGGTACACATCCTCAACTAATGAGTCTGTGCCTTGTTTGTTATATAAATGATTTATATACAAATATTCAATCTAAAAAAAATGGTAATTAATAACTACCCAGTAAGGAAGCGGCCCACACATCCTTAAAAAAAACAGACTAAATATGCCAATGCATTTTGGAGATTGATCTCCTTCATCAGGGCCATTATATTACATAGTAAAGAAATTGCATTACAATCAATAGGTTAATGCACCGTTAGCCAAAATCGTGAAGAAAAGGGTAACATACCATACGTACATAGTTACAGTTGTTGGTGGAGTGCCAGAAAGGAAATGGTAAAAAATTGTGTAAGTAACAAATCAAAATAAAATCAGAGGTGAGAAGGTAGGAGAATGTATGGGCTTTACCTGAAAAGTGTTAAGCCTTGTGCTAATCAGGAGTATACCTGTAGCAATGCGTGTAGCAATTCGAAGTACTTGCTGTGAACAATCAATGGTTGGCAGTGAGAATGATCCTGCCGCTCTATGGTAAACACAAAGAGACATGACGTGTAGTAAGAATGGGCACTTAACGCCATAGATGATGTTAGCACTATCACAAGTACCATATGTTTTAAGGAAAATATTCCTGCCTGTGCGTGGATGATATACAACATTGCCTTTAGCAATTCTCCAGCTCTTACACCAGCCGCATTTCAATTTCCCTCCGCATCGCGCCACTTTCAGACGTGACGCGGTCACGTGTTACTTAAGAGTTCTGTTGCCTAGGCGACAGCCAAACAAGGAAGCCCCTGGCTTCGCGTACGTGCTCAGCTTGCACAGGAACACTGACAGAGGCTGCATTCTACTCGTCAGGTACACCTAGGACAGATCAATTCATACAGTGTCACCAGCATACAGTGCCCCTTATTCTTACTACACGTCATGTCTCTTTGTGTTTACCATAGAGCGGCAGGATCATTCCCATTGCCAACCATTGATTGTTCACAGCAAGTACTTCGAATTGCTACACGCATTGCTACAGGTATACTCCTGATTAGCACAAGGCTTAACACTTTTCAGGTAAAGCCCATACATTCTCCTACCGTCTCACCTCTGATTTTATTTTGATTCGTTTCTTACACAATTTTTTACCATTTCCTTTCCGGCACTCCACCAACAACTGAAACTATCTACGTATGGTATGTTACCCTTTTCTTCACGATCTTGGCTAACGATGCATTAACCTATGTATTGATTTTAATGCAATTTCTTTACTATGTAATAGACTGGCCCTGATGAAAGACATCAATCTTCGAAATGCATTGGCATATTTAGTCTGTTTCTTTAAGGATGTGTTGGCTGCTTTCTCACTAAGAAGTTATTAGTGACCATTTTATTTAAATTGAATTTTTGTATATTAATCATTTATATAACAAACAAGGCACAGACTCATTATTTGAGGATTTGTACCCATTCGGAAACCTTATCTACATATTTAATGATTACACAAGCGATTTACAGACATTCTTTGAAATTCAATACCCCAGGTTGGGACTAACAGATAGTGACTGTGTGGCTAGGTTATTTTACCCAGCCTTCTGCTTCACCTGCTATTCTGAAACCCTTCTGGAGGATGTAATGCCCACCAAGAACACAACCTTCCATGAGACAAACTTTATGTGCACTGTAGCTAAAGGTTCCAATGGTGCCCTCATAAGCCCTGCAAAGACTATGTTGAAACTCCACTTCAGCAGCACCTTTTCAACTGGAGGGAAAACGCGAAACAATACCCCCAGAAAAAGCTTAATTAGTTTGTCGCTAAACAGCTGTATTTTGCCCCTTTTCCTAGTGAGCCTGGAGATAGCCAGAAGCTGCACAGTGATGGATGAGATGGTGAGTCCACTCTTAGCGATTGATGGCAGATATGGGAGAATTTGCTGTGGCTGCGCGGACAACGGCTGCAGGTTTTGCTGTTTTGAACAGGTTACGAAACCGCTTCCACTTTAGAATGTATGAGTGGTTTCTGGATGGTGCCCTCGCCACTGCAAGCACGTTTCAGCATTCCTGTGGGATGTTTAAATGTCCGAACTATGAAAAATCAGGAGCCATGCTTATGGGTTGAGTGATCGTGGGTCATGATGTAGGATGCTGCCGTTTTCAGACAGTAGATCGTCCTGGCTCCCCCAAGTGAATTGGTGCGTCGTTGGATAGCTGAAGGTCAGAGAACCACGTCTGCCTGGGCCAGTTGGGTGTGATCAGTACTATCTGACAGGGGTACACCCAGACCATCTGTATCATCTGGCGGATCATTGCAATGGGGATGGGGGAAACACGTAGACAAAGATCTTGGGCCACAGAAAAGTCTTCCAGCGATCCCTGTTGTGGTCTTCACCTTGCGAACTGGAGAACTTTTCTGTTGCTACTGGGATAAGACTTTTGATCTTCTACCTCCCTGCTTGTGCAGGTAATGCATAGTGGTGGTGTTGCTTATTATCAACAGGAACGAATTGATTGCCCACTGGAACGCTCTCAGCTCCAAGATGTTTATGTGCATGGATGTTTCTTCCGGCTTCCACAAACCCTTCATATGATTGGGGCCGATGTGCGCCTGAGGAACTGGTTCTTGAAAAGGCATGCCCTCCTTAAATATGCCACGTGTTGGACCCCCACTGGAGTTTGCTTGTGAGGACAGGGGTGATCTGCATTTTGTCTTCCCATGATCCCTTGATCTGGGACCACCTGCTGGTAAGAAATTCTTGCAGGGGCCGGATGTGCAACCTCAGTGAGGAATAAGCAGGATGACACGGCTAACACCAACCTGTCTGTAGTCACTAGTCACCAATTGTCAGTGTAATGTGTGAAATTTCTCCCTATGGATGCTGTGCTGCGTCTGTAGTCCTGGTTGCGACTGGCTTTGCCATCCTCTCTGGGAGGTGGCAGCCCTTCAACTTCTCTGTGGCCGACGATATTCCCTGTATCGCTGGTAAAACAGGTAATTTTGTCTGTATCCTTGGGAATAATAGGAGCTACTGGAGAAACCTCCTGTGCCCTTAGCAGAGGATGATCCTGCTCGCCCTGATGCTCCCTTAAACGGACAAAAAGTCTTCTTTCCCTGCATTGTTGTAAGTGACCGCGCAGCCTCTGAATCTGTCTTTATGGCCTTTAATGCTTCATCCTTCTTTGGTGCGAACAATTTGTCGCTTCCAAATGGCATGTCCATCACCTGGTGGTGCACTTCATGTCTGAAGTCGGTGCACCGAAGCCTGACTTGCCGTCCCCAATTTGTTTATATCGTGTTTCTGCGCAGTCAACAGCGATATTAATGCTGTGGTTTGATGCTTCCTCGCCCTCTTAAGACCTTCTTTCCAGTGGTCTTCAGGCAGATGCTCAAGAATGGGAGCAATTCTATGCCACATCTCCATCATAATGGGCTAGAATAGCGAGGGTATTGGCAGCCTTCACCGCTGTGGCCCCAATTGGTAGGACTTTTTGGCTGAAAACATCCAACTTTCTCACTTCCTTCTCCAGCAGCACATTGCGTTTTTGAGATTGTGTATTTGCTTTCATACTTGCTGCTTCGGATATCACAGACGCCGGCGTTGGTTGGGTAGTGAGGCATTTAGGAGCAGAGTCTGGAGCTTTACATTTCTTCTCCAATTGACCTTTCACCGCCAGCTTGTTGAAAGGATGTGTCATAGTTCCCATTTCTTCCTTCCACACATTGTCAAGCATAGGGATGGAGATGGTGGTTTTGCGATGTTTTCCTATGTGGTCAAAACGAAAACAGTCTTACTTTTCTTACACTGTGGTCAAGCCGAATTCTAGACATGCCTTGGAGATCATAGAGTGGAAAGCCCAGATATCCTTTGGCGATGGTTGCACGGGGCTTTCAGATGTTCCATCCATAGCAGTATCATCAGTGTCCCAATCATCATCCTTCTGTGGTGAGTCAGTCGTGGTTGACCGTGGTGGTGTCCTGTATCTGGATCCGTGAGTTCGCCTTCCTCCTGGTACCAACCAGCCTAAGGGCCGTGTGCTTGCCTCTGGCACCCTCAGAGATGTTGGTATTGACAGTGACCTATGCGGTCTGGGGAGGTGCTGTGAACGTTGTTTGCGATCATGACCTGGGGTGCTCCCTACTATGTTGTGGGGCTACTACAACATAGTAGTAGGCGGTAGAGCGGTAGCTCCCTCGGTGTCTTGGTGGTATTGAGCATTCACCGGACGGTGATCTCTTGCGCATAGCTGAAGACTCTTGTGAATCGGTCAGTGCTGGTGCTTCCTTATGGATCCGTCGGCTTTGGCATACCCTGTGGTGCCTGAGGAGGAGGGAGCCTTGAATTGAGTGGTGCAAGCAGACTGTAGTGATGAGAGAACTTGTAATGACAAAAGTGACTGCAGATTAAATAGTGGGTAGGCTGTTAAGACTAGGTGACGTGTGTGGCCTGGGATTGCTCCCCAAGGGGCCCGCTGTTGGTTGTGGGATCCAGAATGCCCTTTGGCTTGATAACTAGGGAGACCCGTCGGGGCTCAATGAACAGCTTCGGGTTCTTTGCTCCTGCATAATTTCCGATTGACCAGAATCGGAAAACACCATGAAGTGTGCTCTGTGTGCTTCAAAACGTGCAGTGATTTTGTGCTTTAGGATGTCTTCAGGCCTGATGAAGCCAGGTGCATCATCTGGCTGTGAGGGCGATTTTTCCCCCTGAATTTGGAGTCAATTTGGCTTTTTGTGCCTCTGTTGCAAGAGCCATAGGCCCCATCACTGACTGTGGCCAAGCAGTGAATCACCTTCATGGACAAGGAACTTTACCAGTGACGTTTACTGGTCACCTGCATCAGTTGTCGCTTTTTGAAGGACATATGCAAAGTAGTCGATAACTTAGTCAATGTTGTTTTTTTAGTGGACAAGAGAATCCCTGATTTGCCAGTGGTCTCGTCGTCGGGGTTATTACAAAAAAAAGTTTTACCGGCTTCTGCATGGAAGATTGCATTGTTGACAAATGTTTTACCGGCTTGTGCATGGACAAATTAATCGTTGACGGGTTTGCCGCTGATGGTCGCACAGTTGATGGGAATAGTCGACTAACGTGACTTGTATGGGTCTGACTTTTACAAAGACGGCGCTGATGTCGAACAAGTGTCTGTAGATGGTTTTTTTAGCCATGGCCTGTGATTTACTAGACCGCGATGAGGAAACCTGATGTTTGTGCATCGACAATGATGGTTGGTCCATGAGCTGCCCTCATGTCGACGAACCCACTGATTGCTTAGGCGTTTGTAAAGGCTCACCCGTGAAGGGGGGAGTATGCCTGTTTTTTGTGCCTTCGTTTTTAGTCAGGCTTTATCCTGACCATGCTCTCTGTCGGAAGGTCTTTTCTGCACTTGTCTTGGCGGCACTACCACACTTCTTGAGGATCCAGCTTCTGAGGCGGGATAGTTTCCCTCATTCAGCCATAAAACCAAGCGTTTCTTCCTTTTCTTGTGGGTTTTGGAGCTAAACCCTTGACAAATCTCACAGTCCTCTGCTGATTGGGGAAAAGAGAGTGGATGCAGTCTGCATGTCTGCCCCCTTCAAAAACATATTTGAGGCCACAAATGGCACAGGTTTTAAACACCGACATTTTGGACATGCTGTCCATAATCTGACCTCTGTTGGTCGAATTATTCTTATTTTGCAAAGAAAAAACGTTTCTCTGTTGACAAAAAACACTCCGAGGTATCCTACCAGCAAGAAAGATAATTCAAATCTAAAGGGAGGTTGCTTGGGAAGAGCTACATACATAATGTCCCATTGGTGTGTGGACCATTAGCAACCATAACAAAATGAATGGACCACAAAAGGGGTTGTTTTCCTTAAGGGTTTAAAGAATATAGGTAACCGAGGATTCCCAGCCCGACAGGGAATATCAACAGCATATGAATCCATAAAATATTAAATGCTGGAGAATATCCTTAACTCATTAAGCAAGGCACTATCCACAGCTTGTGTGATCTTTGCTGTTTAGAATTACATAATTAAAGCATGTCATCTAATAGCGATTTGGGGTTGGCTTCTCAGAGGACCCTGATGAAGGCATCTGCAATATTATTGTCATAAATTGACAAAAAGCAGGACCTTTAAAGTGGGTTACAGGGAATCATTAAATTACAGTGACTATATTGCTATTTTTAAATAATTGTAGAAGTGAAATCTTTGCTTGCAGGAAGGGGGTGTGATATTCAGATGAAGACTCTCTGGGAAACCTAGGTACAGGTTAGGAGGCAGTTAAGTATGAGACTCTTGTTGATATTCTGTAGGGGAAGCATAGTGAGTATACACTCCAAATAGACCCTGATCTAGACTGTCTCAGAGGATTGAACAGCCTTCGTAGAGTAACTGGATAAAGGTTGTGGAGGAGACATCTCCTTGGAAACGTCTTCCAGAATTTGAACTTCTGTATTTTGTGCCACTGCACATGTCTTTGAATACTGGTGTCAACAGGTGCCGCAATAGGAGGCTGCAATGCTGTCACATCAGCATTTGCAGTTCTTCTGGGGACTCATGCTGCTCCCATGTGGGGAGGATGGATGGGTGGGTGCATTAGTCTAAACAGATAGAAGCCACAGAAAGACTCTGCCTTCTGTCTCTAGTAAATCTATTGAGATTCACACGTTTTGCAGACTAGCAAGCAGTGTCTGAAGATGGAAGGTGAGATAAAGGAACAAAGGTAAGTATTTGCTCCAAGTTAGCTTGCCCCAACCTGGGAATCAGCCCGTATCTATACAATAGTGCTTTGTAAAAGCTATGTACTGCTACATTTAGCTCCCAGTGAAGATCGTGAATGGCTGCCTTGCTTAGGGTGTTTTCCAGAAACTGTTGTGCGCCTGGTATGTGCGCAGCCTGAAGGTACACCTTTTTGCCAGAGTATCCGCCAGGATTGTCTCAAAAGTGGGGCCTGGAGCTAATGTCATTGGGTCCACCGTAGGGACATCTATAAATGACAACATAGCGCTGCAGAGTGGGCATTACCCGATTTTGGGTGGGTGTTGCCCGCTCAGGCCCCACCCGTTCTACACCTCTTTTCAACAACAGGAACGTCTCTTGTGGCACTTCTGTGGCTTAATAACATTTGCTGGGCTTCGGTCTAGTACCACCCTAATAGATCAGTCCTATTTAGGAAGCAAGATGAAAAGATGACAATTTTCAATTTTTTACAAGGATCTTCTTCTATTCCTCATTTGTGTAGTAGAGGGTCTACTTCGCCTTGTAGCAGCATGGCATACTCCTTTGGAAGTTTGCAATGCCTCTGTGGAATGATGTGCAGTTTGATGATTAGTTCTATGCCGTAGTCCTTCAGCACCATCTCTAGCAACCACTTGTCTAAGTTTATTTCCTCATGTGCATGGTGAATGATTCTTCCCCCTAGTGGGGCTGCAAGGGAGGGAACCTGTGCTGTCGTGGAAAATACACTTCATGCACTTTACTGCTGCCCAGCTGTATTGGGACACATGCCCCACACCCAAAAGGTGCGGTTTGTGAGGAATGTCTCCCGGTGCTTTGGGTGAATTGATCACTGCGATTGCCTATGCTGTATATATACTGGCTCTTCCACACAAAGTCTGCGTGAACGACTGAAACCGCACCTTGTAACAGGTTTTCCTGATAGTTGTCCCAAACCTTGGGAGTGATTCGAATTCTTTTTTGGCCTTGGACGTGGCTCCATCAGCAGAGGACTTGAATAATCACTCAAGAGTGGCACAAGTTTCAGGCTTAAAACCTGTACCGCTCAATCAGGCATGCTTTACCACCACAGCATTAGCAATCGGTCTTCCTGTATTTTCTGATGCATCCAGGCATCCCTTAAATGGCCCCATTGGATGCTCCCATAGCCTGAACCTATGTTGGCATGCAGTGTGGTACGTCCTACACTAAAGATTCCTATTGGGTCTAATAACAGGCCAGGCAAGTTGCCAATTCACAGGCTGTAGGCCAACGTCATTGCCAATTTACATCTGAATTGGAAATAAATGTTGTGGTCCTTTTCTGGAGGCGCCCCAAATGATGTAGAGGCCACCACTAGGAATCAGAAAGTGACAGCATGTGAACTAAACAATACTTCAAATGGATTGTGTCCTCTCACGTATTCCTCATCGTGTGATATATGCATCTCCAGCTTCACCTGCTTCTGAGTTTTTATTTTTTGCAGAGGGCACTGTGTGCCGATGTGATGTCCCTCAAGGGCCTCCCGTACCGATGTCGACATCATCCCTGGTACATATAGTACACGCAGCGCCAGTTGGCTTCAGTTCTGTTTTTCTGCGACAGCTAACGCTTCAGAGAATTACATCGCTTTAGTTTTCTTAAATTTGGAACCGGACACTCAAAAACAACAGGCTTCTCATCAACACCATCAACCATCAAGACCAGGTTAAAAAAAATGGCCATGATTACAGTACTAAGATGTTGCTCACAGACCCTCACAGAGTGTCCCTCATGTCTCGGCGTGCAGCATGATACGACAAACTGTGGATCTTGTTAAGCAATGGCTGATAAGGCATTAAAAGAGCAAAAAAGGTAAACTAGCGGCAGATAGGCCCCAAACTAAATCCCCCCTTGACGACTCAGTCAAAGAAACGCTCATCCGATGAGGTGACTCTCCTCGAAGGAAGAAAACAAAAAAAGAATCAAAAAAGTGTTCTCAATCCAGAAGTGGGTTACACCATCCTTCATCTTCGACCAAGAAGATGAAGAAAAGACAAAATAGGTCACCTTCCACCTCCACTTTCGATTCTTCTCCTGAGAGAACAATTCCTTGCCCGACCAAATCATTAATTCCAGCTGAATGGGATTTATTCAGACAGGAAATAGAAAATCTTCAAGAAGGAGGCCTCTAGCCCCTCAAAAGAAAAGACCAAAAGTCAAGCCCCAGTTGAATCATTGAAGACGGACAAGAAAAGGACTAAGCCAAAATCCTGCACACCCTTGAGCCTGTGACACAGGGCAGAAACCCGACGAGAACCTTCGAGGTCTCGACTCGTCTGGAAATCAAAAACTATTGAGTCGAGGGCTTTATTTTATTTTATATTGCACATAAAGACAGGCCAAAGTGCATGGTAGCACACACAACAGACGGACATAAAACAGCAAACATAACAAGCTCAGGGCTTAGAGGGAAGCCAGGAATTTCAGAAGAATAATAGTGTCTTCAGCGTTTGTTTAAATTTGGGCAGGGACCAACACAGCCTTGGGTCATGTGGGAGGCCATTCCAGCTCTTTGAGGCAGCACAGCTGAAAGACCCTTGAGACACCATCTTGAGCTTCACTTTAGGAATCTGAAGGAGGCCAGTGTGGTTAGACCTCAGTGCCCTGCATGCCGGTAGCCAGGCTTGCCGGTTAGATAACCTGGGCTGGTAACATAGGCATTTATGCATCAGACAACACACAAAAAGAGATCCTGCTAGTCACAGGAAGCCAATGCAACGCATGCCGAGCTTGAGTCATGTTCCTACCTACTCATGCCTTCCACTACTCTAACCACGCTATTCTGAACAGTTGTTACTCTCACCTGATATCCCCGGGGGCGTCTGGAACGCTCCGAGATCTGGAACCCTGGATGCCTAGTTGCCCAGCGCTGAATAATGAATCTGCAATTACAGAAGGGAGGATTTGTGATAACTGTCTTTAATGGGTGAATCTCCCACCTCCCTCCGACCGATCCCGTTCCTACTCGTTCTTTCTCACCTTAGTTATTTGTAGGGTGAGCTATCCGTCCTGCGTTTCTTGTGCAAGGCCACTTGACGTTTGTTGGCGAGCTGCCTGAGTCGCTTCACTGGTGCAGTGCACCTTCCTTGGGCCCAGGCCTGCTGTGACCCCGAATCTGCTGATAGGCAGGGAGGTTTGTTAATTGTAAGTCTTTGTTCTGTTTGTGGTGGGACTTAGTTAATGTCTTTATCGAAGCGCAGCGCCTTTATTGTCTTTTAAAGCTAACTTGTGTTTTCTTCTTCTTCTCTTTACAGGCCGCTGTGGTGCTGCGAGTGGATGAGAGCACAATGAAAAAATTTGGACCCCGGAATCTGTTACGGTAAGTTAAGCGCTGTGCGGTTGTTAAATATTGAAAGCGAACCTGAATGCGTCTCCTTTTCCTCTGCAGGGTGTTGCTGTGGTGTGGCGGATGGAAGCGCAACAGAATTCGATGTTTTGGACGCACGCGCGCGTTCTAATATTGTTTTCTTCTTTTCTCATTTTTCACAGATTGCAGCCTGGCTGAGATGCCGAGTGCTGGATGGTGTATTCTCAGGTAAGACAGAATAATCTTGTTCTTGTAGGGCTACAGGAAGATGCTGAAGACCAGGAGCTGGACACGGTGAGCGTCATGCTGCTAGTTGCAGAATAACGCGAAGCGTGTTCTGCAGTCAGGGTGTGGTTTATAGAGCCCAGGTAAAGTAGTACCAGGGAAAAGTAGTTCCAGACCTGCCACACCCAGAACACTAGACCGCATGGCTTGGTTCTTAAGAACTAGGCTGTGTGGTTGCTTCCATGTTGGATTTAAAGACCCATGTAGTTAATTGAAAGTAAGCCTGGTAAGTATCTCCTTACAGTACATAAGCCTAGTGCCAGATGCGCCAGGACTGGCTCCAGGAGCCTATTTGCAGAAGTCTTGAGGCCCTCGGAATAAACGTGGGGGCTTGCTTGTGGCACAGCTTGTGGCCCCTGACAGTGGTCATGACAACAGTTTGAAGGCACCTTATTTCTTCTTTGCCAACACCCTGAAGCAGACTGCGGCCATAGTCCATCGTAGCACCCACCACTACTCTAGCAATGGTAGCAGTTCTCCCATGGTAGGAGTGGTCTTAACTATGCCACCAGTTGAAGGTAGTACAATGAGGATGCCAATCGGCAGCTCACATGTGCCTTCATGCTCAGCTCCTGATCAATACCTAGAGTCTTAACCATAGGGAGAGTTGGAATACTGCAGCCAGCTATCTGAAACACTTGGTAGTCTGGAGTACGTTTTTTCAGCTGTGCCGCTGATCATCAACTCAGTGTTTGCGTCATTAAGCACCAAATCACTCTCCAGCATGCAGGATTGTATTATGGAGTATACAGAGTTGATGACCTCAGTGTCCCAGATGTAATCACCAGAAAGCAGGATGAGACACAGCATCAACAGCATAATTGGTATACAGCACTTTGTTGGAATGGAGGATTTCCAAGAGCGAGGAGGTCTTCAAAGGCATGGATGCCATTACCGCCAAAAACATAGACACTCGCGTCAAAACCATCAATGCCATCAGGGTCGAAACCATGGGCGGCATTGGTGTCGAAGCCATCAACGCCTTTGTCCTGTAAACCTGCCAAGTAGTTTGAAAAATCATTGAAACCCTTACCAAGGGGCGATTTCTTCAAGTCTTTGTCTTCAATTTATGAAGAACATGAACCTTCAGACCTAGAAACCCCTCCCATTTGGTTTGGAGTATGGCACCCTAAGCGTCCCAGAAGCCCTGATCTCGGAAGAGTCAATGCTAAAAGATTTATGTGAAAATCTTCAGTCAGCTAGTGGGATCGATACCTCACCAGAGCTTGAATTTGGTAAACCGGACCCGGGAGAACATGCAGAAGCCCCATACAGACATCTTATGTCCAGGGTAATAGAGTTTCTAGGATGGGGCAGCACAGCTCTCCCATTCGAGCAAGCTGACCTGACTGATACCCTTGATAAAGGGCCTCAGAAGGATCTGGTACTCCATTTTCATATTGCCCTGCAAAAAAGGGAGGCAGCTGAGGCAAGCCAATCGGTGAACAACAACCTCACCAAGAGGTACAGGCCATCGAGTAGCGATCCTGACTATTTGTCGAAACATCTTACGTCAGAGAGCCTGGTTGTTCAGGCTGCGATACCCACCTCTAAACAAGCAGCTTATCCAACAATTCTGCCAGTCAGATTAGCGTTCCGATGCTTGGGCAAGGAAAATGTTTTCTGCTGGGTGCATGGCTCAAATCTGCAAATGCCACTTGTGCCTTTGCTAAATTTACGTTGACCCTGTGGGACTGTATAGCCATGGTGGCTGATCATATCCCTTCCTAAACATTGTAAGAGACAGAAAGGAGGCTATGTATGAGCCTCTTCAATCAGGACTAGACTCTGCCGACAGTATCAGCATAGCCATGGGTGCGAGCACATTAATACACAGGTTTGCATGGTTGAGGAAGGAACAAGTTACTTACCTGTAACTGTTGTTCTCCAGCATGGGTCTGGCATGGATTCACATGCTCATGAATATTCCCCGTCGTCAGGCTGGGAATCCTCGGTAAAGAAAAAACCAGTATCAGTTTCGTTTCTGATCTGTCTTTCGTAGTAGTAACCAATCACTGGTCTCTGCGTCATACTGACCACAGCCAATGACAGCCCTCTACCTAAGCACCGCCTCTGGCAGCCATCTTCAGATTTGGAAGCACGTGAAGTGACAGTATGACCAAGTGAAGAGCCGCAGAGGGGTAGGCGGGAGGGTTCGCATGTGAATCCATGCCAGACCCATGCTGGAGAACAACAGTTACAGGTAAGTAACTTGTTCCTTCTCCAGCATGGGGTCTGGCATGGATTCACATGCTCATGAATAAAGAATACATAGCAGTACACACATGCACAACCACGGGAGATGGCAAAGGCTCAACATTAAGCATTACATCAAACTCAACATTAAGCATCTTACCTCCTCACCAGGCTCACCTCAGGCGAACAGGTTGCGCAGCACTGCTTGGCCGACCCTGGACTCCTCCCTGGAATCCCGATCGACGCAGTAGAATTTCGTGAAGGTGTGCGTCGACCTCCACGTAGCATATGTCCAGCAGGGGCACACCAGAAAGGAACGCCGTGGTAGCTGCGATCGCTCTGGTGGAATGGGCTCTCGGACCGCCAGGCAGCGGTCGGTTTGCCAACCGATGACAGTACATGATACAGCCGGAGAGCCATCTGGAAATGGAAGCCTTCGAGAGATGTGACGTCTTCCGAAAACACTTTGTGCGGTCCACGTAGAACTTCAGCGCTCTAGCCACATCCAGCGAGTGCAAAGTCCTCTCAGCCGGCGACGAAGGCGACGGAAAGAACACAGGCAACACCAAGGGTTCGTTGAGATGGAAGTCCGACGGTACCTTGGGCATGAAGGAGGGGTGCGTCCTGAGCACTACCCTCGTGTCGTGAAAAGTCAAGTATGGGGCCTTGCAGGAAAGGGCCTGGATCTCTCCCACCCGTCGTGCGGAGGTGATGGCCACAAGAAACACTGTTTTCCATGACAGAAACTTCAACGGGGCCGAGTGCAGAGGCTCGAACGGAGGTCCCATGAGCTTGGTCAGCACCACGTTGAGCTCCCACGCCGGGGCCGGAGCCTTCACCGGCAGGAAAGATCTGAACAGTACCTTCATGAACTCTTTCACCAGACGATGAGACCACAAGGACGTCCGCCCCGTGGTTCTGGTGTATCGGGAGATTGCAGCAAGATGAATCTTGATGGACGCGTGTGCCTGGCCAGCGTCAGCAGGTACGGCAGTACCTGGGGAGCCGTAATCCGTAGAGGGTTAATCTTCTGTGCGTGGCACCAGACAGAGAACCTCTTCCATTCGTGTCCGTAGCATTTAAGAGTCGAGGACGCCCTGGCCTTTGCAAGAACCTCTCTGCAGTCGGCCGGTATGTCGTATCCTCCAAACTCTAGCGCTGCAGGAGCCAGGCCTGCAAGTTCAGCGATTTCGGGTCGTGGTGGAGGATGGCGCCTCCTTCCCTGGAGAGTAGATCTGCGTCCACCGGCAGCTTGATTGGCGGGGACGTTGACAAGTCCAGAAGGTCCGGGAACCATATCTGCCTCGGCCACGCAGGTGCGACGAGGATCATCCTGCACCGTGACCTCTTGAGCTGGTTGACGAGCCGGATTAGCAGTGGCAAAGGAGGGAACGCGTAGAGGAACAGGCCCTCCCAGGGGAACGAGAAAGCATCGCCCATGCTCCTCGCCTGGGAAAACCTGCTGGCGAACCTCCGGCACTTGGAGTTTGTCGCCGTCGCGATCAGGTTGATCTGGGGTGTGCCCCACCGTCGGAAGAGGCGATCCACTAGATCCTGCCGTAGTTCCCACTCGTGGCACGAGCGCAGCTCCCTGCTGAGTGAGTCTGCGATGGTGTTTTTTATCCCTGCCAGATGAAACGGTACCAGAAACATCCTTTGGGCGACGGCCCAATGCCACAGGTCCTGCGCCTCCTTGGACAGTGCTGGGGACCTGGTTCCGCCCTGTTTCCTGATGTAAAACATGGTGGTGGTGTTGTCGGTGAAGATCCTCACCACCTTGCCCTTGAGGGACGGAAGGAAGGACCTGAGGGCCCAGAACACTGCACAGAGCTCCAGGACGTTGATATGGAGGGACTTCTCCGTTGGGAGCCAAAGGCCTCTCGCGTGTAGATTTTCGGTGCACGCTCCCCACCCTTCCAAGGAGGCATCCGTGGTCACCGTCTCCTGGTGGTCTGGGGTCTGGAAGTCCATTCCCGCCGTCAGATGCGCGCGGGTGCCCCACCACCAGACCGCGCGGCGGAAACTCTTGTCGAGTGTGATCCTCTCCTCGAAGCCGCCCGTCGTTTGGATCCAGCGCGCGTCCAGGAACTCCTGCAACGGGCGCATCCGGAGCCTGCACATGGGAATGAGGTAGATGCAAGAAGACATCATTCCGAGGAGGGACTTGATGGACCTCACCTTGGCCACGTCGGAAGCCAACATCTGCTGTACCTTGCCCAGGATGGACCTGGTCCTTTCCTCCGACGGGGAGGCCAGAAGGGACACTGTCGAGCTTCGCTCCCAGAAACAGTGCGTTTTGCGCGGGTACCAGGTGGGACTTGGCTTAGTTCATGGAGAATCCCAGGTCCGTGAGAAGTTGGACGGTCCTTGCCGTGTGCTCCACGGCGAGCTCCCTCGTCTTGGCCCGGATGAGCCAGTCGTCCAGGTAGGGGTAGACGTGGATCCCCTCGCGGCGCAGCTGCGCCGCCACCGGTGCAAGGCACTTGGTGAATACCATGGGTGCCGACCGTAGTCCGAAGGGGAGGGCTTTGAACTGGTAATGACGCCCTTGGACCACAAACCTGAGGAATTTTCGGTGCCCCTTTAGGATGGGAATATGGAAGTAGGCATCCTCCAAATCCAACGACGACAGGAAGTCTCCTTCCTCCAGCTGACCCAGGACGTGCTGGAGGGTGACCATCCGGAACTTCTGCGCCTTGATGAATTTGTTCAGACGTCGCAGGTCTAGGATGGGGCGCCATCCTCCCGTCTTCTTCTTCACGAGGAAGTATCTCGAGTAAACTCCGGAGCCCCGAAGCCTCTTTGGGACGAGTTCGATGGCGCCCTTCCTGAGCATCGCCCTTACCTCCAGGAGAAGCTGAGGGACGTGAAGCTCTTTTCTGGCCACGGGGGGGACGCGCGGGCACCTGCTTTGAAACTCGAGCACGTGGCCCCGGGCTAAGGCGTCCAGCACCCAACGGTCGGTGGAGATGGACTCCCACGCGCTGACGAAGCTCGCCAGCCGGCCTCCCACCGGGGTGCATCGGTGGGGGACCCACCCCACGGTCGGTTCAATCCTGTTTCGACGAGGCTTTGCCGCCTTGACCTCTTCGGCGACGACGGCGGGGTCCGCCAGACTTGCCTCGTCCTCTGTAGGCCTCCTGAGACGACGAGCGGGCCGCTTGACGGTAGGTGGAGAAACCGCCGCCGGAACCTTTGGAGGCGCCCTTGCCTCCGCTGCTCCGAAAGGGCGTCCTTCGTTGCTGCAGAACCCCAAGTGCCCGGGCCGTCTCAGTGTCCGCTTTAATGGCCTGAAGGGAATCGTCCACTGTTTTCCCAAACAGGTTGTTCCCATCGAACGGCATGTCCAGGACTCTGGTCTGTACGTCTTGACGGAAGTCCGTAGCCTTGAGCCATCCACGCCGCCTAAGGCACACGCCGTTGCCCAACTGGCGAAACCCAGTGTCGGCGATGTCTGTCGCAATAGTGATGGCGTGGTCCGACGCCACCTCACCTTCCTGTAGGATCTGCAGGGCATCCGCCCTCTTGTCGTCCGGTAGGAAGTCCAGCAGGGGAGCCAGTTTGTACCATAGCTCCCTGTCGTAGCGGGCCACGATAGCCAAGGCGTTGGCCGCTTTAATCGTCGTCGCTGCAGGCGAGATGACCCTGCGTCCCATAGTGTCCAATTTCTTTCCCCTCGCCGTCCGGTGGGGAAGTCGATGTGGAGGCCGCACCCCCCCGCTTTCTTCCTGGCCGCCACGGAGACGACAGAGTCCGGGGTAGGCTGCGCCCGGAAGCACAGGGGGGCCGCGTCCGGGACCCGGTACTTCTTCTCGTACCGGTCTCTTCTAGCTGACGTAGTGGAAGGGTTCTTGAGGAGGGCGAGGCCCTCATCCCAAATGTCGTCCAGTAGAGGCACTGCGAGGACCGTCTTCCTCTTGGCCTCGCGCCGTTGATAAAGGAATCCTGCCTTTTTCTTCTCCTCAGGGCAGAGTTGGAAAAGCTTGGATGCCCTGGCGATCATGGAGTGGAACGAACCAATCTCGTCGGGCGGAGAAGCCCTGGTGGGAGGTGACGACGGTAGATCCTCGTCGTATACCTCGTCGTCCGTACCTGTCGCTGCCATGTCAGTCCCCGTATCATCCCCTCGGGTGGACGGGGAGGAGGGCTGGACGGTGCGCGACAGCTGAAAAGGAGGTGGAGGGTGAATCCTTCTTTTCTTGGGCGGGGGAACGCCAGAAGGTCCCGGTTCAGGATCCCCCGACGGGAGAGGTTCCCCCGTCGGCAACGGTAGTCTCGTCCTTATCTCTGAGCATAGGACTGTATAGCCAACAAAATGGCCGCCGAGTTGTCTTGCAGCGCTGGCAGAGGGGAATCCGACGGGCGATCAGGGGCCCCGTCGGCACCCTCGACGATGTCGTCGTCACCCGCGTCGGGATCCATCCCGACGGGCCGGTCTTCTTCCACGCCAAGGCCGTGGCTTAAGACCTCGATCAGCTCTTCCTCCGAGGTTGAAGCCGAATCTACGACGACGCCCTGCCCCACCTTTTTCTTCCCCGCCGGGGATTTCACGGGGGTCCTATCGATGGGCACAAAAGAGGACTCCCTCCGAGGTGGCAGGGAGACTCTGAGCCCCGAGGTCGCCACCACTGGTGTAGCCTCCACAGGCTGAGCCAGGGTCGCCGCGACAGTATCGATAGAGGGCTTGGCCGGATGGATTAAGGCCTTCACCACCTTAGGTGCGCTCACCGCCTTATCCTGGGGGGGGGGGGGGAACACTGCCTCGCTCCCCCTCCGATGGGGCCTTCGAGCTCGACCGGGGCCTCTCCAGGAGCTTCGCCGGGTGCTCGCCCTTCCTCTTACCCGACCCAGAGCGTTGGCTCGTAGTTGAAGGTGCCGGGGAGGGTGCGCCCTGCCTGGCGCCCGTATAGCCCGACCGTTCGGCGCTCCCGGTGCCAGCGGACTCGCGGTGCTTGGCCTTGTGTTGGACCCCCGTCGCCGGGGCGTTCTCAAAGGTCTTAGAAGACCGCTCGGATTTCTTCCTCTTCTTCTCGCCTGACGGGCTCTTCCTTTCCAGCCAGTTGGCGAGACGTTGATGGCGGTCCTTCATGGTCCGCTCCGACATACTGCCGCAAAACGCACAGTCCTTCTCCACGTGCGTCTTGTCCTCATGTAAGCAGTAGAGACAAAAGGAGTGTTCGTCCTCAAAGACGTTCTGCAGCTGGCATCCAGGGCAGACCCTGAACAGCTTTCCGGGCGTCGAGCTTCCCTTCTCCTGGGCCATGTCCGGGCCTGAGAAGCTTCTGGAGTCCTCCAAAGCGTAGCTCGACGAAATCTTCACCCTTGAGGGGCGCAGACGAATCCGACACGGGTCCCCGTTGATCGGATGGAGAGTCGGTGGAGCTTGAGGCTCTTTTGACCGAAAAAACGAAGTTTTTGAGCAAAAAATGTGAAAAAAATAGCACTAACGCTCGAGAGCAATAGCACGAGGATCCCAACACATGAACGTGCGGTAAAAATCTGAAGATGGCTGCCAGAGGCGGTGCTTAGGTAGAGGGCAGTCATTGGCTGTGGTCAGTATGACGCAGAGACCAGTGATTGGTTACTACTACGAAAGACAGATCAGAAACGAAACTGATACTGGATTCCCAGCCTGACGACAGGGAATATTCATGAGCATGTGAATCCATGCCAGACCCCATGCTGGAGAAGTCCGGGTTTCCACCGGACGTGCAGTCCAGGCTCCTTAAAATGCCCTTTGATGGCACCAAGCTGATTGGCAGCAAGACTGATGAAACCCTAGAGAAGCTGCAGACCTCAAAAGGCGGTAGCCAAAAAGCTTGGTGCCGCTATCAGACAGCCACAACCTTCTCACCTCATCAGATCATCTTGGAGTTCTTTTGCTTCTACTCCTCAGTTGGAAGAGCGAGAGGACTGGCAAGTCAAAGAAGATTCCCTTGTGGTGGACGAGAGGAAGGTGTTAAGTCCGCCCAAGCAATGGCTACTTTGCCATCAGCAGCTGCTTCAGCCACCTTAAAACCTCTGAGACCTTAACACACAAAACCCTGGTGGGAGCCAGACTCCCTGCATCTGCAAGAATGGCGGGTTATAACTTCAGATGCGTGAGCGTTGGAAACAGTAATCCAGGGTTACCGCCTCCCCTTTCTAAAAAGGCATCAGGACCATCCACGGTTGAGCTACTCATTCATAATTCCAGATCCGTTCCTCGTGCAGGACCTTTTGAACCCGCTAGAGAAAGGTGCTATAGAACCAGTGCATGTAACAGAGAGAAAAAAAGAAAAAAAAGGTGGTAGTCAGCTTTTTACCTAATCCCCCGAAAAGGACAGAGGATTGAGACCCATTTTGGATTTCAGATGCTTCAACAAGTTCCTTAGGAAGGAAGAGTTCAAGATGGTCACACTTTCTCAGATCCTTCAGGCCCTCCAGCTCCAGGATTGGATGGTGTTATTGGACCGTCAGGATGCTTACTTTCATGCGCCTATACCTCACAAAAACAGAAAGTACCCGAGGTTCACCGTTGGCGGTTCTCATCATCTGTTTCGAGTTCTGTCATTCGGGCTGACCTCTGCCCAAGGGTTTTCACCAAGCTGATGGCAGTGTGTGTCAGGAGAGGGGGGTATTCATGTCTACCCCAACCTTGACGATTGGCTGATCAGGGCACGTTCTCCAGAACAGGCCATGGAACATCTCAGCATCACCTGTCACTCTTTCCACAGACTGGACGTCTCCTTCAATTACAAGAAGTCCCACATGATACCATCTCAAAGACTCCAGTTCATCAGAACGGTCTTGGATGCCCTTGGGAAAGCCTTGCCACCCCAGTTGAGGGTGCAACACATTCTACAAATGGTCACCAAATTTCAGAGTGCCCAGCATCTTCCAGCCTTTGACTTTTTGAGGTTGCTCTGCCTCATGGCATCCTGCCTTTTTCTGGTGCCATAGGCTTGCATGAGAATGAGATCCCTCCAATGGGCTCAATTCTCAGGCAAGATGTCAGACCTTCTGCAGGTTCAGAACAGAGTCGCAAAGGACCTCCCGTGGTGGGCCTAAGAGGACAACATTCTGAAGGGAGCACCTTTTTGGCAACCATGGCCAGCGATGGGGGAGCCCATACCAACGATAGGACAATAAGCAGTCATTGGTTTCCATCAGAGTCCCAACTACACATCAACCTTTTGGAAAAGAGCAATCAGACTAGCGCTGAAGGCCTTGCTGCCCTCTCTACGGGGAAAGTATGTCCTGATAATGACGGACAACACAGTGGCCATGTACTACCTCAGTGCAGAGAAGCGATGCAGCTCTGGTTCTGGGCAATTCAAGAAGGAATGTCCCCATCGGCAGTTTACCTGGCCGGAGAGAACACAGTGGCTGATGCTCTGAGCAGGCAGATCACAGTCTGCCACGGGTGGGAGCTAGCTCAAGATGTCCTTCAAGAGATTTTCACCCTTTGGGGAACCCCTCTAGTACAAATGTTTGTGCCCAGTGTCAACTGGAAGTGAAATCTGTTCTGTACCAGGGATCCCCTCACCCCCACCCCAACGCGTTTGTGGTGGTCTGGGAATTTCCACTCCTGTACGCGTTTCCTCCAGTCCACGCCATTCCTCACATGATCAGGAGGTTGAGAAAATTCAGGCAAACCGTGATCCAAATTGCTCCGGATTGGACCAGGAGTATGTGGTACCCAAACCTTCTGGACATGTCCATCTGCCCTCCGATAAGTCTTATGCAAAGAGAGGACCTTCTCTCACGAGAGCTGGGTCAGGTTCTCCATCCAGACGTTAAGACACTCAACCTTCATGCAGAATTTCTGAGAGGTTGAGATATACAAGGATTGAGACCCCCCCAAATGACATAATGGAGATTTTGCTTTCGGCCAGAAGGCCGTCCTTGTACCGCTGCCGTCAGAACAAATTATGCACCTGGTGCAAGGAAAATAATTTGGATCCTTTTCAGTGCAATACACCTATGGTGTTGTCCTTTTTGTTACATTTAGAAAATCTGTGGCTCCAGATTGGGACCATTAAAAGGATACTTGGCGGAGCTTTCAATTTTCAAGCGCACGTCAGAAGAGGGGTCTTAGTTAAACATGCCGCTGGTCATAACATTTCTAAAAGGACTCACTAACGTGGTTCCTCCATCGCCGTTTCAGGATCTTAATCTTGTTCTAAGATTCCTCAAATGCAATCCTTTTGAGACACTCGATTGCTGTCCATTAAGTTTACCAACCTTTAAGACCATACTTTTAGTTGCATCAACATCAATCCACAGGGTGAGCGAAATTCAGGCCTCATCTTGTGAGCCACCATATACAACTACCTTCTTCAACATCCTGGCAAGGATGAGGAAATGTTACATACACTCGATCCATGACGAGCACTCTGCTTTTACATCTCTAGGAAGGGAATGTTGCATCAGGATGACCAATGTTTTGTTGGGACTTGCAGTCACAAAACAAACTTTGTCAAGATGGGTTATATTACAGAATGCTACAGATTGGCTGATAAATATCCCCGAGAAGGCCGTAGGGCCCGTTCCACAAGGGGCATGGCAACGTCTTCTGCTTTACAGAGAGGGGTGCCGATACATGATATTTGTGCAGCAGCCACATGGTCTTCCATTCACACTTTTTCAAAACATTACTGTGCGGATTAATCCTCAGGCAAGGAAGTTGGATTTGGGAAGGCAATCCTGCACTCTGTCCATGATAAATCTTAAAAGCACATCTGAAATTCTCACTCCCTCCTCCAAATCTGACACTGCTTTGGGAGTCTATCAAAAGATGAGGAATACGTGGAAAGACGCAACCCATTAGAAGAACAAGTTACTTACCCCATGTATCATTCTTTCGACTGGATGGTTCCTCCCATTTACTCCTCACCGCCCCTCCCAACCTACGCTGCAGTAGAATTTCCGTCCTCACTGGCTCTCCCAACCTACCCTGCAGTAGAATTTCTGTGCATTACCCTTTACGCTCTTTCAAAGTCTTATACGGCCATGGGCATATTAATGCCAGTAATTCTGCAAGAAGAAAAAAAGCATAAAAACAAAACTGAAGCCAATGGGCGCTGCAAGTGCTATATGTACCATGAATGACGTCAACATCGGGACTGAGGCCCTCGAGGGACATCAAGTCGACTGCATCAACGCACAGTGCCTTCTGCCGAAAAGTTTCCAAAGTAGATGGAGACTAATATATCAAACGATGAGGAATACGTGGGAAGTACACAGAGTCGAAAGAAGGTTAGCAGGGGTAAGTAACTTGTTCTTCTGGTCTACCCATACATTGACTGACCTACTAGCGGCAGGTTTTTGTAACTTAGGTTTGACTTGTTCTTAACTAGCATCAGAATAGGAATTCAATGTTCCACTGGCTGTGGCTAGCCTCATGTTTCCCCAGAAAGTCATGATCGTTTTCTTTTTCTGTTGCAATATCAAACTTGGCGGACACCCTTTTGAGCAGTGCATTACACTTCCCTGATCAGCAATGGGTGAGTTTGAGACTGGCTTCTCCATCGGGAATTCCTCTGTGGTTCTTGTCTTCGCGTTTCCTATGTCAATATATTCCTCCTGTACATCTTCAGGGTAGATAAAGTTTTCCCTGGGCGATTTTGGCTGGGCTCTTCAATAAAAGATAATGCTCTTTCGCTTTATGGGTGGACACTCTTCAATACTCTGTAAAAATACATGTATTTTCTCTAAAGTAATTTGAAAGCAATTCCTTCTTATTGAAATAATAGAGGTACTAGCTATGAGGGTGCTTGGAATAGGATGGGGGGGTCAGTGAGAGGCTACTCACCTTCTACTTCCTCCTCTTGATCGGATTCTTCATGGAGAATAGGATAGTAATCATGGTGCGACTGGCTTGAAGTGTTTTCACAATGGTCAACGGAATCCCAGTGCTTTCTGCTGTATCCCCATTTAGGTGTTGAACGTATTTTTGAGGCGCTGATACAGGTGTCAAAGCACATGGTCATGGAGGCCAGTTTTACGCCATCTTTATGTGGCTGCGTTCGAGAAGTCTGCTTGGATGGTCGAGGTGTCAGCTGTTAAACCGGGGTCTGCTTCGCAGTGTGCAGGGCTTCATTGTTGTATTTGGAAGAAGACTCGTCTTTCGTTGCATACTATCCGATTTAGCGCCCCAGAGCGATGTTTAGGCATCACCTTCTCAGTGGTGTCAGCTAACACCTCTGAGTCGACACCCTATGCTCTGCCTGCTATGGTTGAGGCTTGTGCATTTTTGTTGTGCAGTCTGTTGAACGCCACATAGGTGCTCCTGGGCAGTTTTGCGTGGCACTGTGGACATGGGGGCGACCTACAAGCGTGCTGTGCTTTGTGCGTCTTGGGCTTAAATCTTTTGCACGACAGTCACTTACCAGTGTGGGTGAAGGAGTAGTGTTTCAATAGAGCGTGTCGTTTTATCAATGTGAGGTGCTGACGAGTGCAGCATCACGGGACACTGGTAACGTACAGGGATAGTGTAGCAGTGCACAGGTTGATGCCCTTTTCACTTCAGATAAACGAATACTCCATACAAACGCTAGATGGCAGTCTATGCAAAGCATGTGATTCTAAATATATACTTTGTTTTATATACTTTGTTTTAAATTAATGTTTTTTGAGATCCTGTACATAGACCAAATTGCTCAGTGAATATAAATGAAGATCCCACGAGGGAGAAAATGCGTTTCACTATGGGGAAATGCTGTCAAAGGTATTGCATAACAGAACGTACAGTGTATTCAGTACTGAAGCTGGACTGTGCAGTTTTATTATTGCTAAAATAGTACAGTTGTGCCACGCCCACATCCGTAGCCGACTAACATTTCAATGAACATGTATACTTTATCACGCTCACCGCCATTACATGATAGGCTTGTGCTTCTAAAAATGTACTTGTCTAGGTGTTTTTTAAAAAAATGTTTTTTACTGAATTGTTACTATAGAGGGCACTCAATTCTTTTATGAAGGCCAGCAGAAACACAAATAAATAGAAATGTAATGACAGGCTACTTGCCAATGGGATTCTAGCACTTCTCTTCCAGGCCAATAGGGAGTGATGATCCACGCAAGAGGACAAGAGACCCAACTGCACAGCACCAAAAGAGAAAACTAGTTTGAAGTGGAGAGGCATGTTCAGTGCTGTCATGACTTACCTGCAACCAATTACACCCCCGGCCCCACGACCCCCAAATATCTTCCTCCCAGCACCCCTTCCCAATCCCTCTAACTACACAGAGGCCAGGGAAACAATCGAGGGAGCATGGTTATTCAGTGTCTTGTATGGAAGACTCATTAAGACAAAGAACACCAGAGGTACGAGTGAGAAACGTAGTCAGTCATACCGGCCGCATCTGCTGCAGGCTAATAAAAGATGTCCACGCACCAAATACCCAAATGTACGTCTCTAGCTAAAGACATTGCGAAATACAGTCTGAACAAATCGATCATAAACTCTGGGGATGCCCTCTAATGCACAGTGCTCAGAAGACAGATTATGGTGATTCTTACCTGATGACTTTGCAGAAGACACCCAAGATAAACATGACGTTATGAAGCCACAGTCACTGCATGTGAAGTTACCATTCAGTGGTATGTGGGCCGCAAATGAAACTTTAGGAGAGCACTAAAGTAGCAACAGAAATCGGAGTCTTTCGATGAGGGGCACTACATGTGACAGGAATTTAGACACTGGTTCTAAATAAAAGCTGAACAGTCTTATAATGACCCCTTTGTCAAGGCTCCTCCATGCAGAAGACCAATTAGGTAATTAGATTGGAATACATATTTCAAGGTTCATATGGAATGTTGAAGACTGTCAAAAGGAAAGGAGATCTAAGAACTTGCTTGCACCCAACAATAAAAATGCAAACTGCATTAGAGGACAGAAAGCAGCTTGCTTATATTCTCCACTGACAAATTGAGTAAAGCATACTTCGCTGAAACCAGGTACACAATGCACGTTTGCAAAGAGCTTCAACAACGGTAGTCCCATCTCAAACAGGATGGCGCAACCAACAATGGGTGCAAGTGGAGGAGCATGTGATCAAAAAGTCACTTAATCAATACCCCCTGCATTTCTATATGTGTCAACTGTCCATGCCGGACTTTGGCAGATGGGAAGCACAAGAAAACATGCGGTTTAGGGAGCATGAAGAAGATTATTTCGGATTTCAGTAGCAGAACCTGGAGGAGGTGAAACAATCGTTTCTGCATTGCACATGGTGGTAGAGATTATTAATTACAACCTCAGGATTTGACCAGAAGGACCATACTCTGTTAAACTTCCACCAAGGGGCAGACACCTGCCAACTGAGCACCTCTGTTTGCATGTTTGGTGCTAACCTTGTTCAGTCCACATGCTATTTTTTTTTTTTGCAGAGGTGAATAGGAGCCCCTCCACATTTGTAGAGGTACAATATTACTGAAGTAGTACATTAGTGATAACAGAGCCTTTTTTTAACCAGCATGGAGGATCCGCTTCCACGCTATGAACGTTTGCTTGAATTCGAGTATGATGATTTGACAGGGCAGTGTGCAATGAACTGAGGCTTGGGGTCCAACATGTACACCTATGCATTTAAAATGTAAATCTCATGATCCAGGGTGCAGGCATATTCCCACCAGCATTTTGCGGACAATCATTCCACAAATAACAGATTTTAGAAATAAGGACCGAGAGAGGAGGGCCGTCTGCTGAGTCATAGGTTGAGCTAGCGTTACACACAATGATTCTTAGAGATCAAAAGGCGGTGGGTGAGCTCAAAACACAGAGGGCCGCAAAACAGAGCATCCTGGAACAACCACACCTTAGTGGAAGACTGGGATACAATGTGACATGATACGCAATAATCAGAATCCTGCACAGCGTTGGCAAGGCTCCAATTCTGTGCGCCATTAACAGAGCAATCCACCACCTTGTGTTTCTGATGTCAGGTCGGCACACTGCTGCCAAACCCACCTAGGTACAATAACCTAGCCACCTCACAATAACAAGCTAATCAAATACAGCACAGTGAGTTCTTAATCTATCAGGGAACTCTAGATAGACCAATCAGATAATATATGAACATTGCATTCCACCAGAACTCCCATTAAGGTACCACAACTGGCATGAGGCATGCTAGCAGCCGGTCTTAGAAAATTAGGTAGGATGCTTCACTTTCAAGCCTGTGGTAATAGATGATGCCAAAGCCAGATATTAACCCACTACCACAGCTGGTAGGCATGCACAAGACTGCGCTTAGAAGCACACCAAATAATCATCTACAGGTGCATTCAATGTGTTCCCCACCTCCTTGGTAACAACATGGATTAACTGTTTTTAGACAACTTGGCATATCATTCAAACCATCATCCTACATGGAACTGCAGAGCGTTCGTATCAATCTACATAGCAGGAGTGGGGATAACACCTCTTTCCTTGTAAGGCAAAACTTCGATTGGATGTGCAAAAGCCATCTACAATGCCAATTCGCAGTCCAATTTCCTGTGCCAGGTTTAGTGGGTCTGAATAAATGGTACTGCAGTCCCACCTACGATAAACCTACAGAACCAGGCTCAGTACCCTACAGGTTGTACTATACACTTAGAAGTCCGAGAGTTGTGGGAGGGCTGACTGAGTGGGAGAGGAACTGGCTGAGCAAACAGCAGATCTACTTGGATTTGGAGATACCTGAAAAACAATTACACAATATGAGCCATGGGTGGCAAACTTCCACAGAAACCCATCGTTAGCAATGGAGTAGCCTGTGGTGGGGGTGAAGGTGGAGCTTGTACATTGTCCAGCGAACTGTTGTCAGGGGATAGCAGGGATAACAATGTCATAGAAGAGAGTTTGCAGAAGAAGCTACACAGTGAGTCATGAAGCTGTGACTGGATTGACTCCCAAACAGCAGGAGGCACAAACACATCCTATTCACTATAGTAACAAACATGTCTAGTGCACATCGGTGGAAGCTGGATACAACTCGTACAATACTTGAATTACAAAGTTATAAAGAGGAAACTACACAATACATCTTGTCAGTTGGCTTCGATCAGAAGCACTCATCTGCTGGTACCAGATTTGAACTTCATTTGCCTATGAACTGTATTTCAACTGGGAGATTCCCCGCATATCATGGTCAGAATATCAGCACCCCAGCCTCAAAACTGTACAATGGAATACTGAATGCAGTAGTGGAAATTAAAAAAAAAAGTACGCAATTACACATAAGAGGATCCAGCATGATGACAAGAATAAGGACCAGACATATACTTGGGATCTGAGAGAACCTCAGGACCAGTATCATACTACCAAGACAACTTTGTGGACCATGTGCCATGTCTCAAAGTCACTGAAAGCGAGAGGGAAAGGCACACAGTAACAGGATGGACCAGCATCTCTATAACAGAGTTCACACCTACAAAATCAGCGGGACCAGAGTCTGAGAAAACGGTATGATGAGGGGCCGATTCTCTGACAAAGGGTATGCTAAAAGTTGCATGGTTTAAAGGCAAAAACAAACCTTGTGTACGCTTAGTAGATTCTTCCATATTTCAAAAGAAAAGTGTCTGCCCCAGCAGACGCCTCTTATTGTTCTAATGGTCTGAGAGGTGGAGCAGAAGCAATGGCGTTTGGCACATGTGATTGGTTCGAAGTAGCTTTTGTCTGTGCTAGGGGAAAGTGCTTAGGTTCCCCCTTGTGCTGAGAGACCATCCCTGATTACTGTAAAGGATGTGGGGCATGGACACAGGAGTACGATAAATAGGTCAAGTTAGCTGGTGAGTTAATCAAGAGGGTTTTGTGATGGCCAGGCCCGGCTGCAGAAACAGGTCTACACCCATAGATGACAGAATAACAAATTTGGACTATCCATATGTACAGGATATACTATTTTTCTTATTCAGTCTGTGGCGATTTAATGTGGAGGTGAAGTTCTTGCTCAACATTAACTGCAATCCCCTGAGCCCATCTAATCAATAAACGCACGAAGTGTAGTAGATAAAAAGAGTTTAAAAAAGAGAGCAAAGCAAAAACAAAAGGAAGCTCAAGCATAAAAGACCTAACATGTCCTTACTTTTTTTTGGATGAGCAGTAAATAATGCACATTTCATAGTAGATTTTGGGAGCATTACGATAACCAAACTACATACATTGTTCATCAAAAGTGCTTCCTTTCATAGATAAATGCTCCACATACAGTCAAAACATCCTAGAACACACAAAAAATCGTATTTGTCATAAAAAGTCGCTGAATGTCACGCTTAGAAATATCACAGGTCAAGTACACCAATTAGAGCCTGCTCTTCACCTCGGTTCCCTCTTTTCACATCTCCATCACAGATGGAATTTGGTTTTCTTCCCCCCCTCCCCTTTCCACCACGTTGGTCTTTCCTTGGAAATAACTCAGCAGGCAGAAATGTTAAGAATATAGAAGTGGGAATGACCACGTCCATATAAGAGGGGGGAGGAGGGAAAACACAGCGGAGTAGGTAGGAACCGTTTGTGGATCATATTAATTTTCCACCGGTGTTGGGTTTGGTAATGGCTGGCTCACGATGACCTGCACCACATAGTCCTTGGGGATCTTGAGCTCCTCCAGCCGCATTTTGTCTGTGAGTGGCCTGCCAGAGAAGAACCAACGCTGGCTAGCGGGCTCCACCCCCTCTGTGGTGTGCAAGCGCCTCTTCATGTGATATACAGTGTCTGTGCTGCGGACAAGGAGCTTAAGGTCTTTGCCAGTAGAGAGGCGAAGGCGGAGCTGGCACTCATGACCGGAATTGGGGTTTGGTTCGGGGATATCCAGAGTCTCAATGTCGCTCTTCTCTTCTATCATATTGATTGGAGGGGCCAGGCAGTAGACGGGAAGCTGGTATCTGTTGCCTAATTCATCATAGCATTCAGTCAGTGCACCTGGGGGAGAGGAAAACACAGAGACATTACCACAACATCCATTTGGTCTGGCGGCATTTCATTGATTAAGCAATCATGGCAGACAAAAAAAGCATATTTCCCAATCCACTGCAGAGCACTACGGAGAACTGATGACCAAGCACTAAAAACGTGCATACACTTAATTCTCCTTTACCAATAGACAGACATGCACAAAATACCAACTGCATGACACACTGCAGGGCTAATTTTCATCACACCCATGACGGCTCTTCCTTTAATTCTACTCTGGCACATCCTTTGAAACTGGAACAGAACATTGTGGGCATAGCTATCAAAACACTTATGATGGGCTCTACAGATTATTGCAGGAGGGCCACTTTTCAACAATTTACTAGCATTTGCAAACCGAAAATAAAAACTCCTGCAGCATACCAAAACGGTATGCAAGGGTCAGAGAGACCTGGCTACATAAAATTACCGAATCAAAATAGAAAAAAGGCATACTTTAAGATGTCAAAGCAGCTGCAAAAACTAGATGAGGGGGTTTACATGTCGCGTTTCCTTTCTGGCTTCCCTGAATTGGTATTTCACTATGGTGGGGTGACTTAAGGTCCCACCGAAAGCATAGGGATAAACTCCATAACAGAGTGCAGATATTTCAAGTAGATAAAATGGACCAAATCATGTTAATCATAAAACAAACTCATGGATGGCTTTGTGGAGCTGGGGAGGGTTAATTGAGAGCGGTGTTGGTGGTTTGTCCCATTTCAGATCAGAGAGGCAAAAAGCAATATGCTTGGATCCAGGGCATTACTGCACATTAGGGAACGAAATTGCCAAGCAATTAAGCTGTTAAATATTTTTATTTTTTATTTGTTTATACCACGCCGACAGCCCGCAGGCATCAGGGCACCACAAAAACAAACGAAGACAAACAAAAAAAACAGGGCGAAAGCATCAGGTTCGGTCAATCAGCAGTGTAGTAACAGGTAGCGAAACCAGGAAACATGCGATTATCTGAAAAGGTGAGTTTTCAGAGCTTTTTTGAATGACCGTAAATTGGGCAAAACTGATGGTAACCGTAGTGTGTTCCAAAAGGGGGATGCGATAACTGGGAAGGATCTGCCAAAACCCCAGGATCTTGAAAACTTCATTCCTTGAAGCTGTGCAAGAGAGGAGGCGCGCAGGGTCCTCTTAGGTTGGTAGAGTGGGATCAAAGCTTTGAGGTATTCTGGGGCTTACCAAAGAGAGTGGTAGGTCTCCCCTGAAGTTGTATATGTGTGATCTTCGAGGGATTTTCAGTGAAACTCTCACCGTTTCGTTTTGGATAACCTGAATGGCACAGATGTTGGCTTTAGAGGCCCCCACCAAGTAGTACATGACAGTAATCTAACCTGGATAATATGGTAGCTCATGCTATAATCGCAGAGTTCTTTTCATTGAGGAACGGCCGAATGGATCTGAGAAGCCTAAGATGATAGTTAAGCATCAGACGGAGGTATTGCACCTGGGCTCTAGAGTTTAAAGCAGCCTCGAGAAAGACCCCCAATGGTTTTGAGCTTCGATTGGGTCTTAATATTGCCTTGGATCACAAAGTGGTCATAGGAAGGGTCCAATTTGGAAAGGGCCTGGGGAGAGCCAGAGACCATAAGTTCTGTTTTATTTACGTTGAGAGCCAGCCAATTTGTGGACATCGAAGTCTCGATGGCATTATAGGAGGTTATCCAGAATCCCTGAGGCCAATGGCGTGGTCCCCAGACAGCTCGATGACTAGCTGCGTGTTATCGGCGTAGTTTGTGAAAATACCATTTATGTACAGAAAGATCTCATGTACAAGTTGAAGGGAGAGATGGAAGCTCCCTGTGGAACACCACACTCGATGGTGGAAGTGGAGGAAAAGGCTGGGACCCAGTGGATCTTAGATTCGCAATTAAGACAACAAAAAAAAAAAAACACGACTGAATCCAATTTTCCACCTCTGTGGAACTAACACATTCATGTCGTAGGTACTGGAGTAGACACTGGTGGTCGACAAGATCGAAGGCCACAGACAGGTCCAATAGGAACATACCGGCCTTCCCCTTCTCCAAGATGTCAGTAGATGGGATTGGAGATCCACAAGAGTGGTTTCTGTGCTAAAAGATGGGCAGAAACCCAATTGTCTGCAGTGAAGATTTTTGTTAGATTCCGTGAAGGCTTATAATTGAGCTGTGGCTGCCTTATCAAGGATTTTCAATAGGAATTGGCCTAAGATTACAAGGGTCAATAGGGTAGAGGATAGTGTCTTGAAGAGCCTGATTACTTTGACAACAACTACCAGGAGCTTCTTTTGGCTTCCTAAGCCAACTGGTGCCATACAAATCCAGTGATTTGACATTAGCTAGATGTCTGGGAATTTATATTAAAAAGGTGCAATACTAAACATATAAAAAGGCATGTAAAGCATGAATGGTCATATGTAGGAGACCGTCATGATTGCATAGCATTGTGAAGTTAGATTTGGAGCATACAATGTGTAACCGTCTCACTGTGCAGCAGAGGGAAAGAGCGAGCAGGGTCAAAATTACAGAAAAAGCAGTGGCAGCAGAGAAAAATGGTGTGCCAGTAAAGAAGGATTTACAGACCTTAAGTGGCGTTAGAGATATTAAGTTGGGGTAAAGATTGGTAAAGGCTATATGAGAGCAGCAAAACGAACAACTGTCAGAAAAGAAATGAGGGCATGCAATTTGAAGAGGGCATAAAGTGAAGGCATGTAAAGTAAAATTCAAGGGATGATTCAACAGTCAGCAAGAGTGCAACAAAGAACACCGCAGCAATATAAAGAGGGGTGCAAGGAATGAGCCTTTTTGGGCACGTCACACTTGTGGCAAGGAAAGCAAGTTCTGCCATCTTTCAGGCAGTCCGCTCATAAAGCTGGGTCACGATGAGCAACTCCTGGTTAGAGGGAAATCCTGTGAACCAGGAGCCACTTCCAGCTCCTGCTCCATGGATTACAATTTCGACCCCTGAACATGCACAGCACACCATCAGATTACAAGAGCACTGCAATGTGTACCTACGCTCCCAATCTTTGGTAGGGAGTGGTATGGAAGAGGGCCGGGTGGAGGGGAGAAGCATTGTGGTTGATGAATACACCAATACACTGAATGGGTCCACAGGCGGGCTGTGACCCTTCAATTTGGCACTCAAGGACAAAGATAACCTTTCAGTGCAATAAATGCTTGGGTAACTGGAAGAGAAGTTCATTTGCACCTAGTGAACAAAATCAAAGTGTTTCCACCTTGCACCATATGTAAAACGAACCAACAGATATGAAGGAACATTTAAGGAGCAACATTAATAATTTACAGGGGAGCATACAGGTGCGAACCAACAATTTAATGTTTACTGGGGAAAATAAAATCTTTAAATCCGGTAGCTCACATGACACCATTACCCCCCCCCCCCCCTCGATTCTAAATAGCTCAAGAAGAGGTCTTTACTGTTTTATGTCCTCTGTACAAAACGGGCATCCGTATCATGCTCCATTGATGAGATATGCTGGTTGAAGTGAAGAACTACTATGAGTTGCTCTGGGGTAGCCAACATGACTGCATCCTAATAGCTTATGACAATACCAGAAATTTCTTATATTTAGAGTAGAGCTTCCACTTAGAAAGGATAGTTCAGGAAAAACCTTCTCTGCCCTTAAGTGCCTGGTCCAGTCTACAGAAATGTCCCCAAGAATACATAGAATTAGCCACAAGGGCTGATTCACGACCGGCTTAACTTCATTGGTTTGTGGGCAAAAACCAACATTCCAAGCCCACAAGCTGAGAGCTTAAAGCAGCCGCCCGCCTTTCCCTGCATATATGATCAATGTTCAAATGCCAAGCCTCTGGCCACCTCACTCCTTCCATCTGTCCTCCCAAATCCACACCTTCGCATCTTTTTGCCAGGTACCTCAACAGCAGTTCTCCCATTCTCCTGCAGCTCTTTGCATCCTCTGCCACCCTATACCCTCCTCCCCTGGCCACACAAATGGAAGGGTGCGGGGCTCCGCTAAGAGCCCCTTCTTCCAAGACAGCGAGCCATGCCACAAGCCACTTGCTTACCGTACCTTGTTTCTTTTGTCTAAACTCGCGGTTAGAAATGTAGGGGTTGACCCTCGGGTATCAACAATGGTCGTTCTGGCCAATAACTTTGGCTGGTAATAGCCTGGTGCCAAAGTTTGCAGGCTCGGGTATCATTGCTTGAATAAAATATTCCAGCTCTCTTTATACATAGTGCCACCATGAGCAATCACCAACACGAATGGAATCCAGAATGCTCCTTAATTTGATGTTTGTATGGGTATTGCAAGATCATTAGAGGGAGCGCCCCTTTAAGGTCAGCAGGCTTTCAATTAGTGTGTGCACTCTCCAGCACGTGCTCAGAGCACTTGCCAGAGAGTGCACACACTATGACAGCACGGCAGTACAGCACTTGAGTGACATTTATACGTATCCAGATTTTATTTCATGTTTGACGCAGCCCTTTCTTTGACTCACCACACTGTTTTGGCTGCAAAATCTCGCATCTCATTCAGTAGCGCACAGTATTTTGCTTAGAAACTATTGATGATGATGCCGCTTGGAAGGCCCTGAATGGGCTGAAGCCTGCATCACCTTTCAATGCAGTACCACTCCATATTCTTAAGGCCCTCCCGCAGCAAACCATTTCCCCGTTTACAGCGCCCCTTCAGTAGTCTTAGTTCTGGTGTACTTCCAGCCGCTCTGAAGCATACAGTGGTTACTCTGCTGAAAAAAAACAATTTAGACCCTCAGGCAGTGGTCCATTTCCTTACTTCCGGCTATAATGAAGCTCATTGAGGCCGCCACCACATCGCAGTTTTCAAAATTTCAGGAAAATAACTGCTTGCATCCTTTTCAGTCTGGATTCCACCAAGCAAAGGGAACGGAAGCCGTTATATCTCTGTTGGATGATTTAGCCCTACACCAGGACCGCAGGGAGGGCAGATTGCTTATGCTCCTGGACCTCTCTGCAACTTTCGACCATGAGCAAGCAGGTGTTACTGGGTGTTTATTGGAATGGTTCAAGTCAATCATTGAGGGACAGACACAGACCGTCTCCTTTCAAGCTTGCTCATCTACGACCTACAGTGTAACCTGTGGGGTTCCCCCAAGGGTCTGTCCTATCCCCTCATTCATAATATTTATACGCGTTTGCTGGCTGATTTGATTGCTCAGTCTGGAGTCCTTGTCTATATCTATGTCAATGACACTCAGTGTTTCGGCTGGACTCCCCTTAATCTGAACCTGCTGGCAAACTTCGGGACTGCTTGGCAGACATCCACTTGCCTATATTGTCCAATTGGCTAAAGCTGAATGGGGATACAACAGGTGTTGGTCCCCAATCGGCTGGTAGTCTGTGGAATTCTCAATTCTGACCCGAATCAACTGGCCCATGTCCAGCAGTTTGCGCATCTGTAAAGAGCCTATGGGTGAGACTTCTCCCCAGTGGGTCGTGAGAAGCTCAGATTTCTGCAGTGTGTAATGCAGGGTTTGGGAAACTGGGAATCCTGTTCTCGATAGCCATACCATGCTGGTTACATCTATGATAATGGGGTCACTGGACTACTGCAACCCGATCTACTTGGGGCAAGCCAAGTATCAGATAAAACATATGCGGGTACTCCAGAATGCAGTAGCAAGGTTGGCGCTTGATGCACCCTGTATGGGCCAGAGTATTTGAAAGAGAAGATAGAGCGCTATCACCCAACTAGGCAGCTGCATTAATCTTCTCAGACACTACTTAAAGTGCCTAGATAGCGTGCACGTTTTGGAGGCACTCCTTCTCGGTCATGGCCCCTAGACTGTGGAATCTTCTCCCTCTGAGAGTCAGAGGAGTACACCTTCACTTAAGTACTTTGTTTTAATCAGTCAGCGTGCATTCCTGTTTGAGTTTTTTTTCTCTGTATGGCCAATAGCAGTGCCTAGACACTTCGGACCGTAGCTGTGCTTTATGCGTATTTAATTAAAAAAATGTTAGTCTAAAAAAAAAAAAAAACTCCACCTCCCTACCTGTCAGAGCCCAGTTTCCAGAAGGACTGACAGTGACAAACCTTTTGACTGGAATCGAAGTTAGGGCCCCAGCTCTTTGCTGTAAACCTTTTTAAGAGAAGTAACAGTCTTTCACCCATATTTTAAGCTTTGTCAGGAACATGTTTAGCAGAGTCTTTCACCAGCATGTTAGCTTTGCCAGGCAAGCATCCAGCAGAGAGTTCCACCAGAGACTATGATTTTTTTTGTTAGGCAAGGGTTCGGCAGAAAAGCTGGACAGCGTGTGAGGGCATCCTTCCTATGCTCCAGCATTTCTGGGGCGGCTTCTCTCTTTGGCTAGCTGTGTGTGTCAATTTCACAGTAGGATTTCCGGTCTAGAGTTGCTTACAAGAACTGACAACTTCTAACCAGTTAAGTCACTTTTTTCTGTTTTCAACACTACTCTGCCGAGGTTTCAATTGGTCTGGATCGTCCCTCTGTAGACAATTAATCTCAGTCTAATACCCGACCATTTTCCACCCAGCAAAATCATGAGAGGATTCCCTTTTCACACAACGGGGTAAGAAAAAATAATGGCATGCAGTCTTCTTGGAATGCATTGTTGTGGCAGGTGAAGGCTATGTGGTGTGTCCAACCATCAACATTCCTGATTGCAAGGGGGAAACCACTTTGGTTCTTGTTTGTCTCGTCAGTATGGTCATTTGCCACATACCACCAACTAAAGCTTGGACTTGTTAGTTGCAGAAAACCAAATCTCTAGAAAAATCTGTATTGTTTAGTTTGGACTGCGTTCTACTCAGAACTGGATTGTTTTGTGGGGCTGGCAGCATTATCTGCAATTAAGGTGAAATATTGATACAAATGATTTTCCAGGGCTCCTTCCGCCCAGTCCACAACTTTAAGATTCTGATTTTATTAGTGTTAGATTAGACGAATAATATCATACTTGTCCTTTGCGTTTTGTTCAAAGAAAAGGGTCAATCTAGTTCCCTTCATAATTACATGAAATTAGGAAGTGTTCATAAATTAAAAGGATTCCTGATTGTATGTTTGCTCTCAAAGTTAATTACAAGATTAAATGAAATCTGAAAAAGGTTTGATTATCGTGGCTGTGAATGACATTCAGATTTAAAATCCTGTTACTTATGGGAGCTTTTGCCATTTCAATGATTTATTTTCTCTTTGAAGTTTCTCGAAGGATTGCTCCTTTTGATTGTTGTCAATAGTAATCACCCTTTATTTTAATTAATTAGACATCTCTGTAAAAATCTGCACCAAGATTACGAGGTTAAGGAGCGCAGCCATGGACCCTTCTATTCGATTGGTCAAACACAAAAAACCATAGGTCTGCCATGTCATGCCGTTTGTGGGCTCCATGAACGTAGGCAAGAAAAATGTTAGTACAGGTGTATATCATGTGGTAGTACCAAATACAAATGAGTTATTTCTTGGCTACCAGCTCTAGCAATGCTGTTAAACTGGCAGCTAGTGGCAAATGAAAGAGGACACGTCTTAGCTGGTTTGTTGATCCACTGAGCATGTATATTCATTTCAGCAACGCCAATTTGCTTCCTGAATAAAGTCCTAGTGACATGACATAATTTTACACTGCTTGAGCATTGGAAGCTCAGGCGCTGCAGCGGAGATTCAGCTTCAAAATAATTACCCAGGCTTATTCATGGGACTCTAGTCTCGGCTACTGCTTTTGTATTCTTTTAGCAAAGTTCCAGTCTCTTTAGTTTTGTTTACCTTCCACAAAGGGAGACTGTCCAGTAGAAGCAGCATGGATTGCCAGCTGTGCTCCCCGAAAAGCCCACGTCATATATACTGTACCTTGAACATCTAGTTTTGTGATGTTATCAGACACAGGATTTAGTTTGTTTTGGCAGAGGCACCATAAATTGCCATTAATGTAATTCTTATTTGAGCATCTTTTGGACCTTAGCCAGCTATGAATAACATCTTTAATCCGTTGTAGGTCCTTGGTAATCTCTTGTGGTCACTCACTCTGCCACCTTTGGAGAATTTTGAGGTACATTTTCAGCAGAGACTTTCAACAGTCTATGGCCTTTTGTCAGGCAAGCACTTCGAGACTTGAACAGCTGCTTGTGTTCATTAGACTCTTCCAGCAGAACTTCCACAATCATCTATCTCAAAAGTTTTCAGCAGAGATTTCCACCAGCCTCTAGGTCTCATCGGGCAAGTGTTCAGAAGAGACTCATTAGCCTCTGAGTTTGGCGAGGAAAGTGTTCAGCTGTTCCTCTGCTTGGCTTACCTTTGGCCATTGCCCTCTTCCCCCCATCAGTTTTCCTCTATAGGTGTTTGACCACATGGTTTTCACCCTTCCTCCTTTACAAAAAGAAATAGCGGGACATTCTGTTACATGGATGGTAAGAAAATGAATGCAATGTTACAGCAAGTCAGAGCTTTGCAGTTGCATCACCCATTCCCGATGACAAGAAAATGGGAAGCAACTTCAGCTCTGGTCTGCTTTGCTGTAAGGACGATTGCCCCACGTGTTTAAAGAACATCTCGCCCATCTCTCTAGTCAACCCAACATTTCCGCACAAGCACCCACACTACTTCTCCCAACCCGGAATACCCCCATAACCTACGCTTGTGTACAGGCGCGTTATAAATGACATATCATACCTGTAACTCCTTTGGTGTGTTATCTATGTACATCAATGAGTTACTTCCAGTTTACATTTGCTCTTCATACATCGCACACATACATACCAGAAAAGTATGTTGGCAGATGCTGGGTCCCATCTTTAGGAGAACAATTCGTGCCAATGCTGCTGGAAAGTAGATTAGGAACTATGCAAAAGGTGAACCCTTCCTTGCATAGGCAGTGTGATATGTGCTTAGCGCTACACTGTGGAAAGTATCCACAACAGAGCAACCAAGAAGTAAATGTGTATTGGATGACTTGCAAAATACAGGCTATCATCCCACAGCAAATAGATATTGTGGGTTTCCTTATATTACAAAAGCCCACCACAAGAACTCTGGGTAACGCAAATCGAGTACACTCTGGTATAACAGGAAGCTATATGGGCTGGGGCTAGCCCAGACAGAGCCCCATCCATCTCCAAAAACTGCCCATGAGCCAGGCCGTTGTCGGGGCTCCCTCTGTCACCCAAGGGTGACTTGCGATAAGGATGCACTAATTCATATGCTGTGCATCCGATAAAGCAGGGTAGCCAGCACTCAACTAAAGAAGGCTGAAAGTGTCTAAATCAGTATATGGGACATATGGGTTGGAAGTCATTTTGCTACTAGGGTGTTGTACAATAAATATGCAACAAGGCTAGTGTGCATTATAGCCTTCCAGCCTTGAATCGCCGTCATGGAAAGGTCATATTTTTAAGTGTGTGTGTTCATTCTTATAACCCCAAAAAGTTATTTTTATTTATGTAAAGCAGGTTGGTTTCATTGGTGTTTCCTCGCCTGGGTGATTTCAGGGCTAGCTGAAGTCTGTGTACATGTGCACAAACACACACTATAATGGAGATGCTTTTTAATTCAAACTCCAAAGTGTAATTTCCTTGGGTTTTGCCATTGGGGGAGCATAACAAAAGCCACAAGCTTGACATTTCTTATTCCCCAGACAAGTACACTGCCCCACACCAAAGAATTGAAAGCATGGTAAACACATGTCAGTAAAAGTTGCCACCTTTTTAAGAAACGGTGTCTTTCTCCACCAAAAGCACATTTAAAGTGAGAAAGTGTTCAGTTGGCGAAGACTGATGCCTCCCTGTGGAATATTCGCATACCCACAGACCGGTTTCACCCTGTGTCAAACTCATAGATAACAATGGAGGCACGTGGTTAATACCTGCAGATTACCAGTGGACAGGGGAGCTGAAAACATAACTGAGAACTTAAGAAAAGTTATTAAGCACACTGGGTCTGGGTCATTTACTTACAGAACAAAGATGATGTATGCACTTACTGAACGGCATATAGGCAAAATGAGAAATTGATTTATTTCCAGAAAGCAATTTAGGAACTGAACCAGAGGGAGCGTTATTTATATAATGCACATAAGACCACCCGAGACAATGCTGACCAAATACATGTTTGCAAGGTCTCATGGGGTATTGTTTAAGGCAGGGGGCCCTTGCCTATAAAGCAAACAGCCCCTCCATTAACCACACCAAGCACAATTGGGCCACACCCCTTTTCAGAAGGTCACACCTTGATTTTTATATTCCACTTAAAGTACTAATCTGCTAATGCACCAGCAAATGCATACAATTATTAGTTTTAGATGGTAAAATAACGTTTCTCCGTTATGTGCATACGTCACAGTCGACTGCAGTTCTGATAGGAATAGACGAACCACATTTCCTTAAAAAAAAAAAAAAAAAAAAAAAAAAAAAGTGAACGCTTGAAACAAAAGCTGGTCAAAAGATCCAGGGCGGTTTTTAAACCGTTCTCTCTAAAAGTCACTTTCCACGTGGGAGTTGCACAGCCTGTACATTTTCAGAATCTTTAATTCTTTTTACCAAGATGGAAAAATATGGGATCTGAGAACTTTTAGTATCTGTAAAAGTAGAAATGCCATTTAGCATTACATAGGCAAACATGGTCGCATAAAAGAACACTGTTCCAAAACTCCACACTCACAACCACAATGCAGCACTTGTTGCCCATAATGTTGCAAATGGCCAGAGCGTGGATGATATTACCCACTTTGTGATACGGCCTTAAATGCCCAAACATTACAAGTCTGGATACATAACCTAAAAACTATAGTGTAGTTTAAACCAATTGGAGGAATGGTAATCTATTTCACTAATATGAAAATAACACACTCGTGCTCCATTCCAAGATGGCCACTGTGTTATATACTAGTTTGAGTGTTGCAGCATCCCTCTCGTCTCCAAGCTCCTCACCAGAGGTTAATCACCTGCTCAAGGGAGCAGAGTAATTAACGAAGGCTGAATTCTGTTCGGTGCACCTGCTGTTGCGACTCACCATGCCAATTGTGAAACTTCGATTTATTGCTTTTGTGTGCATCAGGAATTCCCCAATTCTTTTTTGCATTGATACTAATACACAGACTGAATGCGGTTCACCGCTTCTGGTTTAATGAAACCATCTAAAATGTAAATTGCGATCAGATTATTGATTTTTAACCACACTAGAAGTATTCCAATTAATGTACCTTTTTAAAAAATGTTCCTTCACATACAACACAACTTCCTCTGAACATTTTCCCCATGTGTTACGACGTGATGTTTGTAAATAAAAAGACTGAAGGCGTTTTATGCCTGTAGTCCTGCTGGCTCCATGTGAAACCAACATAATTTTGGAGGTATGCGACTAAAATTGTGCAGTGTTCTCTTCAAGATAGGTTACCATGTTCTTGTGAGTATGTGGTAGTCACCATTCAGGGTTTAGGTGCATCTAATTTATGCCATCATCTGCCTTGTCTAAAAGGTCAAGTTTAATTGATTTGTGGACGTACACGGGGACGGGGACACACACACACACACACCCCCCCCCCCCCCCCCCTCAACAGAAGAGAACTCTTACCTCCTCACCAGGCTTACCTTCAGGCGAACAGGTTGCATAGCACTGCTTGGCCGACTCTGGACTCCTACCTGGAATCCCTGTTAACCCAGTAGAATTTCGTGAAGGTGTGGGTAGACCTCCACGTAGCAGCCCTGCAGATGCACGGGCACACCAGGCAGGAACCCCGTCGTAGCAGCGATCACTCTGGTAGAGTGGGCTCTCAGACGGCCAGGCAGCGTTCTGTTTGCCAACCGGTGACAATGATTGATGCAGCCGGAAAGCCACCTGGAGATGGAAGCCTTGGACAAGGCCTTCCCATGGTTCACAAGACCAAAGTTCACAAAAAGCGCTTTGTGCGGGCCACATAGAACTTCAGCACTTGAGCCACATCTAGCGAGTGCAAAGTCCGTTCAGCCAGCAACAAAGGTGTCGGAAAAAACACAGGTAACACCAAGGGCTTGTTGAGAAATTGACAGAATCTTGGGCATGAAGGAGGGCTGCGTCCGTAGCACCACCCTAGTCTCGTGGAAAGTCAAGTAAGGCCATTTGCAGGACATGGCCTGGATTTCACCTACTCCTGGCAGCGGTGATGGCCACGAGGAAAGCGGTCCTCCAAGGCAGGAACTTGAGCGGCGCTTGATGCATCGGCTCGAATGGCCTCTCCCCCCCCCATCCCCCACCCCATGAGCCTAGTCAGCACAACATCAAGTTCCCACGCCAGGGCAGGCACCTTCACTGGCAGGAACGAACGGAATAGTCTTTTGATGAACTCCTTCACTAGACGGTGCGACCAAAGAGAAGACCATCCCGGAGACCTGGTGTAGCAGGAGATAGCCACCAGATGACTGATGGAGACGTGCGCAGCCCTGACTTGGCTCCCAGGTCCTTCCGTCACTGGCTGTGACCCTCAAAGGGTTAATCTTGCGGCAACAGGTCGCTTCCATTTGTGTCCGTAGCAATTTAGCGTCGACAATGCCCTGGCCCTGGCGAGGACTTCCCTGTGGTCCGCATGCAGCTCGTTACCACCAAACTTTAATGCTGCAGGAGCCAGGCCTTCAGGTCCAGCGATTCTGGGTTGTGGTGCAGGATCGCGCCTCCTTCCCTGGTGAGAAGAGCCGCAACCACTGGTAGCTTGACTGGAGGTGACGCAGACATGCTGAGAAGGTCCAGGTACCAGTTTTGCCTCTGCCACGCTGTCACGACAAGGATCATCCGGCACCGTCTGAGTTGACTGATGACTCATAGTAGCAGTGGCAAAGGAGGGAACACGTACAGGAACAGGCCGTCCCAAGGGAAGAAGGCGTACATTCTCACTGGCTGGGGAAATTTCCTGGTGAACCTCCGGCACTTGGTGTTTGTCGCCATTGCAAACAGATCGATATGGGGACTGCACCACTTGAGGAAAAGGTTGTCCACTTGATCCTGCCGAAGCTCCCACTTTTGGCAAGAGTGCAGCTCCCTGCTGAGGGATTCGGTGACAGTGTTTTTGATTCCCACCATGTGGAAAGGAATGAGGAACATCCCCTGGGCGGTGGCCCAGTGCCACAACTCCTGTCCTCTCTGGAGAGAACTGTGGATCTGGTACCCCCACCCCCTGCTTCCAGATGTAAAACATTGTGGTGGTATTCTCTGTGAAGACCCTCACCACTTTGCCCTTGAGAGACTGAAGAAAAGACTTGAGGGCCCAAAACACAGCCCGTAGTTCCAGTACATTGATGTGTAGTGCCTTCGCCGGCAGCCACAGGTGTCCGGCGTGGAGACGTCCGGTGTGTACTCCCCACCCTTCGTGACCATCTCCTGGTATAGAGGGTTCTGGAAATCTGTGCTCCTGGCGACGTTGGAGCGTATGCCCCACCACCTTATCGCTCGACGGAACTCCTCATTGGGCACGATCTGGTCTTTGAAGCTTCCGGCACCTGGATCCAATGGGCTTCCAGGAACTCTTGGAGCGGTCGCATCCGCAACCTGCAGGGCCGTACCAGGTAGATGCACGAAAGCATCATGCCGAGTAGCAACATGATGGTCCTCATCGTGGCTATCTTCAGTGCTAACAGGCCTTGCAATTTTCCCAAAATACCCGCTATCCTCTCCTCCCACTGAGCTGCCAGACAGGACACTGTTGAACCTGGACCCCAGGAACAGTGCATACTGCAATGGAGTCGAGCAGGATTTTGCATAGATCACAGAGAACCGCAGATCCGTCAGCAGCCGGACTGTTTTCTCCAGGTCATCGACGGCGATGTCCTTCGATTTGGCCCAGATGAGCCAGTCGTCGAGGTAAGGGTACCCATGAATTCCCTGTAGTTGCAGATGGGCTGCCACCAGAGTCAGGCACTTTGTAAAGACTCTCGGGTCCAACTTTAGTCCGAAGGGGGTTGCCTTGAACTGTTCGTGCTTCCCTTGTATGACGAAGCGCAGGATTTTTCAATGTTTTATGAGAATGGGGATGTGGAAGTACGCATCCTCCAGATCCAACGACAACAGAAAGTCTCCCTCCTCCAGTTGGCCAAGCACGTGCTGCAACGTGACCATCCTGAATTTCAGGGACTTGATGAACTGAAAGGCCCTCCAGCCCCTGGTCTTCTTTCTTACTAGAAAGTATCTAGAGTAAACTCCGGAGCTCCGGTGTTGCTTCGGAACCCGCTCTATCGCCCCTTTTCATAACATGTCCCTTCCAGCAGCCAAGGGATGTGTTGTTCCTGCCGGGCCACCGGTGGTATTCGCGGACACTTTCGCTGAAACGCCATCCATGGGTGAGAGTGTCCAGCACCCATCGATCGGTGAAGATGCTTTCCCACACGCTGACGAAGTTCGCCAGCCGGCATGGTGCAAGCCCGACATCTTGGCCGGTTCAGTCCTGCTTGGAGGCCAACGTTCTGCCCTGGAAGCCTTGACGATGACCTCTAAAGGTCTTGGAATGAGAGGGTTGGCAGTAAGAGGACAATCCGACAAAACTCAAAGATCTCCCCAATTTTCCTCCTGAGGGACAAAATGACAGACAGTGCTGTGGCAGCGTGCCCAGGGCACAGGCCGTTTGTGTCAACTTTGATCGCCTGAAGAGATTAGTCGACTGCCTTGCTGAAAAGATTGTCTTCATCAAATGACTTGTCCAGGACGCTCGTCTGGACCCCTTGCCTGAAGTTGGTGGCCTTCAGCCAGCCACAACGACGGAGGCAAACCCTGTTTCCCATCTGGTGCAACGCTGTCTCCACATTGTCCAAGTCCACAGTGATGGCGTGGTCCGACACCACCTCACCTTCCTGAAGGATCTCCATTGCCTCTATCCACTTGTCCTCGGGGAGGAAATCCAGGATTGGCGCCATCTTGTACCATAGCTCCCGGATACACCTGGCCAAGATCGCCAAGGAGTTGGCTGCCTTGACCGCCGCCACTGCCGAGTAAATAACTTTCCTTCCCACTGCGTTCAATTTCTTCCCCTCGCCGTCTGGAGGAACAGAGGTTGACGATGACTTGTTAGCATCCGAGACCGGCAATGGTTGCGACTGCGGACATTTCGGCCAGACTCTGGCACTCAGTATTTCTTTTAAGGCCGGTCCCTCTTTGACAGTAGTGAGGGTGGCCCGGGGAGGGGCGGGGCGGGGGGATTGGGGATTTCTTCATAAGTGCCAGCCCCTCATCCCAGATGACATCCAAGAGCGGTACCGATAGAATGATATTCCTTTTTTCGCCCCACGGCGTTGGTACTGGAAGCCTTCCTTTTACCTCTTCCAGGGTGAGCTGAAAAAGTTCCAACTTATGGCGATCATGGAGTAGAAGGATCCTACTTCATCCGGTGGAGAAGCCCTTGGTGGGGGAGAGTCCACCGGCGTCGGTGTCAGTCGTAGCAGTGTCCATCCCTGGAGGGAAGGGGGAGGTGGGAGGGGCAGTGACGGTTGGAGTGGAGGCATGGGGAGCCTCCTCCTTTTCTTTGACCATGGTGGTGAGTCGCTGGTGGTGCCGTCAGCATCCTCTTCTGAATCTCTGACACCAGTGTGTGGAGGGTTGAGAGAATATCCTGCAAAAGGTCTCTGGGAGGTGCCGGGGGATAGGGTCGCTGGGCCCAGCGTCTATGACGTCGTTCCCTACCTTGTCAGTGTCGCCGCCGCCTCCGGTGGGCAACCCCTCGATATTCTTGTTGTCACCCATCTCCTCCGGGAGGTGTGGACTGAAACCATGTTTTCCTCGTCGGACGATAAAATATCCATACCCTGAAGCTATTCCACGCACCCCCCCCCTTTCTTCGGGTCCTGAGGAGTCTACTTCGGGCTGAGGTCTGGCATCCTCTTCTCTGGATCTTCTCTGCTGGTTTGGCTGAAACCTCCGGCCTGGGAGGGAGCGCCTCCCTGGCAGCTACAGGGGCCCCCTGGACCAGATAAGCCCCTGTCTCCAGTTTCTCCCGCAGCTTACCCGGAGTAGCCAACTTTCTCTTCGATGAAGAGCTGGAGCGAGGCTGGGGATTGAGGCTGATTGAGACGATGCACACCGTGACCGTCATGGGACCCACTTGCACAGTGACACCAGAGGAAGTGGACTCGCAGTGCTTGGCCTGGTCTTGGGCCCCCGTGACTGGAGCGCCCTCAAAGGACTTCGAAGCTCGCTCTGGCTGGCTGGATCCGGATGAGGCATGCCCCTGTGGACCACACACGGTAGAGGCCTTGTGCCACGTCACCAGTCGGACGTGCCGGTCCTTCATCATGCGCTTAGAGAAACCACAGCAGATCTCACAATCTTCTTCCTTGTGCGTCGGATGTAGACAATACAGGCACTGGGAATGCTTGTTGTCTATGAAAATATTCCGCAAGCCGCAGCTGGTGCAGAGGTTGAAGAGGGAAGCTCCGTCCTTCTCCGACATGATCCGGGGCGGTGTAGGCCTGATGGACTTCTGGAAACTTCCAAGAAGAAAGCACTAGACGATTTCTGCCCTTGAGGGGTGATGAAAGATGTCAAAAACGGGTCCCCGTAAACCGGATGGATAAACTATGGCGCACACAGGCTCAATGGAACAAAAAACAGTGTTCCTACCAAAAAGCGCAAAAACAGCAGAAAGCTCAAAGAGCAAACCACGAGGACTCCCAACACTTGAACATGCAGTAAACATCTGAAGATGGGTGCCAGAGGAGGGGCTTTGGGAGAGGGCAGTCATTGGCTGGGGCAGTACGACCCAGAGCTTAGCGATTGGTTTATAGGAGAAAGACAGTTTATAAACGAAAGTGAAACTTTTTTCTTTTACCGAGGATTCCCAGTCTGAATGGGAATATTCATGAGCATGTGAATCCATGCCAGACCCCATGCTGGAGAAGTGTGTATTAAATTGTTGTTCAAATAATATTACTACCCTATCTCTTGTGGTTTACCCTAAATGGTCCCATTCATTTGATACGACTAATAATTTCTAAGAATGAGTTACATTATTTATCCCGTGTAAACAGTGTTCATATGCATAGCTTTTCCAGGTTCTTACATGGGTTATGGGAAGCCTGTTCGTCTGCATCAACCTCGGACAGGAAAAGCGTCACAGCTTGTTGGTTCTAAAATCCTCAAACATGATCGCTGAAATCCGACAGCCTCTACTAATCCCTTCCTCGGCCATCCTTTAACTGCATCACTAATGAATTTCTACCTGCACTATATAGATCTGTGTCAAGGAGTAAGAGCCCCCCCCCCCCCAATACTCTACAAATTGTAGACTCAGTCCTTTATGTAGGACTAGAAAGCGAGGTGGAGCTGTAAGAAGGGCGTGGCCCAAATTATGGGTGTGGCATGAAGAGAGTTTGCCATAACAGAGATATCTTTTACCCAAAGACCCAGACATCGGCCTAATATAGCCTTAGGATACAAGAGGACAACTTGGGAAATCCTCACACGAATAGCGAACATTTCATATATTGGAATAGTCCTGCTTATTGTTTCAAAATCAGGATTTTACGCTGTTCACCTAGCATAAAATGGATACTCTGTGACGCTTGTTACACTGAACAACACTTTAACCAATGTGTACAATTAGGAATGAAGTGTGTCACTTAATTGGTTTCCCTTTTGTTTCACAGTTTTTATTATTGCATTTGATTTATGATGGCTAATTTGTTTCCTTCACTTTTGAGATTTCTCGCAGACGTTATTTTGTGATTCTGCATTATGAGGTCAACCAGTATTCTTTGTTTACAGCACACGTTAATTAAAATACTACATGAATTTTCATTGTATATTTGGTCATTTGCCCTCTCAGTTTAGATACATTAGAACTGAGTCAGTTTCACATTGAGCATGTTTTCCTCAATCAGCTTCAATTGTCCATAGACTTTTACAAATAAGGAGTCTGGGCTACTGAAGATCAAATTTGACACCCGCAAAGAAAAGTGGGTTAGTCATAGAATTTACTTTATTTTTGTTCTGCGGTTGGGATACATCAATATTAGCACACATGACCAAAATGGGGGGCTTAAGTCCAAGACAATACAAAAACCTGCATACGTGTATTTTGTTTCATTAAGTATTGTTGCAATTGGTCTTGTTTGCATCTTGTAAATAAATCTCTAGGGCATGGTTTTTAAATAAATCATTGTCCGTAAATAAATCATTCTTGAAGAACAGACAATTCTTTCAGTAAGGAAAATGTCCTAATTTTGTAAATGCATCTCTTGGGAAAAGGGAATATAACAAATGTGGGCTCCTCACCCATTCGCCTAAAAAAATCAATGGGCATTTTGAGAACATAAGAACAAATATTTTTTCGTGCACAAAGTGATTCAAATATACATACACTCAACCCAACAGTAAAACCTTTACAAACCTTGAGCTGTATATACTCGTCTGGTTAGCTTCGGCTTTTATAGATTAGGCTTTGGTTGCCGGGCGTGTGCAGACTACTTCTAGTTTCTCTAAATGCATTGCTTTCACTGCTTGTAAATGATCTCTGTAGAGCGCTTTCACATTCCTAACCACTATAAATGTGTTATTTCCAATGTTTGTAAATTACTTGTTCACTGCTGTAAACGACTCAGACTTTCAAACACGTAACTGCCGTAGCAGACATTCATTTCACTGCTTGCAAAGTTAACTTTATTTTGCGCATTTATGCTTAGACACCTCTAAAGGGGTGCATAGACAAAATTAGTGGGGGGATTGAGGGAGTCTTTGGAGATTGACTGGGCAAAGCACTGGCCCACTTAAAGCCCGGCTTAATCTGCCAAGTGAGTAGACTGTAGCATAGAAATGTATCTGTAAATACTGCAGCATTTACAAATATAACAACGTTGTATTTCTCACTGCGTTGGCTTTCGCTTGGAGTCTCCTTGACTCCCTAGGGGTTGGAGGAGCCCAGGAGACTCCACGCGAAAGCCGCCGTAGTGAGAAACACAGCAGCATTTTGAAACCCAACCGCCCCCTGGGGCAGCCCGGGAGACTCAAAGTGAAAGCTGCTGCAAGCAGAAACACTGCAGCCTTTTGAAACACAACCGCATTTTGTTTCTGCCTGCCTTGGCTTTCACTTTGAGTCTCCCAGGCTCTCCCGGGTGGAGGCTGGGAGACAAGTGATCGCCAAGGCAGGCGGAAACAACGCGGTTGTATTAAAAAATGCTGCAGTTTTTCTTTCTGAGTTTCTCGGGCTCCTCTGGCTCGGAGGAGCCTGAGAAACTTAGAAAGAAAACCACAGCGTTTTAAAAAACAACATTTTAAAAGCTGGGGTTTTCTTTCTAAGTTTTCCAGGCTCCTCCGGCCTGGAAAATGTAGAAAAAAAACGCAGCTAGTGCTTAAGAAATTAGCACTTACCTAGATGCAGCTTTCCTGCCTGCTGTATCTGGTCTCTGTCCTCCGGCACCAATGAAGCAAAAGCCACCCAGTAGTAGCTTTGATTTATTACAGCTGGCTGGCTTTTGCTTCATTAGTGCCGCAAGGGCAAGCAAAGGAGGCATCCATTTCACAAAATGGATGCCTCCTAGTGCTTCCCATTTTTAAGTTTAAGCTTCATTTGCTCAATACTTTACATAGGGACTTTTAAAAAAAATATTTTAGATATATTTTTTATTATTGGCCATCTTTTTCCAAATAATATTTTTGAGCGCACTATTCCTTTAAGGTCAAACCCACAGGCCCCGGAATTGCACATAAACAAAGCATGCATATTACAACTTCAACATGACAGTTCAATGATCTTCCTTAAAGTGCCCATTCGGTGCTCTAAACATACAACCCATAACAATGTTCCATCTAACGCCTTTGCGTTATTTCATGTTAAATAACAATCAACATTTTTATCTAATGCTTCATGGCAGATACCGCTTCTTGTTATCACTACCCCATTTAATAGTAATGTAATGTACATTGGTCTTTTACAGCATATCTCTGGAATGTGGCCGACTTTGGGGATCTAGTTCTGCCAAAGAAAGAGGGGGCGATTATAAGGAAAGAGGTAGGTGTGAAACATGTGGCATTGATAAGTGCATTGTTATGTGTTCTATCAAGAGGGAAAAACATGATATCTTTTAGATGACTGCACTGGAATACTGCAGGGCCGCTGGTACAGTATGTGATGTTTGTTTGTTTATTTTATATAGCGCTCCTGACCCAGGGGTATATGGGCGCTTAAACATCAAGTTACAGGCAAAGGTGAGGAACATTTGTACATTTGTGCAGCATAAGTATGGTTACAAGAAAGCAGATAGTAACAAGCAGACATAGTAGAGGATACAAGCATACATTAGGCATATATACATAGTTGGTTATTTATTGAGTAACCAGGTGATGACCTTAGTTCTGAAGGGTTGGAATGTAGGGGTAGATGTGATGTCCAGTGGGATGGTGTTCCACAGTTGTGAGGCTAGAACTGGGAAGCTGGATCCACCTGCTCTTTTAAGGGAGTATTTGGGCACCGTCAGTTGTAATGTATTGGAGGATCTGGTGGTTCTGGTGTTCTGTCTTAAGGTGAATTTATTGGTTAAGTAGGGCGGGCTAGGTGGTTGAGAGCTTTGTAGGTGAGGCAGATGGTTTTTAGGTCTATTTTTTGTTGGATGGAGAGCCATTTGCGTGAAATTCTTGTGGCCGAGATATGTTCTCTTCTCGGAATGTTGAGGGCAGCACAGAGTGCATTGTTTTGTAGAACTTGCAGTTTATGGATTACCATTTTGTTGGCACCTATTAAAAGGCTATTACAGTAATCCAATTTGGATTGAATAAGAGCTCTGGCTAAAATGAGGCAGTTGTTGGGGGAGATCAAAGGTCTGCAGGCCCTAATTAGTTTGCCAATGTAAGCAGTGGCTGAGGCGGTCATATTGATTTGTTTGGCGAGGTTGGTGTTAGTGTCTACATAGAAACCAAGAGTTTTTACACTCTTAGCGATGGGAATGGTGTTACCGTCAATGGTGAAGCTGGAGTAACTAGGGCTGAGCTTCCGGATAGTATTAGGTGAGCCGACAAGGAGCAGTTCTGTCTTGTCATCATTCAGGCAGAGGCCATGTATGGCCATCCATGCCTGAATGATTGAGAAGACTTCATTGATCTGGTTGCCGTCCGTGTTGTAGTTGCTGGATAAGGTGAGGAGTATCTGGGTGTCACCGACGTAATTGGTGTAGGTGACACCCAGATGGTCTAGCTTATCGAATAGGGGCTTTCTAAATATATTATACAACGTGGGTGAAACACAAGATCCTTGTGGGACACCGCAGGTGATGGGGATAGGGTCGGCTGCTGCTAGGGGTGAGAAGACCCGCATGGACCTGTTGTCAAGGAAGGATTGGATCCATGTGACCGCAGAGTGGGAGAAGTGTGCTGCCGATGACAGGTGGTTGCACAAGATGTTGTGGTCAACCAGGTCAAAGGCAGCAGAAAGGTCAAGGAGAAGAAGGATGGCAGCCCTACCTTTATCTTTGAGTTCGTCTATCTGGCTTTTGAGGTCAACAAGGGCCGTTTCCGTCCCATGTTGACGACGAAAGCTAGATTGGAGAGTTCCTAGTAATTGGTTAGTCTCAAGGTAGTCCTGAATTTGTAGATGGGCCACTCTGTCAAGGATTTTTAGTAAGAATGGGACGGTGGCAATGGGCCTATAATAGGTAGGTATATCTGGGTCAAGAGTTTGTTTTTTTAACAGTGGGAGGACCCAAGATTGTTTCAGATTACTTGGGACCATGCTACTAGAGAATGACAGATTAATTAGGTAATGAAGGGGGAGAGATCCCTGGCTGCATCTTTTATGATCTGTGCGGGGCAGCTGTCCCACCTTACAGTTCGAAGGTTTCAATGAAGCTATAATTTTTTGTACTTCAGGTATGGTTACCTTTTTGAAGGTGAAGCCTGAGCTATTGTTGGTGGGTGAGGGAAGGGTGGATCTGGAAGTGGGTCCATGAGAGAGTAATTGTCGTTTGTTTTCAATTTTGGTTTGAAGCCCTGAGATTTTGTTAGCAAGGGCATTCTGGATCCATGTGCACCATGGTTTGTCCTTTGTGCAGGTATCTGTGGGAGGAATGGGGTTTTCTAATTCCTTTAGGATGTTAAAGAGCTCTTTTGCGCTAGAGCCTGCCTGAGAGATCCTGGAGTTAAGAGATTCTTTCTTAGCACGTGTGATCTCATTTTTGTAGAGGATGGAGATATTGGTGAGATTAGTTCTGTTATCTACTGAAGGCACTGATTTCCATAGTGCTTCAAGTTTACTTTTTTGTTGTCGGAGAGTTTTGAGTTCCGGGGTGTACCACATATTCAAGTGCGCTATTGGTTTCCCTTTGCGCATTTTTAGTGGGGCAATGATATCAATAGCTTTAGCTATGGAATCGTAGGCGTTGACCAGCAGGTTTAAGTCAGATGCAGCTGGTAGAGCGTTTAGAATAGGGGTCACCAGGGGTATTAGGGCTTCCGCTGTGATATTGCTCTTCTTCCTAGTTAGACAAGCCGGTGCAATAACAGGCCTATTATGGACTGGGTTGCTGATATTAATGTCGAATGGGAGGAAGTAGTGGTCCGTCCAGATAAGCTGTGCGGGGTCCTTCAGGGTGATGTTGCAATTAAGGGTGGTTACCCAGTCAAGGATTCTACCCTTTGAGTGGGTGGGTTTAGAACAGAGTTGTAGGAGGCCATGTTCCTCTAGTGCCGTGGCCATGGCAATGGCTGGGGTGTCGAGACAGTCGTTGAACCCAAGATTGAAGTCCCCAAATATGATCATTTGTGCTGAGGGTTTGGAACTTTCGACTATTAGTGAGGTATCTTCCTCAAATGAGCCAGCTGGGCCCGGGGGTCTGTAAATAAGATGCATCGTGATAGTGCTCTTAGGGGAGGTTTGTATTTTAACTGTAAGATGCTCACATGATTTGAGTGGGGGAGAGGAGGCTAGTCTAATATCAAGCGAGGACTTAAAGATGATCGCTACACCACCTCCACGAGCGTTAGGCCTGTCTACTCTGAGGATAGTGTAGTTATCAGGGATAGCTAGGGTAAGAGATGGTCCCGCAGCATCATGCAACCAGGTTTCGGTCACAGGGAGGAAGTCCAGGTTGTTGGTCAGAGTAATGTCGGTGACTTCTATGGAGTGGGCGACTAATGATCTAACATTTAGGAGAGCTCCTTTTAATGTAGGAGAGGTGGAATTGAAGGAGGTTACAGTATGATTGTTAGTCTCGTCGGGTAGTTTGGCTTGGCGTTTGCTAGATCTGTGGTGGGTTCTGGTACCGAGTCTCTTATTACGATCAGTAGGGATGAGGGTGGTGGTTTGAGAGACAGTTGGGTCGGTCGCTATGCAAGGGCTCTGATCAGGGGTATAGCGAGATGCTCTCATGTCGGTAGGGTTCCACATGGAGCTAACCGAGTACTTGTTGGATAGGTTATCACAAAGGTGTGCTTGGCCGAGGGTGGGATAGGCAGATTGTGTGATCGGGAGGAAGGCTGGGGTAGTGGGCAAAAATGGTGTGGGGCAGACGATAGGGAAGTGTCTTGGGCAGGCAGGTCTCGCTAGACCATTTTTATGGGCTATGTAGCTACTATCAGTGCAAGGTGCATCACTTTGCACGACACAAAAGGGGAACATGATTGCGGTGAGACAAAGTAGCAACATAAGGAAACTCGGGCTAAGGCACCGTGCAGGGGATTGGCGGCTGAGGGACATCGGTGGCAAGGGTAGGGTAGTGCCAGATAGTAACAGGGTCAGAGGGCTGGTATCGGGTTGTGTCAGGCAGGCAAGGGTATAGGTGTCTTTTAAGTCGCTAAATACAGCTATCAGGGGCAGGCTGGATGGAGCTGACAGGCCGTCTGAATACAGCTATCAGGTAGGCTGAGTGCAGCTTGAAGATTCAGTGCAGTGCAGGTGGGATAAGGCTGGTAGGGCAGGCTGAGTACAGCTTAAGAATCCCATTTGGTAGAGACAGTGATCGAGTTGCAATTACACAGAGGCATTATAGTGCAGTACAGTACTAGTGCAATTATGGCTAACATTTTGCACAATGAGCATGCAATGATACGGTTGGCGTGCAATAGTAAAAGGTCATCAGAGCATTGAACGGTCTTGCTAGGGCAGAATTTACATAAGTTTAGCGGTTGCAGTTATAACATAACAAATAACCTTTTGCTAGTGTAAATCGAGGCAGATGTACTCAGCTGTAGCGGTTAGGTAAAATGGGTGATGATCATACATGCAAATGTACGTACTTCTTTGCAAATCTATGGCAGGCGGTTCAATAATTCCATGGGACAATGTAGAACGTATAGGCTAGCATGTGAATTGGAATTAACATGTTGAAATGGTAGCGTTTACAGCGTGCAGAGTCTGCGGTCCCTACAGGTAGCGTGTACAGGCACTGTAGATGATAGGTGTAGGAGCGGCTAACTTTACTGTATTGGTACTTACAATATGAATATTGTCCAAAGGTGTAGTCCAGTAATGGTCATGGTCATGGTCATCATGCGCCGTCCAGCGGCGAACAGGGGCAAACAGGGCTTTAGATGGCCTTTGATGAGGCCGGCTCTTCCGCCTGCCGGCGCATGCAGGGCCATAAGAGAATGATGGTTGCTTAGCAACCACGAGGACGCTTAGCCTCGTTTTGGCGCCACATCGCGCCCGACGTTTTGTTTTCAATTTCGAATGTCGGCGCTGATGCAGGCGAGTGACCCGGGCTGCCCAGGGTGAAAAGGGGTACTGGATGCCTGCAAAGTGGCAAGGCCTGGAGGTCAGTGAACATCAGAGGGGGCCACCACGTCAATGGGGTAGGACTCTCGTTCAGCGCGGCACGGCGATTCTCCTTCGGTGCTGAGGAGGTAGGGGCTCCTATCCTCGGTGCTGCAGAGGTGGGGGCTCCTGCCCTCGCCACCAGATGGGGAACTGGCGGCCAAAATGTAGCAGGCCGTGCGAGAAGTTCCTTTGGTGCAAGCAGGAATAAATCTGCAGTGTTTGTTGTGGTCCGTGTGTACTTTAAGGGTGCTAACATAGTGAAAGGAGAGTGAATTAGTTGGAAAAGAGGGCGATGGTTTGAGGCTCCTGAAATTTTATGGCTAGCTAAAGTGGAGGAATGCAAATCTGGTTTTAATTCAACGAGATGAGGCGTTACTGTTCTGGTTTCCGTTTTATGATGATTGTGGGGTAGTGCCAGGTCGGAGAAAAAGTTGTGGGGAGACCGGGCCCGGCTCCAGCAGGGGGGGGACAGGCCCCCCCAGAGCCAGCCTCTGCCCCACCCCAGAAAGGAGGCCACGTCAGTGGTGTTATACACCACTGGTAACCGAGGGAGTGGTGGATGGATGCCACTCTAAAAATTCAGCAGTAACCTCAGAGACATCATTCTGAGAGGCTGAATTGCAGGAGGCCCAGCCAGGATTTGTTTTCTTGCCCTAGACAATGATTTATGACCCACAGCCATAAAAGTACAACTGACCAGGGAGATGGTGGGCCAGTCACACCTTTAAGTGAGATCAAGCAAGCTGTCTACAACTATTTTCTTAAACCTAAAAATAACAATGTTGGTTTCTGTAATTTAAAGTAGGTTTATTTTTTGGGGAATAGTGTTTTTCACATCATGCTTAATAAAACAATAACAAAAACAAATGACAGGTAAAGTTGCTTGAACACAACTTTCTGCAGAAGGTGGGTCAACTGACTGGGGGCCCTTAGAAATTCCATTCAAAATATATATTCTGCTGCATTAACTACTTGAGTACATGTTAAAAGATAAGGTTGGTAGTAACAAAAATGTAATTCTGTAGGGGAGTGTGTAGTAAAATCAAAAAAATAGATGCAAGGCTTTGAATTAAACATTTCCACTACCGTTGCTCTTCGCAACATTCCATGCCATCATTCTGTAGTATGCCTGTGCGATTAGAGAAGGGGACAAGCCATTAGCAAATTACTTTTGGTGCTGCCACCAAAAGGTGCAGTTCAATCTGAATTGCTAGGCCATGTTCCCTCTCCACTGGAACACAAGCAACCACATGCGTTTTTAGGCCATGTGGTCTAGCAAATTGGGAAGGGCTTCTGACATTAGTGACAGGGCTAAGGCTGATATGCAAACAATGGTATGGAAGGCTGGCCAGAGCAATGACGGGGGTTCTAATTGATTCACAGACTTTTTTACCTATTAGATACAACCAGAATGCATGCTGTGGAACACAGATAGGATGGCAATAAAATGTGAGGAGAACACACACATCCTATGGGTGTGTCTGGTCATTTACCCACCTAACGACTAGCCATGGCTATGTCAATGTCTCACCAACAACAACTAACCTTTCTAGAACTCTGAGTGAGCTCTATCACAAAGTAACAACAAACGTGTTGCTGTATAGGGCCTACTAGAGTTATATCTAAGCATTCTTTTGAGCGTTTAATTACTTAATTGCATCTGTAAATGAGCTCCTGGTGTAGTACAATTCTCTTTATGTTTTCAGCCAGTTGATTTTATAAGCAATATATTTGTCAATGCCTCTGTGAATTGCACTGAATGTCTTGTCTTAAACAAGCAATCACAAACCCAGCAGTTTTGGCTTGCGTATAGGTATTAGACATTTGCCAGGCAATGCCATCATATGCCCAGTTACTGGTACCATTTTCCAGCTTTTCCCATTTTATGGCCAGGTGGTACCCTTATGGCAGTGCTTGGCAAATGCCTATCCATGCCTAATCAACAGCCCATGCTGTGGGCTTTTCCAATGCATGTTGCGTTCCATTTGTCACCCTAAGTGAATGTCTCCCTAAGCTTGTAGGCTTCAATTCAGGATGGGGAAAATAAAGTTACAGCCATAGGGGATCATTTTCCAGGTCAAGCGGAGTGGAAGAAGTGGCGCTAAATGCATGTAGCTTCACTTTTTAGGAGCTGCAGAATTTTGTATGATTTGACAGGTGAAGATGGAGAGCAGATCGGACTTAACAAGGTCCCCCTACCAAATCAGATTGTTATTCCACCAGCATGTATTTTTATGTTGGCAGAAAACCAATAGATTCTTATGGGACCTGCCTGACTTTTACACCTGGAATTCATTGTGGATGGCTCCCACATTTGTTAATGGTGGAAGTGATTTACACTTTTCCAGACACGTAGTGGTAAAGTAAAGAGCAAAGGCGATTTTCGCCTGTGTTTTACTCTTTACTCGTCCAGCACTTGGTGGAGACAATTAAAAATAATGAATGTCGGCTTTTGCAAAATAAAGTGCAAACAGGAGAATTCTTATCTGTGCAATTTAGGATTCAAAACAAAATGCCCCCCTAATCTTTCCATCAACATGTTTCTACAATGATTAATACATTGACGGGTTGGTGTATCATGTGACTTGTGCATTTTTAAAGTAATCTGTATACAATTTAGTATTATTTTAGGTATTCAAAGCCAAAGTTCAACACATATTTGTACCAACTTGAGTTCGGAAGATGTGTGGTCAAGCATCTAAATTTCCGGTTAGGTTCAAATTATGGCTTTACCACTTGACCAAATTGTGTGATCCTGGGCATATTTTTTAATTTCACTATGCCTTATCTGTTAAAATTAAGTGCCCCTAGAAGTGATTCAGTTTGCATTATAAGCTATTACAAAAAGCCTCACTCAAGGTTTGATAGATGGGCAGCACAGGGATTAGGACACACATCTAACTTTCAAAATACTGGGGTCACATTTATTGAACACAATTATGTCATTCAATAGGAAATCAAAGTTAACGCATCAAACAAAGAGTCATCATAGACAATTGCATATTATATAACCAGTATGTACCAAACAATGATGTACAGTGGCACGCCCCACCAGGAGCGATACCAGGAGGCCACACACCCCTCAACCAGCACTCTCTGCCTCCTGGATGCAGCCATTGCAGCCCTAGCACTCCCTTGCACTATCAACTCAATTAAAATGGGCTGCAAAAAGGCAACAAAAAAAATAACATTTTGTGTTTAAAATGTAATTTTGGATATGAACCGTTAATGGGAGACATTCAGATTGGGACTATTGTAGGGGTTCAGCTGGAAAGGAGGGGTGGGGGACTGTGGGATGGGTGGGTGAAGGGAGGATTGTATACATGTGTATGTTATTGGAGGATATGTTGTGCTTGAAACATTGTTAAGATCAACAAGACTACCTGTATTGAATGGACATGGTATGTTCTGTTCTTGAAATTTAAAGAAGTTTGAAAAAAATGTAATATTGTAGGATAAAAAATCTCCTATTCCCTGCTTCAGTATTCTGGGTGTGGGGGGAGGGGTCTATCTTTCACAACAAGATGGAGGGAGCACAAGCATCTCTTCTGGGGCCTGCTGGGAGTATGGCCACAGTGCTCAGGGAGATATTGTTGGGCGGACACCATCTGAGATGGTACAAAGACTGGGGACCTCACTGCTCAGCCCTCTCAGAGGAGGAGGCGGCGGCATCACCCTCAATTCTCCCAAGCCAGTCCACAAATGGCATGCTGGGTGCTGGTGTGAATGGGTGGGAGGGGAGGTAAATGGGAACGTGGTTAGGGCAGCTGAAGGAAGGTGACTGGACTATGAATGGTGAAGGAGGATCAGATTTAACAGAAAGGGGAGAGCAGATGGGAAGGGAAGATAGGTAGATTGAGGTTGCAACACTATTGTCCTTGCTTCTCTTTTGCTGTGTACAGTTTATCTGGGAAGACATTTTTTGCTGGATCACAGATCTAGGAAATCTGGATCAACGGCAGCACTTCGTTGAGGGTACTCCTAGACCCACACCCAATGGAATGTGGGCCCCCCTGATCACAACCCTGGCCCACCCAGATCACAACTCTGGCCCACCCAGATCACAACCCTGGCCCACCCAGATGAAAATTCCTAGAGCCGGGCCTGGGGGAGACTGACTCGACTGGGTTCTGTGTTGGGCACAGGCTGCGGTCCTCTCGGCCTTCGGGCTACTTCTTCACCACGCCCAGATGCCCAAGTCATGCTAGTTTCTACAGTACAGTCAAGTGAACAGCCTAGTTTTAAGTGATTTACCAAACACTAGGCGATAGTCCCCTGTGCCTGACAGAGTTCCAAAGTTTGGTAGAAAGGAAAGAGAAAAAGAATCTTCAAGGTAAACAGTGTATAAACTTCTGAAAGATAAAGGGTGAAGTCGACCCTACCAGAATTCAAATGTGCGACTGCAGGTTGCACATAGGCGACAGAGGTGAGCACTTAGCTGGTGGTTGCTGGCTAGGCATCCTTGGTTTGAAACAAAGCCAGTCCCACACTACACCACAGCAACCCGTATACTGGCCCAACATTGAACGGTCAACTTTCAAACTTTGGGCTCGACTAACTCATCAGGAATATTGGGCTCAGGTTTCCAAGTACTTATGCAAACTTTAACCTGCCTCAGAATAATGTCCACCTTGGAAGGAAAAATTACTTTGTCAGGATTCCAAAAAAAACGTTTAGTAGGCTAATTCTTGGGTGCGAGTGCGTTAGGTGCATGAGAAAAATATGTTGCCTACCACTGAAATTACAATAGAGGGCGGGGAGGAGAGAGGTCAATGGAGAGAGGGAAGGTGAGAAGGGAGGGACGTGTAGGTTTAGGTGTAGCTTGCAATTTCTATACCTACTCTGTACAAGAGCAGATTCCACTTCTGCTACCCAGTCACTGATGTTGCACTTAACCTCATGTCCCCCCCCCCTTCATAGGTGAAGGGGTACTTGCAATAGCACTGCCAAAGCAACAAAGAAATGTATCTTGTTAACCAGGCCCTCCCATCACCGGGCTAGCCTTAAAGGTTTTAACTTGCTTTTTGTGTGCAGATTGATGACAACATATGTGTAGTTGTGGGCCAACGGAGGAGGGTTGGGCTATTGCAGGGGTCACTTTCCAGCTGTTTTGGACCATATAGTCAATGTTGAGGGATTAATGGTGTCCTAGTCGAACACATCCGTAGAGCCACGGATTGCAGTGCCCTGGTCTAAAGTACCCGGATCATTACATGCCACTGAGGCACTTTTTATCCCCCAAGCCCTACTTAGCCTTGGAAATATATCATCAGTCTGGAAGAATGGCTATGGGGGCAAAGGACGAACACTGCTGTGCCCAGTAAGCACTTTGAAGTCCTCAAGTCCTTGCCTTCAGCACGCCATTTGGTATTCTTGTACAGTAATTGCAGTTTTAGTTTCAGACTAGAAAGCTAGCTTTACGAGTACCAGCATGTAATGTGAGATTATAAGAACTAGTTCGCATCTCACACCTGACAAGCTAATTTGAGATGCCCATAATTTTCCGAATGAGTTGTACATGTGTAATAGTTGCCTACTCTAATATGTAGTGAACACCACTCCATTTAACAGAGATATCAGCCATATGCGTCAAGTACAGGGACCGGGCCATAGGGGTCAAAAGCTTACTTAGTGCTTCAACACCAGAGACAGCAACCACACACCACACTTTTCTCCCGTAGAGAGGATTTCAGTTTCTGACTGTATGTCTTAAAACGGTGTGCAGTGCGACTACAGATTAAACATTTTTACCTTTAGCTCCTGTACATGAACCGCACTGTTGGCAATATAATGATGTGCACAGATAAGAATACTCCTCCGATGCTGAAATCTTTAAAACTCAAGCAGAAAAGCTACCGAGGCAGCTTAGCAGGTTAAGTGGCTGTAGCTGGGACACTAAATTTGTTTAAGCTACCTGTAAATCCTACACTTTCCTGAAAGCCTTCCAAAACATGTATGCTGTAAAAAGTACTGTTCGACCAAAGGAAATGTTAGGTTGTTTCTTCATATTCAGGATGGGGGTGAGAGGCTGTCTGCCTCCATTGTAAAAATCAAAAGTTGTCACCCATAAAGGCAGCTCTGTTTCACAATAACTGGTGGCAGCAACACAGAAGCATATAAGCCAATAACATCTTTACAAGTATACCCTGCAATAAAATATTCAAAGGAAGGTGTAGAAGACTGGCAAAGTTTTTTGTGGGGGTAGTCCCACACAAATTAAACATACAATTAAAAATATCAAGGGTTATCATAGTTTAAGAAAAGCGTGTTACTTTGGAAATTTATTTCTTGTAGTTTCATGGTTAATTGTAAGTAGCAAACAGTGCCCAGTATGATTGTAATTGGTTATTTATAACTAAGGCATCCGGTTTTTACTGATTTGTACACAAATACAGACGGAAATCAATCTTTGTATTTATAAAAATGGAAAAAAAACAGAAAAGTTATTTCTGTCTGTTCTCTAGGACGTCACATATCGCAGGCCAATCGCATTGCAGATTGGCAACATGGAGAGTAAGTGTTGTAGAAAAATAGCATTAAAGTTGTTCAAATTGCTGATAGCATATATCTTAAGGCAGCAGCAACCGTTTGTTATGGAAAAGAAATTGAGCTAGCATTTCTTTCCTGTATGGCTGTATGTGTGCTTTAATAAATGCATTTTTATGTTAGAATAAATGCAGAAAAATACTGGTTGCAAATTATCTGTTTGACAAAAAATAAATGTGGGTACCCCAACACTCTCGACCTGGGTCATTTTGATATTTTCTGTTTGCAAGAAACATGGCTCCAGGATACACCCTCAATGGATGGGTATGACATTGTGATCTCGCCAGCTGTAAAAGGGCTGTTAGGCCGTCCCTCAGCAGGCCTTCTCATCTGAGTATGGTCCGATCAAAATCTAAAACTGATCAGGACCACAGCCAGATCATATGGGGTACTAGCGGTCCTAATTGAATGGAACCCCGCTTCTGAACCTTTAAATCGACGGTCAAAGCAATCCTCACCTCTGCCACTCGCTTTGATCACTACATACTGGAACCCGCAAAGAACTACAACGCCACTCTTTTGTCAAACCATGGCGGAGGTCATTGACGAGATCCTTATCGAATGGAACACTCCCTTCGTACTTGTATGTGGTGATCTCAACACGAAGTGTGTCCAGCAGAAGATAGTCTCTAAAAATTCAACCGAGGTAACAGAAGCAGAGCATAGAGGACAAGCATGGATGACCCTCATGGCATCCAGGAATCTACACAACGTTGCCTGGATCCGTGAAGGGCAGGCCCATCTCCCGACCTGGGAGAGGGGCCGGTCGACAGCTACTTTGGACTATATTTTTGCGTCACAAGTTCTGTGTGCAGCAATTCAAGATTTCCAAGTGGTCAAAACGGCTTCCAGCGACCACAATATGCTCACTACTTCATGGAGCTCTTCTGCGAGTAACTCAACTTATTATTTACCATCGGTTGAAACAAATCCCCAACAATCGCGCCTTCGACTGACTTTGGCCAATATTAGATCGATTACCGATCAGTAGGTGGCGAAATTTGGGACTGATCAACCTCTTGTTCCACCGATCAGGCCGGACTACCTCCCCATGCTCCTAAAATATAGGCATCATTCTGCAGCGGGCTCGCCTATCCCCAAATCATGCAACCACCAGTACGACAAGGAAACAGCTGGGAAGAAAAACGTCTTGAGAACTCTCAGAAGACGTGCCAAGGCAGACAGCACCGCCGCGGCATGGGATCGCTGGAGAACTGAAAAAAAAGCCTACAAATCATGGATCAGAGCACGTCGAGCTGTTTTATACCAACAAGACGCTGAATCAATGATGAAAGTCCTAACTGCAAAAAAACAGCTGATTTTTGGTCCTTGGTAAATGCTTCGCAAGGATCCACAACTTATAACATGAGCAACTCAGTTCCAGAACAAGTCTGGGTCACGTTTTTCACCGACCGGTTTGCTAGCCCGACCCAGGAGACGATCTCGTCCCTCGATTCCTCCGCATCGCCTTGCATCGATCTCTCTCCAGTATCAGAGATAAGCATAGCCATCCAAAAGTTAAAATAATCAAGAGCCCCAGGCCCGGATGGCTTGTCGAATATAGATCTAAAGAAGCACCGTGATGAATGGGCTGCCTTCCTGAGCATTCTGTTTGACCACTGCAGAACTACCAGACAGATCCCATCGTCGTGGTGCAAAGCAACCATCATACCAATTTTCAAACATGGAAGCAGAGAAGCCCCGGAAAATTATCACCCGATCGCCCTACTGGACATTATGGGCAAACTGTTTGCCACTCTTCTTTTAGATCACTTCCACCGCTGGGAGAAAGCAGCACCCTGCAGTGATCCCTACCAACTAGGCTTCAAGAAAAATGGCAGCACCGCATTGAATATTCTCATATTCACAATCCTAAAAGCTAAAATAAAGCAGGGTGCCCCTACGGTGTATGCGGCTTTCATCGACCTTTCTCAGGCTTTCGACAAAGTGGATCGACCAAGATTGTGGAGAAAGCTGGAAAACTGGAAGTGTCCACCCGCTGTACTACAGCCAATAAGAGCCCTGCACACCAATACCTCACTTAACGTCCGACTGAATAAACAGGGGGCTCTGTCCAGAAATATCCAAGCGCATAGAGGTGTTAAACAAGGCTGTCCCCTGGCTCCGGCACTCTTCGTTGCTTTTTTGGGGGACTACAAAGATTCGGAAGTTCTGGTGCGCAGCTTCCCTCCGAAGTTTGGCAATTCCCCCTTGTCCCACCTCCTTTACGCCGACGATATGATCCTGTTCGATCAAACTCCGATCGGCCTCCAAAGGCAGCTGGACAATTTGGCAACCTACATGACCACCAACAATCTCCAAATAAATCAGACTAAAAGCAAAATTATGGTCCTGTCCTCTTCTCGCCACTCTCCGAAAACCACCCCGTCTTGGTCAGTGTGTGAAACTAGAATCAAAGTGGTTCAACAATTTAAATATCTAGGTGTGTTCATAGATGATCGTCCCAAGAACTCAAAATGGGCTAAAACTAAACAACTGACTTCCCAACTACGAGCACTTGATAGGAAGTTTGGCAAATTCTCATTAATGCCGGCCATTAATTTCTACAAGGGAAAAATGGTGCCCACACTGACCTACGGCATGGATGCCATGTTCACCGTACCTCCCCAAATATGGCGAAAACTAGAGGCCTATATATGGAAGTCTTTTAGGCCTTCCGAATGCTATTCCTATTGAAGCGATCAGACGAGAGTTGGGCCTTCTGTCGTTAGCCACCGTCGGTGGGGCTGCACTCGCCCTATTTAGGAAAACCTTAAAGACAGCTTGCCAATCTTTAAAATTATTGGGCAGGAATTGGAATCAACTAACACCAAGACGGTCCAAAAATGGGTTCACCTTCAAAAAACCAAACTGGAAGACCTGCAATGTTCACTCAACGACTTGATAACGAACCCGCAAAGAGCAAGTGAAAAACTAAAATTGCAGGATTGGATTACCACCATTGACAAAGCAGCTTCCATCAAGTGCTTAAACACCCTTCCACCAACCTATAATAAATTGAAACTTCCTATGGCGTACTGTCTGAGATTCCCAGACAAAAAACTGCGCTCAACATTTTTAAGGGCACGTTTAAACCTGCTCCATACTCGAGAAATCTTAGGGAGAAGACGGCTGGTCAGTTCAACTACATGCAGACTGTGTGAAGACCCTGATTCTGTGGAGAACATCCGCCATCTTCTCCTAAACTGCCCGGCGTTGAAGCAAATTCGCACTCCATTTTTGACTCCGCTTTGGCTTGACTCGGTCCTGATCGATGAGCACACGTGGTGGTGCCGTTTGATATCTGGCGAAAAGTCCCGATGGGCGGTAGTCACGGCTAAAATATTGGAAGCAGCCTTCATCAAACTCGGCGGCGTAACTTAAAGCGTCCGGCCGGTCTTGGATGCTCAATGGACATTTTTTTTTTTTCTTTTCTAATGAGGATTGCTTCTCTGTTCAATTTTGAGAAGATCTCTGAATTTAATACTTTGAGACTTACCTCTGCGTACTCTTCTTTTGACGTACATCAACTGTAATTAACAACTTCTTGTAAAATCATTTTACCCTTGATTACATACAAGTAATAAATAAAAAAAAATGTGGATAAATACACTTGCCTTCGAGCTAAAAGCAGCAACAAGGACATATAAAAGTCGGCTAAAACAACATTGAGAATATTAACCAAGCCGATGCAGTTGGAATGCTGAAGACAGTGTGCAGTAGGAAAACGAGAAATTTCTGGACCCTAATTAGAACTACGTCAGAGCCTCAAAATAATTTAATAAACAATTTTGTGGGAGAAGAAGCTTGGTTGAATCACTTCACAAAGTTATTTCAGAAAGTTGGACACCCTATTTTCCCTAAACAAGAACGGGCAAATATACTTCCTCAACAAGATCTGTCAAACACATCCTGGGAGAACACCTGGGACCGGGATGATATTAAGAGAAAACTTGTTCGTTTGAACAATTCAAGAGCCCTAGGGCCCGACGGCATTACTAATGCAGACTTGAAGGAACATTTTATAGAATGGGCTGCCTTCATTTATGAAGTAATAAAAAAATTCCACCAAAACAAGATCTATACCTGCTTCATGGACGACAGTAACTATTGTTCCGATTTACAAACTTGGACCCAGAGACCAACCTAAGAACTATCGACCAATCGCACTTTTAGATGTGGTCGGGAAAGTGTTTGGTTCGTTACTGTTGGATAATTTCCAAAAATGGGCTAGGTCAACGGGACATGAAGACCCACTATAATCTGGGTTTGTAAAAGACGCGGTAACAGCTCCAAACATTCTCCTATTAAGTACTTTCAAAAGTAAGATTCAGGAAGGAAGCCCGAAGATCCACCTTGCTTTCGTTGACCTGGTCCAGGCTTTCGACCAGGTCAATCGTGAAATTCTTTGGGAAAAATTAACAAGAAACTGCCCAGAAAGTATTTTAGGGCCCATCAGAGCCCTTCATCAAGATACCTCCATCAGAGTGCGTCTAAACCAAGGAGGGATGTTATCAGAGTTAATCCCTACGGCCAGAGGAGTCAAACAAGGGTGCCCCCTTGCACCGACGCTGTTCAATTCATACCTTTGGGATATTGAGGAAACAGGAGATCCGGTCTTTCCCTCCAACAGTAGGGAAGGTCAGGATCCCGAGATTGCTTTATGCGGACAATCTTATTTTGATGGATTACACTCCAATCGGCCTTCAACGCCATTTAAATGAATGGGCGACCTACATAAAGAAGAACAACCTTGAGATCAATAAGGCCAAAACCAAAGTCAAGACTATGGAGAAACAAAACAGCCGCAATGAGACCTTTAGTTGGACCCTGGAAGGGGAGAAGATTGAACAAGTGAAGGAATTTAAATACTTGGGGGTAATCCTGAGTGATAATAAACAAGAGCGCCCTATGCAACATCACCTTTTGGAAAAGGCGAGGAAACTGGCAAGTCAGGCGAAAGCAAGAGACAGAATTCGGCCGATCCACAGTAATCCCTTTGATTCAATTCTATAAGGGAAAGGTGGTCCCCCCTCCTTGATTTACAGTGCGGATGCAATGCCGACCATGCCACAAGAATTTTGGAAACGTATAGAAGGGTTGTTTTGGAAAAACACGCTAAACTTACCATTATCAACACCAGTAAGGACCATAAATCAGGAACTCTGCTTGCAATAATTGGAGTCGATGGTTTGCGAGAAACACATTAATGCTATACAGAAGTCTTTAATTAGCAACTGTCCGAACTTAATGTCCATTATACATGCAGAAATTAAAGAACAGAAAAGTAAATTTTTGATGCGCTGGATGAAAGAAAATCAAAAAGTTCTGGAAGAGAAGTAGCTCTGTAGAAGAACTCATTCAAAATCCAAACAAAGTAAAACAAAAATTGTGGGAACAAGATTGGATCCAGACGACATCTTTAGAACAGAGAAGCAAATTGATAAGCCATTTGCCACCAATTTCCCACCAATAACACGAGGCTTAAATGACCTACCGAAGTACTTAAAAAAATTCCCAAGTAAGACCTCGAGAGACACCTTCTTACAAGTTTTAATGAATCGCCTTCCAACGAATGAGATTAGAACTATAAGAAAACTAACACTGGATACTAGCTGCCATTTCTGTAAAAACCAGAAGCAAACAGACGCTCCGACACTTACTATCATGTACGACCCTGTCAAAGCTGAGAACTATACATCAGGGCCACTTATTCAAAGAGTCAAGAACATGTGAAGAAGAGGAATGGTGGAACCGCTTAATAGAGGGGGACAATATTAGTTATGTGATAGCTGTTTCGCAATTCTTTATGAACTTGATGCTTTAAGACTATAAACTGGGATTAGGCTGTGAGCCTTGAATTTGAAGGACCTGTTTTGTTTGGACTTAAAATTTCATTAGAAGAGGCGGAAGGAGGGAAGGATTGTAGATTCAGTTTTCCTTTTCTTGTAAAAAAATGTTTGTAAATTGTAACAAGTAAAATAAAAAATAAATACAGAAAAAAAAGCCCAAAAATAAATATGGATAAATACAGGACGGAAATGGCAGAAAAATAAAGAACATAAAACCGGAAGCCTTATTTATAAGGCACTTAATACCCAGAGGTTCGTAAGCACGGACCCGGGGATCGAACCTGTGTTGCTCTACGTCTTGCTTTCAAGGCGAGCACGTTGCCCCTGAGGTATTCTCCCAAGTATTGATGGCCCCGATCCACAAGATATTCACGGCTCATCTATTTATGTTGTCTCCGTTTCAGTATGGAAAGACTAAACAAACAAAAGCTGCAGAAACGTGATTGCTGGCTGAATAGGGAGGAACCTTTAAGACTGATTAAAGTGTTGTTTGCTACAGCGCCAATTCCCTCCCTTAGGGACACCTATGAGGATGGGACATTTTCAAGAAAAGAAACAAAAAAAGTCCCAAGTACACGCTTCAATGGCTCCAATAAAAAGATAAGAAACGCTGCATTACCCTGAAGTCGTTACTTTAAACATGTTAAACAGTACCATCCAGTGAAATAATGTTTTATAATAGGCAAATTTCGTTGCAATGGGGTGCAGGGATGTCTTATCAGTTTGTGGAGTGTGCAGGACAGGAGAGCGATTAAGTCTGACAGATCGAGAATTCCAACTATATATAATCGCCTAAAGAAAGCACAGACACGCAAATGCAAACATGATTCTCCGAAAGTGTCAGAGGACATAGCAGAAAATATTCATAAGTCCAAATAGTGCAGCGCCGTTTGCACGAAAACGGTCCTGCAACCCTGGCCTATGTTAAGAGAAGCACTGCAGGACCATATCTGTATTTTCGGATATGCATGTTGTAGGGTTTCGTTACAAACGGATGCCACTGCTCGATCTGAGCCTCCTTGTTGGGTGATGTTGGCTTAATTTGTCTCTTAGGAACTCTGCGCCTTGGTCATGGATTGCTCTGTGCGTAATGCACATTGATTTGAACTTGATTTGCTGTTTTAGTGGTAGCCAACGTAGTGTTTCCAACGCTGGTGTGATGTGTTCTCTTCGAGGTAGTTTGAGGAACAGTCTGGCCGCCGCATTTTGTATACTTTGTAGTTTCTTTATAAGTCGGTCAGGCATGCCCATATATAGGCTATTGGCGTAGTCTACTCTGGACATGACGAGAGCGAGGACGGTGAGTGTTTTGTTGGCGAATGACAGGATGGTAGGATCCTTTTTACCGCTCACAAGAGAAAGAAGCATTTCTTGATATCGTTTACTTGTGGCTCTAGAGCAAGTTTGTTGTCCACCAGGGCTCAGTGTTTTCTTATTTTTTTAAAAAAATGTTTTTTGTAATTTGTTTTTTTGTATTTTTTTAATTTTATTTATTTTTTACAGACGACGTGGAGGCTGGGGGTTGTGCCGAGTTCCTTGGCCAGGGAATGTAGTGGTGGTCTCCTCCGTTTTTTTGTGATGATCATTATTTCTGTTTTGCGTGGGCTGAGGTTAGTTTTCATATGTTAATGTTAAAGGTATTTATATAGCGCACCGTCACCAACGGAGTTGGTCTCCAGGCGCTCGGGCGGATCTGTAAACAAAGAGGTTGGGTAGGTGGGTGAAGAGGGCATAGGAAAGTTAGGTGGTGTCCTGATGGCAGCTTCAGTTTTCACCGTGCGCTGAGCTTGGGTGTGAATATAGGATCGAAGCGAGTCCTTGTGTGCTGTTGCGATTTGTCGATTGTTGTTGCAGTGTTGGGGAAGTGCATGCGGTTTGCTGTGAGAGAAGTGGTTGTGTGGGTTTTTGTTAGTTAAGTATGCAGAAGTTTGAGATTTTGGTTAGTGGGTTATATGTCTCTTAATCGTCTTTTTGTTTAATGTATCAGGTTTTCATACTGGGGAGGTATATCCTTTCTCTTTCCTGACTGTCTAGTTTCTAGGGCGATGGTGTGGCTGGTTCCTAGCTAAGGAAGGGAGAAAGCAGAAGGGAAGCACAGGACAGTGGTAATAGAAAATATTTTGAACATCTAAGGTGGCTACAAATAAAAAAAATCATATTTTTTTAATTTAAATGCAACCTTTGCCAAAGTCAATTGCTGGAATGGCATTCATTGGACAACCGGTTTTAGCACAATATTACCTCAGGTCCTGCAATACCCGATGGTCAGCGTTGCATTACCCAACATAGCAGTCACACTGCTTGGAAAGCATCAGCACTGACATGATGTTGCAGCCAGCGGAGTCACAGGCAGCAATGGTCAGCTAGTGTTGTCAGTCATGTTCCAGTGCCAATGACAGTGACCTGCCTAGGATTTTAAGGGGGTAGGGCATTTGATTTTTGAGAGTGCTGCGAGAAACCTGAAGGCATCTCATCCGCTAGTCCCCAGGGATCTATCATTCAGGTGGCCAGGACACAGCCATCGCTTTTTGATTCAGTTCCTGGGTGTGGACCAGTGCAGGAAGATCACCCGAATGAGGGGTCTTCAGGAAGTGGGGCAATGGATGTGTGCGGTACCCCTTGTAAGGAAGCCCTGTACGGATATGTCCTTCACTTTGAGTTGTGGGCTGCGCTGAGGGGGGCGGCAGGATTCTAGTCCAGGTGAGGAAAGGGTGTGTTATGTTTATTTGCAGCATTTGCCGGATGTTTGTTTGCTGGAGGTGTTGCGGCTGTTTAATGTAGTGTGGGGTAGCGGTTCATTGTCTAGTGGGGGTAAGAGGGCTCACCCTGCCGATTCTGAAACCCAGGAAGCCGACTGCCTTGTGTGGGTCCTATCGGACATGTTTTGTGCAAGGTGATAGAAAAAATGGTGTGTGGCCATTGGGTGCACTTTTTGGAGTCGGAGAAGCAACTGGGTGCGTTTCAGCATTGGTACCGTAAATTTAGACCAATGATGGATGCTGTGGTTGCATTGGTGACAGATGTGGAAGAGGCTTTTCCCTGTTGGGGGATGGTGGGTGTGATCTTTGTTGAAATGGAGAAGGCGTACGATATGGTGTGGAGGGATGGGTTGCAGATTGTGTTGCGAGAGAAAGGTGTTAAAGGGAAGATATATTCTTGGATTAAGGATTTTCAGGGGAATAGGGTGTTTCGGGTGCACATTGGGGATGTGTTGTCCCGGGAGATTGATGGAAAATGGGACACCGCAGGGTAGTGTTGTCAGCTCTATTTTGTTTATTGTGGCGGTGGATATAGAGCAGGAGCTGGGCGAGGAAAGGGGGGTCCTTTTGGGTTCCATGCAGACACATTGGTGAAACAATTGGGGGTGGAGGAGTTGTGTATGGTGGAAGATGTGAATAGGGTGGTGGTGCCTTTTGGATGCTGCATGATCCAATTATCTGTTTGGACTTGGTGAAGGTGGTGAGTGTGATCGGGGTGATTAAGAGTTTGGCAGTGCAGTATGTAGGGGGAAGGGGTGGGAGTTGGTGTACTGGTGTATACCGATGGTTCCAGGCATCCGGAGAGGAACAGGGCTGGTATGGCTTGCTATTTCCGGGTGGATGAGGAGTTTTGGGTGGCTACGTTATCGGGTGATTTGTCCGTCTGCACGGTAGAGTTGATCACCGTTAATACGGCAGTGCTTCGGACTATGGAGAAGCAGTTTGCTAGGGCGGGGGGTATTTGTGGATTCGATGAGTGCATATTTATCGGATTTGGATTTATAACGCACCAAAGCCTGTGGGCATCCAGGCGCCTTGTTGGCTATCAAGGAGGAGAATTGTGATAGGGGGATATTGTTATGCTCATTAGACACATCGGTTAGAGGAGTGTGTTGTGGTGGTACCGTGGTGGAGTTAGTTTTGGGTAACAAATTGGTGGAAAGGCTGTGTACGGGGCAACACTGAGGAGGGGAGCGGGATGTATGATATTTTATTTATGGTGTCCCTATACACAAGTGTTTGAAGGCACACCGAGGCAAGGGAGGGGTACAAGGGAGGACAAGACAACAATCTTAATAGGCCCAGTAACATTGAGATTGCGCAAGTGCAGGAGAGAGGGAGTCCAGGGGACGAGTGGAAAGTGCTGAACACAGGACCGAAACAAGCAGTGCGGCCAGCAGGTGGAAAGTGCAAGAGATGAGCACAGACAACAGGTGTCTAATAAGTGCAGGTAAGGGGACTGTAGGGTTGCAGATACAGACCTAAGTGCAAGGTTTGCCATGTAGAAGCCCATTGAGTGTGGCTGAGGTACCGGTGGTGGTGGGTGGCAGGATTAAGGATATCTGGAAAGATCCGTGCGATAGGAGTTCGAAATGGTGGCAGTTGTATGCAGTGTGCAGGGAGGTGCAGGTTTGGGCAGGGCTGTAGAGTTGGCACGCAAGGAAGAAACTATCTTGAATCGCCTTAGGGTGGGTCATGCAGGGTGGAAGTGCATGATGGGTAGTTGCCTCAGCGGCCTGTGAGGCTTGCGGTTGCCCAGAGACGGTGACTCACTATATGTTGGATTGTTTGAGGTTTCATGTGCAGAGGAGATTGCTCAGTTAGGATGAGTGGCATTGGGGTGGTTGTTAGGGGGTTAACCGATTTGTTCAGTTGGAAAAGTGTGAAGAAAGAAGGGGGAAGGAGTAGAAGTAACACCAGCCCCTGCCTGAAACTCTGCAAAGTCCAGAAACAATGCGACCACCTGAGGTGGCGGCCGCGCTCAGCAGAACCCCACGGTCCGAAAGCAGCAACTGAGACCGGAGCGGCCCGGCATCAAAGAGGTCAGTCTCGTTGCGAGATACGTTGATAAACTTCAACCAATAGTACAAAGAAAGCACCACTTATTTAAGAGACAGCACACACTTGACTATCACTAGAACAAATACTAGAAATTCAGCCCAACCTGGATCTTCTTTACTTTGGATGTACAGAGTTTATATACATCTATTCCCCACAGTCAAGGACTATGGCCTAGAGTGGGCTCTACTACGAGAAGAATTCTTTCCATCAAAAAGTCTTCACAATCGAATTGGCTAAAATCATCCGATAGAACAACTATTTCAGATTCCAGAAATAAATACTGCCTCCAAATATCGGGGACCTCAATGGCTCCCGCATACGCAAATACATGTATGTCTGCCTTTGACACACAACATATTCTAGAAAATCCCATCTGGATACCCAAACTGGGTGAATGGAAAAGATACATTGATGAAATCTTTGGCATCTATTCTTGGTATATCTCAATGAACAACATACAAGAATTAAATTTACCCTAGAAATCAGCACTCCCAATGTCCACCTTCTAGATGTACTAGTGACACCCAACGGTAACCAACTCAATACCTCCTCATATGCATGAAAACATTTATCAAAGGACGATTTCCGGTTGATCCTAGGAATCTGAGGTAGTATTGTTTTGCACTTTTAAGGGTAATGAAATGAATCAGGGTCCAGTAAAGGTTCAGTGGAGGTTTATGCAAGGACAACTGATGGTTCAGGAGCACCAGAGCCCAGGAGTCTGGCGCAGCAGCCTGAGCTATATAGGGCAAAGAAAGTTGCTGTAGTGTGCAATGAGGAGCAGGGAGTGGCTGACCAGAGTGCTGCTGTGAAGGATCACCCTGGGGAGCAAACAGACACGAGGGTCGACCTGCAGTATAATATCAACCATACATTTCCTTCTCACTGCACCCCACTTGGCCAATGAAAAGTAGCTAGAGGCTTAGACTGGTACCTGCGGCTCACCCTGTAGGATGGGATGTAAAAGGGGGTGCGGTTGGGGGGAGGGGGTCGGGGAGAAGAGCGGGAAAGGAGTCCTGTCTAGGATGTTCTTGTAGGAAGGAAGTCCTGATTGCCAGCCTGGTCTGACCCTGAAGAAATGAGTGTTCATATTAGCATCCAAAGACTTCATCTGGGGTGCTACTAGTTTTGGGAAACATGTATCACGTTTTGTGCATGTGCCAATTTTCCATAAAGAAAACTACAAACACCACAATGTTCAACAGGAAAATTAAAAGGAACATTTGTCTGTTATATTTCAGCAGTGCGCGGCCCAGATGCGGAGCCAGAAAGAGGTGCAGGAAAGCAGGTAAGTGGAGTTAATTTAGGAAGGGAGGAAAGGTGGGGTCCAGGACGGAGGAGAAAAAGATGGCTGACAGAGGAAAAAGGTGCCAGCATGCCAATGAGGAACACGAGCGACAGTGGATTCCTGCCTGCATTCCAGGTAATCCGAGTGGTTGGCACCTTGGGGAGAGGTGCCAATACTAGTTAGCATAACGAACTTAAAAAGGATGACCATGTACTGCAGTATTTTTCTAGATTATTCTGTTGTGTGCAGGCGATCTTTTCCACTGTTGCCAGACCATCTAGATCCCGCTGCATATCCACTCATGGGGGGCTTGGGTGGACAGTTGTGCAGTTCAACATAACTTCTCTCCTTGCACATGTCATCTTTCAGGAGCCATAGTACAGTACTTGCGTTAGGTTTCTCAAGGTAGCCCCCAAGAGCAAGGTGACCAGAGATTTTAAGAAGATGGGTTCCAAATTTAGGTGACCATCCTGAAGTAAAAGAAGGTGGGCCCCCAGGTGGGAGTCCCTTAGAGTGAGGTACACCGGCCGTTGTATTTTTGTAATTCTTTGAAAATCCTAGGATGCCACAGAAGGTCCAAGGACTTCAGCAGGCACCATTGTGCTATGGTGTCAGACACCATAAAAGGAATTACTACAAGTGCAGAGCACTCCCGGTTCCACCATATTTCCTGTGAGGAGGTGTTACGTCACAGGAGTCCGGGAACGTGATTACATATTACTGGTCTATCTAGGACTAAAAAAACCTTGGCAAGTACACTAGTGGATTTTGCCCCAGAGACACATCTCAACAAGCAACAGTGACCCACGACCTTCAATACACCTCTGTAGATTTAGGCCACAACGGCACCTTAGCGACTATACTGCTGAAATTAGATTTTGCTGACACAAAAGTGAAATCAACGTTAAAGCTTAAGGGCACATCTTGCACAAACCCCATCATCGAGGTTATCAAGTCTCTAGAGAGCATTGAAAAGGCATGAGAAGGAACAAGTTACTTACCTGTAACTGTTCTCCAGCATGGGTATGGCATGGATTCACATGCTCATGAATATTCCCTGTCGTCTGGCTGGGAATCCTCGGCAAAGAAAAATCAGTATCAGTTTCGTTTCTGATCTGTCTTTCGTAGTAGTAATCAATCACTGATCTCTGTGTCATACTGAACACAGCCAATGACTGCCATCGCCCTAAGCCCCGCCTCTGGCAGCCATCTTCAGATTTGGTAGCACGTGAAGTGGCAGTATGACCAAGTGAAGAGCCGCAGAGGGGAAGGCGGGAGGGTTCGCATGTGAATCCATGCCAGACCCATGCTGGAGAACAACAGTTACAGGTAAGTAACTTGTTCCTTCTCCAGCATGGGGTCTGGCATGGATTCACATGCTCATGAATAAAAGAATACATAGCAGTACACACATGCACAACCAAGGGAGGTGGCAAAGGCTCAACATTAAGCATTACATCAAAAACTCAACATTAAGCAATTCTTACCTCCTCACCAGGCTCACCTTAGGCGAACAGGCTGCGCAGCACTGCTTGGCCGACCCCGGACTCCTCCCTGGAATCCCGATCGACGCAGTAGAATTTCGTGAAGGTGTGCGTCGACCTCCACGTAGCAGCCCTGCAGATGTCCAGCAATGGCACACCAGATAGGAACGCCGTGGTAGCTGCGATCGCTCTGGTGGAATAGGCTCTCGGACGGCCAGGCAGCGGTCGGTTTGCCAACCGATGACAGTACATGATACAGCCGGAGAGCCATCTGGAAATGGAAACCTTCGAGAGAGCCTTCCCCTGATTGACAGGTCCAAAGTTCACAAAAAGTTGTGACGTCTTTCGAAAACTCTTCGTGCGGTCCACGTAGAACTTCAGCGCTCTAGCCACATCCAGTGAGTGCAATCAGCCGGCGACGACGGCGACGGGAAGCAAACAGGCAACACCAAGGGTTTGTTGAGCAGGAATTCCGACGGCACCTTGGGCATGAAGGAGGGGTGCGTCCTGAGCACTACCCTCGTGTTGTGAAAAGTCAAATACGGGGGCTTGCAGGAAAGGGCCTGGATCTCTCCCACCCGTCGTGCGGAGGTGATGGCCACAAGAAACGCTGTTTTCCACGACAAGAACTTCAACGGAGCTGAGTCCAGAGGCTCGAACGGAGGTCCCATGAGCTTGGTCAGCACCACGTTGAGCTCCCACGCCGGGGCCGGGGCCTTCACCGGCGGGAACGATCTGAACAGTCCCTTCATGAATTCTTTCACCAGACGATGAGACCACAAAGACGTCCGTCCCGTGGCTCTGGTGTATCGGGAGATCGCAGTGAATCTTGATGGAAGCGTGCACCAGCCCAGCCTTGGCCAGCGTCAGCAGGTACGGCAGTACTCGAGGAGCCGTAATCCGTAGAGGGTTAATCTTCTGTGCGTGGCACCAGACAGAGAACCTCTTCCATTTGTGTCCATAGCATTTAAGAGTGGAGGACGCCCTGGCCTTTGCAAGAACCTCTCTGCAGTCGGCCGGTATGTCATAACCCCCAAACTCTAACGCTGCAGGAGCCAGGCCTGCAAGTTCAGCGACTTCGGGTCGTGGTGGAGGATGGCACCTCCTTCCCTGGAGAGAAGATCCGCGTCCACGGGCAGCTTCATTGACGGGGACGCTGACAAGTCCAGAAGGTCCGGGAACCATATCTGCCTCGGCCACGCAGGTGCGACGAGGATCATCCTGCACCGTGATCTCTTGAGCTAGTTGATGAGCCGGATCAGCAGCAGCAATGGAGGGAACGCATATAGGAACAGGCCCTCCCAGGGGAACGAGAAAGCATCGCCCATGCTCCTCGGCTGGGGACACCTGCTGGCGAACCTCCGGCACTTGGAGTTTGTCGCTGTTGCGAACAGATCGATCTGGGGTGTGCCCCACCGTCGGAAGAGGCGGTCCATTAGATCCTGTCCTAGTTCCCACTCGTGGCACGAGCGCAGCTTCCTGCTGAGCGAGTCAGCGATGGTGTTTTTCATCCCTGCCAGATAAAACGGCACCAGAAACATCCCTTGGGCGACGGCCCAGTGCCACAGATCCTGAGCCTCCTTGGACAGGGCTGGGGATCTGGTACCGCCCTGCTTCCTGATGTAGAACATGGTGGTGGTGTTGTCGGTGAAGATCCTCACCACCTTGCCCTTGAGGGACGGAAGAAAGGACCTGAGGGCCCAAAACACTGCACGGAGTTCCAGGACGTTGATATGGAGGGACTTCTCCGTCAGCAGCCAAAGGCCCCTCGCGTGCAGATTTTCGGTGTGCGCTCCCCACCCTTTCAGGGAGGTATCCGTGGTCACTGTCTTCTGGTGGCCCGGGGTCTGGAAGTCCATGCCCGCCGTCAGATGCGCGCGGGTGCCCCACCACCGGATCGCTCGTCAGAAGCTCTCATCGAGTGTGATCCTGTCCTCGAAGCTGCCCGTCTGGACCCAGCGAGCTTCCAGGAACTCCTGTAATGGGCGCATCCGAAGCCTGCACAGGCGGATGAGATAAATGTCTTCTTGCATCATTCCGAGGAGGGACTTGATGGACCTCACCCTGGCCGCGTCCGCAAACCAGCATCCGCTGCACCTTGCCCAAGATGACCCTCGTCCTTTCCTCTGACGGAGAGGCTAGAAGCGCCACTGTGTCGAGCTTCGCTCCCAGAAACATTGCGTCTTGAGCGGGCACCAGGTGGGACTTGGCGTAGTTTATGGAGAATCCCAGCTCCGTGAGTAGTTGGACGGTCCTCGCCATGTGCTCCGCGGCAAGCTCCTTTGTCTTTGCCCGGATGAGCCAGTTGTCCAGGTTGGGGTAGACGTGGCTCCCCTCCAGGCGCAGCCGCGCCGCCACTGGTGCGAGGCACTTGGTGAACACCCTGGGTGCCAACCTCAATCCGAAGGGAAGGGCTCTGAACTGGTAGTGACGCCCTTGGACCACGAATCTGAGAAACTTTCGGTGTCCCTTTAGGATGGGGATATGGAAGTAGGCATCCTCCAAATCCAACGACGACAGGAAATCGCCCTCCTCCAGTTGACCCAGGACGTGCTGGAGGGTGACCATCCGGAACTTCTGTGCCTTGATGAATCTGTTCAGTCGTTGTAGGTCCAGGATCCCGTCTTCTTCTTCACGAGGAAGTATCTTGAGTAAACTTGAGCCCCGAAGCCTCTTTGGGACGGGCTCGATGGTGCCTTTCTTGAGCATCGCCTTTACCTCCAAGAGAAGTTGAGGGACGCGATGTTCCTTCCTGGCAACGGGGGGGGACGCGCGGGCACCTTTCGAAACTCGAGTGCGTGACCCTGGGCCAGGGCGTCCAGCACCCAACGGTCGGTGGAGATGGACTCCCACACGCTGATGAAGCTCGCCAGCCGGCCTCCCACCGGGGTGCTTCGGTGGGGGCCCGACCCCACGGCCGGTTCAGTCCTGCTTCGACAAGGCTTTGCCGCCGTGTCCTCCTTGGCGACGACGGTGGGGTCAGCCCGACTTGCCTCGTCCCCTGTAGGCTTCCTGTGACGACGAACGGGCCGCTTGACTATAGGTGGAAAATCCGCCGCCGGAACCTTTGGAGGCACCCTGCTTGCCTCCGCCGCTCCGAAAGGGCGGCCGTCGTTGCTGAAGAACACCAAGAGCCCTGGCCGTCTCCGTGTCCGTCTTGATGGCTTGTAGGGAATCGTCCACTGTTTTCCCAAACAGGTTGCTCCCGTCGAACGGCATGTCCAAGACTCTGGTCTGCACGTCCTGATGGAAGTCAGTTGCCTTGAGCCATCCACGCCGTCTAAGGCACACGCCATTGCCCAACTGGTGAAATCCAGTGTCAGCGATGTCCGTCGCTATCGTGATGGCGTGGTCCGACGCCACTTCTCCTTCCTGCAAGATCTCTAGGGCCTCTGCCCTCTTGTCGTCTGGTAAGAAGTCCAGCAGGGGGGGCGATCTTGTACCACAACTTCCTATCGTAGCGGGCTACGATAGCCAAGGCGTTGGCAGCCTTAATCGTCGTCGCTGCCGATGAGATGACTCTGCGTCCCATCGTGTCCAATTTCTTTCCCTCGCCGTCCGGCGGGGAGGTTGAAGTAGAGGCCGAGGCCCCCCCCCCCCGCTTTCTTCCTGGCCGCGGCGGAGACGACTGAGTCTGGGGTCGGCTGTGCCCGAAGGCACAAGGGGGCCGCGTCGGGGACCCGGTACATCTTCTCGTACCGATCCCTTCTCGCAGGCGTTGTGGATGGGTTCTTGAGGAGGGCGAGACCCTCATCCCAGATATCGTCCAGTAGAGGTACAGCGAGGACCGTCTTCCTCTTGGTCTTGCGCCGTTGATAAAGGAAACCTTCCTTCTTCTCTTCCGGGCAGAGCTGGAAAAGCTTGGATGCCCTGGCGATCATGGCATGAAACAATCCAATCTCGTCAGGCGGGGAGGCCCGGGGAGGAGGTGACGACAGGAGATCCTCATTGTAAACCTAGTCATCTGTGCCTGTCGCGGCCGTGTCAGTCCCCGTATCATCCCCACGGGTCGTGGACGGGGAGGAGGGCTGAGCAGGGCACGATGGTTGAAAAGGAGGTGGAGGATGAATCCTTCTTCTCTTAGGAGGAGGGCTCCCAGAAGGGCCTGGCTCCGGGTCCCCCGTCGGGAGAGGTTCCTCTGTTGGTGGTAACGGCAATCTTGTCCTTATCTCCGAGCATAAGGACTGTATAGCCAACAAAATGGCCGCCGAGTTGTCTTGCGGCACTGGTTGAGGGGAGTCCGACGGGCGGTCAGGAGCCCCGTCGGCACCCTTGACGTTCTCGTCGTCTCCTACGTCAGGGTCCCTCCCGATGGGCTGGTCTTCCACGCCAACGCCGTGTCTTAAGACTTCGATCAGCTCCTCCTCAGAGGTTGAGGCCGAATCCACGACGACCTCCTGCCCCCCCCTTTTTCTTCTCCGTCGGAGGTTTCACGGGGGTCCTGTCGATGGGGATGAAAGAGGACTCCCTCCGCGGTGGCAGGGAGACTCTGGGCCCCGAGGTCGCCACCACTGGTGTAGCCTCCACAGGCTGAGCCAGGGCAGCCGCGACTGTCTCGATAGAGGCCTTGGCCGGGTGGATTAAGGCTTTCACCACCTTAGGTGCACTCACCGCCTTCACCTTGGGAGGTGAGGAGGGGGGGTCACGGCATCACTCCACCTCCGATGGGGCCTTCGAGCTCGACCGGGGTCTCTCCAGGAGCTTCGCCGGGTGCTCGGCCTTCCTCTTACCCGAGCCAGGGCGTTGGCTCGTGGTTGATGGCGCCGGGGAGGATGCGCCCTGCCTGGCGCCCGTAGAGCCCGACCGTTCGGCGCTCCCGGTGCCAGCGGACTCGCGGTGCTTGGCCTTCTGTTGGAGCCCCGTCGCCGGGGCGCCCTCAAAGGTCTTAGAAGACCGCTCGGACTTCTTCTCGCCTGACGGGCTCTTCCCTTCCAGCCAGTTGGCGAGACGCAGATGGCGGTCCTTCATGGTCCGCTCCGACATATTGCCGCAAAACGCACAGTCCTTCTCCACGTGCATCTTGTCCTCATGCAGGCAGTAGAGGCAAAGGGAGTGTTCGTCCTCCTTAAAGACATTCTGAAGCTGGCATCCAGGGCAGACCCTGAACAGTTTTCCGGGCGTCGAGCTTCCCTTCTCCTGGGCCATGATCGAGATGGGCCTGAGAAACTTCTGGAGTACTCTAAAAGCGTGGCTCGACGAAATCTTCACCCTTGAGGGGCGTAGAAGAATCCGACACAGGTCCCCGTTGATCGGATAAAGAAACGGTGGAGCTTGAGGCTCTTTTGACCGAAAAAGAGAAAATGTTCCTAAGAAAAAGCGCGAAAAAAGCACTAAAGCTCGAGAGCAATAGCACGAGGATCCCAACACTTGGACGTGCGGTAAAAATCTGAAGATGGCTGCCAGAGGCGGGGCTTAGGGAGATGGCAGTCATTGGCTGTGGTCAGTATGACGCAGAGATCAGTGATTGGTTACTACTACGAAAGACAGATCAGAAACAAAACTGATACTGATTTTTCTTTACCGAGGATTCCCAGCCTGATGACGGGGAATATTCATGAGCAGGTGAATCCATGCCAGACCCCATGCTGGAGAAATACTTGCTGGTTTATGGAAAACCAAAAGGTGATGGCAGGAAGGTTCTGAATAAATTATAACCTGGGGAAACCATCCACAGCAACACGTCCAGACCATAGGTTTTCAGCCTGCCAAGATATCATAGAAGTGGAAAGACTGAATGCAAATAAGGCTTGGTTCCACCCAAAAGGGGCAGTGCAGACTGAACTGCTAGGTCACATCCCTTTTGTACAAGACCACGAGCATCCCTAGACAAATTTCAGCTTCATCAATGAGGAGTAGCTTGGGTCTCTGGGCCCAGCAGGCTCGGGACCCACGTCGGGGCATACACGTCCCACTTAGGGTGACTTGAGCAAAACCAAAAGGTGATAGCTGGAAGGTTTTGAATCAACCACTGGCACAGATCTGGGAAACCCTCACAACATTGTTTTTCAGCCTGCCAACCTATTACAGAAGGGGAAAGACCATACGCAAAGCAGGCTTGGACCCACCCCAAAAGGGGCAGTCCAGCCCAAACTGCTAAGTCACATCCCTTCTGCACGAGCCCACAAGCATCCCCAGACACGTTTCAGCCTCATCAGTGAAGAGTACCGTGGGTCTCTAGGCACAGCAGACTCGGGACCCACATCTGGGCATACCAGTCGTCCTCAGCGTGACTTCCAGCCACACACAAACTCCCATACGCATGCACAGAAAGCTGTACCCAACAAAAACGAACACACAATTTCGATTTTGTCTAAATTGCCAGTGTCTGCCAGATCCCTCCGGCCAATGCACCACAATTCCCGCACGTGCACCAGGAATCAGTAAGCTGGGAGAATCAAGCTTCAGAGGCCCAGGCACGCAGGCTTTGCGCGTTTCCATGGCTCTAAAAACCCAACGCCACCACTCACATAGGCTGTGCTCTAAATTGGAGCCGATTGAAACGGACCACCCGGTTAAAGAACTACAAATAAATGTTTGGTACACCGTATTTATCCCAACGGAAGACATGACGTTCTATCCATATGCCCCTTAACAGTATCAAAGTGCTCAGCTGTCACATCCAGCATACCCAGTCAGAGCTTTCTCCTCTACTGCATTTTGCATACAATCTTCTGTTGGTTGCTCTGGTGGAAAAAGCAGACTCAGTTTTTTGGCCTCTTTTAGCAAGTCAACCTGCCAGGATATACACAGACTTTCAGATAAAATCGCAGCCAACACCCGTTTCAGCAGATACCGACTACAATTTCTGCAGTTTCAAAATGTACATCAACTCCCAGCAAGGGTCCGTAAAATGCTTTCCCTATATGAGCAAGAAAATCATGCATGCTTAGTTAGCATGTTCGTCCCCTCGGATGGCAAACTGACTTGGATGGGTCACAAGGCGGGTGTATCCACTGGCGGTGCAGGCCACGATACTAATACTATAGAGGAATTCCCAGGAATAGCCTGCATATTTGGTTAAAGTGGACCTTGGAAGCCTGAAGTGTTGAATAAGGCGTGGATGAAAAACCCATTCCCATGGGTACGCGAGACAACCTGTGGTGGAAAGGCAACATCCTGCGTATGATGCCTTGAGGCTCTGTGTAGCCAGGGATACATCAGCCACGGTCACTGGTGCAATTACAATCTAAAGTATAAGGGCTTGCGTTCATGAAAACGGAACGCTGGAAGAGCTACGTTTATTTTTGTGGTGCCTGTAGAGCAAATGGTGTTTCAAGGTGCCACAAAACAGAAAAAAAGGAAGGGTGGGGGCGGGAACTGAAGAAAAATACAATTACGGTCCTACTAGGCCTTGTGTCACTCGAATCGTGCAACTACCAAAAGTGCAGAGGGGTGGGGGGGTGCTGTCGGCAGGAAAGGATAATGCTAGGGTGGGGAAAGGGAAGGCAAAGAGGAGGCATACAAGTGCAGGGGGGGGGGGGCGAACAGAGTAGAAAGGCTCCTGGGGCTAGACGAGTGCTCAACGAAGGCCAGGTCAACTAGTGCAGTCCAAAATCTTAGTGGCATGGACACGTGTCTGTTGGGGTTACCATCTCATAGAATCGGACACTAGGATATCTAAAGGTGATACTGGATGGGTTATTAACGTTGCAGCAAGGCTCGACCAAAACGTCGAGTCTTTCGCATGGAAGGTAGTATAGGATGAAATCCAGAAAGACTCAAATGAAGGCCTATACGAGAGCTGTAGCCAGTCCTCTGGCACACCCCAGGTAGAAGCAGTGGTCAAGGCCTATCCAACATATCATGATTGCTCCCACTGGTATGTCTGATTGGGACCTCGACTGATGGCAGATGCCCCTTCTACACAACATGAAATAGTGTTTGTGGAACCCCTCACGGACAGTTTGCTTTTGACAAAATCAATGAGACCCTCCACAGATGAATGCTGGCAGTGGACTTTCCATTGCTTGAGCCACGAGAGATCCCTCTGGGAGCAAGTTGTTGAAAACAGAGAAACTGGACCAAAACATGCTTAACACCCAACAGCAGGAAAAGTGAGTGCAGATCAGACTTTGCAAGAACTGTTCTGCAACTGACTGAACATCTTCTCTGAGACACCCTGTCCAGTGACACTAGGAAGAATACATTTAAAAAAAAAATTCAAAAGACATTTTTCTGAAAACGGGCAGCCGTTCGCTGCGTGCTTCTCCTAGCCTGCATGCAGCAAAGGAATTGCAGGTGGGGCTTGGAGCATGCACGAAGGAGTGTGATCGATAGTCGGATCACCTGAGAACATGTGCATTCACATTTGTTATGTTATGTTACTTTGCATTTATATAGCGCCTTATGTATCATTGGTATGATCTCAAAGCGCTGGTAGGTTGAACACCCTCGGGAACCGCAGTTCAAGTCAGTAGAGAAAAAGTCATAAGGTGCGTGGGTGAACCGGATAGGTGTGCAGCTGGTGTGGCATTTGTATGATAGCTGCTTCCTAGGGGTAGGTGTGGTGGTTGGGAGGTCAGGATTATGTGTTCATTCTGTGGGTTGTCACCCATACTGATTTCTGGCTGCGTTAAGCCCGAGGAGACGCTTAGGCTAGCGGTGAGTGCTCCGCTAGCTGAGTTTAATTAGGATGATGAGGAGTATGCGGCGGGTGTTAGTACGAGAAGGAACAAGTTACTTACCTGTAACTGTTGTTCTCCAGCATGGGTCTGGCATGGATTCACATGCTCATGAATATTCCCAGTCAGGTCGGGAATCCTCGGTAAAGAAAGAAATCAGTATTAGTTTAGTTTCTGATCTGTCTTTCTTAGTAGTAACCAATCACTGATCTCTGGGTCATACTGCCCCCAGCCAATGACTGCCCTCTACCTAAGCCCCTCCCCTGGCAGCCATCCTCAGATTTGGTAGCACGTAAAGTGGCAGTATGACCAAGTGAAGAGCCGCAGAGGGGAAGGAGGGAGGGTTCGCATGTGAATCCATTCCAGACACATGCTGGAGAACAACAGTTACAGGTAAGTAACTTGTTCCTTCTCCAGCATGGGGTCTGGCATGGATTCCCATGCTCATGAATATAAGAATACATAGCAGCATACACATGCACAACCACGGGAGGTGGCAACAGGCTCAACATTAAGCAATACAACAACTCAACATTAAGCATCTCTTACCTCCTCACCAGGCTCACCTTAAGCAAACAGGTTGCGCAGCACTGCTTGGCCGACCATGGAGTCCCGATCGACGCAGTAGAATCTCGTGAAGGTGTGCGTCGACCTCCACGTAGCAGCCCTGCAGATGTCCAGCAGGGGCACACCAGACAGGAACGCCGTGGTAGCAGCGATCGTTCTGGTCGAATGGGCTCTCGGACGGCCGGGCAGCGGTCGGTTTGTCAACCGGTGACAGTGCATGATGCAGCCGGAGAGCCATCTGGAAATGGAAGCCTTCGAGAGAGCCTTCCCTTGATTCACAGGTCACAAACAGCTGTGACATCTTCTGAAAACTTTGTGCGGTCCACGTAGAACTTCAGTGCTCTAGCCACATCCAGCGAGTGCAAAGTCCTCTCGGCTGGAGACGAAGGCGACAGGAAGAAAACTGGCAACACCAAGGGCTCGTTGAGGTGGAAGTCCGACGGCACTTTGGGCATAAAGGAGGGGTGCGTCCTCAGCACCACCCTTGTGTCTTGAAAAGTCAAGTATGGAGGCTTGCAAGATAGGGCCTGGATCTCTCCCACTCGTCATGCGGAGGTGATGGCCACAAGAAATGCTGTCTTCCACAACAGGAACTTCAACGGTGCCGAGTGCATAGGCTCGAATGGGGCCCCCCCCCATGAGCCTGGTCAGCACCCCGTTGAGCTCCCATGCCGGGGCAGGGGCCAAGCCTGCAAGTTCAGCGACTCCGGGTCGTGATGTAGAATGGTGCCTCCTTCTCTGGAGAGAAGATCCGTGCCCGTCGCCAGCTCGATAGGTGGGGACGCTGACAAGTCCAGAAGGTCCGGGAACCAGATCTGTCTCGGCCACGCCGGTGCGACGAGGATCATCCTGCACCTGGACTTCTTGAGCTGGTTGATGAGACGGAGCAGCAAGTGGCAACGGAGGGAATGCGTACAGGAACAGGCTGTCCCAAGGGAACGAGAAAGCATCGCCCATGCTCCTCGGCTGGGCGAACCTGCTGGCGAACCTCTGGCACTTGGAGTTTGTCGCCGTCGCGAACAAGTCGATCTGGGGTTTGCCCCACTATTGAAAGAGCCGATCCATCTGGTCCTGGCGTAGTTTCCACTCGTGGCACGAGCGCAGCTCCCTGCCGAGTGAGTCGGCAATGGTGTTTTTTATTCCTGCCAGGTGGAAGGGAACCAGAAACATCTCCTGGGCGACGGCCCAGTGCCACAGATCCTGGGCCTCCTTGGATAGGGCTGGGGATCTGATGCCTCACTGCTTCCGGATGTAGAACTTTGTGGTGGTGTTGTCGGTGAAGATTCTCACCACTTTGTCTTTGAGGGTCGGAAGGAACAATTTGAGCGCCCAGAACACGGCTTGTAGCTTCAGGATGTTGATGTGAAGAGACCTCTCCTCCGGGAGCCAAAGGCCTCTTGCGTGGAGATCTCCGGTGTGGGCCCCCCAACCCTCCAGGGAGGCGTCTGTCGTTACCGTCTCCTGATACGCTGGGGCCTGAAAGTCCATGCCTGCCGAGAGGTGCGCATGGGCACCCCACCATAGAATCGCCCGACGGAACTCCTCGTCAAGCGGGATCCTGTCTTCGAAGCAGCCCGCCGCTTGAATCCAGCGGGCGTCGAGGAACTCTTGTAGCGGGCGCATCCGAAGTCTGCAAAGGAGCACAAGGTAGATGCATGAGGACATCATCCCGAGGAGGGACTTGATGGACCTCACTCTGGCCACATCCGTGGCTAACAGGCGCTGCACCTTGCCCAAAATGGCCTTCGTCCTTTCTTTCGACAGAGATGCCAATCGCTTCACTGTATCTAGCTTCACTCCCAGAAACAGTGCCACCTGCGACGGGATCAGATGGGATTTGGGGTAGTTGATGGCGAATGCCAGCTCAGTGAGCAGGCGGACGGTCCTTGCTGTGTGTTTGACGGCGAGTTCTCTTGACCTTGCACAGATTAGCCAGTCGTCCAGGTAGGGGTAGACGTGGATCCCTTGCAGGCGCAGCCGTGCCGCCACAGGTGCGAGGCACTTGGTGAACACCCTGGGTGCCGACTTTAATCCAAACGGCAGGGCTCTGAATTGGTAGTGTCGCCCCTGGACTACGAATCTGAAAAACATTGTGACCTTTTAGAATGGGGATGTGGAAGTAAGCATCCTCCAGGTCCAGCATGTGCTGGGAGGGTGACCATCCTGAATTTCTGTGCCCTGATGTATCGATTAACCGCAAAAATGAGAAAAATTCCCTGAAAAACGTGAAAACGCAGTAAAAGCTCGAGAGATAAACACGAGGACTGCCAACACCTGAACGTGTGGTAAAAATCTGAGGATGGCTGCCAGGGGAGGGGCTTAGGTAGAGGGCAGTCATTGGCTGGGGGCAGTATGACCCAGAGATCAGTGATTGGTTACTACTAAGAAAGACAGATCAGAAATGAAACCGATACTGATTTTTTTCTTTACCAAGGATTCCCGGCCTGACGACGGGGAATATTCATGAGCATGTGAATCCATGCCAGACCCCATGCTGGAGAACAGCTATACCGAATGTGCCATAGTATCGCTGTGTTCTAGTTGAGAGGTGGTGTATAGGACAGAGTAAGCGTGGTGGTGTGGTGGTTTTCAGTAAGGCGCTTGAGATCGAGCGTTCATCTGTACCTTCTATTCTATCCGTTTTATTCACTGTCTGTTCATTCAGCTTCGTCTGTTCATACATTTCATCTGGTTTATCATTTAGTTTACTAGTCTTCCATTCTTTCATTCATTCATTCCATCATTCGATCCTTCGTCTACATAAACCACTCCATCGAATCTGTTGATCCATTTCAACCTTCCCATCCGTTTAGTGTGTTCCATTCTTTTTATTCGATCTGTTCCATGTGTTTTACTTACTTCATCAATTCCGTCCGCCTCATCCTTCCACCCTCTCCATCCGTTCCACCCACTTGGTTTGTTCTAACCGTTCTATTCGTTCCATCTGGTCTATCAGTTCGATCCACTTCACCTGTTCCGTCTATTCCATCTACTCCATCTACTCCATCCACTCCAGTCCGTTCTGTTCATTCTATCTTCTCTATCCGTTCTATCCATTCAAACATTTCGTTCAACTTCATCAGTTCCATCAGTTCCATCCACTACCTCTGCACCATCCCCTCCTTGTGTTCTAAACACTCCATCTGCTCATCAATTTCATCTGTTCCATCCACTTCATCAGTTCCATCCATTCTACCCGTCTCGTCCACTTTACCTGCTCTATTCACTTTATCTATTCCATCTATTTTTGGTAAATAATCAAATATATCAGTGTGGTCAACTGAGAACATGCGCATTTACATTTAGCAAATAAATAATCACTTGATCAGACCTGCATCCCCCAACTACAGGTAGCCGCCGACTACCACTGGGGGGTATAACACTTTTCACAATACTACACCAATACCCAGTCAGACTACCGGGCTGTAATACGCCTCAGCACAGTGCTAGGCGAGTCCACTCGGAATAGATCCAACCGGGAATTCTCAGATTCTCCACAGAGCATGGCGAAGTGCCAAGCTCAGGGCTGGTTAAATCACTGCCCCGCTCCAGTGCAGCTATATCTGCGAGAAACTGATCGATTATAGACATACAAGATGAGCCCACAACAGGCCTCTGGAATATAACCGGGACCCTTCCCATGGATCTTGCCCACCGCGTCTCCAAAGTCAGCCAACCTCACCTCGGCACTGCGCTAGGTGAGATACCTCAACCACCACACTCCGCAGAGCTACTGTTAAGAGTACAGCCTCTCAAAGTCCCCGGGACATGTGAGGAGCATATGATCTTCTGTCCGGTCCTTCAACTGCCCACATGCAACTCGTATGGCGGCACACAGCACACCCAGGCGACACACCCAGGTGTCCCCCGCCCCCACCCCCCCCAATATTGTGACTGGCCTGACCACTCATTGAGCTCGCCGTAGCTCATTAATGACCTTTGAATGATCCTCAGACGCTGTTCCTTGAGGGTCTATTGATGCAGGTAGTCCGTCCCTAGTCACAGCCTCGGGCCTGGACAGGTTTTCCTCTTGGGTTGTGAAGCACGGGTCGTAGTCCTCAAACCCTGATACCTCTCTTTGGGTCCCAGACTGTTTTGCGGGACCTGGAGTTGGGTTTTCGCTTCTATACCAGTAGCCTATAACTAAGCCTTCAGCACTTTCATCCTTTTCCTCTGGATCGCCCAAAATGTCTGAGGGCCTTTGTGCTACTTCAGTGGTTGGAGGCTCGTGATCCTTTGTATTTCCCTTCTCTCAACTTCGAGGCTACAGACGGTACAGGGGGGGGAAGGAACTTCAGCAGCAGTCAAATCGATTTCCACACGATTATGGGCTTAGATCTTATCTACTATGCGGAATGCTCTCTAAACGTGCATTCAGCATTTTAGATACAATCTTTTCGTGCAATCCTTGCTTTCTCAGAAGTTTAATTCTCCATTTCCTCAGAAGTATATATCCGTTTTGGTGACTTGATTCGATATGGCTGTGCTAATCAGGCTTTTTGGGCTACGCTGCACTAGCAGGGCCTTTAGAGCAGGTGTTCGTTGCACGGTCACTGTGGTTGTGGAAACCACAGTCGAGGTAGCTCTCACTGGATCAGAGGCGGCCAGCTTGCTCTTCTCGATCCAATACCTTGATACACTGTGGGGACCGATTGGGTGCTGGCTGGGATGGGACATCTTCATGCTCAGACTTCTTCAGCTTCCGTTGGTGCAGCACCTGGAAGGGTTTCCTCAATGGGCACAATCTCGGAGGTGGAATCTGACATGCCTGCCTCAGAGTCTGGAAAGGACTTTTCATGACACTGCAGAACGAAGCCTCCAAAATCCAAATGTCTACTGTGGAAAATGAAGGAGGCGTAGTCGATGGTGAAGCCCTGAAGAAATGTCATGCATGGCTTGGGAACTGAACTTTCCCTCGCCAATGGGATTGTTTTTATTGACTAGTCTTTCATGTATGGCTGTTACGTGAAGAGAGGACACTCTTTATTGGAGGAAGTAGTTAATGGTTCGTGGACTGGCTGCAAACAAGAGCGAAGAATGGCTTGTCGACTGTTCGTGGACAGGGCTTGGGTGCCAACTAGGAGTGGGTGCTTACTTGCCAACAACCCCTTCTCTGCAGACAAAAGGAGCATCTGGAAGATCTAGTCAATTACTGTTGTGGGTTGAGCTGCTGGCGAAACAGTCGTTTTAGCACATTTTGAACTTGTTTTCATCTTGTACAGGTGGGTGTCAAAACACTGTTACTAGTCCGTCAAAAAGACGGTTCAATAATTGTATATCTATTAGAATAGTGTATTTCAATCACAATTCATACTACAGAGAACCTTTTAGACAGTAATTTGGTAAAAAAACAATTTAAATTTATCACTGGATGGACGGTTAGGATGAGGACCGGTTGGAAGAGCAGCATGCAATGGGGAGGTAGGGTACACAGATCGATTTAAGCACAGCAGTGAATTTGAAAAGAAAGAAATTTTGCATGGATAGTCGCCCAGCCATTAGATAGAGTGCAAAGGTGGAAGAGGCGAGAGAGGGTGTAGAGGGTACAGAGGCAAAATTCTATATATTTTTGAATGCAGCAAATGAGCAGAGAGGCAGGCCAATTAAGAGGAGGGAGCAGTAATCCAGCATGCTAACAGAGAACGGCAGGAGTGATTTTGTAGAGTGAAACGAGGAAGGATTTTTTTTTATAGAGTTTGAGGTAAGCCAGGCAGCCATACCAGTGGAATAGATAAAAGGTTGAAGATTACTATCACTATCGAGTACCTCCACATTCTGGCAGAGGAGGTCCCAGAAAATAGAAAATGGAGCAATCAGCCCTGGACGAGTCTACCCAAGGAAGGAAAGTGTCCTAAAATACAAGATGTAAAGAATGTGAAAGAGGGAGGGAGGAACAACTGCATCAAATGCCACAGAGATCAAGGCTAATGCAAATAAATGGCAGTGGTGAGCTCTTCTATGGAAATTAGAGATGTTGCTAAAAGCCGCCTCTGTGGGGCGTTTGCTGCATAATACAGGTTGGAGGGCAGCTCACAGAATCAACTGGCCATTGATGTGCTCATTTGAGAACTTTTAAATAGTGATAAATTAAGGGAGAGAGCTGGGTGGACTGTTGGCTGAATCGGCTGTGGGTTTCTTTAAAATGGATATGATGGTGGGCGCTGTTAAAAGGCAGTAAAGATACCAGAGCATTGTGAAAGGCTGGAAAGAGGAAAAGAACAGAGCAGTGAGAGAGAGGATGAATGAGAAAGAACGAGCAAAAGAAAAATCAGGGATGCCAGCTCCCTGAATGTTTGTGGTACAAAGAGGTTAGCAGGAGCAGAGGATGAGTTTGACGTTCCAGAGGATGTGTCCCAGCTCAGCAGGCATGGTTGTTGGGAAGTCTGATAGTGAGTTGATGGTGGGGGGTGATGAACAGAAAAGAGAAGGAGGAAGTCCTGAAGAGTCCCTTCTGGAACTCCTTGACGAGTCTGAGACCACAGCAAAGGCCTGCCCGGAGACCTGGTGTACCCGGATATGGCAATGAGATGCACCTTGATAGGAGGCGTGAGTCAGTCCCGCTTAGACAAGGAGAGCAAGTACGGTAGCAGTTGCAGAGCCGTGACATGAGGCGTAATCTTGAGTCCGGCGCCACACTGAGAAACGTTTCTATTTAAGTCTGTTGCACTTCAACGTTGAAGATGCTCTGGCCAGGATGTCCTTACATTCTGTGGGTAAAGCGTAACCTCCAAATTCTAGGGCTGCAGGAGCCATGCCCTCAGGTTCAGAGACTTCGGGTCACGATGCAGAATCACCCTGAGGCCCCTCTGGACAGTGGCAGCCGGATGGATGGATGGATCCACTGACAGACTTAAGTCCGGATACCAGATTTGCCTCGGCCATGCCGGAGCCACGACTATTATCCTGCAGTAGCACTGTGAGTGAGTTGATCAAACATAAGGAGAGTGGAAACGGAGGGAAGGCGCATAGGAACCGTCCCTCCCAAGGGAACGATTCTCCCATGCTCCTCGGTTGAGGGAAGCTGCAGGCCAACCTTTGGCACTTGGTGTTAGCTGCTGTCGCAAATTGATCTATCTGGGGCTGGCCCCATTTGCCAAACAGACAATCCACCTGGTCCTAGTGACGTTCCCACTCGTGGCAAGAACGCAGTTCTCTGCTGAGTGAGTCCGCGATGGTGTTCTCGACTACCGCAAGGTGAAACGGGACAGGGAACATGCCTTGACGAGCTGCCCAGTGCCACAGGTCCTGGGCCTCTTTGGAAAGTGCTGGTGAGCGGGTTCCCCCTCGTTTACGGGTATAGAACATGGTGGTGGTGTCTTCTGAAGATCCTCACCACCTTGCCCTTCAACGACAAGAGAAAAGACTTGAAGACCCACAAAACGGCACAAAGTTCCAGGATGTGGAGGTCCTTATCCTCCGGTTGCCAGAGGCCTCTGTCGTGCAACTGTCCAGTGCAGGACCCTCATCCCTATAGGGAGGCATCCGTGGTGACCGTCTCCAGGTGGACATCATGCCCAGCAGCTAATTCATGGACCGAACAGTCGCCGTCTGAACCGACAAGCACTGTACTTTGCCTATATGACTCACACCCTCTCCTTCGAGGGCGACAGCAAACATTTACCGTATTGAGTCGGGCACCTAGAAGCAGCACGTCCTGAGATGGCGTCAAGCAAGAATTTGGATAGTTTATGGAGAACCCCAACTCTGTGAGCAGACGTACGGTCTTCGATGTGTGTACACCTGCCAGAGCGGGAACACACCAGACAGTCGTCCAGGTAGGGGTATACATGGATGCCTTGTAGACGAAGATGTGCCGCCACCGGGGTCAGGCACTTTGTAAAAACCCTCTGGGCCGATGTCAGGCCGAAAGGCAGATCCTTAAACTCGTAATGCTGATCTTGAACTACGAATTGTAGGAACTTGCCGTGTTTCTTGTGAATGGGGATGTGGAAGGCGTCCTACAGAGCCAACGTCGTCAGAAAATCTCCTTGCTCCAGCTGGCCGAGCACTTGTTGCAATGTAACCATCCAGAACTTTTGGGACTTCAAGTACTTGTTGAGCCAAAGATTTACTATCGGTCTCCACACCCAGTTTTCTTTCTAACCAGAAAGTATCTGGAGCATACCCCGGAGACGCTGGGGGACTGGTTCTATTGCCCCCCTTCTGTAACGTGGCCCGCACATCTTGCAGAAGCTGCTGTCTTTGTTGTTCTTGTCGCTGAATCGGTGGAATACGAGGACACCTGCGTTGGAAGGTGTACCCTTGTTCGAGAGCGTCCAGCACCCATCTATCCGTGATGATCACACGTGCTGACGAATTTCACCAGCCGGCCTCCCCTCCCACCCGTGTGCATAAGTGGGGGCCCAAGGCCACAGCCAGTTCAGGCCTGCTTGAGGGTCAGAGCTCAGCTCAGCCCTGCAGGCGGCGCTGCTGCTGTCCTCCGCTGCCTTGAGAGCAACAACTGTAAGTTTCCTGAGAGGAGGACCATGAAGGCTGCCAGTAGGCTGTATTATAACCCTTGGAGGATCTTCCTGGTTTTCGTCTGAAACAGCAAAAGGACGGCAGCCGTGCTGCTGCAGTTTTCCCAGGGAGCGTGCAGTCTCCGTGTTGGTTGTTATTGCCTGTAAAGACTCATCGACTGCCTTTCCGAAGAGGTTCTCCATGTTGAATGGCATATCTACCAACTTAGTTTGAACGTCCTGGCAGAGGTTTGTCATGTTTAACCAACCCAGACGACACATGGACACCCAGTTCCCAATCTGGCGGCAATCCCTATCAGCGATGTCCACTGCCACTGTGATGGCATGATCCGAGGCCACCTCCCTTCTTCAGCAGTCGCAGGGTCTTTCCCTAACCCCGGAGTGGCCGATGCCTTTGCCGCAGCAGCTGTATCACGGTTAAGGACACCTGTGGTGTGGCCGCCACTTCCTTTGCAGACCCCACTCTCCTTCAGTGCCGCCATAGCGAACAATGTTGACTTGGTCACCGATGAGCTCATCGCTGCTTTTGACGGTGCGGTCGTTGACTCAGTTGACCTGGCAAGCTGTGATGGTGATGGCAATCGCCTTTTGCCCGATTCGGGACACACATTATCGGCGAGCCCAGTGGCGCTAGCGTCATGGAGCTTGGCCTTCTCTTGGACCCCCGCAAGCAGGGCGTCCTCAAAGGATCTCGACTTCCTCACAGAGGGAGTTTGCACCTCGGACCGCCCGGTCCTAGATGAAGCTTGACCCTGCCGGTCTCTGTCCTTTGTCGAAGATGATCAGGAAAATAAATAAATGTCAACATTTGAGGACTCCCAACACTAAAGTGTGCAGTAAAAATCTGAACAAGCCCATCAGGGGTGGTGCTTGGGGAGAAGGCTGTCACTGGATGGGGGCAGTATGACCCAGAGGACAGCGATTGGTTTAGAGGAGAACTACAGGTTTAACGTGAAAGTGTTTTTTCTTTTACTGAGGATTCTCAGCCTGACGAAGGGGAATATTCATGAGCATGTGAATCCATGCCAGACCCTATGCTGGAGAAATCACTAAATGATTGCGGAAAGTAGCAAGTGGGGCAAAGGTATCAAGGGAACTTCAAGAGCCAAAATTAACTCTAGAAAAGCAAATTCATTTGAGTCACCACAAGGTCTAGAGAGATCATAAAGGCAGTCCTAACTTGGTCTAAGTAGAAGGGCATGGAATCGGCATTGCATTTTGCTTTAGTTGTTTCAAGAGGAGGGGGAAAATGGAACAAAGACAGTGAAATATACATAGTCAGAGGGACAAGGGTCAACAGAGGAGTATACAAATTGAGAGCAGAGGAGAGGAAGTTCAGATCCAGTGAGTTGCTTCTGGAATACAGCCAACATTTCTGTGGCAAGAGATTTGAATAGGTCAAAAAACAGATTATTAAGGTACAAGGGGGCCATTAGGACGATAGTAACCGTGGTTGGCGCAAGAGGTTGAGCAGCAATATTTTAAAAACGGAGAAGAAAGTCAGAGGGGATCCAAGGACAGATAGATCTTTGTTGCTAGAGGACACCATCAACACTTTTTTTATATACGTAGGTGAAATGAGTAAGACACTTCAAGAGTGGAAGTGCCATGCGTGAGGTATATCCCATGCTTCAGTAGCATTCATCACTATAAGGGGCTGATAAGAGTCAAAGTGCTAAGTAAGAAACAAGGCTTTGTTCCAATGAGCAGTCGCAGAGTGAGTTCAGTGTGGGGGCAAGAGGAGGTATAAAGAACAGGAGCGCACAATGAGGGAGACACGGAGAAGGATGATGAGATTGGTGTGGGTGTAGGTTGAGCAACCAGGGAGTTGTCGTGGAGAGGGACGTAGGAATGGTCTGCGTAAGAAGGAGCAGTGCTGGGACCATGCAGGGGAGTGTGCTAGTCAACATGAAGAGGAGGAGGATTAGGATATTCTATACTTTGGACACAGTCAACATTTCAAAATGCAACCCACTAGCCTGACATAAGTAATTTTCCACTCGATTGTCAATATGCACAGAGCAGTATTATTAGGCAAGAGTCAATTGTCACTAGCCAGAGGCTAGTGACGAGTGCAAATCTTGAGGCCTACTTAAGAGAATATTTACTGTCCTTCATTTCTTCTAATGCCCATGCATTTACTGCTGTTGGTGCTAGTGGCTCATCATTTATAAAATATATTGCTGACGCCAACAGTCTCCAATTCAGACCCCCCCCCCCATCCCTATAAATGGGTTTATCCACTGCATTATCCTACTCAGATCCTTTATCCAGTCACTGTGCCACAGCCTCCAAACCTTCCAAAACAGAACACCCCCCAGTCTACTCCTTCAACCCTTCTTCCTTAACACCCTTACTGTTAATTGCATTAAATACAAATTGACTCCTGCCAGTGAATCAAGCTCTAAGCTCATCTATAGTACCCACCTAGCCTAATCGCTCGAATCCCTGTCTAATCCACTAGCCTCATTCTTGTACAATGGACCACCAAGTCCCTCTGAAAGGAACCTCTTCCTTCTCCAACCACTTTCATAACCATAATCTCCACCTTACTGTCATGACCAGAAGTGAAACTGTTAGCGTGCCAAAATACTGCTGCCCTCCACAGAGGCTTCACTACCTTCTCCCACTCTCCCCAGAAGTCCAAGCAAGGTGACGAGTAGGCCCAATGATCAACAAGGTTAACCCTGCAACCTCCCTCCCATCTTTAGACACCCTGCCCATTCCTTACTACAAACATACCGCAGCGCAACTCCTTGCGCCACCCTCCTCACTATTGGGGATCTAGAGGCCCCCTCAATTCCCTGACCTAAACCTTCTTGATCTCCCTCCCTTCCATAGTTCCCATTGCTCTAGTGGGACATTGCAACCTCCCCAAAATAGCTTACCCCACAAACTTGCACTTATTAGACTGCACACTAACCTCCCTGCACAACCAACTCTTCACGGTCTTTAGGACGCAACGCTGGAAGCCCAATGCACAAAAGGTTGCTTACCAAAACATGACGTGCAATATGTAAGGTTTTTGGGTACGCAATCTTTGCTCAATTAGGCATCAGGGGGGCAGCATAGCAGAAGGATGGGTGAGGTGGGACCCTCACCCCAAATCACACCGGGAAGAAAAGACAAATTTAGCGAGGGGCAGCCTTCAGAGGCTGGATTAAGCAATGTCTGTCTTTTGTTCTTGCCATTTAGACCCAGATCCCAAAAACTTACTCAGAACAAGGCCAACTCCCCCAACCTAGTCCTCTTCCTTCCTCAATGAAACTAACTTCACTATCAACCCTTCCCCAATCTGTCTGCTCTCCCTCTCTCAACCACTCCAATCTCTCAACCTACTCCTCCAGCCCTCCCCCTTCTTAACCACCTCTAGCCAAGCACAAATTGAAACCGGATTAAAGCTTCATACCGCAATAGGTCAGGTCCTTCCACCTATCCCTTGTCAGGTACTCTACATTGAACATGTCTGCAATTACTCTTATCTTATAAACTGTGCCGTCTAGTCCTTGAGCGATTTACTGCTCTTGTATAAGGCTCTGCCCTACTTAAAAAAAAGATTATGTTCTGTGACATGCTCACCAGCTTCATCGCTATCCCTCGTAATATTACATTCTCTCCACAACCTCTCACCCGCACCCCATCAGTCTTCCCTCCTTCTCCCCAACTGCATGGAGTTCGATTCATTTCTGTGGAAAGCCAAACCATGTGGCACAGAGGACCCCCTTCTACCACAAATCATTGAAGGGCTTCCACAGTTTACCAGTATCTATCAATGAACCTTTCCCACTCAAGTTTGTTATTCTTCCTGGCTATAAAGTAATAACTGTTTTAATTATCCTTAAAAACCATATTCCCAACTAGAACAGTACTGCTAACTAGTGCTGGTCGAACTTTCTCCTACAAACCTCGAATAATTCCGGCGAGTCATCCATGTCCAATTTAGGACAACATTATGAAAAGTTTGTCTGAAGTTCGACCACATAGCGGTTATGTGACATACTGGGATTCTATTCAGTTGTGTAACTTTTTGGGGCAAGAGGCAATACATGCTATAAAGGTAGGCTTAGGAAATTTTAACCAGGGTTATTAAAATGGTAGTGCATTTAGAGCACTTGAAAATTAACCCATACAGAGAGGTAGTAAGGGGGACCCAAGGCAGAGGTAGACATAAGGTTGGTTTAGTTTACACAGCGCTGTGTGATGACTCATGTTTTGAAGTGGGACGAACACCACGAATTACATCACCAGAGAGTCTGGGAGATGGGGGGACAGTGACAGTGTCATTCTCTCATGGTAAGTGGATGGGACAAGTGTGATTGGATGACAGCTGGAAGCAGTGGGAAGAACCAGAAATACTGAGAGCAATTTCTCAGAGTCCAAGTCACCCAATTCTGCAGGCTCAGAGCAGCTGAGATTCGAAAAGGCATGCAACACCAGCCAGGAATGTACAATACATTTCCAACAGGTCAGTATCCAAACGGGGCAGAAGAGAAGTTTTGGCCTTTTTACTCGTGCAGCAGCACTTGCTGTGTGCACTGGGTTGCCCATAATTATGTGGTCAATTGAGGGCATCATTCAACTCACATACCACACTCCCGTTACAAGTAAACACATAGCTAGCTAGTGCACCACAATGGACATCCACTCTGACCAACAGAGGCGGTTGCATATTCGCGTCCACCAATTAGATATGGGGCAGAAGGCGGAGGTGTGCAGTACTTATATACCAAAGATCACTGAAGAAAACAGTACTTGAAGAGCCTGATCCACAGAAATTCTACCCCACTCTTCCCTGGGGATGGTTAGGGGGCAAGAGCTTGCCGCTGCACCTTCTTTCTTCACCGCTCTAGAAGATTACATTGGGGTAGAATGCACTCCCAACTGAGAACCAGCAAATCCTTCTGGTCTGGAGATTCCCAAGATGACCAAAGAAGGAGGGGGTGCCTCCTTTATAAAAGTAAACACATCACAAGCAAGCCTGGTGAAAGGGGGCCAGTCCAGGCTATTGTGATGAGTGCCCTTTAACTTCTGACATAACCAGATTGTCTTGTTCTGCAGGAAATGGTGGGGGCAGTTTGTCCCAGAGAGCCCCAGCAGAAACCAAGTTGGTGGCTTCTCCCCCATCGCATGTCTCCAGAATTAAAAGGTGGTCCAGTGGTTAGGACCCTGGTGAGAGTGTGGCTTTAGGTCAGTGCTGCCTTTGAAGCACCAAATTCCAGGTGATGTGTAGGTGAGGGTTCCTGTGCCTTGATGGAAGATAGTACCCTTCCTGTAGGAGGATCAAAGCGGTGGTTTCCTGGTGTTCCACATGGAAGTTATGGAGACAGCAAGGCCAGATGGCCAATTGCTCTGCCATAGGGGATATATGCTGACAAAAACATGGCTCTTTCCGTAATACAGACTGACCATCTGAGGCGACTAGTCCTTGCAACCCGATGACAAATGCTCAATGAAATCCCAAGCAATGACACAATGGAATACGCTTATTGAGTCACTATTAAGCAAACACGCACTTAAAATCTGGAATAGCGAAATCCTTAGATCATAACTCCACCCAACACTCACCTCCCATATCACTATGCCAACGCTCTACTCTACACCACACAATTAGAGTGCAGCTACACCCCTCAAACAATTCCAGCCTAGCTGCTCACATACGAACATTACTCCATGAACACCTCATCATTCTAATAAAACGCAGTTACATCCCATGACTACCGGCCTAGCTGCACACAAGCGTCCTACACAGGTCTAACGCAGCCGGAACCCAGTCTTCATGTTCATCCTCCACACTGCACCATTCAACTGATATCAATACCACCACACCTAATGCTAGGCTGCAGCTACCATCAGGCAATTGCATCAGTTGCACACATAACTGGTGCACCCAAGCACCCTTTGACATCTTACTCGATCAACTGTATGGACTACGGTCCCTGAGGGCGTTCAACCCAACAGCGCTTTGAGGTCATACCAATTATATATAGAGCGTTATATAAATGCAAAATAAAGCTGACACTAGAATATCAAATGTTTGTGGCTGTATATTTGTGTGACTAGCAGCCACCCACGTTCATGTTCCAATCAGACATGGATTAAATGTAAAGTTTAACGTTCCAGCAGGCTGACTAGGTTACACAATTGTCATTCACAGTGAATAAGAATTCTGTATGCTTGTGACAAATTCCGGGGCATCAGTGATCCGGGGATGAATATCGGTTTCTAAACCATCAATCTGCCCCACACCTCTAGTACACAGAAGCGATCCGAACAGATTGGAAACACAAGTAAATTATAAAACCTTGTCCAAATTTGGTAACGTGGAAGGAATGGCAGGCTCATCTCTGCAAGGTCGTGGATCGTTGGTTAGTTGCAACACAGTGAAAATACAATTACTACCTAATGATTAAAGGGAATGTCCAGTCAAGGTTGTATACAAATATCAACTTTATTATTACAACAGACAGTTCTAGCACAGTACAAAATACAACCCCCCTGTAAAGGAACACAGAGGACAGACAGTTTCACGAAGGAAGGGGATGCACTACGGATACTGACAGGAAGGGTAGTCGGTAAAGCAATCAGTCTCAACTGTTCAAGGTTATTTGGTTTCAGCACCAAAGCAGCAAGGGGTTGTAAATGTCACTAGGGGCCTTCGGAGAAGGTCCAGGGGGACAGAACCATAATGTACCTGTGCTTGAGATAATCTTGATGCTCGACAGCGTCAAGTCAGTTCCAGGAGGCCTTGCAGCTTCTGCAACACAGTTCAAGACAGGAGACCGCTCCGGGTATCAGGCGACAGGCAGTTCGGCAAGCGAGGCTGGACGGACCGCTGCAGGCTGGCCTAAACGGCAGCTCGTGATTAAGAATCGCGGTCTGTTCTGGTGGGTGGATGAACACTGGTTTTGTCACGAACGGCTTTAGTGACTGCAGCGTGACAACAGTCCTTGGTGAAGCCGGTCGTGGTTCAAGAGCTCGACTGTCTCGATAATGTCCAAGAAAGATGGACGCTGGTTGATACTTTTTGTGGCATTTCTCCTAGCTTCTTCGCAGGCCTCGTGCCGTCCTATAAGGTGGGCGGCCCAAAGCTGAGGGGAGTGTTTGCAGGCAATGGCCTTGTCCTTTGTTCAGAGACTCTGGCACTTCCCACCTAGGATGCTTGCTGGCAGAACCTAGCAGGGCACGCAGTGTGCTGGCTGGGTATCAGTTCAGGGGCTGCTGGATGGGCCCTCTGAGGTTGTACACTGGGAGATGTACTTGCTTGACTCTTGGAAATCCTGGCCTTTCTTCACTTGCAGAAGCTGTAAGGGAGACTGTACATCCAACCAGGTTCCAAATGAGTCCTTCGTAGTCCTTCCAAAGTCGTTGTATGATCTGCTAAATGAGGAGCTCGGTCCTCTTTTAAGGCCAAATGGGCCTAGTGATTGGTGCAGGCCAAGACTACTTTAATGGGTCCCCCACCAACAATCTTCTGTTGCGCGAAGTCATAACCAGGGTGCGTTGCAACAGCAAAGGTAAGTGGTGACAACATCTACTAAGTCACACCCATCTTCCTGTCAGATGTGGATCAAAGTGTCTCTCCGGTTAATTGAGCTCTCAGACTCCTGATCAAAGCACAGGTCTCCCTTGATGTTTGTGGTGAGAACTGACTGTCTCCATCAAATCACATCCTACTTCCCTCTGAAAGGGGGTTGCCTACTGTAAACAGTTGTCCCAGACATGACATTCACTTGCGTTTCCTGTCCCATGTGCTAGTAACAGGCCTCTTCGCAACCCTGTTTTCATTTAACTTTTATCAGTATGCGCTGCCACCACACAGAACTGACAATAGAACAGGGCAGATCCATGGAGGCCTTGATATTTTAATTAGGCTTGCTATGGCCGGAGGAAGGTGCTGCCTTTCCCCTTCAGAGATGCTTTGATGTACCTGTGGCTGTCACATTCCAACTAAATGTGAGGGAGGACTGCGCCTGTAGGCTGTTCCCCACCCGGTGTACACTTGACTATGATTGTTGAACGGCGAGCATAGGAACATGTGTGAGAATTAGTCCCAAACATTTTCTGAGGTTGATCGCCCATCATTAACTTTAATTACAAAACTTCAATAAAGCATAGGCAAGCGCACGCTCCCTGTGTGGATGGTCGGATTCCTCACAATGCTGTCACTTAGTATTCCATCGGCTGCCAGGAATACACATGACACTTGAATCTACACTGTGCCACTGCTGGGCTGGTGTTGAGTGTGTCAGGAGACCATCTCAGTGAAGTCAGCGGTTTGCACTATAAACAGCTGCCTATATACAACATACATTACTTGCCCTGATGCATTTCTGGTACTTGTATCTGCCTAGATTCACATGCTGTGCATATAGTCCGACATATAGCGGTAAGTGGAGTATTGCATGTTTTAGAATTTTAAAATGGTATGTCGGCCTGGGCATGTCCAACACTATCCCTGCTGTGGCGCGTACTGTACCCATGATCCCTCACTGGTGGAGGCCCCTTCCGCCCCCCAGTGTTTTGTTCTGCCATGAGAGCCTGAAGAGAATGAATGAGTACAGAAGGATAGGAAAGGTGAAATATATCTATGTTCTTTCCACTCCAAGCAGGGATGAAGGGTGGGTGCATGCAAATCCAAGTAGATCCAAGCACCAGAAATACGGTTAAGAGCCCTCATTAATGCTAGATCGCTCCCAGCCCACGCCTTAGCCATAAATGTCCTGATCACTTCCCAAGACCGAGACCTGCTCGCCATAACTGAGATCAGGCTCCATCAAGCCTCAGGACCAACCTTGTCCCCAACACTACTGGATGGCTTTGCCACCCTCAGAACTGACAGAATGGCCTCCAGATGTGGTGGCGTCCCACTCCTTTTTAGAGACTCCCTACTAATTAGACTTTGCAACAGCTCAATGGAAGGGAATTGCAAGCTCCTTTCAGTCAAGCTCTCTTCCTCCCCGGTGGACTCCATTACCATCTATATTATCTACCCAACTGACTCCTTTGAGGAAGGCTTCATTCATACTGTAGGAGAAAACATCAAGCCAACCTTGAGAACTATACTTCTTGGTGACTTAAACCTAGGCTGTAATGAAACTTTGGACACCACTGCCTCGGCCGTGGCGAACGCACTCTGTCCTTTTCTTCAAAAATTGCGTCTCAACCCGACTCACAAGGTCAGAATTCTGCGCGGAGTATCCGACCAGAACAGCCAGATCACCATCACCTCCAACGCCCCTTATCCATGGTCCGATCACCATATCTTTACCTTCACTCCCCACCCCCTTGAAACGGCAGTCGTCTATCCCTCCAGCCCTGCTGCCCCCACCAAGTCTTGCATGAAACAGGGAGGTGTCCTGCCACTTAATGTTTACAACATCTCATCATTCAAGGATGTTAGAAATTATTCGAAGAGTATATTAAGAGCTTTATTTTGCTCTTCGCTCCCAGTCTCTAGGCTGTTTTACGTCTACAGGATAAGTCTGCAAGCATTCTAACAAAAAAACCTTGATCTTTTCTGACCAGCTTTTTTTAATTGGCTGTCAATTAACTTTCTATTTTTTTCTTTTTTGTGTAGACCACAAAAGCATAGTACAATGAATATACAGACTATTGTGTTCTTATTTCAAAAAGATACATATATACATACATATATAAAGTGAAAACCAGACAATATCGTGTGGTGTGTAGACCATCAATTTGACTCTGCGATGGACTAATGTATGCATTATTCACATTTGCAAAAAAAAATACACCAACAATTAATCCTGTTCTAATAGTGTGATTCTGTGACACGGCCTATGCATGTGTCCTTTTTTAAAACCCAACATAGATTAAAAAACAGAGTGAAATAGGTGACCAATTCATAGGTCTTGCAGCTCCCAGAAGATATGCAAAGACTATCGCCCACCCCAGCTCTCACCACACCTAACAGAGCACCTAGACTCAGCAAACCAGAGGATCCTAGCAGACATCTACATGAACACATTGACCAAGGCAGTAAACATGGGTGCCCCATTACTTCCCCAGAGGGCCAAACTCCTGGTTTACCCCCAACCTCCAGGCCCTGCGTTTGAGAAAAAGACAGGCAGACGTCCTCTGGAGAAAGGTCCCAGCCAACTATACTAAAGCCTCTTAACTTGATTACCATAGAATCAAAGCAGGCCATCATTCCAGTCAAAGTGGCAGCCTATTACACCAGAAGAACTAATGCCAACTCAAATGTCACAGAAATCTTCAGAATTCTCAGAGGGCTAGAAACGCCATCCACCCCTCTCCACCACCACTATCACGAAAGATTAGACATGGTGCATATACATACAGAACGCTATGCAGACAAAAATAATCTCCCTACAGCAGAAAATAGCGAGGAAACTAGCATTAATCACCAGACCGACTACCCACCCCCTCACCACTAAACCACAGATCACACCCTTCAACTTTAGAGAAGTTTCAGAAGCAGAAACTTCCAACATACTCAGAAATCTAATACGATGTAAAGGGGAAATCTGCCCAGCCAATATCATCAGACTTAGCCCCGTTCATTAAGAAATACATCAACATCTCTCACTTACATCCTGGTCCCCATCAGCCTAAAAGACTCATGGGTTCTCACTCTACCAAAAAAAAAAAAACACCCATGCTTGACCCATCAGCACTAAACAACCACCGCCCCATCACTACGGTCCCGTTCATGCTAAAGATTCTACAACTCTTCCTAGAAACGAATCACATCCTAGGTATGCACCAATCAGGCTTCCAGCCAGGTCACGGCACAGAATCAGCATTTGCTAGATCTGAAAAGACAGCTCGACTCCTTCAGAGAGGAGGGCAAGCCAGCACTCCTCCTCCATCTATCGGACGCCTTTGACCTGGTGGATTATAAAACATTGTGCCACCACCATACAGCTGCTGCCAACTTCTCCCATGAAGCCTCGACTTGGGAAGCTTCCTGCCTGGAAGATCCACATGAGTCTTCTCGGATACGGCCAAGGCTCCAGCCAACCCTATTCGGTGCGGTGTCCCACAAGGTTCTTGTGCCCCCCCCACTCCCTCTATACCACATCCACCAGACCCCTCTTCAACCTCCTGGACTGTCAGCATAACCTACACTAACTATGCCGAAGACATCCAAAATCCTCCTCCCCTGGTCAGTCATCTATGAGGAAGATTTCCTTACCATCAACAAAATCTACTCAACCATCCAAGGATGGACGGCCACTAACTACCTATGCCTCAATGATGACAAGACGAAGATCCTGCTGGTAGGTTCACCCGGTGTGCTGAAAAAGCTCAACTCCCAATTCACATTCTTCACAATAGATAGGATACAGGACCCTGTCTCAGCATTACTGAAAACGTTTGGCGTCCATATGGATGCCTCCCATCTTCCTGACCAAACAAGTGAATGCAACAAGCTCTTCAGCTGCATACACAGTCAAACCTATCAATACAGCCAGACAATTCCTTATACCTACTAGCTGCCTTAACATTGCCCGAGCAGTCATACTGCAATGCCCTCTTTGCACAGACTTCCAAACAGATCATCAACAAAAGGCCGGTAATCCCAAACAATGCCCTACATTCAGTGCTCAACATCCCGAAAAGACATATCTCAGCAGCAAGAAAGGAAGCTCACTGGCTGCCAATTCGCGAAAAGGATTATCTTCAAAACACTAACTCACAAATGTCTCTAATGCTGCCCTGCAATACTTGTCCCAAAATATTGTGAGAATCATGACCATCAGACCGGTAAGGTCAATCCATGCTCATCGCCTTGCTCTCCCGAAATTTAAAAGAGCCATAGGAGGAGAATCCAGCTTCCCCACAGTGACAGTAAATCACTGGAACTCCTTTCCTCCCGCTCTAAGAGCAGAGGAATCATACTGGCCCTTCCGAAAGACCCTAAAAACATGTCTGTTTTCCGAAAATGACACTGTGACCTAGCATTCTTACCACTCTCCGCCATTCTCATTCTAGGGAACATCAGTTACGTTAAGTAATCTCTTCAAATGACTTATGTACGTTAGCGGGCTATGAAATGTATCAATAGAAGCGGTTTCAATGTGTGTAACTGGTTTTGCAACAGTGCTCTGATGCCTTCGGGCTTAGGCGCTTTACAAAATAAGGTAAGCATTCTGATGCTTGTGAATCTGCTTCGAATCACTTGCTGTGCACACACTAGAGAGCAGTACCAGAAGATGGATGGGATGTTGGAAGGAACCGCAGCAAAACACCACATGAGAATCAGTCTTAAATGCGCATCTAAGCAAGTAATGTTGTGCAAGGTTGTGACTAGATTTCCAGGTAGCTAACTTTCATTGCAAACATTCCTCTAGATGCTATTTGCAAAGGAACAAGTTACTTACCTGTAACTGTTGTTCTCCAGCATGGGTCTGGCATGGATTCACCTGCTCATGAATATTCCCCGTCGTCAGGCCGGGAATCCTCGGTAAAGAAAGAAAATCAGTATCAGTTTCGTTTCTGATCTGTCTTTCATAATAGTAACCAATCCCTGATCTCTGGGTCAGACTGCCCTCTACCTAAGCCCCTCCCCTGGCAGCCATCCTCAGATTTGGTAGCACGTAAAGTGGCAGTAGACCAAGTGAAGAGCCGCAGAGGGGAAGGAGAGAGGGTTCGCGTGTGAATCCATGCCAGACCCATGCTGGAGAACAACAGTAACTTGTTCCTTCTCCAGCACGGGGTCTGGCATGGATTCACATGCTCATGAATATAAGAATACACATGCACAACCACGGGAGGTGGCAACAGGCTCAACATTAAGCAATACAACAACTCAACATTAAGCATCTCTTACCTCCTCACCAGGCTCACCTTAAGCAAACAGGTTGCGCAGCACTGCTTGGCCGACCCTGGACTCCTCCCTGGAGTCCCGATCGACGCAGTAGAATCTCGTGAAGGTGTGCGTCGACCTCCACATAGCAGCCCTGCAGATGTCTAGCAGGGGCACACCAGACAGGAACGCTGTGGTAGCAGTGATCACTCCGGTCGAATGGGTACTCGGGCGGCCGGGCAGCGGTCGGTTTGCCAATCCGTGACAGTGCATGATGCAGCCGGAGAGCCATCTGGAAATGGAAGCCTTCGAGAGAGCCTTCCCTGGATTCACAGGTCCAAAATTCAAAAACAGCTGTGAAGTCTTCCGAAAACTCTTTGTGCGGTCCACATAGAACTTCAGCGCTCTAGCAACATCCAGCAAGTGCAAAGTCCTCTCGGCCGGAGACGAAGGCGACGGGAAGAAAACTGGCAACACCAAGGGCTCGTTGAGGTGGAAGTCTGACGGCACCTTGGGCATAAAGGAGGGGTGCGTCCTCAGCACCACCTTCGTGTCGTGAAAAGTCAAGTATGGAGGCTTGCGACAGGGCCTGGATCTCTCCCACTCGTGCGGAAGTGATGGCCACAAGAAATGCTGTCTTCCACGACAGGAACTTCAACGGCGCCAAGTAGTTCTGGTGTATCGGTAAATGGCAGCCAGATGTATTTTGATGGAGGCGTGAGCCAGTCCAGCTTTGGCCAGCGACAGTAGGTACGGCAATACTTGAGGGGCCGTAATCCACAGAGGGTTAATCTTCTGTGCACGGCACCAGACAGAGAACCTCTTCCACTTATGTCCATAGCATTTGAGAGTTGAGGACGCCCTGGCTTTTGCAAGAACCTCTCTGCAGTCAGCCGGGATATCGTAACCTCCAAACTAGTGCTGCAGGAGCCAAGCCTGCAAGTTCAGCGACTCCGGGTCATGATGTACAATGGCGCCTCCTTCTCTGGAGAGAAGATCCGCGTCTGTCGCCAGCTTGATAGGTGGGGACGCTGACAAGTCCAGAAGGTCCGGGAACCAGATCTGTCTCGGCCACGCCAGTGCGACGAGGATCATCCTGCACCTGGACCTCTTGAGTTGGTTGATGAGACGCAGCAGCAACGGCAACGCGTACAGGAACAGGCCGTCCCAAGGGAACAAGAAAGCATGCTCCTCAGCTGGGCGAACCTGCTGGCGAACATCTGGCACTTGGAGTTTGTCGCCGTCGCGAACAAGTCGATCTGGGGTTTGCCCCACCGCTGAAAGAGCCGATCCACCTGGTCCTGGCGTAGTTCCCACTCGTGGCACGAGCGCAGCTCCCTGCTGAGTGAGTCGACAATGGAGTTTTTTTTTCTGCCAGGTGCAAGGGAACCAGAAACATCCCCTGGGCGACGGCCCAGTGCCACAGATCCTGGGCCTCCTTGGATAGGGCTGGGGATCTGGTGCCTCCCTGCTTCCGGATGTAGAACATCGTGGTGGTGGTGGTGTCGGTGAAGATCCTCACCACTTTGTCCTTGAGGGACGGAAGGAATGATTCGAGCGCCCAGAACACGGCTCGTAGCTCCAGGATGTTGATGTGAAGAGACATCTCCTCCGGGAGCCAGAGGCCTCTTGCGTGGTGTGGGCCCCCCCCTCATCCCTCCAGGGAGGCGTCCGTCGTTACCGTCTCCCGATACGCTGATACGCTGGGGCCTCAAAGTCCATGCCTGCCGAGAGGTGCGCACGGGCACCCCACCATAGAATTGCCCGACGGAACTCCTCATCGAGCGGGATCCTGTCTCCGAAGCAGCCTGCCACTTGAATCCAGCAGGCGTCGAGGAACTCTTGTAGCAGGCGCATCCGAAGTCTGCAAAGGGGCACAAGGTAGATGCATGAGGACATCATCCCGAGGAGGGACTTGGTGGACCTCACTCTGGCCACATCCGTGGCTAATAGGCTCTGCACCTTGCCCAAAATGGCCTTCTTCCTTTCTTCCAACGGAGATGCCAATCGCTTCACTGTATCGAGCTTCGCTCCCAGAAACAGTGGCACCTGCAACGGGACCAGATGGGATTTGCGGTAGTTAATGGCGAATCCCAGCTCCGTGAGCAGGCGGACGGTCCTCGCTGTGTGTTCAACGGCGAGTTCTCTTGACCTTGCACGGATTAGCCAGTCGTCCAGGTAGGGGTAGACGTGGATCCCTTGCAGGCGCAGCTGCGCCGCCACAGGTGCAAGGCACTTGGTGAAAACCCTGGGTGCCGACTTTAATCCAAACGGCAGGGCTCTGAATTGGTAGTGACGCCCCTGGACTACGAATCTGAGGAACTTTGTGACCTTTTAGAATGGGGATGTGGAAGTAAGTACCCTCCAGGTCCAGTGACGATAGGAAGTCTCGCTCCTCCAGCTGTCCCAGCACGTGCTGGAGGGTGAGCATCCTGAATTTCTGTGCCTTGATGTACTTGTTCAACCGACGCAGGACCAGGATGGGGCGCCAACCGCCTGTCTTCTTTCGGACGAGGAAGTATCTTGAGTATACTCCGGAGCCCCGGAGCCTCTTGGGGACGAGCTCGATGGCACCCTTCCTGAGCATCGCCCTTACCTCCAACAGCAGTTGAGGGATGTGATTCTCCTTCCTGGCCACAGGAGCAATGCAAGGACATTTCTTTTGAAATTCCAGCGAGTGTCCGTGGGCCAGGGTGTCCAGCACCCAACGGTCGGTGGAGATGGACTCCCACACGCTGACGAACTTCGTCAGCCGGTCTCACACCGGGGTGCTTCGGTGGGGGCCAGATGCTACAGCCGGTTCAGTCCTGCTTGGAAGAGGCCTTGCCGCCTTGGCCTCCTTGCCGACGGCAGCGAGACCCTCCTTGCTTGCCACGGCCTCTGTAGGCCTCCTGGGACGAGGCGCGGGCCGCCTCGCAGTAAGTAGAAGAGCCTCCGCTGGATCCCTTGGAGGCACCCCGTCTGCCTCCAGAGCTCCGAAAGGGCCGCTGTTGCTGAAGGACTCCTAGGGCTCAGGCTGTTTCCGCGTCTGTCTTGATGGCCTGGAGGGACTCATCCACCGTCTTTCCAAACAGGTTGTTGCCGTTGAACGGCATGTCCAAAACTCTGGTCTGGACGTCCTGGCGAAAGTCTGGTCTGGATCCTCCATCGGGGTCCATGGTAACCTCGTCCTTATCTCAGTACATAAGGATTGGATCGCCAAAAAAATGGCAGCCGAGCTATCCTGGGGCTCGGGTAATGGCTGCCACGGACGGGATGGCTGCTCCACTGTGCCCTCATCGCCGCCATTGTCGATATCTTCAATCACGTCAGCGGGAACCGTCCCCTGGGATCGAACCTCTCGTTGAGGTCTATGAACCTCTCGTTGAGGCCCTTCACGGTTTCCACCAGGTCCTCCTCGGAGGCTGAATCCGAGTCCGTAATGACCACTGGCCCCCCCCTACCCCTCTTTTTCCACCAGGGTCTTCACGGGGGTCTTAAGGATGGTCTGGAAAGAGGATTCCCTCTGCGGCGGCAGGGAAAGTATGGGCTCCGAGGCCGCCTCCACTGGCGTAGCCTCTGCCGGCTTCGCTAGGGCCACTGCGACAACCTCGATGGAGGCCTTTGGCGGGTGGATCAAGGGCCTCACCACCTTAGGTGCGTCCTGGGCCTTCGCTTTGGGGGGGGGTGTCATCGCCTCCCTCCCCCTCGGCTCCCTTCGAGATCGACCAGGGCCTCTCCAGAAGCTTACCCGGGTTCTCGGACTTCCTCTTCCCCGAACCAGAGCGCTGGTTCGTGGTTGATCGTGCCGGGGAAATCGCCCCCTGCCTGGCAGCCGAGGAGCCCGACCTTTCGGCACTCCCGATGCCCGTGGACTCGCAGTGCTTGGCCTTCTGTTGGGCCCCTGTTGCCGGGGCGCCCTCACAGGACTTGGAAGACCGCTCAGACTTTTTCTTTGCCTTCTCACTTGCTGTGCCCTTCTCCAGCCAGGCGGCGAGGTTGGAACGACCATCTTGCTTGGTCAGTTCCGACAGGTTCTTGCAAAACACAGTCCTTCTCCACGTGCGTCTTGTCCTCATGAAGGCAGTAGAGACATCTCGAATGCTCGTCCTCCTTGAAAACATTTTGCAATCTGCATCCTGGGCAGCTCCTGAACAGCTTGTATCCGGGCGTCGAGCTTATCTTGTCCTGGGCCATGTCCGTTGAGGTAGGCCACAGATCTTCTGGAATCCTCCAAGAAGCGTAACTCGACGAAAACTTCACCCTTGAGGGGCGTAGAAGAATTCCGAAATTAGTCCCCGTTATCGGAAGTAGAAACGGTGGAGCTCGAGGCTCGATTAACCGAAAAAATTAGAAAAATCTCCTGAAAAACATGAAAACGCAGTAAAAGCTCAAGAGCTAAACACGAGGACTCCCAACACTTGAACGTCCGCTAAAAATCTGAGGATGGCTGCCAGGGGAGGGGCTCAGGTAGAGGGCAGTCATTGGCTGGAGGCAGTATGACCCAGAGATCAGAGATTGGTTACTACTAAGAAAGACAGATCAGAAACGAAACTGATACTGATTTTTTTCTTTACAGAGGATTCCCGGCCTGACGATGGGGAATATTCATGAGCATGTGAATCCATGCCAGACCATGTTGGAGAAGCATATTAGCACCTGTGCCTAGAGTAGAACATGCTCTAGGCGTAAAAGCTAAAACGCTTTGAAAGAGAATAACGCACCTGGCTACGTTTAACAATCCATTTGGAAATTGGCGACTTAAAGACAAGATCCCCATTCTCTACCAGTGGCAATGGAGACAAATAATTGATCTGTCTTTCAAAGTGGTTTTGTTTTATTGAGGCAGTACAGCACTGCCCTCCTAACAGCTAGAGTATGGAGACTTCTTTCAGCAGAATTAGTTGGATATTGAAAGAAAAATCGAAGTTCTGTGAATTGATTTACACGGAATTTGGAGATGAAATTAAGTGCAGAGATCGTGGATGTATGCGCAAAACCACTTGGTCTTTATGAATGATAACAAATGGGTCTTGAACCGACAGAGCATGCAGTTCACTTACCCTACTAATGGAAGTAAAAGCTACCAGAAAAGCAGTCTTATAGGTGAGAATCTTAAGACTAGCTTTGTGCATTGGCTCAAAAGGAGTGCCCATAGGTTTAGTAAGGACGACATTTAAGTCCCATCGGGGAGTTGGATTAGAAACAGCAAGGTAGAGTCTTTTGAACCCTTCCATAAAAGCCTTGATTACATGGATCCTCCACCAGGAAACCCTGCTTTATTAGGTGGTGTATGCATAAAGGGCAGCAAAGTGGACTTTTAATGAGTTAAAAATTAGTCCTGAATCTAAGAGTTAAGTTAGTGAAGGACTGTGTGTCAGCAAACAGTCAATTGGATTTACGAGTACAACACCAAATGACAAAGCATTTTCATGTATTACAATTTCTGGTATTTGGTTTACGTACCTCTTTAAGAATGTCCATACATCTTTGAGGCAGCTGAAGATGCCCAAAACTCTATGACCCCCAGGAGCCAATGTGCTTACTTGAGAGTTTAAGGGCATGGGTGTAGAGTTGTCCCCTGATCTTGGGATAGCATGTTGTAGGGGCAAGGCAGTTTCACTGGGGGGCAAAGTGACATCTTCATGAGATGTGAGAAACATGACTGACAAGTCCACATTGGTGCTACTAGGATCAGACCAACTTGTTCCTGGTGCATCTTGTGAATTATACTGTTGAGCAGAGGAGAGGAGTTGATATGTGTGAGGGGGTGGGGGTAAGCATAAGCAAATCTCCCTAGCCATTTGATCCAGAGACCGTTCCCCTTGGACATTTTTGGGGGTACCTGGTGACGTAGTCTGGGCATTGTGCGCTCTCCAGTGTTGCACAGAGGTCAGTGTCTGGATGGCCCCATTCTGCAAAGATGTTGTGCAAAGTGTGTCTGTGTAAATGCCACTTGTGTTCTACAGATAGTTGAACGTTTCTGCTGAGCACATCTGCAAGAACATGCTGCGACAGGAGGAATATGCGTTGCTTCCAAATACTTTGGGCCAGTTTGGACAGCCCTGGAGAGTGTCCCTCCCTGCTTGTTTATGTAAAGCATGGCCGTGGTGCTGTCTGTCAGGACTAGAGGGGTCTTCCCCTGCAGCCTTTTATGGAAGACTTTTAGGGCTTTGAATACTGCTAGAAGTTGTAACAGGTTGGTAGGTTTGTTTGCCACCGATTGTGACCACATGCATTACGCTGTGTGGTGGAGAAGGTGTGTTCCCCACTTGACAGGGATGAGTCTGGTGAGAGTGGCCTATACTGCGGGGGTGGTGAAAGATTTGCCTTTCAAAAGTTTCTCCCTTCTCCACCACTGCAGGGTTTTCAAGAAAACCACTAGATCGTCCCATTGATCTGTTGTTGACACCATTGGCTCGAGAGTCACTCTAGCATCAGACGCATGCACAGGTGGCATGTTGCACTAGGAAAATGCAGGAAGCCATCATTCCAATCAGCCGCATGACTTTCCACACGGTTATCCGACGACTGGCTACATATTGGGGTATTTGGAACATGTTTTGGACCCTCTCGTCGGAGGGGGAAGGCGAGCCCGTCTTCTGTCCGAATTAGAGCTCCCAGAAAAATGTTTACTTGGCTGTGCACAAGGCTTGATTTGTTTCTAGGTCTATAGTCTTGGGTGTTGTCTAGACATGCTTTACGTGGGTCTCCTGTTACAAGTCAGTCGTCTAGATAAGGGTACGCCAGAAAGGACTTCAGTGAGCCGCTGCCACTGCCAGAACGTTGGTAAAAGCCCTTGGTGCTGAGACAGTGCCAAAGGGACGGACCTTGAATTGACACAGAGTGTCCTGTATTTTTAACCTCTGGTATTTTTTGGGCGCAGGCAACATTAAAATAAGAAAGTATGCACCTTTCATTTCCAAGGTTGCCATGTAATCCCTGTGCTTTAGCAGTGGAATTACTTCCTGCAGAGTTATCATCCTGAACCTTTGAGGCTTGACTACTTGTTTGCAGGACGCACATCTAATACAGTGTGCATCGTTATTGGTGAAATTGTTATTGTAGAACATGATGGGCTCAATCATCAGCCTTGAGAAAGGTCTTGCGTCGAAACACGTGTTGTCTGTGATCAAAAAAACATTTTAAATAAATTCAATTCATGCACATATCCAAATGTGTACATTATCAATTGCTAATTGTACGAGGATTATACAAAAACTATTTGGCAAAGCGCATTTCACTAGTTTAATCTTGTATCTGACTATTTATGAAAGGACTCACTGGAGTAACCATCATTTTCTACAAGCCTGTGATTCCGAGATGAAAACTGCAATTAGGACATTTTTATGCTGAAATCGCACACAAAGCACTAGTTAGTTGCCCAAATTGTCTTCTTTCATACAATTCGAATCTGTCACAAAAATGCTAAACTGCACCTTATTTTTATGTGAGCTTCTTTACACACTAAAAAGATTTTTTGGTTAGAATGTCACGAAAGACCTCCTTTAGATATGTCAGAATATTTGTTACAGTTGTTTCTGTTAAGCCACTGATGTCCTTATACATCATGAAAATTAAGGGGGCCCGTACAGGTTCTGCTGGCCAGGGCTCAACAAATCCTAGGTCCGGTCCTGCTAACATTGGGGTGGTTTGTGCTCCTCTGCTTTTCTTATAGGCGATACTTTGACAGAACGAGCTGAACTGTTTACATACAGTTATTCTTTTACAAACCAAAGATTTACAACGTGAAAAATTGACGCAAACCGAACCACCCGAGACCATGAGTGGCCCAAAATACATATTTGTGCTGTATATATTGTTATGATGCGCTTGGATCAGGTGTCCCGCCCCACCCACCCCTCCCCCCACCACCACAGTCGACAGCTATCACCTTTTATGCTACACCCAGCACGTAGGCAACACCCCCTTGTGAGACGCCCCCTTTACTTCCCATTCCACTTAAAGCACAGGTCCTGTGTTGCCACAGGCCACAATTTTAAAACTAGACCAAATCATTTCCGTCGTAGCCAAAGCTTTTCCAAAACCATTCATTTGGGGTAGCCTTAACAGTTATTGCCTTTGAGTACTACATGCGCTTGCCATACCTACCCATAACTAAAACGTAGCCCGGTTTAAATCTTTTTATTTTTTCCTTTCTTTTTTTTCCTTTTTAAAAGAGAGGGTTGCTGCACGCTGGGGTCAAGAAGCACAGGTGTCTGGCTGAAATAACGTGCTGCTAGTAATCCATACTGATCAAATGTATATTTTACATTGCCATTTACAAACCCCAGGATACTTAAAGTACCCTAATTAGCTACCGAACAGCGTGTCCACAAAATAATGGGATCGGAGGCATGGGAACAGCTGCTACAACTTGTTATTCAGTTCATAAGGCCCCTGCGCTCCACTTCATACAGAGGAGAGCATGACACCTCTTGTAACTGTAAATAAAAGGGCGCGCACACACACATCGCCCCACACCACATGGGTCCATCCTAAATCGCTGTAGGGATTTAGAAACGGGAGGCTTAGATAAACGGGAAAGGCGGGCGTGATAAGGGTTGTAAACATGAAGCGACAGATAAGGATCCCCAACTCAAAATGACCTAATGCACCTCAGTCAATAGGTCACTTCGGGCAGCAATCACATGGTTATGTTATATGCCCAGACAGTGACGGCACTAAACATTTCATCGTTGTCCCTAATGAAGTGTTTAATTCAAAGGCACTCAATGGATCATGTGAATTGCAGCATTGTAATCATTCAAATTTCAGTTTACCAAGTATAGCGCCGTCCGGGCAAATAAGCTATCAAACTTCCACATCCCCTCTTCATCCAACATTCCATTGTGTACCAATGTACACTTCTCCAAATCTGCCCTGGTAACATCCCAATGATCACAACGCTTTTGGACACATCTTCCTCCTTCCTTTGAAGAACCATGGCCCACCTAACATGACTTGACACTTCTGCTAGAATCCTGACCCAATGCATCCCTCGCTCCCGGTGTTCTTACCATCCATTTCTCGCGTTCCCAACCTCTTATCTTCTCCTTGCACATTTTCTTTCCGCCAGCAGACTCCTGTCTGGATACCCTTGGTGGGGGTACAACTTGCCACTCCATGGAAGGCACTCAGACTACTACAGTGAGTTTTGGTGTATTTAACAATGCACATATGAAAAGGGTAGTGCTTGAAAAAAAGAAAAAAAAAAAAAAAAAAAAAAAAAAAAACACACACAACCTACCATGCTGCTTACTAAAAAAGTAACAGCGTAGTATGTAATCCAAAAGTATGACGTACACTTCAAAGTGTAGTTAACAGATGATTAAGGTGGGAATTTCTATGCCCCTCCTGGATACAAAACTAAGTAGGGTTAGACAATGAAGTTGTACAGGGTGGGTTGCCCGAGCTGGAAAGGTCAGAAACTGAGAAGAGGGAGTATGCAGGTGGTCAATCCTTGCAAAATAATTCTTTTGATTGGTAACAGGCATGCTGTGAAGGGGTTCAAAGTACAACGTGCTGGTGGATTTAAGAAAAAGTGGAGTGCGAGAATGGACTTCAGCTGGAAGGATAATAAAGGGACTAATGGGATTGGTGTTTTGGCAACAACCAAGTAACATAAGGATCAATGGGGTATATCATTTTATTCGTTTTATCATAGCAAACATGTTGCCAGTTGGCTGCCATCACTGCACGTGCATGTAGAGAGTGCTTTCCTGGAAGCGTGTGGTTTATCGAAGTAGAGTCTCTTGGCAAAGCCTATAAAGAGCTTAAAGTTGCATTACACTATGCACTTGTAAAATGCATTAGACCCAGTATTATTTATACTATTTCTCTCAGATTTCAATCCCCCAATGCGGGTAGACAGGTTAGCCACCCACCCCTCCCCCATTGCTGCATGGTACTTGCTTTGGAGCGTGCCTATATGCAGACTGTGGGGTGTAATCAAAGGTCCCAACCCACGGAACTGAAGGGACCATGGAAATAACCTGCCAGCATTCAGAAACCTGCACACACAATTGGGCCTATTTAGGCAAACTATGTGGGTGTCTTTCTGCAAGGGAAATCTAAAGGCTAAAACAAAAATGCAATCCAAGGGCAGATTGGAAAAGCACATCACATTACGTTACTCACTCAAACTGACCCCCATCAAAGGGTGGTGCACTGTGTCAATTCAGACTCACTTTTCAGCAGGAAAACGAACAGCAGATAATTAAAAGTATTTTATTAATGACTCAAAGAAACAGCCCTGTACTTTCGGCAAAAAAGCAAAGTGGACCGTGAAAACACGGTCAAGGATTCAAGGTGGATGTTTGAAAATGCAATATGGGAGTACATTTCAGCCCAGGACAAATGGTGGAGCTCTGAGCAAAATAAGACCACCACCACGGCCAGCTTGGTTTGTGCATCCCAACTGTTTACAAATGCAATAGCCTAAGAGGTGTTGGAAAACAAACTTTTAGACTTGCTGTCTCTGCAGGACAATTTCTCTTGGCTGGTGCATGCCCGGAACGTAGAGGGGAGGTGCGAAAAGCACACGCTACAATTAACAGTAGCTGAACTTTGAAAGCAGTTCAAGAGATGGATGCCTTTCAGATCGAAATGGCGGACCCTTCAGATAAGACATGCCTTGTGACATCACAGGGCTGGCCCGGGTCCTGAGCTACAGTGAGATCTGTGTAGCAAATGCATCCCCCCCTCCCCCATTTACGATCTGTAGCCACCAACTTCAAATAGCAAAACTTCAAACAAAGAATAAAAACTCGGATTAAAGGCTGACCCAGAGAGACAAACTACCTAGAGGCAGGAGAGTTACCATTTGTCCAACATGAAGATTTACTATTAATTTAAAAAAGTACTATTATCACTTCAGCCTTTTTCTCAGCAACCATAAATCATACTTTGATTGACATGTCATGTTTTAGGTCATTTCCAGGCGAATTTGGTGATCTAACATTCAACCACTTACGACTCCAAATGTGAGTTGGTGAACTGGTGGAGAATAAAATTAGGAATATGGATAATAAACGACATGTTCCTAATTGTTATGCATTTTGTATAAATGGCAAAAGATTTCCAAACGACCACGCAATAGGGTGCGTACCCAGCCATTTTATTAAATTACCCCCGATTAGCTAAATCGGAAAATACATATTATGGGAGTTACTAGTAAACCATAACGTTGATACATAAATGGCTTTTACCAAAGATTTGACATGAGAACACATGGTGATTACAAATGGGAATTGACATATGTCTGCTCCAGAGAGAAGGGTAACTGTCCAATCATATTTGCAAGAACTTTTGCAGGATACTCCCGCAAGATGGTACACTTGATGGCATCCTCGCTGCTACATAAAGTGGAATGCACTATGAGGAAGCGAGAGATCTGCTCAAAATTATCATCAGATCGCCCTGCCACACATTTATAGTGTGGCAGGGCGAGCTGTAGATCCTTACCCTATTTAACTACAAATATTAATTTAATTAATTCCCCTTGGCAGAACACCACAGGGAGATTTTATTAAAATTCGAAATTAACAAAGCTCATTCCCGGTGTGCGACGAAAACTATAGACTAATTTAATTGGGTGATCCCATTTGTCCTGTTGACCCAGACTTTTGGAAGAGGGGTGTCTTTGTCCCAAACTGCCAGCTTCTCCAACACAGACCTTTTTCAATCATCCCAATTTTTCTGTCTGACTTCCCTAACACAGACCAAACTAGATGGTGGGGGGATGGGAGTTTACGGGGGTGATGGCGGGGTTCTGAAAAACCAACTGCTCAATCACCCAGTGCTCATTTTGAGCAAAGGTGTGGGCAAAATCATAGTTGTCCTATGCATTGTACAAATCTGTAACCCAACTGCTAGCTTTTAAGCATGCAGGAAAATCGAAATTGTACAGCATTGTAAATGTAAAGTGATTTTATGCATTGACCAGTGTTTATCATTTAACTTCAAATTTGTAGAAAGAAAAGTATTGTAATTTGTTTTTTCCTAACCCATCGTTGTGATTTGCTTGTGTAACAAGAAGTTAATTGTGAGCCGCAAAGAAGGTGGCATGTATAGTTTAGTGTGATTCATTACCTATAATTAAAATAAAAACACATAGTTCCTATAACCAGCAAGGTTCTTGGCTCACTGTGGGCACAGAGTTGTGCGACTCAGTCTTCAGTAAGGCCAGCGCTAAACCAAACTTAAGTGAGCATTGCAGGGCTTGATTGGGGGTGGGAAGGAGCTCCAGAGCTTAAGGGTGGTCTCAATATAACAAGACAATACTGCCTTATTAGATCGGCCCCCCCATCCCCTGGCAAACTACAATAGGGACTAATTTACACAGAAGAATACTCTAGCACCCACGGCCTAAACCAAAGTGGTGGTTTTTGGAAAGCGCAGAGTGTTTCTTGGTTTTTAAAGGCAGTGCACATTGAGGAGGTTGTGGCGTATTGCTATCTGGGTATGCCTTTCACACAAAAAAGGGAAACGGACAAGGCACAACAATGATTGCCACAAAAGCATCAGCTAGATTGGGGCCTCCTCACTTTTCATCACATGTATGGTGCACGCCTGCTAGATAAACGTGTTAGTGTTTACAGGGCTAAGCTTTGTACGCTCTACCTGGAATTGCGATCTGGAGTTTCTACAACTGTTCTCAAATCGAGATAACCCAAAATAAAACTTTTTAAAAATTACAAAGTCGTCCACAAAGCACCCCCGACCGATTGTGCGATTCTCTCACAATTGGGCAAGAGTAAGGTGTGCTTATTATTTTTCCAATATTCATCTTAGCCTCGGAAAATGTCAATAGGAGCAGGTTAATGGGGGAAATAGGTTTCCTCCAGTCACTAAGTTTGGTATAGGGAAGGCTGTTTGACTAGCTGCGGGCGGATTAAAAATCTGGATAGTGATGTTAATGATGTGTTATTTATATAGCGTCTTTATCCAAATCGCTTTGGAGAGCACATATTTACATACAATATCACCCAACCGAAATGGGTACTGATTTAATCGAAGGATAAACGGCTGAGTTGGCTTTGCTGGGATTCAAACCTACGACCTGCAGATCACGTTCAAATCGCAGCAGCGAGCGCTCAACCTGCTGAGCTATCTTACCACTAGATTCTCTTCCCTGACCCACCTGAAACAAACTGAAGCAAAGAACAGCAGGGTATGTGAAAAGTAGTTGAGCAGACAATTAGTGAAAACATTACCATCCCTGAAAATTGATGTTCGCCTTCCTGTCAACACGTTGCAGTGGGGCAAAATATATGTGCCATAAAATCTGCAGAGTGCAGAAGATGGGAGCTAATGACCCGTCTCAATCTGCTCCGTTTAACAGATTGAAGAGAATGGGATAAGACTGCTTTATAAGAGGTGCATTTGGAATACTGGAGCTGTTGACAGGGTCGGACTGGGGCATAAAATGGTCCCTGGCATCAATGAAAAAGTGGCCCACAGTTGCAAATGGCAATTCATTCCCTTTGTGACTGACCGAGTAGTACCCAATGTTATTTTCGTTGATAAAAATGTGATGCAAATTGTGCATTTTAAAGAATATGTTTTCAGTTATGCATGATTAAGTAACTTATCAAACTGGTCCATATGGAGAAATCTGATCGAAATGTGATTGAAAATGTACTCATTCTTTTATACCAGTTATATATATGGTTTATAGAAAACCTAACCCTGAAACAAATATATGTTACATTTTGAACTCACTAACTAAAATAAACCAAACTCCACCTTTAGGAGTATAAATAACTTGTTGCAGAACCCTACAATTTCTAAAAACAAACTTCTTTGCCCTGCATAAGTCCTCTCCAAAACTCCTTACTTTCAAGCATCTTCACAGTATGTACAAAATAAGAAGACAACCATATATATATATATAGATATATATATATATATATATATATATATATATATATATATCTATATATATATATATATATCTAAAGACACAAACAAATGCTTCATTGATTCAACAGATAAGAGATCGAGACCAAAACGACAAATATACCTGGGATGTTCAATCTTCTCGCTATAATTTCCTATGAAAATAGCAAATTGAACCCAAAACGAATGTAGATACAAGATACCTTGTTTGTTTGGGAATTTCTGTATAAAGTTCTGCACCACGCAGTACTTCGGGGAAACTAAAATGCAGCCATATGTTTAAACTTTGTCATATGCCTGCAACCTTCAGGCCATTCCCATAATTAAAAGCTACTCTACAGTTCATTCTTTGATGAGGGAGCACTCAGGCCCGCCTCTTATATTATTATTCCTTAAATGTACACAAGCTGCATGAGTTGATAAAGCATCCTTAGTTCCTAAATGTGCAGACTCTTCAAGTACTACATATGAAGTGTTATACTGTGCATTCTTAATCTCGACATGCACACCAAGCTATCATATCAAGGCACAGGCCTGCAGCAAATTTAGTCTCAATTCAGATCTAAAAATGTTTTACTGCCCAATTGAGACATCAAAGTTATCTCAAAACACAGCCTTCCATTTTAGACAACCAACATCTTAAATTGGAATTGCATCGGTGCTATACAGCACTAAAAGTATTCATTTTTCATTTGTAGTTCAGTAGTAGGGGTGGTCAAATAAAGCCCCCATATTCCTGATCAAGCTTATTTAGCCTAACGATGACGGGCCTCAATTTACCAAAACATTTGTTTTTATAAATAGTTAGATTATGAAACCCCAATAACGTAAATGGATCTACTTCAGCGGTTTGCTAAACAGCCAGGTAAAAGATTTACTTCAGTAACTGTGATAAGTGAATCTCGAATTCTGCAAACTGATGACCAATTTATTTGCTGTACAATACACTCCGATATCATCTAGGCTGTGTTGCAGACGTAAAGGAGTTTTACCCAATTTAAATATTTAAATAAGTCATTTGCATTGGCATGCCATGGAATAGAAGACTCACCTAATCTAGGCGGTATATTCCTCACCTTATTCAGTGCAATGAACACAGTGGCAAGACCGACATCAAAAAGGAAGGGTGCTAGGATGCATCCCTTTCTAAATACCAGCTTTGCATTTCTCTGGACAACACACTAATGTCAAAAGATAAATTTCAACAGATCCTCAGGTATACTGCATGGCATGCGTTCTACCAGTTGATTCTGATTAAATGGTAGATGTATAATCCAAGAAGGCCAAATACAATGGGGTATTGGATTTAGATAAGGAATCTAATTGTATACAATTTAAAAAATCTATTTGAACTCTCTCCCATCATCTTCCTAAAGTCAATTTGCAGACAGGAAAGAATGTTATTCTTATAGGCCCACTCTTGCAACGGTTTTAAAATCAAAGATGTGAAAACTGTGCTAGGCACATCTAGCAAGGTAACTTGCATACAGTTATCTGTACGTTCCACAGCAACTTTTTAGAAATTGGAAGAACGTACATATTTGACTAAGAGAGCAGTTACGAATCTTGAATGATGTTATCAAGAATAACCCTCACACCCAGTCCAAAAATCAGGATTCCCCTTTAGCACCAAATTTCTAAGACCATCAGGTCCAGGAGACTTTGAATTAAGGAGATTCATTATGGCCTCTTTATTGTCTAATACAGAAAATGGACAACCCTCAGAGGTTAAAGCTTCAATTCAAAGAAACGTGGAAGCTATGGTAATATTAACATTTTTGATAAAATAACTTCAAGTACCCTCTGAAATGGGCATGAGCTATGTCTGTTGAAGTAAGGGCTTACATTTCCTGGTGTATAGTAATCTGTGTGAGATAAACCAGTTATAATAACCTTGCTTATAATGCTTTTTCGAAAAATATACTGATTTTCTTTTGACAAAATATTTTTATTGAAATATCATATAATCTTAAAACCATCAAATACATTCATGTGGAAGCTTATTAGGAAACATTACAATCAACTCAGCGATATTTCATTTTCATCAGTATAAAGTCAACAAATCTTCAAATTCATTAATAACTGGCATCATATGAGAGAAGTTTAACTCAAGCTGAACCCTTTTAAAAACAATACACAGAGAGAAGAAACTAAAAAAAACAAAAAAAAAACCTACCCGGTCCACATTGTCCTCCAATTAAAAACACAGCCTCGGGCTCTAATGACCTTATCCCAGTTCAGCGATCCTCCTCAATATTCCCCAGTATCCACATTAGAGGGCCCCTAAGGTTTCAGGAGATATTTGATCAGGCGACGTTGAAAAAACATATGTTCCCTCTCAGCAACATGTTCTAGGAAAGGTCCCCAGATTCTTGAGAACTTAGCTGTCTTTCTTTCCAGTGCGGCCGTTAACTTTGCCAAGCCCAACAAGTCCCACACCTTAACCCACCAGTATGCGATATGGGGGCCCTCAACGTCTTTCCAAAATCTGGCACGAGTGAGCCGGGCTGCATGAGCAGATGAGTTATCAATTCCGCTTTGGGGCTTGACTGTGGTATGTACAGTCGTCTGGGGTGGCTCCCAAAACCATTATCAGCGTATCCATGGGGAGAAGAGTTCCGCAAATGTCTGAGATCTTGGATCTGACCTCCAGCCAGAAAGACTGGATGATTGCGCAATACCACCAGAGATGGCTTAAGTCCCCCTTTGCCCCACAGCTATGCCAGCAGGTATCGGGATAATCGGGATTAATTGCATGGAGTTTCTGAGGGGAAAAGTTCCAACGAAAACAAATTTTAAGCGCACACTCCCTCACCGTGGTGCATCTAGAGACTTTGTGGGCTCTTCCCCATATCCTTTGCCAGGACTCTTGATCAATTTCTCTACCCAGCTCCCTTTCCCAAGCTGTCATATAGGGCATTTTCTCTTCCTTTGCCGCCTCCTCTAAAAGACGGTAGCATGTAGCCACCCTTCTGGCGAGTTGACCTTCCATCATCCTCAGCTCTAACCCTGTGGGGGGATATAGTTGCTGCCTTTTTTACACCTGGATTGGTTATCCAGTGATGGAGCTGGATGTACCTAAACCTTTCAGTCTCAGGAAGATTGAATTTTGCTTTGCACTGGTCGAAGGTTAGAGGGGAGTTGTTCTTGTAGAGATCCCTTAGTGTTAGAAGTTTCTCTTTCGGCCATAGAAAGAAAGACTTAGGTTGAAGCCCAGGAGTGAAAGCTGGATTTTGCAGTACCGGAGACATTGGGCCCAGACCCGACGCGATACCTCTTTGAGCACAGAATCTATCCCATGCACGGAGTGTGGTTTTTGTGGAAGGTAGAAGGGCTCCTCTGTGGATCCGCGTTTCCCGGGGAGAAAGGGCAGATGACTTAAAGACATCCCGGTGCAGTGTTGTTCGATGTCCTGCCATCTAGGGGGTTCTTTTGGATGAGACTATCTCAAAATGGCGGCCAATTGGGAAGCACAGTATATCTAACAAATGAGGGGTGGCCCAGCCCTCCCGTCCAGCTGCCTCGGGTAAGGAGTTTGTGTTGGATGCGGGGGGTTTTGCGCTTCCAAACAAAGCAACATATTTCTCTCTGAAGTCCCAAGAGATCCCGGTCAGGGATCAGTATGGGGAGGGCCTGGAATGTATAAATAAGCCTGGGAAGTAAAACCATTTTGATAGCGCTTATTCGCCCCAGCCAAGATATTTCCTGAAGCGACCACCTCCCTAGGGCTTCTTTTAATAGTGTAGGGATATTGGCCTTTAGCAGACCCGCAAAGGTCGGCGTTCGCTGAATTCCGATATATTTAATGAAGGTGTTCGTCCACTGGATGGAGCAGAGACTCTGCAGAACCTTCAGGGACTCAGGAGTTTCAGACAAGCTTAACCCCATTGATTTGGCCATGTTTATTGTGAATCCTGAGATCCTCCCGAATTGAGCAAGGTGGTCCATGAGGAGGGGGGGGTGTGGAGGTGGGAGAGGTTCGGGTTTCTTTCAAAAAGCAGAGGATGTCGTCTGCGTATAATGCAACTTTGTGACATTGGTTCCCAACTGTAAAGCCCTTAATCTTTGGATTTAAATGGATATGCTGGGCCAGGGGTTCAATAGCCAGGGCAGAAACTAACGGACACCCCTGCCTAGTTCCTCTGCCCAACGAAATTTGGTTTGACCAGACTGAATTCATTCTAATTTGGGTTGAGGGAATCTGAAAGTTTGAAAGGATCAATTTATAAAATTTCTGTCCGAATCCAAAACTTTTCAGCACTCAAACCAGATAATCCCAGGCCATGCTATCAAATGCCCTATCAGCATCTAGGGATAAAAGGGACAGTGGACCCGTGATTGTGGAGGCTAAGGCCACCAGATCGACGCCCTGCGAATATTATCATGTGCCGAGCGTCCCAGAATAAATCCGGACTGGTCTTTATAATAGCTGGGAGCACCTCACCTAAGCGCTGGGCTATAAGTTTGCTAAATAATTTTGCATCTGTATTAAGTAAAGCTATGGGGCGGTATGAGGTACACTCGGTCGGGTCTTTCCCGGGTTTTAAGATTAGAGTAGTGGAGGAGGCTGCCATGGAATGGGTGACTGAGCCCGTTTCCCATAAATGATTAAATATTTCTGTGAGATGAGGTGAAAGCTCAGGGGAGAATACTTTATAGAATTTATTGGTGAAGTCATCTGGGCCGGGGGCTTTGCCTAAGGGGAGTGTCTTGATGGCCGACTCCACTTCTTGCGTAGTTATTGGAGTTTCCAACAACTCTTAAGGCTTGGGAGATTTGGGGGAGATTTGCTTTAGCTAGGAAGTTTTTAGAGACCCTAGGTGGGGAGCAGATTGTTCAGCAAAGAATTTCTCGACAATTTGGAGCTTGCCCTCCTCTGAATAGATGCATTTCCCAGTTTCGTCTCTCAGAGCGTCTATTCTGTTTTGTCGGTTCTGCTTTTTTAATTTGGCAGCAAGGAGTTTGTTTGCTTTATTCCCCTTTGAGTAAAAATATGTTTGGTTAGCAGCACCGAGTAAGCTGCTTTAACCATGTGATGACCTTCTAGCGCCCTCTTTGCTACACGCATGTCTCTCAGAGACCGCCGAGACCCGGTTGTTTTATGCATCTCTTCAAGCCTGCGAGCTTATTCCGGTTGTGCTCGCAGTGCCGTCCTGCCCCTCCCTCACCGTACTGCCTGGTCAATCAGATGTCCCCCGATTACCGCCTTGGCTTCATCCCAGACTGTTCCCAAATTCACATCTGCCGTTTTGTTCTCACAAAAGTAGGAGTCTATGGCTTCTCTTATATGAGTGCGAACTAATGGGTCTTCAAGTAGAAAATCATTCAGCCTCCAGGGGAGTTTGAGGCGTGGTCTCGTAAAAGGATGAAAACACAAGTTTCACCGGTGCATGGTCTGAGAGAGCCTCAGGCAGAATCTCCACTGCCCTCACCAGTGGAGTCGGTGATCAGAAACATATCTAACCTAGAGAAACCCCCATGTGTCGCTGAAAAATAAGTGTAATCCCGCTCATTTTGATGACAATAGCACGAAATCTCAATAAGGGAATGATCACGCAATAAAGTGGTAAGTGCTCGAAAGTTGTTCCTGTCTGTCGAGGATGGGGGTAGAGTTTTATCTATAAGAGGATTTATTAACAGCGTTAAACTCTCCCCCAAGGAGAATTTCCCCATCCACATGATCAAACAGGGCTTTGGATAGCTTTGCAAAGAATGGATCTTTAACGTTTGGACCATAAATCGAGACTAGTGTGACTTTGCGTCTATCTAATAGCCCCACCACCAACAGGAACCTCCCCTCTTCGTCTCGGACCCCTTCCAGAGTCTTAAATAGAGTACCTTTGCGAACCAGGATGGCGACACCTCGTTTTTTAAGCCCACTGGAGGCAAAGGATTTTGTGGGGTAAAATTTGTTAAGACGCGGTTCATCCGCAGGACATAAGTGAGTCTCTTGCAGAAATAAAACCGTTGCTTGTAATGCAGCCAATCTGTGAAAGAGCGCTTTGCGTTTTAAGGGAGAATTTAAAACTTGCACATTCATTGTGACACATGTGAGGAACGGCGGCGCCACCCCTGGTTTGGGCCGGCCCCCTTCCCCCGCATCAGAGCAGCCCGTCACACCCATTATCTCTCTTTGTGACCTATAATCCAGCTTCGGGGGGATCAAACAATCTGCTAACACCCCTAATAACAGGGGGCAGTGCATGTATAACTTACAATGAACAAGGCCATGGAGCTGGATTGTCAGGCCCATCTGGGAAAAAAGAACATATGAAAAAACCAGGAGAAAAAGGAAATGCAGCAGAAATTAATAAAAACAAATTAGCATATGTAGCCATCCCAAAGGTCAAACTATTTAAGACCCCAGTTAATTCTTCCCAATTAATAAGCATGTTGGGCACAATCCGCACAGGCACCCGAAATTGCAGTTTGAACTGAATTTTAATCGCCCCAATCCACCCGCATTAAACCTCAGGCGTGTCGGGAATGCAGGTGAAAACTTGAAAACAAAGCGAACTAAAAGGGAAAACCACCAAACCAAGCCTTCAAGTAGGAGAAACCCAAGCGGGGTACCCCACTCGAAGAGGCCCGGACCGGCTTCCAATGGAGAGGGTGAGGGGTAGATCCCCTCCGCTCACCAAATCCAGGAGCTTGCATCACTTGAGCATTCGGCTCAACCATTCACCATGTCATCCCCCTCTAACTCTATGGAAATATTTTCAGGGATCCGAATCTCTGGGTTCTCCGTACCTCCCCCTTCCTGCTGAGGAGATGGTTCCAGACGACGGCAGCCACAGGGCTTCCTCCGCTTATCTCTTGGTGAAGGGGCAAAGGTTAATTCAGCCGAAGCCTGAGAGCAGGAGCCCATAGAGTTGGACCTGACTGCTGCAGACATCAAGGCACTGGCCTGCTCCTCAGAGGAGATCACGTGATGTTGATTCTGGAACTCAAAGTAGTTTACAAGGTTATCCCCAAAGGATCTGCTTAGATCTCAGCCAAGCCGTTACCTAAGTGTATATGGAGAAAGGTCCTGAAAGAGCTGAAGTGTCGCACCTCGAAATTACACTGTGGAAGAGCCCCTAGTGGCAGCCATGAGCTTTTCCTTCTGTTGGAAAAAGTGCACCCGAGTAAGGACGTCCGGAAGGAGGCAGAATAAACACGGTGAGTTCTGTCCAGGAGCAGCTCCTCTGATGAGGGGATCTTTAAGATGGATCTGAACAGTGCCTCCACGTAGTCAGGTAACTCCTGATCAGCAACCTGCCGGGGAACACCCCGGAGACGGACATTATTTCTTCTTGACCTATTCTCAATGTCCGCTTGTTTTGTGTTTTGCCCAGACCTCCTCCAGATCATCCTCGATGGACCTCATTCTTTCGGTCAACACTTCGACCTCATGTGCGTGCTCCCATGTCACATTTTCCAGCTAATTAATCCTGGTTTCCAGGCCTGTAAGGTGTGTTGTCAGGTCTGCTAGCGAGCGGGCCAAAGAGTCTTTGGAGGTTTTGATTTCAGATTTGATCTCAACCGTAATTTCTTGCTTGAAAGATCCGAGTAAAGCTTCAAAATCCTCCTTGGAGAGGGCCATGTGCGGATCTTGACCGGAGGGCGGAGGTGGATGTATTTCTGCCACCACAGTGCGTGAGCAGGGCGAGGTTGTCATCTGCGGTGACAGAAAAGCTTGAATACCTTGTGCTCTCCGCTTACCCGCTGTTTTAGGCATTGCCAGGAATGTGCACTAGTTAACTGTCCCCTCAGTTGTGGCAGAGAGATTTCCGCATCAAGAGTGGGGAGTGAGGAGGCGGGGTTCTTCCTGTCGAGACCGAAAAGAGAGGATCTCCCACCCGAGGAACCAGTCCCAGCAGATTACCTCTCAGCCTAAGACCCCTCACCCCTGGGGCTGTGCCAAGATCTGAGGCGTTATCACTCCCAGTCCCTTCACAATCCTTTTTACCATCAGGTTGTCCCACTCTTCCAATCTCCTTTCTACCCGCAAAGAGTTAATCTTCCTATACGTTGTGGGCCTCCTCCCCTCAGGTAGATCCTCTCACCTACCACCTGTATTTGCCAGGCGTGCTTCTACGGCTGGGGGACTATCACAAATCCAGTAGGCGAGCCGGGCCCCGCGGCCAGGAGAGGGTTTCCACTCTACCCAAGCCACCGGAGCCAGCTGTACCGCGGGCTCTGGGGGTGTGCTCTGGCGCCCCGGGCTCGTCGCGGTGCTATTCCCCCCAGTTCGCGGTTACAGGCGCTCTGTCCCAGCATCCGGCGCTGCAAGGTCCTCGCGGGTCCAGAGGGATGAAGTGAGCACACCCGCAGTAGAAATCAAGCCACGAGGGGCTCCGACAAGCCTTGTGAACAGAGCCCCGGAGCTTCCACAGACCGCCGCCTCCTACGTCCAGGTCTCTCTTCCCGTCCGTCGATGGTCAGCAGGACCGTGGGGATCTTCAAAGCACCCGCTCTCCCCCGACAGAGGGTATCGCACGCTACTCCGTTCTGATAATAAGCGCTGGCAGGGCTTCGGGAGCGCAGCAGGAGCTCCTCTGCTGCAGGTGCCACGGTCCACCGAGCTGGAGGGTATCGCAGGCCGCTTCTCTCCGGCAACCAGCACCAGCAGGGCTTTGGGAGTGCAGCAGGGGGGAGCGGGTGCTCCCGCAGTGACTATCGGGCCTCGAGGGACTCCGCCGAGCCGCGCGCCCGGAGTTCCCAGAGCTCCCACTGGTCGTGGCTCCCCTCGTCCAAACCTCTCGACCCCTCCGGCAGGGCCCAACAAGCTGGTGGGGGGCCTCAAGACGCCCGCTCTCCCTCCTTTCCTTTCCGCAGGAGACACGGTCTGCTGTACCAGAGTGTGCAGCAGGGTGCTCAGATATTCGACCGCCGGCGGGAAACCATCAGACGCCGAGCAAAGTTCTCAGCGGGCACCATTTTCGCCGCTCGTCCTCGGGATGTTCGAGCAAAAACACCGGCTCCCACAGGCGTCAGGGGCTCATCTCAGTCTCCAGAAGTGCCGCGTTGTGCTGTCTCATCATAGGACATAAATCATCTAAAAGTTACGGTGTTAGGGCATGTTTAAAGCAAAAATTCGGGCGCCTGCATACGGAGCTCACAGCAGACACGTCTGCATGGCGTGTCACTCGGCCCCGCCCCCAAATATACTGATCTTTAGTAAGAAATTACTAAAGATCAGTATGTTACGACGAATCACTGGATGTCATCTCTTCTCCCCGAGGGGGAGCCCTTTCTCATGAGGCCAGGGAGGGGAGGCTTCCCGATAGTCCCCCTGTGGGTGTTATAATGCGAGCAAATCTCATCCCACCCAGGGAGAAGGACTAACATCTAGGGTACAACCCTTATGAGAACATCACACATCCACACACTCTAGGCTCTCCTCCTGCTAACATCTGTGTAGACAATAAAGCTATGTACTGTTATAAAGCAGACTAGCTTAAGGTTCTGGAAAGTACGGAGATGAAGAACACCACCAGGAACATGGGTAATCCGAGTACTGGGACGAGGTGGGACACAGGAACAATGAAGAGCAATACCAAGAAGTAACTGCAGCGGTACAGACTTCTGCAGAGGCGTGGTTCCCGTTACGACATAAAAACCTAAGAACGACTGCCTATCGGGGAGACACAGCAACCAGGATGAGAGACCGTGATGTCCGTCAAGTACAAAGGCAAAGCAGAGAAGGCCAGGACGGATCCAAGCAGAGTCTACTCCCGGAGTCAAGAGGAGAACGGGACTCCTTTGCCCAGCAGGTTCCGGACTGACTTGATTGCCTACAATTTAAGAGTGACCAGGAGCCTCTTCTCTCCACCTCATTTGAGGCTGTGAAAATAGACCCTTGATCATCAGTCCTTTCATGTCGACCTAGGCTGTGTCTCAGCGCTAAAAGACTGGCCTGCCTAGGTTTGTGTGCTTACCAACATGATTAAACATATGCAGCAAGGAATTGTAAAGTTCTTGGACTCCAAGAGATAACACTCTGAATTATACACTTGACACAGGAGTTATCATATTAAATACAATAATATGACTCATCTTCTGAGGGCTCTTATTTTCATTAAACAAGCTGAAGTGTTTGAATACATAAATATTAAGTGGTGGTTTTAGTTTAACAGCCTGTGCTAACCTTTATGTCTCATGAGGCTACGCTACACTATACTACACGCCATCAGTCTAAATGCACTCAGCAAGCCCTCACCGTTCACTCGTGTTCGAGCAGAATGTGCTTCAAATGAAACAGCGCCTTCTGGGCTTTTACAAGTTCTGCTTAGCTGGGCCTGGCGGTCTCTTTCCTGCTGCTGCTCAGGACTCCTCTGCTCTCCACTCCTCTCCTCTCCTCTCCAGCCTCCCCGGCCTCGATGCACAGGCAAGTCTGCTGCTGTTGGTTCCTCTTCCATTTTTGCTTGGGCCCTATATGTATGAAGGAACATGGTTTCCCTGCCCATGTGTGTGCGTCATATTCGCCATCTGGAAGAGAACAGCCTAGAGCAGAGCGTGTCACTTTGTTCGCTGAGTTTAGGGTTCCTATGTAAAACTCCATTAGGTGGGTTTTCATACCTCCAGCGAGCTTTGTACCCGTTCAGTGAATGCCTCTACTGTATTCTATGGCCCTTGGCTTTGCGAAGGGACATCTCTCTCACTTAGCCTTGCGACGTGCACCATGCTTCTGTTCATGCCTACCAATTTCCTGTTCTTGAATCCTTTTCAGATTCAACACTTAATGGTGTGAAGGCAACGCTCGCACCTACTGGTGTGCAGTTAAAACATGCAGTTTTTTGTTTGTGGTTTGCTCATCTGCCGGAACGGGAAAGCGCCACTTCCTGGACCTTGTTAAGGCCAAGAATATCCGTCCAGCAAGTGTGCACATTAGCCTTCTGTGAAAACGTGTGCTGTATGTTTGATGAACATTCTGCTGCCATCAATGGCTACCGGCCACATGAGATATGAAAATCTGTCTTAAATTAGGCTTGTTTTCATGTCGCCCCCCCTGAGGACAGTGTAGGTCTGTGAAGCCCTCATTAACCCTTCTAGGAGCTACATTTGCAAAACAGACCACCTATATTGGTGGCACAAATAAAGCATACACAACCTAGCTCTGGTGAGTTGATTACTGCATGCAAAAGTAAATGAGATGCTTAATACATGAGCGCCTAGAAACATATTGTAGGTACTACAACAAATCAAACAACACGGTTATTGTCAACACAAGCATAAATTAATACATGTATTTAACAGTGAGGTATTCAGGATTAGTCCAACATATTGTAACTAGACCTAGATAAGGATGCATGGATAAATGCATGCATTTAATGTGAGGTATTTAGGTTAATTCAAACTCCTTACTGGCAATAGTTTCAAGGTAAGGCAAGGGATTCTTTGAGAATCCATTAGCAATTAACCAGCATAGCTCGGCTCCTGACCTTCTGACCCAATGCACTTTAGACGGATATTGAGCATGTGACCACACATATAAACCGTCCACAGTTTAAACTGGTGTTCTTTAAAGTAGACCAATATGCAAGTGCCTTTGTTACCCATAGTGATTTTCAAGTGGAGGTCACCCAATGCATACATATGCTGTGTGCACAAACTTGTACCTTGAGGTATAATGCAGTATATTTTTCAGTTCGGTGGACCCAGACTGATGCCAGCAGTGGCGGGATTCGCATAATTTTGGGCTTTCTGAATTCAGGTGTTGCTGCTAACCTTCTTTTGATGTGCGTTAGGAAGCAAAGGGGTCAAGGAAACAAGATGTGCATGTTAAATTTCACCACGGACATTGGCATAGGCTCATTATGCCATGTACTCCTGGAACCAAAGGTATCCATCACTTGTCTTGCCTGTGGAAGCTCCCCGGGATTCATGGTTTGAGAGTGGGCATGTTTCATCTTGTGTCTGGCTTGAATCAGGCTTTGTGACTGGAGGTTCAGCTGTTTCCTTTGCTGGTGTGTTGGTCTCACGGGAGACATCTGGAAAATTGTTGCTTTCGTCGGTCTTGGAGTGGTTTCCTTTTCCTTGACATGCCCACATGGCTTCCGGGGATTGGAGGGGGGAGGGAGGAACGACCGGTTTCAATGAAATCACAGATGATCACTTGAGGAAAGATTCTCTGGATGCCAATGCCACCCACACACACAAGCCTGTGCATGGACAACGTTTTGGCCAGTCTGATATGTCACAATGCAAGTCTGGATGAGACCGACTTCCCATGTTCTTGGCAAGAAGTGATTCCTTGGCACATATCATGCATCTGGCATTAATTGATACCGCTGACTTCTTCCTGATCAATGAGAAAATAAAATGTTTTTGAAATTGAGCACATTGTTGGTACCCAAGGCGTCTGCATAGCAAAGCTCAGAACCAAAAACGAGTTGATTGAAGGCTCTTCATGTTGAACATTTAGGATTCAGTTTCTACAGCAACACAAAAGACCGGAAACAAATATTACCAGCAGTCCACAACCCAAAGCACTTGGCAAATAAGTCAGTGTTTTGATGAACATGGTCAGCCCTTTTCTAAGAGCTTTTCTGGCCATCATGGTAACCACAGAAAAACCAGTATTGAGCCCAGTAAACTGAGCTGTCAATTAAAGGTTGCATGGCCTCTTCCATTGCATCTTCAGAGGCATCCGTTTGACCACGTGGCGTGTGCTTCAAGGTAAGACTCTTCACTGCTGCACACTTTTAGACGCATGTTTTGCAGTCGTGTCATCTGCAATCTCAATTTTGGATATTCGAATTGTCTTAACTTGGAACTTGGCCAGTGTAGGAATCTGAATTGGGCTGGCCTAGGTGGATTCAGAATAGACCCACATCACTTAACTTGTGCACTCACAGTAACCAGGGTTGGAACACCCATTGCAACATGACAACCGGACTCCTTGAATTGCACCAGATATAAGGCATTAGATGAGCTGTGTACTTGACTGTGAAAAATTGCAATTGGTGCAACATTAAGTGTGCATTTAGTGTTACTGACAGTAATTCACTGGCACAGCATGCACGCAAAATATGCGCGTAGAGCCTTCGCATTCACGTAATGAGTACAGCGTAATTTCAGGACCTGAGTGACACGCATGCATGTGAATATGGCACAACAGTCTTCCCTGATCCAAGTATCATTAACCAAGAAGTGCACATTACCCCAGGAATGCAGTTCCTGACATACCATGGACAGTGTCGTCTGAAGGGGAAATATGTCACCTGAAGGGGAAATATTTAACACACCATGCAAAATCCAATTAGTGAAGCCTGGTGCCCAGGTAGATTATGCTGCAAAACCCCTTGCAAGTACACTAAGAAACAATAATGCAGAGCCTGGCATCGCCTGGCGTACTGCAACCTTTGACAAGTTAAGTGCATGTATTTGTTATGGCCATGAAATGACATTCCAAACTGGGACTCCTCTACCAAGAGTGTCCAGAAAAACTGTTACCACAGAAAGACATACTGAGGCTTCTTGGTCGCTTCCTATCACAGACAGGTCATTTCGAACCAATCCCACTACATCAGTTATGATGTCTCTTAGCGCATAGGTGCCCTGCTCTAGTGCTTGATAATTAGAATCTGATGCATGAAATACTAGCCGCACTGCCTCATTTTCAGACTGCAGGATTTGCATTATTGCTTGTGACCAAGTGTAAGTTCTACCTGTTATGGACGCTTGTCCCACCTCACAAGGTACTCTAGGGTCGGAGGTGGTGCAGGTAGCTGCTCTCCCGACACGCCCACTTTGTGTGCGCCTCAGAACCGTAGCAGACTGCATGATAGTTGTCCAATTCTCTTCTTTTATTAAGTTATCTAGAGATTGTATCAACTCAATCAGGTGATACTGTGAAAGCATTCCTTGGCACAGCTTACCTATGGATATAGCTTGTGTCAGGGAAGTGTTATGGGAATTCCAAGCCCCATATGGACCCACACCAGTTCCCAGTTTTCTTGCCTTCATTTGCTTGAACCATCCACAATACAGGCCTCCCTGATGCATAGGTAATACGTTTGGTGCCATTGCGTTCCATTTCTTATCTATAGGACGCCCCCCAGAACTCCTTCCCTCTTCCAGTCCGGGTGGAGGCTCAGTTCCCATTACTGCAAGTGGTCTAGAACTGCGTATAATTTAAAAAATACATCAAATGTGGGCATCTACATGCCATGTCCAACGTCTGAACACCTTTGTATCTGTTGACCCCCAAAATAGCCCATAGAGGCAGAGTTTCCCGTCATGTTTGAAAAGTATTCTCTTTCAAAAACGACTGAATCTGCAACATGCATGTCTTGTGCATCATGGGGCTCTTGAGGGAATTTATACTGGTTTTCAAACATGTAATCCCCTGCTTGGTATGGATTCAGTGAAACGTACGGGAACTGTGATTGGAATTCAGGACTATTTGTTTGAAAAGGCACTGCACAGTGTTCCCGGAAAGTGTATTTGGGCCACAGGATGGGCTCACGCTTGACAAGTAAAAAGGCATTGTAATATCGGACCTAACACACACAGGACCCCCATCTCATGGAGATCCTCAACATCAAAAACATCAAATAACGCATTATGTGCAAATGTCTGGACCCTAGTTTTTAACAGTTCTCTAAGGGTTCTGGACACAGGATTACTGGGTGCAAACAGTCTGGATTCATCAATCACAGAAAAAGTGTGAACTTGCAGCTGCTTGGCTGGGCCAGTTAAGGTCTTAAATGATGGCATCAACACATGACCCATGGTTAGAGGAAACATTTGTATTGAGGCTTGAGTTCCTGGCTCTTGGAGCTCTCTTTTCTATAACATGTGTGAAAAACTTCAAGGCTTTAGAACAACTTCTTTGCTTGCAGGTGGAATGGAAACCCTGTTCAAAAAAATGCCCCAAGTTAGTGAGATGAGAAACAGTGAGGCTCAACCACAGTAGAAGGAAATATACTGCCAGCATTATGTAACAGTTTCAGAAAGTCTGTCCAAAATAAGACTTTCATTACTTTAGCAACCAGAAGGGCCGTTTTCAAATTGGCAGACCTGCAGTACTTCCCTGAATTGTGGAGTTGCAGTCAAAAGTGGCATATTCTTCCTTATCGTGAACACCAATCATCATCATTTGTCGGATCTTCATCTCTTCTTCTGGAGGATACTCAACTGGAAGAGGAAGATTGCATGGAAACATTGTGGTAAGCATCTGGAGCGGGTTTCAGGTGATCCACAGAACTTGTCTGGTACCTCTCTTGGGTGGTATTGCAGGCAGGACAGCAGTTCTACAACCTAATTACTTGCATTGCTGGTCTGTAGGACGGGCCAAACAATCTTATGGATCTTCTCCAGGACCCAATCTCCTGCTCTGAGAGTGGTCTCAGGACTGGCCTCAGCAGCTTCCAGCTGGAGGCATCCCCTCAGCAGCATTGTCGCCAGCTGTTGCGCTTGCCTAGAGAGGGCTGTTGCTCTTGCCCAGAGAGGGGACTGGGAAGAGTGTCCAGATCAGGCATAAACATCTTTCTCCCAAACAAGAGTTCAAATGGAGTCTTACTGTTGCATAGAGAATGGCATGGAAAATTATTTAAACTTCTGATCACTAGTTGCACATGGTCTACCCAGTTACCCCCTTCCAAAAAGATGCATTTGGTCAGGCACAACAACATTGAGTGGTTTGCCCTTCCTTTGAGCCCATTCCATTTCTGGATGAGACGGGTTTAGGAAAGTGCATCACTTATCCCCAAACCTCTAATGCCTTTCTCAGGGCCCACCCTGTGAAAGCTGGACCATTAATAGCATGGGGCATTTGAGCTGCTGTCATGGCACTAGACCCCGGAGTGCTTGTATGACTGATTTGCAGTTTGCTCTCTTTTGAGGAATCATCCAGGTGAACCTAGTGCAAGAAGCCACTATTACTAGAACATATTTGTACTTATTTAGGTAGTGGGCCTATATGATCCAGATATTGAATCTCAAAAGGCAAGGTTGTCTTTCTTAAAAGGAGCTTCTTTAGGTTTTTTGCTGTGGTCCACAGTTGTCTTGTCTTGAGTTCGCTATGTATACTTTAATCTGTTGCCTTAGTCCTGGCCACCAATAACGGTCAAGGAGTAGCTGTGCACTTGCAGCAAGCCCAAAATGGGTAGATGCAAGTCCAGCATGTGTGGCTGCAATTAGCTTTTCCCTGTCTGCTATATCAGACATTCATGCTTGAATAGGATCCCTTTTATCATAGGAATTGTGACTACCGCTTTATCATTCTCAATGTCAAATGTAATTACTTGGGAAACCTTTTGGCTGAGGTATAATACCTGAAAAAGCTCCTTTCATTTCCTCATCCATTGCAGTTGCTGAGCGAGTTATAGCTGCTATATCGTTTTTCTCTGTGTGCTCTTCGGCATATTTATCTGCTAATGCATTGACAATGCTATGAATTTGCCCTTTAGCATGTGCTCTTGTATGCATCACCCATACCAAAGGGCAAGTCTGTTTAAGGTCCTAAACTGGTCTCCAGAGTTGCCTGGTAACAATATTATGCCTAATGTCTCTAAAGTCATTTTGAATCCACCAATGCAAATAAATGTTATAAGCCCTGACAAAGTAATCTGAATGAGACTACTAGCGTGGGCTTGGCGCGATGCAAGCAGCAATCCATGCAATTCAGCAGTCTGGGCAGACATGTCTCCCAGATGCTTTGTTGCAATATTAGTTTGTATAAATACTTCATGTGTAAAATGTCCTACTGCTGTTGCACATGCAGCAGCATATTTGGAAAGTGTTCCAACAGCTGGTATGGCAAAGGCATCACAGTAAGTTATTTGGAAAAAAATCTAACAAGGGTAAGTCAGGCAGTGGCGTCTGGCTCCGTTTCCCTTGTCCAAGTCAATCCACCCATTCTTAATTCTGCTTTATAATGATACTTTACATCTATCTGGAGCATGTTGCTATGCCGACCATTGAATCCATCTATTATGTAATGCCTTTGCAATGGGCACGCTAGCTTTCGTGGCAACCTCAAGTTGAGCTAAAAGTGTATTTGTGTGTATAGTTCTATTTGCCGCCAACGGCCATTCCTTCTGAATGATCATTTGAACTGAAGACAATTTTTTTCTCAGGTGTAAATCTCAATTCAGGTGTGGAACACACATGTGACTTATATGCAATTGGTTTAGTCTCCCCTAGAATGCAAACCTTTTATGTGAAAGCATCATCTCCCAGCAAAAGGTTTATCTCCACATCTTGTTCTGTATTTCTGCCTTGCAAAGGACCAATTTGAGTGCAGAGTGCGCTCTGGCTAACAATGGGCTGCTTTGAAAACACTAAACATGAAACGTACAAAGAAATGATATAGCAGCGCCCTGTGTTCCCATAATGTCTGCCAATATTAATGCTAGCGATGTGATAGACGGCGTGCCCATCAGCTGTGAATAAAGCCAGCTATAAATTAAGATCCAGCTGTCGCAGCCCACTAACGGCGGTGTGCAGCCAGAGGGAAGGAACATGGCTAGTGCCCTATGCCGATGCTGTGGTGTAACATGGGGATAGGCAGATTGCAGCTGTCATAACCTTTCTGGAAGGGCATGCCCCAATATAATTCTGAATGTCTGTACCTGCGTGTATCTGTCCTTGTGGCTGCTGGGCAGGTGCTAATCCTTGCTGCGGAGCATATTGCAATGCAAGGTTACACAATGTGTCAAAATGTGTAGCCAGTATGCAACCAGTAGTGGATAGTCTGTGTGTAAACAGGGGCCCCTGCATTCTCCTGGCCCACCAAATATTGTTTTGAACTTTGTGACATAGGGAAGGAGTCATTCCCCCAGTCTGAGACTGAATGCAAGGAGAAGGGAGGCATTCTCCTGGGACCCAAACAGTTATGCTTTATTCTTTAGTTTGTAGAGTAAGGGACAGAAGTAAGGTTTTCTTGACACATGACGGTGGACACTTACTTTAACAGACATCCTGACAGTCACTTTAGATCTTTAGTTGAGGCAGGGCAACACCTCTTCGGAATAGGGAAATGTAGATTTTCGATTTCGTCTTTAGCCCCAAACATGCCACCTTTGTATCAGTCCTTCTGCACCCATACATAATCTAAAATGTCATTTATGGTACATGTCCATTAATTGTTCACTATGCACTTTTTTAGTAAGAAGTTCCTTCTGCTATGATGTCAGTTTCTGAAAGAGGTATGAGAAAGGGCAGAAGACTCCCTAAAATCATGCAGGCTTCTGGGGAAAAAAGGGTTTTTCATTGGCTCTAATCATGAGAGCTATGTTTTTTCAGATCAAACAATCCCATTTCTTCCTTTATTCACTGAGACTGAACCCAAAGAAGCAATAGGGTAGCTATCGCCTGGGTTTTGTACAGCAAAGATTAAGACAGGCAGAGGTGATGGTGAATGCCCTGTTCAAAAGGAGAGGGCACTGACCTCACTATACTATATAGTGAAGTTGAGACAAACAGGTTACTTACCAACTGTAACGTTCTTTCGACGATGTTCCTCCCACGTATTCCTCATCTTTGATAAATCCACTTCCAGCTTGCTGGCATCGGAAATTTTCTGACAGTAGAGGGCGCTGCGCGTCGATGTCCCTCGAGACGGTGTCCCTCGAAGGCCTCTGTATCGGCGCTGATGTCACCATAGGTATAAATAGTCTCACGCAGTGTCCGTTGATCAGTTCTGCTTTGAGGTGGTGTTTTTGTCTTGTATGAGATGGTTAGTACCCTTGAAAGAGCGTAGGCTGCAACTACAAGGGAAGTTTTACTGCGGGGAAGGATGTGAGGGGCAATAAGGAATACGTGGGAGGAACATCCAGCCGAAAGTAACTTGTTCTTCAAATGGATTGTGTCCTCCCACATATTCCTTCTCTTTGATAGACTCCCAAAGCAGTAGTGTGTGTATAGGAGGCGGGAGTAAAACAATGATTTATTTAAAGATGCACAGAGTGCAACATATCTTTTCCAAATGTAGTCTCCTGGCTAGTGGAGGAAACTAGACTGTAGAATTTGGTGAAAGTATGTGCGGACGACCATGTGGCAGGCACAAACGTCTTTAATTGGAACTCTTCTTTGGAGAGCTGATGAGGCTGCGATACCCCTGGTTGAATGAGCCCGAGGCGTTGAGGAGGCTCTTTTTCTACCAATTTATAGCACTCTATATAAGTATTATCCACCTTGAGATGGTCTGTTTCGTGATAAGTAAACTTAGTTTATGCCCTGCATACCCCACAAACAACTGGTCTGCTTGTCTAATCCTGGCAAGTCTATTTTAAAACTCAAGGCACGCCTTGGATCCAGCCTGTGCTAGCTCTTCCTCTTTCCCTGGATAGGGAGGAGGGTAAAATGAAGGTAAGGTTATTTTTTGTGTGATGTGGAATTCGGAGACCACCTTCAGGAGGAAATTTGGCTTCACTTGAAAAACTACCTTATCTTTGTGAAAGAGTGTATGAGGTTTGCAAGATAAAGCTTGTAACTCGCTCACTCTTCTGGCAGAAGTTAAAGCCACTAGAAAGACTGTTTTAAGAGTGAGAAACCTTAATGGACAGCAATGAAGGGGTTCAAATGGAGTACCCATTAAAAATAGGTTTAAATCCCACAGGGGAACTTGAAAAGGAGTTGGGGGAAAGACATTAGTCAGCTCTTTCAGAAATTGAAGGATTATGAGCAACTTGAAATATGAAGGCTCCTCAGCCGTGCGCTTAAAGATTGACAGCGCGGCAAGGTAACGCTCGACTGTGCAGACTGAAGGCCTGAATCAGCCAAGTGTAGTAAGAAAGAACACCAGCGGTCTACTACATGAAAAAGGGTCACTATTCCTATCTCTACACCAGCTGCAAAATGTGTTCCAACGGCAGCGGTATAGAGATTTAGTTGCTGGCCTCCTGGCTGAAAGCAACACCTCCATTACATCATCCGAAAGGTCCCAATCTTTGCATCTCAACCTTTCAGAAACCAAGCGTGAAGGTCGAGGGTCCTGAAATCCGGATGAAGAACCTGGCCTTCCTTCTGCGAGAGAAGATCCTCCCTTTGTGGAAGACGAATCAGAGGACAGATGGACATGTCTAGAAGATCCGGGTACCACGTTCTCCTAGCCCAATCCAGGGCAATTAGCATCATGTGTTTCGGGAATCTCCTCGACCTCCTGATCACTTGAGGAATGACGGGGACTGGAGGAAACTAGAACAGAAGTGGAAATTCCCAGTCCACCACAAACGCGTCCCCTAGAGCTCCTCTCGGGGGAAATTCCCTTGAGCAATACTGATCGCAATTCCGTTTGATACTGGTGGCGAACAGATCCACTTAAGGGGTTCCCCAAAGGGCAAAGATCTCTTGAAGGACTTCCCGAGCTAGTTTGCACTCGTGGGAGACAGTTCTGCCTGCTCAGAGCATCCGCCGTCGAGATCTTCTCTCCGGCTAGGGGAACTGCCGATAGAGATTCCTTCTTGAATTGCCCAGAACCAGAGCAGCATTACCTCTCTGCACAGTGGCAGTGACCCTACATCTCCTCTTTTGTTGCAGTAGTGCATGGCCACCATTAGCGGGACATTTTTTCTCTGTACTGACGGCAGGAAAGCCTTCAGGGCTAGTCTGATCGCTCTTAGCTCTAATAGGCTGATGTGTAGTCTGAACTCCGACGGAGACTGACCGATGGTCAAGTCGTTGGCATGGGCTCCCCACCCCGTGAGTGAAGCGTCCGTGACTACGGTCATCTCCGGCCATGGTTGCCAAAACGGTTTTCCTTTTCAAGATGTTCTCCTGACAGGCCCACCACTGAAGGTCTCATGCTACTCCGTTAGGGATTTGAAGGAGACCTGACATCCTTCCTGAGAATTGAGACCACTGGGTCCTGAGCACCCACTGGCACTAGAAAAATGCAGGATGCCATGAGGCCGAGCAACCTCAAAAAGTCAAAGGCTGGTAGAAGTTAGGCATTTTGAAACCTGGTGACCATCTGTAGAATATCTTGAGCCCTCACCTCTGCTGGCGAGGCTTTTCCCAGCAATGTGTCCAGGACTGCTCCAATGAACTGGAGTCTGTGATGGTATCATCTGTGACTTCTTTAAGTTGAGGGAGAAGCCCAGTTTGTGGAGGAAGTGGCAGGGACACTGCTCTGATCAACCAGTCGTACAGGTAGGGGCAGACATGGATCCCTTCCCTACTTAGACTTGCTGCCACAACCGCCATTAGCTTGGTGAAGACCCTCGGGGGGAGATCAAAATGGATATTGAGAGTTGCCAATGGCGAACCTCAGGTACTTCCTGTGCTTGCGATAGATTGGCACATGAAAGTAAGCATCCTGAAGGTCCAGAGATACCAACCAATCCTGAAGCTGGAAGGCCTGAAGGATCGAGAAAGGGTTACCATCTTGAGCTGGTCTTTCTTGAGGAATCTGTTCAATTCTTTGAAGTCCAAAATGGGTCTCAGTTCCCCATCCTTCTTTGGTATCAGAAAGTAGGGGGAATACCAACCCTTGTTCATCTTCGCTACAGGTACCGATTCTATGGCACCTTCCTCTAGCAGGTCTGAAATCTGCATAAGGAGTGCATCTGGAAGCTTCAAAGAGTTGTTCTCCGGTGGATGACGGAGGAGTGTGTAGAAAAGGCAGGCAGTAACCTTGGGCAACTGTTTCCAATGCCCAAGCATCTGACGTAATAGCCTGCCATTTTGTCAGATGTTGAGTTAACCTGCCTCCTACTGGTGTTGTGTGGTGAGACCTCGGAGGTGTTTAGAAGCGGCTGACGCAGATGCGGAGGGTAAAGCAGCACCTGCTGATGCGGGCTTAGTACCTTTGACCCGTCCACCACGGGTGAACCGTTTCTGGCCCCTTTGAGCTGGCTGCCTTCTGTTTTTTCTGAATGCGGAGTAAAAACAAAAGGGCTTCCCCTTCCTGGACGTACCTGTGGGGTGATTTGGAGTTTGACGGATTGCAGCCCCAAGTGATTTTGCTGCCGCCTTTGAGGTTTGCAATTTCTCCAGACTGTCATCAGCTTTCTTGCCAAATAGAGAGGTACCGTCAAAGGGCATTTTCAGAAGCCTGGCTTGTACATCAGAAGCAAAACCAGACTTCCGCAGCCACGCAAATCTGCAGATTATGGACCTTACTGCCACGGCTCTGCTAATGCTGTCAGCAGTCTCGAGACCTGTTTGGAGGGACTCACACATTGCATCCTTCCCATCCTTGATGTTCAAGAATGCGTCTCGTTTCCCAATTTGCAGCTATATTTCTCTGTAATGCTGCATGAAAAGGAACTATAAGGTCTTCTTGAGGCCCTTTATCTAAGATGTCTGTAAGATCACCTTGTTGGAAAGAGGGTGTAGGTGTTGTCCACCCCATACATTCCATAATTCTTGCCATAAGGGCTCTGTAAGGCATTTCTGCATGCTCTCCAGGTTCTGGCCTGGCAAATTCTGCCTCTGGAGAGGTATCTATGCCACTGGCATCTTGGTAAAGATTCTTGAAGATCTCTCAATCTATTCTCCTCAGAGATTAATTCCTCTGGAATAGGCGTTCTTGTTGTTTGTCAACCAGAAGGCCTCTCATTGTCAGAGTCCTTTGCTTCCTCAGAGGATAAAGCTCTGAAATAGTCAGATCGTGGAAGAGGGGTAAAACCAATTTCCAGAGAAGAAGGTGCCGAATTTGTGGATACTGCATGAGAAAACAGTTGTTGATGCAGACGTCATAGGCCTCGACAATCCTGTAAATGGTGCCGAAAAACTCAAAAAAGGCTTCAATGTTGTCGAGAGAATCACAATCCTACTCTGTCGTCTATATTGTCGACGCCACTCTCGACGCCTTGGACGGAACATTCGACACCTGTAGTGCTGATGGCACAGTTGGAGCCTGCTGCTTCGAGGGCTTCTCCGTCATCGGAGTAGACAACGGCATCAAAGGTGACGATGACTTGTGGATCGAAGGTACCTTCGACAATGGCGTCGATGACAGTCTTATTCGATGAAGTCTGGTCTTACTCGAGAGTTTGTGACGCTCTTTTGTTTGCCGGGTTCAATGACTCTCTGCGTTTGTTTTTTGGGTCTTTCACCCGCGGTATCACCCCTAGGCATCTCCGAGGGGGTCAAGACTTCGTTCTCGAAGACCCTAAGTATTTTCTTTTGAAATTCCTCCCACTTAGTTGAAGAGCTGTGTTTAGTGAGGCAGGTGACACTTTCTGGGAAATTAGAGGATGAAGAAGAGGGCGATCTATGACGCCTCTTCTTAGAATGTCTCGATCTCGAAGAGTGATGGAAACTGCTTTGAGAATTTCAACCGGGAATGTTTCTTTTGATAGCGAGGAGACGAATGTCTCGACTCAGCCGAGGACATTTTCAAAGGAGTAGAAGATTTAACAGGCTTACCTCTTTCTAACTCCCCCCTACACTCCTTTAAGGCTTTCGCCGTCACAGACATACAGTCCGCACATTCCGAACACTGGTGCTCTGATCCCAGGCACCACAAACAGATCCTGCAAGGATCCGTTAATGACATATTTTTACCACAATCTTGACATTTTTTTGAAGCCTGATTGTGGCATTGATGTTTCGGACGAAGATGCCATCGTAGGATATTAAGATTTTCGATGAGTAGAAGAACCGAGTGTTGCGTCTCCGAGGGTTACGAAGCACGGAAAAACGGAACTGAGCAACGGACGCTGCGTGAGACTATTTATACCTATGGTGATGTCAGCGCCGATACAGGCCTTCGAGGGACACCGACTTGAGGGCTGTGGACACGCAGCACCCTCTACTGTGAAAAAATCTGAGGCCAGCAAGCTAGAAGTGGATTTATCAAAGATAAGGAATACGTGGGAGTATGCAATCCATTCGAAATATACATTTTATCGCTCCATGATGCTAAGTCCAGGACCTAGGTATATTGTTTATCAAGCACCCATTTAACATTACTAATGCCCCATCATTCAATAACTCGGGCCTCTCAGCATCTTGAACATTTCTTTGTTGCTTATACAACTGTGCAGGGGGCAAAACCAATTCAGCTATATAGACCCTTATCACAGGAAGAAATATTGGCAAATCCGGCATTAAGGTCCCTGTGAAGAATCACAGCAGATTCTCCCTAGAAACCTGGTCTGGGACCCTCTTCATGTGGGCAAGGAAAGGCAGATGCTGCCTGTTCCCGACCCTGGGGCTGGTGTACTGCGGGAGGGTCACATGTGAGAGAATAGATCAAGACGACTGCGATAACCCCTCATTCAACTTTAGCCACAATCCCACCCTTTTCAAGAAAGGGGAACTAATTGTGAAGAATATTCTGAAGTAAAGTGGCAGAAGACAGGCGAGGTAAAGCGGCTGACCCTTTTGAGAAAGTCAAAGGAAAGAGTGCCTTGCCTGCTCAAAGAGGTTAAAGTGTATGTTGTTGAAGTCTGTCCAGTAATTCAAAGTACTGAGCTGTGGTAGTAACACTTAAGCTGTGGTGGAATAAAGACTTGCCAGTAGATGTCACATTGAGGTCATATGAAGAAGAACCGTACTGTGGGACAAAGGTAACTGTTCTCATGGTACCAACAGTAGAAGTGTGGTTGTTGAAAGGGAAGCAGCAGTCTTGAGAAAGCATCCTGATTAGTATACAAGTGTACAGTTGTAACTAAAGCTGAACTGAAGAAGAATTGTGTACTATTGACTTTGGGGAATATTACACCTTCTTTTGAACTGTTGTAAGTTGGTTGGAAGGAGATACAATTTAGCATAAACCAGGATTACCATTGGTGCCATTTATTTTTTCCTGAAAGTTGGAAAGGGATCTTTTCAGCCAAAGACAAAAAAAGATTTGCTACCAGTGGATTTTTGTTTGATGTACTTTTTATTTAACTTGGAACCATCAAGAACTGGTTAAAATACCTTTATTTTCCTTTGAAGAACATTGAGTCAGCTTGGAATCCTGGGGAAGGGATCTTATCCAGGATAAAAAAAGTCATATAGATAAAGAGTTAATGTGGTGTTGCTATATCATTTCTTTGTACGTTTCATGTTTAGTGTGAGTGCTAGTTTTTACCTTAGCTTCTAGACTAGGGAGGGACTTCCTCTGTAGCATAGGGCAAGCAAGGCTTAATTCCCAATCATTTACTTTAATAAAATGGCACATTTAGAAATTTCTACAAGCAGTTGTCCAAACGCATTACTGAACCCACCCACCAACAAAATTTCAAGAGAGGCAAGCGAACATATTTAAAACTAACTATTGTGGAGCGGGATAGTCATCCAGCTACACAAAAAAAACACAGCAAGCATATTAAAGATATCCATCACAGAGGTGGGTACTGGTAAATAATTTATTTTATAGGTGATCAAAATCCGGCAGACTGCATACCCCTAGATATCCTTTTTAGAACACAAAAAAGAAATATATATATCTACCCAAGGAGGCTCTCTAGCATAACATCCTTCAAACAAATGAAGTGAAATGATCTCCGACAACTTAAAATGTACTTTTAACTTTAAAAACACTTAACATCCTGGTCTAAGCTACCAAAGCAACTACACTGGACAATTCACCAGGGGCGATGTACCTGGGCAGGTAGTAGTGATAAAGGTAAGTATGAGCAATCAGTTAATGGAAGATCGATCAAAGATTGATTTACAAATTACATCAAAATGTGCTATTCTTGCCAGCAGTTGACTATCTAGAATGCAGTTCAAGGTGTTTTTCCCAGAACCTCCAAATCTAGCACTGCCAAACTGCCTCAATGGACGATTCGCTATATATCCAGAAAGATCAAATGTTTTTTTTTTTTACACCGGATTCCAGTACACTTAGTAGATAATAGATAATAACCCAACATTAAAAATGTGTCTGCTTCTAGAATCTTTAATATCCCCAGATTTATAACAAAATGTACATACAATGTCAGGTTTAAGTGCACAAATTCAACCGATACAGGCTTAGTGGTTAGGATTCTCAATTGATCTGCAAAATGTTGCTATGATTTAAAATGACATTTCTGGGCTCGTCAAAAATGGGTTGGAAATCCAGAACCAGTGAGCTGCCCCCGCTCGGAATGAGTTACATTAGCTTTGTACAAACATAAGGAAAGGAAGGAGTTGGATTCTCAATCACTGTCTTAACAGGTTTATAGGTACCCTGAAGAGGCTTTCCAAATCATCCACCAGGTCCTCTATATACTAATTCAGTCATTTTTACTCTCTTAAAATCACATTTACTCTCAAAGTTTAAAAATAGAGAGTAAAATACTCCCACCTCAAAATCTTATCTGGAGCACTGCCTTGACCCATCGGCTGCTTTTGATTTGGTGGACCATAACATTCTTTGTCACCACCTCTAGACAGCAGCCAAATTCTCCCACAAAGTTTCTATCTGAGTGACTTCTTTCATTGAAGGAAGGTTGATGAGTCTTCTCAGAAACAGCCTGCGCCCCCCCCATCCCCCAAGGTTCCTGTTTTTCGCCCACCCTCTACAACCTCTTGGACTTCATCGGCATCTCCTACATGAACTATGCTGATGACACCCAGATCCTCCTCCCCCTGTCTGGCAACTATGACGAGGACTCCCTTAACGTTGCATAAATGTCTGATGGGAAAGAATTGCCATCAGACCTTGGGTCGCCAATTGTAGTGAAGACTACTGAAGGAAATTAAATTCATTCATATTAAGTAAATAGATACGTTGTAGAAAATTGTGCCTGAAGGCACAAAAATGCTCTTGAAAAAAATGTATCCAAAACAAAACTTTTAGTAAATTGATTCTTTACTTCATTTGTTAAGAAGAAGCAGAAATGATGTGCCAATGCATTTCGGACCTATACTTGGTCCTTCATCAGGGCGAATTTCTTAATGAACCAATCCTGGGTCCTCACCAACAATCTTCAGTGATGCTTCAGGTAAGAACCAGAGTGATTGGCAACAGACGCAAAATAAATCTTCACTGCAAAGCGCACGCTACTAGTTTAAATGTGTTGCATTGTTCCTTTAGAAATCATCTTTCACTTAGATGTAACACACGTTCAACATCTTCCCCTGTCCACCTGCCCTCCATATTAGTCCTTGGTACCGCTTCCCTCATTTCTCATTTCTCTCCCCACCATATGTTCTAACCTCTCCTGTGCTCTTTTCTCTTGTGTTTCTGCAGTCGGGTTAGATTTAAAAGCACACCTGCTTTTTCTCAGCCCTAACCACTTTTTCTTTGAGGACTCCCTTAACATCAACAAAATCTACTCAACAATCCAGGCCTGGATGGCTACTAACCATCTATGCCTTAATGACCAGACGGAGATACTACTGATAAGCTTAGGCATTGCTGAAGTTCCTAACTCTCAATTGACAACCTTCACCATTGACGGAATTCGGATCCCCGTCTGGCCTTCAGTAAAAAACACACACTCTGGGTCCATCTGGATACCACTCTCACTCTCACGGCAAGTGAACGCCATCACCTCATACTCCCACAACTACATTGATAAATGACGCCAGACAATTCCCGACATCTTCCAGCTCCCTCATCATTGCTCGAGACGTCATAGGCGATGGGCTGGACTACTGCAATTCACTCTTCACAGGTACATCCAAACAAAACATTAACAAAATACAGATAATCCAAAACAATGCCCTACACTCTGTACTCAACCTCACCAAAAGAGGTCTACAGCCAGAAGGGAGGGCTCCCCATTTGAGAAGGGATCATATTCAAAATGCTGTCCATCACTCCCAAATGGCCATCTGACACAGCCCCAGCAAACCTGGCACAAAATTGCTCACTATTCTTAGAGAGGCACAGTTCCACCCTACTGATGAGGTTGAACTAGACCGAAACACATGTCTGGGGTTGATGTTGGTACTCTTGTTCAGAGGAGAATCGACTAGCATTTTGGTGCTCGACTGCCCCTGGGCAGGACAAAGACTCATATGATTGGGATATTTCTCCTCTGTGAAAGATAGTGAGCTAAAGAATCTGGGTAAGGCTCTCGTAACCAGGACCAATGTCTGGCAGAGAGACTCCAGGACCCCCTTTGTTTTTTACAAAAAATTGTGAGCCAAAACCTTCAAACCAGAGAGGTCAATGCACGCAAACTGTCTTGTGATACCTAAATTTAACTGAGTCAAAGGAGGAGGCTCAAGCTTCCCCACTTTAGCAGCTAAGCACTGGAACGCTCTCCCAACTCGCTTATGTGCCGAGGGGTCATATTAGGCCTTCCGTTAAGCCCTCAAAACTGTTAACCCAACTACGGATCTGACATGACATGCCCTCGCCAGCACCAAGCAACCAAATGGGAATTCAATTAAGATGCATGTAATGTTTCATATAGTAATATGTCTTACTGTGTACAACAGGTCTTGAAACTTCACCTTGATGCCTCTGTACTTGGGTGCTTTACAAATAAAAAAAAAGATATATATAACCCACAGACTTCCATTATGGGGCCACCAACCCACTTAAGTCGATGAGAAAAGAAAAAACAACCGCAGTCCCACTCTTAAAACCCTTCTTCCGATTGCATCCAGCTGCAATTTTAAATTGCTACCTCTTCGCCGCTCTTCTTGCACCTTGAACGTTGTTCAGTTTCTCAAATGCAGATTAGCAGAAAAATAAATCCAGTGGAGCACACTGCCTAGACTGCAGGCTACCCGTCATAAAATGCGAGTTGAAGTCCAAGTCAGTACTTTATGGACTCCTCAGAGTTGGAGAAGCAAAGGAAGGGAACGCTAGTTGGAAAGGCCTAACGCAAGGAATGTTCCATCAGCAAAATGTTTGCATCTCAACCTGCTCCTGGCCAGTTGGTAAGAGACAAACAAGTTACTCTCTTACCTGGTAACGTTCTTTCGATGGGATGGTCCGACGACGTATTCCATATCTATGACAGTAATCACCACAGCTGTGCTGCTTCGGAAAATCTTTCGGCGTCTGCGTCGATACGCCGTCTTCGAGGACCTCCTCCGATGGCCGACGTCAGCGGATGTTATAAGTAGGACGCACGATGCCCGTAGCCTCAGTTGTAGTTTTTTCCCAGAATCTGTGGCACCAAACTACTTCCAGTATGACCACAGAAAGCCTTGCGGAAATGTAAGCTGCAATCGCATAATACATTCTGTAGAGGGGAAGGCAGGGAGGGAGCGATATGGAATACGTCGGACCATCCCATTGAAAGAACTTTACCAGGTAAGAGAGTAACTTGTTCTTCGAGGGGATTGGGTCCTCCAACGTATTCCATATCTATGACAGACTCCCAAAGCAGAACCAACGTAAGGAGGTGGGAAAAGAATTTGAATATAAAAATTTAGAATGCCCAATCAAATTGCAGAGTAAAGGACCGCCTTGCCAAAGGCCAGATCCTGCCCATGGATAGAATCGAGGGAGTAGTGACATACAAAAGCATGGACCGAAGCCCAGGTGGCTGCATCACAGATGTTACGAATAGGAACACCCCTCTTCAAGGCAGTAGAGGCAGCCATACCCCTGGTAGAATGGGCCCGCAAGCCTACCAGAGGGTCCTTCCCTGCCAAGCGGTAACATTCAGAAACTGCCAAGATAATCCATCGAGACAAAGTCTGCTTAGTAACAGCTTGTCCCAAACGCCTTCCAGCGTAACCAATAAAGAGTTGATCATCCACTCTGACCTGGGACATGCATGAAATATAAAAGCTTAAAGCTCTCCTAGGATCCAGCCTATGGAGCCTCTCCTCTTCCTTACCAGGATGCAGAGGAGGATACAATGCCAGAAGAATAACCTTCTGGCCTAAATGAAATTCCGACACCACCTTCAGAAGAAAGGAAGGACGAACTCTAAGCACAACCCTGTCCTTATGAAACACAGTGAAGGGTGGCTTAACTGAAAGTGCCTGTAACTCACTCACTCTGCGAGCGGAAGTGACCGCAACTAAAAATACAGTTTTAAGGGTGAACAGTGTCAAAGGACAAGAATGCAAAGGCTCAAAGGGAGCACCTATTAGAAACTTGAGAACATGGTTCAGATCCCAACCGGGCACCTGGAACGGTGACGGAGGGAATACATTAGTGAGCCCTTTCAGAAACTGAGAAATTAAAGGGATTTTAAAATAAGAACACTCCTCAGACGAGTGCTTAAATATAGACAGCGCCGCCAGGTAACCTTTAACGGTACCCACTTGCAGGCCCTTGTGGGCCAAAGAAAGCAAAACAGACAGAACCACAGGAATGTCACATGAAAAAGAATCCACATTCTTAACCCTGCACCAGTCGCAGATCTTTCTCCAAAGGCAACGGTACAGGGACTTAGTTGCCGGCCGTCTGGCCGAAAGCAACACCTCCATCACGTCTTCAGGGAGGTCCCAATACTTATACCTCAACCTTTCAGAAGCAAAGCGTGAAGGTTGAGGGATCTGACCTCTGGATGGAGAACCTGACCCCCCTCCCGTGAGAGCAGATCGTCTCGGTAGGGAAGACAACGTGGAGGGCAGATGGACAAGTTGAGAGGTCCAGGTACCACGTCCTCCTGGCCCATGCCAGAGCAATGAGGATCATCCGGGAACCGAACCTCCGCAGCACTTGCAGGATGACGGGGACTGGAGAAAACGCATACAGCAGTGGGAATAACCACTCCACCACAAACGCGTCTCCTAAGGCTCCTCTTGGAGGAAATTTCCGCGAGCAGAACCTCTCGCACTTCCGGTTGACACTGGAGGCGAAGAGATCCACTTGAGGGGTCCCCCAAAGGGCGAAGATCTCCAGGAGAATCTCCTGAGCCAACTCCCACTCGTGAGAGATCGCGCTCTGCCTGTTCAAAGCATCCGCCGTCTCGTTTTCGTCTCTGGCCAGATGAACTGCCGAGACCAAAATCTCCTGCTGGATTGCCCAGAACCAGAGCTGCATCGCCTCCCTGCACAGAGGAAGTGACCCGACCCCCACACCCCCATTTTTGTTGAGGTAGTGCATGGCCACTGTGTTGTCCGTCAGGATCAGGACATTCTTTCCTCACACAGTTGGCAGAAAAGCCTTCAGGGCAAGCCTGACGGCCCTCAGCTCCAAAAGATGGATATGGAGTCTGGACTCCGACGGAGACCAACGACCGCTGACTGTCAACTCGTTGGCATGAGCTCCCCATCCCGTGAGGGATGCGTCCGTCACGATCGTCACCTCCGGCCAGAGTAGCCAAAATGGAGCCCCCGTCATCAGATTGCCTTCGACAGCCCACCACAGAAGGTCCCGGGCGACCGAGGGTGGCAACTGAACGGGGTCAGACATCCTGCTGGAGGACTGACCACTGGAGTTTGAGAGCCCATTGCAAAGATCTCATCCGCAACCTGGCCTCTGGCACCAGAAGAATGCAGGATGCCATGCGGCCGAGCAACCTCAAGAACTCGAACGCTGGGAGACTCTGGGCATGTTGAAACTTGTGCACCATCTGCTGAATGTGATGAGCCCTCACCTGGGGAGGAAAACACTGCCCCAGGGACGTGTTGAGCACTGCTCCGATGTACTGGAGCCGCTTTGTTGGCGTCAAATGGGACAAATGACTGACAGATGATCCAGGACTTGCTCGGGAGAGCGCGCCCTGATCAACCAATTGTCCAGGTAGGGGTAGACGTGAACCCCCCCCTTTCCTGAGATACGCTGCCACCGCCACCATGAGCTTGGTGAAGACCCTCGGGCGTAGGTCAATCCGAACGGCAGGACCTGAAAGTGCGAGTCGCCAACCGCGACCCTCAGGAACTTCTTGTGCTTGGGATGGATTGGCACATGAAAATAAGCGTCCTTGAGGTCTAGAGACACCAACCAGTCCTGAAGTTGAAGGGCCTTGAGGACTTAAGAGTAACCATCTTGAACTTGTCCTTCCGAAGGAGCTTGTTCAAGTCCATGATGGGTCTCAATCACCCAGTCTTCCTTTGAAATAAAAAAATACGGGGAATACCATCGCTTGTTCCTCTCCACTACAGGCACCAGTTCTATGGCGTCTTTCTCCAGCAGGGATTGAATTTCCTGCGCAAGAAGCAGATCCGGACTCTTCAAAGAGGTTCCCTGGTAGATTGTCGTGAGGCCTCTGCCGGAAAGGAAGACAGTAGCCATGGGCTATGATCTCCATAACCCACACATCTGAAGTAATGGCCTGCCATTCTACCAGATGCTGCCCCAGCCCCCCCCCCCCCCCACTGGTGAAGCATGGGCCTCATGACTGAGCAGAAGCAGCTGCAGCGTTGCCTGAGGGCAAGGAGGCAACTGCCCGAGCGGCCTTGGCACCTCGAGTACCTTGTTTTCCACCTCTGATACTCCTACAGTGGCCCCTTTGACTAAGAGCTCCTCTCGCTTTACTAAAGGCTGAGTAATAACGAAAGGAACCTCCCCTCCATTGCTGTCGCCTAGGACGAAAAGGCAGAGGTTGGCGAACTGCAGCGCTCAACGACTTTGCTGCAGCTTTTGAGGTCTGCAACCTCTCAGGGCTCTCGTCTGCCTTGCTGGCAAAAAGATGTACACCATCAAAGGGCATGTTGAGGAGCCGGGCTTGCACATCAGGAGTAAACCCCCCCCCCCGCCCCGACATCCGCAACCACGCAAACCTGCGTATTACAGTGCTCGCCACCATGGACCGGCTGACGCAATCTGCCATGTCCAGACCCGAATGAACGGCCTCACACATGGCATCCTTGCCATCCTGTATCATAGCAAGAAAACCATCCTGTTCGTCCCCTTCGGGAATATGTTCAGCCGCTAAGGAAACAGTTCCACAGAGTGTGCGTGAAACATGACAAGGCACATACGGAGTTGGCTGCCTGAAGAGCAATACCCCCTGAAAAAAACACTTTCTTCGCCGAACCATCAAAACACTTGTCGTCCCTATAGGGAGGGATGGTAGGATACGACACCTGCTTTGCTGGGGTCGTAGCCGCCTGCACCACCAAACTCTCCGGAGTGGGGTGCGTGGTCAAGTAGCAGGGGTCGCTACTGACTGGGCGGTATTTTCGTGGCAAAGACTTGCCCACTGCCGGTAGACTCTCCGGAGCAGTCCAAGCCGCCACCGCCACCCTCCTTTGTAGAGCCATAGGGAGCGGCAGTACCGGGTCAGTTGGTGGACCTTGGTCGAGGATATCCTTCAGGTCATCCTGCAGAAAATCCCCTAGTGGAGCAGACCACCAAGTACTCGGTAACCCGCAACATAAGGCGCCGGTACGAGGACTCGGCATGGGTGCCAGGCTCAGGCCTACAGAAGTCCACCTCTAGAGAGGTGTCCAGACCACTGGCGTCGTGCAGCGACTGACGCAGGTCCTCAATCTGGCTATGTCCAGAGATAATCTCATCTGGTACCGGATCAGGAACCATCCCATCTTCAGAACCCTCCTCCACCTCAGAAATATAATCCAGATGGTGGAAAGTGGGCACAGAATGGAGGACAAGGACATGTTTGGCCTTGGCCAGAGCCTTTCTAGGGGGTTCCACCGCGCGATGTGGTACCTCCGACAAAAAGAGTGAATCTGCGTCGAGCGCGGCGCCGACAGCATCGACACAGGCCTTGAGGGTGGAGCCCCGAGCGTGTCCTTAGACAGCCTGGGCGCCGATGGCGTCGACGACTTCCTCAGAGGCGGAGCCGAGCGTGTCTCAACGACCTCGGCACCACAGGCGTCGCCGTCTTCTTCGAAGACGTCACAGGTGTACACGGTCTCGAGCGTGTCGAGGACCGGGACCTGGGCAGGACTAGAACGATTCCCCTTGTCCGAGTGGGACCTTTCCCGCGAATCGTGCCGACCACCCGAGCCCGAAGGCGTACGAGCGGTGTCTCTAGTATGGTCACGCCTGACCCCACTCGGAGGCACGGACGGGCCGGTACCCTGCGATTCAAGAATCGCCAAAATTTTCTTACCAAAGGAAGCCCATTCCTCCGGAGTCGCATGCTTGGTGGGATAAGCAACCCGCCGACGGGCGGAGTCCTCGGACGAGAAAGGCGACTGATGACGACGCTTCCGTGAGTGCATCGAAGAGACAGAGGAGTGGTGGGACCCACTCCGGGACCGAGAACCCCTATACTTATGACGATGCAGAGAGTCGCCCCTCGAATCGTCTGTCGAAAGCCCAGTGTACCTCGACTTCCGGGGCCGACATCTTGGACCCGCAGTCCTCACTTCTTGAAGCCCGGACGCGGGGTGGAAGAAGAGGAAGACATCCCGATAAACTTTACAACTAGCAGGTTCGAAGAACCGAAAGAACAAACTCAAAGAGTCGAGGCGTGCCGAGATCTCCGCAGCGAACACGTTCGTGGAAAAAACGGAACTGAGGCTACGGCGTCGTGCGTCCTACTTATAACATCCGGTGACGTCGGAGGAGGTCCTCGAAGACGCCGTATCGACGTCATCGACGCAGTACGCAGACGCCCAAAGATTTTACGAAGCAGCACAGGTGTGGTGATTACTGTCATAGATATGGAATACGTCGGAGGACCCCAATCCCCTCGTACTGATGTTTTGATAAGTAGTTGACCCTATAGTTGTAGAAGACCTGGATGATTAGGCTAAAGATTCTCAAGTTAAGGAAGAGATTTCTGGAATGCCATTATGGGGTCCATCTATTTTCAATGTTGCAGTATTGGGGCACATTATAAATCCCATTAGGATAGTTGACATGCAAGAGGAAAACGCCTAGAACTTTAGCAATTCAATTGTGGTAGAAGCATTACATTAATTATGGAAAGCAATTGCAGGGTACAAAAGGCATTCTTTGAGCCAGTGATATGTAGCACGAGTTATAGTTTAGCATTTTGGAGGACTTCCAAGCTGTGGCCAAATCACACATTCTTTAACATGTGCAAGACAGGCCTTGACCCTATGATAATCCAGACTCTCAATAATTTAAGACAATACTGGGTGGGATCAGAATACACGTGTTGCAGATCTGACTATCCATTAAAGTGGAAAGGAGTGCCATGTAGACAAAGGAGTTCCCCGACATTGGAGACTCAACACAAGGAGTGAAAGCAGGATCTCACGGAACAGAAGATTTCATGGTTTTGTACACATGAACGAGAATGCCATAGGTGTTTAAAGGGGAGGATAGCCATTGAAGAGCTCAGAATAGGAGGAAAGCAAGAGCCATCACTAATGATTCTACAAACAATGTGCTAGCTAGATGCACAAGGTATCTGGAGGAAGTCTAGCAAGATTGCAGAAAGTGACTGTTCCAAGTTAGTTGTCAAGACTGGAGTTATCTCGGATAAAGGAACAGGCAGATTTTTGGGAGTACGAGAACCTAGCATTAGGCACCGGTATACTATGCCAGGAAGAAGTCAATCAGTAAGTTGATTCCTAAAACATCACTGCAACGGCAATTGTTTCAGTGCTCTAAGAAAGTGGCACATTTGGCATTCAGCAGCATGATGCGCTGAACAGAAACAGTCAATCGAACACTAGCAGGATCAGTTATGATTACAATGGTTCTTACAAATATGGTGAAGATGTAATTACTCAACCTTGCTTTGAGGGAGCTTAGTGTAAACTGGAATGACAATAGAGATTTCATAGTCATAGATGCTGGCAATCTATATACACCTCAATGAGTATTGACTCAAAAATACAATCATTTAGCTTGCATGTGCCGTTTTATCCAGCTATAAAAATATAATCGAATCCGATTTTCTGAAGCGTTTGTCATGCTCTCTAATTACAAAAACAAGTTGCCTTGTGGCATTAGCAGCTTTTTCGCTGCACTGTACAAACGCATTCTAGGGTTTAAGACAGGGTTAAAACAGGTACAATTCATAATTGGAATAGATCAACTGAGACTTGTAGAACATCTGCAACTAGAACACTGCCGTCTTCTTATGAAGATTTTTGTTTAGACAAATAAAATAAATGGTTACGTTTTCCTGTGCAATCTAGACACCGCTTGCAATATCCAGGACTCATTTATTTCAACCTTTTGAATCATTGATCAATATAGAGTGTGACTTGGATAGCAAACACAAAGCATAATTGCCTGAATATACACATTTTCAAATTGCTGTCACATTACACGTTGATAGGGCTATCGGTACAGGCAGGAGAAGCGAGAGTGGAATGGAAGATGTGTCAAACAGAAGAACAAGTTACTTCTTACCTTGTAACGTTCTTTCGACGGGATGTTCCTCCGACGTATTCCTCATCTTAGATATCTCTTTCCAGCTTTGCTGGCCTCGGAAAATTTTTTTCTTTAGAGGGCGCTGCGCGTCGACGTCCTCCGAGTCGATGTCCCTCGACAGCCGCCGTATCGACGCCGACGTCATCCTGCCTATAAAGGCCGTGCGCAGCGTCCGTTGCTCAGTTCCGTTTTGTAGCCCACAATAATACTTTCTGGACTGGACTAATCACCCTGAAGGAGCGTAAGCTGCAACAACAAGGGAAGTAGAACTGTGGGGATGGATGGGAGGGTCGATGAGGAATACGTCGGAGGAACATCCCGTCGAAAGAACGTTACAAGGTAAGAAGTAACTTGTTCTTCGAAGGGATTGTGTCCTCCGACGTATTCCTCATCTTAGATAGGCTCCCATAGCAGTATTCTATATTCGGAGGAGGGAGTACTGACTTCACGCTGTCTTCTATTGATGAATAGAATGCAGTACAGCCCTTCCAAACCTAGTCTCTTGACTAGAGGAGGAATCCAGATTGTAAAAACGTGTAAAGGTATGGACAGACGACCATGTAGCGGCCGCACATATGTCTTTAATCGGCACGCCTCTTTTGAGGGCCGATGAAGCTGCAATACCTCTGGTCGAATGAGCCCTAAGGTTTTGAGGGGGCTCTTTCCCTGCCAGTTTATAACATTCCAGAATGGTTAGAATGATCCATCTGGAAATGGTCTGCTTAGTTATTGGTAACCCCAGCTTGTGACCTGCGTAACCTACAAACAGCTGGTCTGCCTGTCTTATCCTGGCTAGTCTACTAATGTAAAAACTTAAAACCCTCCTAGGGTCTAGTCTGTGTAACCTCTCTTCCTCTTTCCCGGGGTGAGGAGGAGGATAGAAAGATGGTAGGGTAATCTTCTGAGAGATATGGAATTCAGAAACTACCTTTGGGAGGAAATTAGGCTTCACTTGCAGGACAACTTTGTCTTTGTGAAAGATTGTATGAGGGGGTTTACAAGAAAGAGCTTGTAATTCGCTCACCCTTCTAGCAGATGTAAGTGCTATTAATAAAACAGTCTTAAGGGTAAGGAATAAGAATGGAGAGGTTCGAAAGGTGTACCCATCAGGAAAGTTAGTACTAAGTTTAAATCCCATAGGGGAACTTGGAATGGTCTTGGGGATAAACATTGGTTAACCCCTTTAGAAACTGTATAACCAAGGGTAATTTGAAATAGGATGGTTCCTCCGCAGTACGCTTAAAGATAGATAGCGCTGCGAGATAGCCCTTAATGGTGCCAACTTGAAGGCCTGAATTTGCCAAATATAGTAGGAAGGACAAAACCATTGGTGTACCACATGAAAATGGGTCGATATTCTGTTCTCTACACCAGCTGCAAAATCTGTTCCAACGGCAGCGGTATAAAGACTTTGTTGCTGGCCTCCTTGCCGAAAGCAACACCTCCATAACATCATCAGGGAGGTCCCAATCCTTGTACCTCAGCCGTTCAGAAGCCAAGCGTGAAGGTTGAGGGTTTTGATGTCTGGATGGAGAACCTGACCTCCCTTCTATGAGAGTAGGTTCTCTCTGAGCGGAAGTCGAATTGGAGGGCAGATGGACAAGTCTAGAAGGTCCGGGTACCACGTTCTCCTGGCCCAATCCGGGGCAATTAGGATCATGGTTCGCCGGAATCTTCTCAACCTCCTGATCATTTGAGGAATGACAGGGACCGGTGGAAACGCGTACAGAAGCGGAAACTCCCAGTCCACTATGAACGCGTCTCCCAGAGCTCCTCTCGGAGGAAATTCCCTTGAGCAGAACAGGTGGCATTTCCTGTTTAGGCTGGTGGCGAACAGATCTACCTGAGGGGTTCCCCAAAGGGCGAAGATCTCTTGAAGGACTTCCTGAGCTAGCTCCCACTCGTGGGAGACTGTTCTGCCTGCTCAGAGCGTCCGCTGTCAAGTTCTTCTCTCCGGCTAGGTGAACTGCCGATAGAGAGATTCCTTCTTGAATTGCCCAAAACCAGAGCTGCATCACCTCTCTGCACAGGGGTAGTGATCCTACGCCTCCTCTTTTGTTGAGGTAATGCATGGCCACCGTGTTGTCTGTCATTATCAGGACGTTCTTCCCTTGTACAGCTGGCAGGAAAGCCTTCAACGCAAGTCTGATGGCTCTCGGCTCTAACAGGTTGATGTGTAGTCTGGACTCCGATGGAGACCAACGACCGCTGATGGTCAAGTCGTTGGCGTGGGCTCCCCACCCCGTGAGTGAGGCATCCGTGACTACTGTTATCTCCGGCCAGGGTTGCCAAAACTGTTCTCCTTTCAGAATGTTCTCCTGACAGGCCCACCACTGAAGGTCTCGAGCCACCCTGCCGGGAACCTGAAGAAGATCTGTCATTCTCCCTGAGAATTGTGACCACTGAGTCCTCAGTGCCCACTGGAGGGATCTCATTCTCAGGCGAGCCTCTGGCACAAGGAAAATGCAGGATGCCATGAGGCCTAGCAACCTCAAAAAGTCGAAGGCTGGGAGACGTTGGGCATGTTGGAACTTGGTATCCATCTGTAGAATATCTTGAGCCCTCACCTCTGGTGGCGAGGTTTTTCCCAGGGAAGTATCCAGGATCGCTCCTATGAATTGGAGTCTCTGCGATGGAATCATTTCAGACTTCTTTAAATTGAGGGAGAAGCCCAGTTTGTGAAGGGAGTAGCACACGTGATTTAGCTGGATCTGAGCTTGCTCCGGAGAAACAGCCCTGATCAGCCAATCGCCCAGGTAGGGGTAGACATGAATCCCTTCCCTCCTTAGACTTGCAGCCACTACCGACATTAACTTGGTGAAGACCCTCGGGGCGGAGGTCAGCCCAAATGGCAGTACTCGATATTGATAGTGAGAGTTGCCAATTGCGAACCTCAGGTATTTCCTGTGTTTGAGATGGATAGGCACATGGAAATAAGCGTCCTGAAGGTCCAGAGATACCAACCAGTCCTGAAACTGAAGGGCCTGGAGGATCTGAGAAAGAGTGACCATCTTGAATTTGTCTTCCCTGAGGAATTTGTTCAATTCTCGCAAGTCCAAGAAGGGTCTCAGTCCTCCGTCTTTCTTCGAAATGAGAAAGTAAAGGGAGTACCAGCCCTTGTTCCTCTCCGCTACAGGTACCGGTTCTATGGCACCTTTCTCTAGCAGGTCCAACATTTCCTGCAAGAGGAGCGGATCTGGAGCTTTCTGAGAGCTGATCCCCGGTGGATGACTGAGGTATACGTAGGAAAGGCAGGCAGTACCCTTGGGCGACTGTTTCCAATGCCCAAGCATCTGACGTGATAGCCTGCCATACCGTCAGATGTTGAGTCAACCTGCCCCCTACAGGTGTCCTGTGAGGAGAGACCTCAGAGTGGTTTTGTGGCGGCTGATGCAGATGCCGATGGTAAAGAGGCACCTGCTGTTGCTGCGGCTTTAGAATATCTACCCCGTCCACCTCGGGTAGTTCTTCTTTGACCCCTTTGAGCCGGTCGTCCTCTACCTCTTCCGAATGCGGAGTAGAAGCGAAAGGACTTGCCCCTCGCAGAGGTTCCTGTGGGACGAAAAGGAGTCTGATGGATTGCAGCTCCTAGGGATTTTGCTGCTGCTTTTGAAGTTTGCAGTTTCTCTAAACTGTCATCCGCCTTTTTCCCGAACAAAGAAGAGCCATGAAATGGCATGTTCAAGAGCCTGGCTTGCACATCTGGGGCAAAACCCGACTTTCTCAACCAAGCGAACCTCCTGGTTGATGTACTTGCCGCCATTGCTCTGCTGATACTGTCAGCCGAATCAATGCCCGTCTGGAGGGATTCGCACATAGCGTCTTTACCGTCCTGTATAATATTCAGGAACGCATCCCTTTCTTCTCCCTCCGGGATGCAGTCAGCCGCTGTAGAAGCACACTCCCAAAGTGTATGGCTGAACCTAGCAAGGGTGCAAGTAGCATTAACAGACTTTAACGCCATGCTACATGCTGAAAAGACTTTCTTTGCCATAGCATCATATTTTTTATCGTCCCTGTCCTGTGGGTCTGTGGAAGATACCCTGTACTTTGCAGACAGTTTTTTTATTTACTGCTGGTATTACATCTGGGGTTTCCCAGTTTGTCATGATCTTTCTCTGAAGAGCTTTATGAAAGGGCAACACTGGATCCTCTTGTGGGCCTTTGTCAAGAATATCCGTGAGGTCATCTTGCTGGAAAGATTGTGAAGGTGTAGACCACCCCATGAACTCTGTAATCCTGGCCATTAAGGCTCTGTAGGGGGTTTCAGCATGCTCCCCCGGGTCTGGCTTAGCAAAATCCACCTCAGGGGAAGTGTCTAATCCACTTGCCTCATGTTAAGAATCATGAAGATCCTTTAATCTGCGCTCTTCAGAGGAAAATTCCTCTCTAACTGGGGGTTACAGGTCCCTGTAACTCAAATGTGTCTTGTTCAGACAAATCACCCTCTTCTAAAATTGAGGATATAGTTCTTAATTGTTCTGAACTCATAAAGGGAGTAAATCCCATTTCCAAGGCAGAGGGTGCCGAACTTGTCATTATTGGCCTCGAAAACGTCGATGCCGACGTCGAAGGCTTCGAGCGCGGCGTCGAAAACAGAGGTGGAGGCCTCGAGGACCTCGACAGAATTGGAATTCTACTCGACAATATCGACGCCATCGACGTCGAGGGCCTGGGGATCGTCACTGGATGTGTGGTCACCGTGACTTTTCTCGGCGTCGAGGCCGGCGTCGAGTCGACAGACCCGTGTGTCGAAGGTCCCTTCGACAACGGCGTCGAAGACATCGACCTCGACGTCGACGGAACCTTTGAGGAAGGTTTGGAGGTCATAGTCCTACTCGAGGGTTCGAGACGCGCTCGAGAGGTTTCTTTCGCCGGGTACTGCGACTCGCAGCGTTTTTGACCTTCGGGTCTGTCGACCAGAGCATCGCTCTCGGCAGTCTTCGAGGGGGCCGAGGCCGCTTTCTCGAAGACGCTCATCATATTTTTTCTGAATTCCTCCCATTCAGCCCGGGAACTATGTTTCGTGGGGCAAGGGATTCTTTTTGGCGAAACAGAGGAAGAGGAAGACGGAGAAGGAGATCTTCGACGTCTCCTCTTCGAGTGCTTCGATCTCGAGGAGTGATGAGACCCACTCCGAGACCTGGAGCGCGAATGGTGACGAGGAGACGAATGTCTCGACTTCGTCGACGAAGAAGAAGCTTTAAAAGTCTTACCTTTCTCCAGCTTCCCCCTACGCTCCTTCAGGGCCTTAGCTGTCATGGACATACAGTCCTCGCACTCCGAACAATGGTGTTCGGCTCCCAAGCACCACAGACAATTTCTGTGAGGATCGGTCAGCGACATCTTTTTCTCACAATCTCGACATTTTTTGAAGCCGGATCGAGGAGTTGTCGGTTCCGACGAGGAAGCCATCGAGTACGGATCGAATAACTCGAGGTAAATAGGATTATCTGACTAAGAAACTGAGCAACGGTATTCCGAGGCACCGAGTAGCGCGGAAAAACGGAACTGAGCAACGGACGCTGCGCGCGGCCTTTATAGGCAGGATGACGTCGATACGGTGGCTGTCGAAGGACATCGACTCGAGGGACGTCGACGCGCAGCGCCCTCTGGAGAAAAAAATTTTCCGAGGCCAGCAGAGCTGGAAGGATATATCTAAGATGAGGAATACGTCGGAGGACACAATCCCTTCGAAAGCTAGTATTTGTGGTGATGGCAAGAGAGCTGTATTTAGTGAAGGACCTATAGACTAAGGTGACAGGGGTCTGGAACCTGTGGCTCTGGAGAGGTTCTGTACTACGACTTCCATGACCCCCCTCTCCATTGGCTATACTGGCTCGAGCTTATGGGAGTTTTACTACAAAACATCCAGAGAGTCAAAGGTTGCAGACCCCAGATTACTATGGGGAATAGTGTATTTCTAGACAAGTATAATGCTATGCCTCATGGGGACAACAGAAATCCCTTTAGTTGGCAATATACAAGTAGGAAAGTTCATTTGAGCCAAGTCACACATTCCATAACGCCACCTAGTAGCCATTGCTGGAAGTTTATATAAACGTTCACACCTACACATACGTGAAATAATCTAGTGTTATTGTTCAACTGAAAGGTCCAACCCTAGAAAGACACTGTTGTGAAGAATAAGGATTTATTCATGATGTAAAGAAAGGTCCTGCCACTCCCCAAAAGCAAAACTATAGGCATGAAGTCAAAAGCCCTTTGGTGCGGTCCACTTAAACAGTCTATATGGGCACACCAAAGAAAAATACAAATGTTTGCTTCTTGCATGTTGCCAATATCCTGAGAGAGGCCTAGTTACCTGAATACTACTATAAACAAGTGTTAAGGTACAGGGACAGAGGAGGGGTGCAATAACAGTGATCCATGCAATATCAGCAGTCAAGGCAGATTGTAGAACCACATGTTCTGCTACAAGGGAGCTAACCGCATTAGACGGCAATATTTCCTCTTCCAAATACCTACAAATCGAAATCCTGTGGAGTAAAGGAAGCGAAATAAATGCACTCTTCCAATGAACAAGGTGCACATTTTGCCAAGAGATTGGCAACTTCTTACCATCCGACAGGAACAGTTCAGGTACTTCTTGTTGGTGTGAAAAGTAAAGAGGCACAAAAGAAGGATATACCTACACTGCACACCTCTAAAAGGAGAATGTGTGTGCAGCTAACACTAATGTGACGAAAGACTAAGCCAGCTCAGTAAAAATGCTCACAAAGCTGATCTTTTCTATGAGAGGCCTTAACATTTACTGGGATATGGCCAGCTCCAGAGATCGATGGATAGCCAGAAAAGTACAAAGTCCTACAAATTAATATAAACTACGGCACTTCTGTTGTCTGAGAAGACCAAGACCGTGCTGTTCTGGAGCAATGAAAGACGGCAGTCAAAAGGCTAAAACTGCCTTTTATTCCAAAATACTGATGCGTTCCATGCGATCCATGTGCCAGAGTTTGTGGATAACAACTTGTTAAGGGTTGCAAACTATCAGCAATTGGCGTTGTCTCTGGGAGACTACCAGCTTTGGCCTACATTATGCTTTAACTTCTTTAATGCTGCTAACCACAGCTCTTCAAATCTTACTTTTCTGTTGCTTTCTTTTAAAAAAAAAAAAAAAAAAAAAAACTTGAAAACATGTGTAAACAAAGAAAAACCCATAACAAAACGAAAATGTTGGGTATACTACAGCCCCCATGAGGCTCTGCTGCCTGGTAGTCCCAGCCGCCACCTCGCTGGTCAATCCGGGTCCCCTCTCTACTACAAAATGTCTGTCCCATAGGGTCCCTTCCTCTTCTTTTTTGCTGCCGCCACAGATAAGTACAGCCATTGTTCTGCGCTTTGCTAGAGTCACATAATAGAAGGTACAGATAAACATTGTCTAATACATATTACGATTATAGCTTTGGTAATGCGAAGTGTACTCTCATCTAAAATAGCTTTGTATATTTCACAAAACGAACGTTGTATCCATTTGTTGCCGAATGCACAACTCCGCGCGTATGTTTGGGAATATCGGAGGCTGACGAGCCGAGCCCGCGCGGGGGGGGGTCGCACTCGCGTTTGGGCTCCGGTCCGTCAGCGGTATCCTTGTATAAGTGTTTAACACCATGTTGCCAATAGCGCAGATAGCACGAAACATCTAGAGTCCGCCTCCTCATTCAACAACGGACTCGGAGGAGAATACGCGCATGCACACTAGCGCATTACATGCGTAGTAACGGCCGCATTCGTTTGGAAATAAGAGCGCTCTCCCGGCTCTACAAACCGATTACAGAGTTCATTCTCTTAGCTGTTTAACTTGCAGATCAGAGGCAAAGAAGAACATAAAAAGAAAATAACGGAATAAAATAAATAGAGCTAGGAAGGTGATCCAAGCCACTGAGCAGCATTTTTTGTCATCTCAGTGCAGTCACCTGCAGCAGCCCTCATGGCTTCAATTATGGGAGAAGAGGTATGGAGCGAGGGGAGTGAGAGGGAGAACAAGAGATGGAGGAGGAGTACATGGGAGAAGAGGAGATTGACCTCTCCTATAGTTTAAAAAAAGTTCTTGGACACTCTAGTACGAGCTGTTGCTCAAGGAGTCAAGCCTCTGCAAGACAGTCCTGGAGGAAATATTGGGCAAGAAGGCTGGCACGCTCGAGACCCAGGTGAGGGAACCTCCACATAGAAGCCTCTGGAACTAGAGGAGAAGGGGAGAGAAGTGGCCCGGAAGAGGAAACATTCTTCTACTACCCCGGGCTCAGATACGGGGGAAGATAAAATAGCCCCAAGAGGCGGCTGACGCGTTCAACAGGCTTAAGAGTGCCCTTTTGACAAAAGCAGCCCCGCCCAGCCTCATACCCGCTACCTCAGGGCCGAAAAATACAGGGGAAGCTACATCATCCTGAGACCAGTCGGAGCAAGAGGAGCCCGAAGAGGATGTACAAAGCTTAAGTAAGGAGAGCGTAGCCTCGCGGAAGAACTCCTCCTGCAAGCCAAAAGCCAGCGCTGTGGAGACCCCCCCCCCCACCTCCAAGACGACAAAGACATGTCAGACATGTTTGAGCCAGATGCCATTAGGCATCCAAGGTCCACAGAATGGTTTCCCTCTCCGAGTGTGGCCCTATACATGTCAAAAAATGCGGAAACCCATGGAAAAAAAAGATACTAGGTTCTGACTCAGGTCAGAGTGCCCGAGGCCCGAGTTGACAGGGAAGGTGGCCGAGACCCCTGAACTCTACCCCAAAATGCTGACCTTTGTGACGAAGGCAGGGAAGGATGCCAGAAAGGGCATGGACCGGGCATGGAAAACAGGTCAAGACAAACTGCTAGATCTGATGGGGCCAACTGCAAAAGTAATGGAATTAGCAGAAAGGGCAAAGGACACCGGGGAGCCGGTAGACGCAGTCATTCTGGCAGGATGGGCCCAAAGAGCAGTCTGCATGTTGGGCAACATGAACCGAGCGATATTGTCCGAGAGGCGTCGATCTATGCTTCTGAAGATCGATAATAAACTAGGAGACCTAACTTCTTACGAGGCAGGTGAGAGTGCCCAAGGCCTCCTTTTCGGAGACAGCTTTGTAAAGGAGATGAATACATTTGTAGAGACATTTACCGCCTTGGAGAAGGTACAAGCCTCCATCAGGAAGGTGTTTCCTGGGCGATTTATTGCCAGGGCTGGCCGATATAGGGGCGATAGGCTGGCTGGTTCAATTCCAACAGAAGACCACAAGGTCCCAGAGCGGAATATTGGGAAACGCGCCAGCAAGACGCGTTTTTCCCAAACATACGCAGAGGCTCCCGAGGACGCTGTGGGCGCAGATACTATCGACACCAGAATAGCACAGGTGAGCAAAGGCGCAGCAAGCTATCCTCCAGTGGGGGGCAGGACGATATATTACTTACGCAGCTGGCACAGTCTGTCTTCAGACGCATCGGTCCTGCAGACAGTACAAGGTTTCGTATTAGACTTCATAGAACCTCCAGAGCAGAAACATCCGCCTCCATGCATGCAAATGGCGCAAGTAGAAGCAGCACTGTTAGACGCAGAGATTCAAGCGCTATTGCAGATAAATGCAATAGAAAGAGCGACAGCGCACGAGTCAACCTTTCTGAGCAACATGTTCCTAGTCCATCGCAAGGACAAGGTTCGTCCAGTGATAAACCTGAAAGAGCTGAACAGCTGGCTAGTGTACAGGCACTTCAAGATGGAGGGGATCCATCTGCTAGGAGATGCTCAGAAAGGTGGACTGGCTAGCGCGACTGGATCTAAAAGATGCATATTTCACAGTACCGATAGCACCGCAATGTCGTCCCTACCTAAGGCTCATCTGGAAGGAGGCGACGTGGCAGTTCAAAAGCCTACCATTTGGCCTAGCTTCAGCACCATGGGCATTCACCAAGTTCATGAGGCCTGTAGCAGCGGCGCTTCGAGAACAAGGTATTCGGATGATCATTTATTTAGACAACATCCTCCTCATGGCAGAAGAAAAGAGCCAGTTACAGAAGCAGGTTCTGTGGGTGGTGGACCCGATTTCGAGCCTGGGTTTCTTAGTGAACAAAGACAAATCAGAACTGGCACCAACCAAACTACTAGAATTTTTAGGCTTCACCGTAGACACAAGAAAAGCCACGTTAGAACTGCCAGCGCCAAACATAAGGTTGGTCAAGAAAGATATGAGGTCAGCGCTCGCAAAACCAGTTATCTCGCTGAGGAATCTAGCCAGGATAGTAGGGCTTCTAGAATCTATTCCAGCCATTTTTCCCAGCCCGTTACACTATCGAGCTCTTAAAGAGACTGAAGATCGAATACTTGAAGAAAGGCTGGAGGTACCACCGACTAGTTTCCCTAGACAAAGAGTAAGAGAACTAACCTGGTGGCTCTACAATATGGAGGCGGGGAACAGCCGAGCTTTTTTCAGAGACGTCCCGGAACTCAGAGTCGGACACCAGTAGATCGAGCTTGGGGGCCAGATTCGGTCAGACAGACGGGAGGAAAATGGTCCCAGGGAGAACTAGAATTGCACATCAGCTGCTTAGAGCTTCTCGCAGGCTCCTTCGCAGTAAAAGCTTTTACCAAGGACAAGGCACATTGTTGCATCCTCCTGAGGATGGACAACATATCGGCGTTACGATACATAAACAAGTTGGGAGGCAACAAATCCAAGATGCTAGCGGAACTAGCGAAATATTTCTGGCACAGCTGCCTAGAGAAGAGCATATCAGTCAGGACAGAGTATCTCCCAGGGGCACTGAATACAGTGGCGGACTGGAACTCCCGATACTTACTAGATTACAGCGACTGGAAGTTTCTCACAATGACATTCGAGAAACTAGAGCAGAGATGGGGCCCGCTGGCCATAGACCTATTTGCTTCACGATTGAACGCTCAACTGATGAACTACTTCAGTTGAAAGTTCGATCCGGAGGCTCAAGGGACAGATGCTTTCTTTCACCCTTGGGGAGGTCAGGTCCATTATGCCTTTCCCCCCTTCGCAATGCTGGCATGGGTACTAGCAAAGGTCCGCAGAGACAGAGCAGAGTTAGTGATAGAGACGCCCGAATGGAGATCGCAAGCCTGGTTTCCAGTTCTGATGGAACTTTCTACGGATTTCCCTCGGAGGATTGCGCACAGACCAGATCTCCCGTCAGATACAGCGGGAGCCGCACATCCTCTGATACAGGACCAGGCACTGACACTGCTAGCATGCAGAATTTCAGGCGTAGATGGTGCTTGCCATGGTTTTCACAGGAAGCTGCAGAATTGATCAACTTATCATGGACTCCATCCACAATCCGGAGTTATAATTCCGCTTGGCAAGCCTGGGAATTGTGGTGCAGGGGGAGGAGTATTTCTCCTATTTCAGCACCTGTAGTACCAGTAGCTCTAGCAAGTCTACCCTCCGCTGGTAGAACCTTTAGGAGAGTAGCAGTGTATAGGTCAGCGATATCCGCAGGGCACGAGCCGCTAGATGGTGTTCCAGTAGGGGGGCACCCAGCCGTGACAAGACTGTTGAAAGGAGTGAAAGTCAGTAAGCCTCCCATGCAGAGATATTCTTCGCTGTGGGATGTTCAAAAAATGTATGCAGCAGTTCGAGCAGTGGCCAGGAAATACCTTTATGTCCAACAAACAGCTTTCAGAGAAATTAGCGAGATTACTCTGGTGAGTATCCTGCAGAAGAATTTCAGGCGTGAAAGCTCCGGAGATGGACAGGAAGATATACTATCCGGAAGGGATAGCGTTTAACACAGCACAGAGAACAAAGGCCAATTCTAAAGGTCTCGTACCCATACTTCCCGAACAATGATGAGTTGGGCGTAGCAAAATGCATAAAATGCTATGAAGCAGCGACAGCAGCAATAAGGCCCACAGGGGGTTAGTGAGCTACTTATAGCTCATAGGAAGCCATATAAAGCAATTGCGACAGCCACCATAGCTAGGTGGGTAAAGGAAGTGATGGAGCTGGCGGGTATAGGCATCACAATATTTGGAGCACACTCCACCAAAGAAGCTTGGCCTCACAAGCTTTTGCAGCAAGAGTTCCGCTGCAGAAGATCATGAAGGCGGCAGACTGACATTCCATTTTAAACTAGTCTCCAATATAGCTTCAGCGGTGGTGGAAAGCTTTGAACAAGCATAATGTTTGTCTCCGGTCTTGTCATAGAATAAAGATTGCCCAAGCGCCCAGCGCAGGAAGTCTTGATTCTATTAAAAGGCACTGAGGCAAGCATTATTCCCGCTCCGCAGGAATACGTGTGTCATAGCCATAATATGCTGTATAATATTGTTATGTGGTAATAATGTCAATGTGAGAGATTATGACAAAGGATGTCACTGTAGGGATATTGTTACAGTCACGCACAGTTTGACATCCCTTTTCGATCTTCGAAATAAAGATGCAATGCTCTGCAATTACAACTAGATGTCGGACTGTATGCACATCATGTGATTCTAAGCAGATTCACAGGCAACAGAAATGGCGTTATCGGGCAAGCTGGCTACCATGCTGTTTTTGGTGTCCTGGTGAAGGATATCCGATGTACGAGCCTTAGACCTGGCAGGGAGATCGTACTCACCAGATGGGGTTCACCTTCCTCATTTCTGGGAGAACAAAATGTCACCCTAGGTTGAGCTTATATCCAAGCTTCCCTGATCATCCGAAGCTGTGCGTGGTGAGAGGTCTTAAGGCTTCATGGGGAGGCTACCACAGACCTTCGAAGGGACCTAGCTGTGCACTTGTTCATTGCACTAAGAAAGCTGCATGGCCCAGTGTCGTCTTAGACCGCAGCAAGATGGGTCCGTTGGATGTTGGTACAAGTGGCGAATGACGTGTCAAGCTCCGGGGCTCAATCAGCTTGAGCAGCGATGGCTGGCATCTAAGGCCTTCCAAGGGGGTTCAAGGCTCAAGATCATCATAAAGGTGGCCGATTGGTTTGGGAGTCTATGTTTAGACACTTCTGAACCCATTGAGCAGCCAGCATCTTTGGTGGAAAAACAAGCATAATGCTCGCCTCTAGTCAGAATGAGGATTTTGCTAGATAAATGAAAGAAAGTTTTGATTCCATTAAACACACACAGCTGAGCTTTATCCACACCCTTGGCTCATCCAGGAAAGAACTCCCCAAATAGCATAGGTTTTCTATCACATATCAATACAGTTGTTTCTTTGTACAAGATCTGTCTTTTGTGCTATGAGAAAAAGGTGATCATCATGAATGAAGAATGTTAAGAGATGTACTGTTTGTAGAAGGACTGACATGACCCTCAAAGGGGGTTGAGGTGAAGACCTAATGAAGGAGGATTGCCAGAGCAAAGACGATGGCAGGGAAGAGGATGTAAAGTTTGGTTTATATGGAACTGCTCAGCATTGCTTGGCTGGCAGAGGAAGGAGGAAATGCAGTTTATGGGCAGGCAAGAGACTTTTTGGAGTTCGAAAATCATGCATTTTCCGATTTTGTTAGGACTACATGTTGCTGGGCAGTTTGGGAAATGCAGTTGGTTGATTTTGTATTTCCAGCGTTTGTATGAAGTTGCTCAAGCAAAAATAAATAAGAATAAAGCTCGTCTACATGTCTTTAATAGAATCAAGACTTTCTTTCAAGTTTGAGGAAAATCTTTATTCGAAGCCCAAATTATTTGTTGGGTGCCAACCTGGGTACTCACGAGACACCCAGAGTAGCAGATGAGACGCTACTGCTGCCATCAGTTTTGGAAAAACCCAAAGGGCCAAGACGACACCCTCTGTTGGTACTGCCTTCTACCCATCAAAAATGGAAGGTCCTGATGGGGTCCATATGGGAAAATAAAGCTATGGGGTACTGACCGTGCAGATCCAGTCGGTTAAGACTATAGCAATCCGAAATCATCTGAGGTTTAACCTTGCACCTGTCTTCCAAGGAGAATGAAGGAAGAGAATCGAATCATAATTTAGTGCACAGGCAATCCTTTTTCTTCTGCACTGCAAAGAACCACTAGAAATAAACCAAGCTGCTCTTGGAGAGCTAGACTACCTCTACAACCAAGGATCTAATCTATAAAATTGCAGATCCTAGCAGTTAAGAGGGATAAAAGAGACTTGGAAGGTGGAAGAGGGAATAAAATCACATTTTCTTGCTGCTGACAGATCCAATGGACCTTGGAAATTCTGGACCATGCTGCAAGATTATCCACAATTCAGTCCGCCACTGGGGAAAAGTGGGCCGAAATGACTCACTTGGGTTTCAGCTAAGGATTAAAAAAAAAAAAAGGCAGAGTATACCCCTTTGCACTGATGCTTAAATCGCTTTATACTAGTGGAACTCTACGGTTGTCTCTGCTTACATATTGAAAGCCAAAAAACAGACTAAATGGCAAGCAATCTGGTGTGATTTTGATTGGAAAGCTAACATGGCTGCTTTTCCAAAATGTCAAGGATTTCTCAGTTTGAAATCTAGGTTCTATTTTTGGTTAACGTTTAGCCCATGGTCAAATGCAATGAGTCTACTCCATCAAACTGATGGCTGCCATGTCTTTTAGAATATGGAGAGAAGGTCTTCCTATTTAGAGGATACCTCTGGTGTCTGAACAGCCAGGAATTCCATCACTCTGAACATACCCTCTAGGAATAGTTATACTAAGGACTGTAAATGACCTTAACATTGGTTTGAGTGTCCCAAATGCCACCATCACCAAAACATCAGACTGATTTACATCCCAAAAATGAGGTTCCACAATGCTCAGAGCATCTGGAGAAGGAGGGGAGAAGTGGAAATGAAGTGACAGACCGAGTAGGTGCAGATTAAGTATTAACCTCCTTCAAAAGACCCAAAATGTAGTCTCCAATTGTCAGTGGTAATTATTTTTGGAAATTTGGAAAATAATCGGTCCACCCCAAATGGTTAGGACAGACCTCACTGCAAAACACTTCTAAGCTGTAGAAACCAGGCTGCTCCCTTAGGAATAAGACAACCATGTTTAGGTGAAGTGAAAGTAAGATTATGGGACCTGCAACACATTCTCACCCACAACAAAGGTTTCCAGTTCACCTGTGGGGGAAAAAATAGGGTATACACGAGCAAGCTTTCTCATTTTGTGCAACCATTCAGCAAGTCTGTCAAATGAGTAGTGACCACCCATCTGTAGTTAAGCATGTATGTTTATCTGAGGCACTCTCATCCCTCCCTGCTTCTTCAGGGAAGACATTAAGGGCTTAAGGAGGGAGGTCTTAGGGTTAAAACATTTGCCCCTCATAAAAGGCAGGTAGACATCGAAAACCAAGATGGTTCAAATAACTGACATGTTTGCCTTGCTTCAGTGGGTCTCAGAGGTCATGAACATGTAGCCTTCCCGTTGGGGCCTCTCTGCTAAGTCTGGCATTGTGGGATCCAGCTGGTAAACAGAACTCCTTTGAGTAGGCTCTCTGATGTTCTCTGATGCAGAGCATCGTCCTTGAGATCTTCATCAATGTGAGGAACTCCGGACCGCTGTTGGATGCATCTGAGGCTGTGCATTTTGCAAGTATATTAGGGATGCTCTTTTTCCAACTTTGTGTGAACGCAAGTGGAAAGACAGATTTTCAATAAAAGTAGATTTGGGTTTTCACAAATCCTGACAATGGGCAGAAACTGAATGTAACAGCAGAGGAAGGGCCTCATCACCATCAACCAAGGAGTTGAGGCTGGGAGGTGCTCAGTCAATTATGGAGCATGGGAACAGGACACAAAAAAAAGGAAGAGCGAGCCATGCGATTGGTGCGAGTATTGCTGTTTGTGCAGACGGGCAAGAAATGAGTAGGGGGAAATACAGGGGATTAGAGATCAGAGGGCACATACAAGGGAGTACAGGGGTTCTAACGAATAAGAAAAAGTGGGTAAATGGCGAGAACAGTGATTGGGAAGAGCAGAAGAGTGGAACCCACCACTGACTATTTAGGTCAGTATACAAAAAAACCTTGGCCAAGTGAACAGTTTTGGCTTATGTTTAGGCATGGCATATCCATTTCCATTTATTGCCAACACGCAGGTGTGCGGGAATACCACTCCAACTAAGATGAAGAAGCAGGCTGCCCGAGTCATAGCGTGAAGCCAAGCGAATAGCCACTAGGCCAATGTTACTCAGTTTGGAAAGCGTGCAAAAAGAGTGCCATTTTGGAAATGCAGTTAATATGAAAAAAGGCTAACGAGTCATATTACTCTAAAACTAACACCATTTGGGATGGTTTAATCCTGGTTATCCCCATTTGTGATACTAAAAGGAAAATCACAACCTGGTGTCTGCTGACAAGGACACAAATGTATTATAGAAAAATAAAAGTCAGTATTCGTGCTGTTAGGGCTCAATAAGGAAAGTGCATCAAACCAAAATAGCTCTCGGTTTAGTAATCATAGTATGTCCCTATCTCTTCTAAGGAGAGTAACTGGCTCGAAAAAAAAAAATAAAAAAAAATAATCACTATTTTCAGTTGTGCCACCGTGTGACTTTGTTCCAAAAACTGAGCTGCCATAGGTGATCTCAAATTGTTTGTCCGTATTTGAGATTTATGTTCGGTCCACTGAGTCAGGACTTTTCTGGTGGAATGCCCAACATAGTACAATCCACAAGGACATTTCAGTCCATAAATTACATTGCAAGAATCACACGTTGAAAAATGTTGTCGCTAGATCTTTTTACCAGTGTAAGGATGAGTGATCGCCCGGCTCCCCAAAATATTGTGATAATGTTGACAAGCAGAACAGGGAAAAGGTCCCACTTGACTGCATTTGATATTAACCCCAGTACCAACAAATTCTTAATGGGTGTCTGGTTTTTATAAGCAAAAACAGGTGGTCTTGCAAAGAGTTCTGCTTTAACAGTATTGTGTTGTAAAATTCCCCAATGTTTACGAATAATCTGTTTAATAGGTGTGTATGTAAACTAGGTCACATGATTACTTACATGTTCTTTCCTTAAGTAAATCGCTACGCTGCAGGGTCAATGCTTTATTTTTTATCTAGGAGTAATGTAGGATCATCGTTGCATCTAGATCGAAAATGATCTAGCATCATCTCACTTTGTGTGCATTATACCTCAGGATTGGAAATAATCCATTTAAGTGTGACCAGTTGACTGTAGGGTAATCCTTGGATCGTAATGTAAGGATGACATTTTTTCACATATAAACAGACTATTCATGTCTGTCCATTTAGTACGCAAAGTCGTGACACATTTCTGGTTGGTATGTTGGACATGGGTCTCAAGAAAGTTAATGGATATTTGATACATATTCCAGGTGAACGATTATGTATGGAGTTCAAAAAACCAGAAAACTAACAATGCAGTGGTTTAAAACCGTGCATGAAGAAATTGGCATAGATGTCAGCCAAATAGGTACCCAAGGATTGTCCTGGTGATTGAATAAAAAAACAAAAACACATCTCCAAAGCTAAAGTTGTTGGTCAAAATTAGCGTCAGAAGAGTCAATCCAAAAGTTGTGATCAAAGTCATACTGCAGAAAAAAAACATTCCATCGCCGTGAGCCCTGCCTTGTGTGGAATTGATGTATAAAGACTGACTGCGTCCAGCTTCCGAAGGAAGTTACCCGTACCCTTGGATATGTCGATGTACCACTCACTAAAGGCTGAACAATCTGACCGATATAGTACACTAGAGGCTCAAGAATACTATTGGTTGCAGCAACAATCGGACTACCACAGGGATTAAACAAAAATGTATGCATCTTCAGAAGAATGTAATCTGAGTCACTGGATGGGAATTGGTCAAAAAAGCTTTAGTTTTATTCTAAAACTAAATCTTTTTTGACCAATTCCCATCCAGTGACTCAGATTTTTAGAAGTTATGAGTTTCCCTAGTTCCACTGAATCCAAAACTTATTTGATCAAAAGACTCAACAGTACAGTTGGAGCATTATGTAGAGGCATGTACGTCTCACTGTCGCTTAGTCACTGACATCCATTAATGTACTCCCTTGACTTCATCACAAAAGATCACCCATGTCAGCTGTAGTTTAATTATTGCTAGCTAAATACTTCAGTACCTTATGTTGATTTCTGCTCAAATTACTATGCCCAGTATGACGGAAAATTACACGTCAAGTACTGACTGGGTGTTAGATTGAGAATAATATGGCTCGTTAGCCTTTTTCATATTGAATATTTCCAAAATGGCGCCCTTTCTGCATGCTTCCCGAACTGAGCAGTATTGGTCTAGTGGCTAGTCGCTCGGCTTCATGCTATGACACGGGCAGCTTGCTTCTTCATCTTTGTCAGAACTGTCTTCCAGCGCACATGTGTGCTGACAGTGACAGCCACAGTAATATAGAGGGACACAAGATTTTGAAATCCTACGTTTTAGTGCCAACATCTTTTGTATATTCGGGTGATCCACCCCATCAGGGTTTGGATATTATTTCTAAAACTGAGTTACCGTTTATGTAGGTATAACATTCGGGCAAAGACTAACAAACACGTTTGTTTTAAGAATTTGGTTAATTGATGGGGCTTAATCTGTGTTAAATTGCTATTACTGTCTCTCCCTGTACGTGGACTGCGATCTTGGTCGTGAGATGTTCTGTACTCAATGCAACACGATCCAGAAGGTTAGACTTCTTGGGATTCATTGATACGGGTCATCATGGTTTACTTTTCACTGATTGGAAATTGTTGGTTATTCATTTTGCAGATTATTCAAGGTGGTATACCCCTGAAGAAGCAAGACGTTCCTGTAACGCGTAGGGATTTTCCCAGCCGTCTTCCAACAATGTGGTTTTGACATAATTTGTAAGAACACAAGAAACTTTTTTTCTGTACATTTGATGAAGTTAAATCTGTTGGACATTTGCTTGAAGGATCTATTTCAACCTCGAGTGATCGATGGCCATTTCTGGTTTACTTCGGTTGGAGATTTATTCTTGAATGCTTATTTAAATGTGCTGTTATAACACCGTAAACAGATTCACTATGGATTTCTGATTTCAACCTATTTTTCTTGAACCGATAAGGTGCTACAGGGTGCTGCTGGGGTCTTAGCAATTATTTTGTCTGGACTAGCTTTCCTTTGTGAAAACAGATCAGGCCTCATGTAAAGAAGAGCTAAGGCCTCCCACCAGCATTTTCTTTATGCTGAATAATGCCATGTCTGCAAAAACCATAGAGGTGTAGAGGCCCTTGGTTCTTCATTACTGCTTCTTTGGTTAAGTTAAGGTGGCAGAAGATTCTCTCGGGTCCGAGATCCGGAAACCTTGCTCAGAATCCCCTGAACATTCTGTCTCAAGCTGCCTTTTGGCCGGTGGCTGATGAGGGCTTGGGAGATGGTTAGGTGATAGATGACAATTTGCAGTTCGAAACTGCTTTTACTTTCGTTTGTTTCTCATGTAAGGATGTGGAGAAAAAGTGAATGCCAGTGAAGGAGAGACTTTTGACGGTCATCCTCTGGAATTCGTGTTGTGCTTTTGAGTATGGCTTCTCTGCCAACATCCAGACAGACACATCCCTGAGCTGCTGTGTTGATAAACTGGTACAGATTACAACATGTCCATGGCCACTTGTTTGGCATCAAAAATGCGCATTAAAAAGAGGCATATTATTGGAAAAATCTGCTCTGTCCTTGCTAGTGTGTGGTAGCCGGACACAGATCAAGGGCCCTTCATAACTTCTTTACAATGCTATCTTGGGGTTTCTCATCCTTCCGATGAAGTGCAGCCGGAGAGCTTAAATTACAGGAAGAATCCTCACCCTTAGGGGTTGCAGCCATGCCAGTCAATGGGGGCCATATAGTTTAATCCCATGCAGTGTTCCCTCCGGGATGGTCTGGAATTTTGTATCCAGACTCCTGGTCAGCACCATGGAGTAGGAGGGGTTACCCATATCTTTCAGAAATGCTTAATGGCTTCTAGTTGGCGTTTAATGTCCTTTGTGTTGTTTTCTGGAGAATTCTGCTCGTAGCACTCTTCACCACTCGTTCGTTAACTGTTTATCTACAGGTGTTCTTCCGGTATAAAGTAGTTTCATCAACAGTCATTTTTACGACTGCCTTTTAAACTAGTACAAAATTACGAAAAAAGGTTATCGACATTTTTTGGGGCGTGGGAAAGGGAGGTTAAGGGGAGGCGGGGGTGGTTGGGAATAGTTCAAAATAGGTGGGGAGGAAGGGTTTTGGGGGGGTTGAAATTGTCAACTATGTACTCGTTTAAAAAGCAGTCATAAAAATGACAGACGATGCAACAACATAGAACCGTTCTTCAAACCCAAACAGGTGTACATGGGACGCCTTGTACGATTTAGGCAAGTCCTCATCTGCAGAGCCGTCTTCTAATGGCAGGTCAAGAAAAGGGGCAGAGCATTCTTGAGCAGACAGGATTAGCCATTAAGGAAGCAGGGCCTGTTAAGCTGGTGGTTAACGAACAGGACATGGCTGAGGTGGTGGTGCCTGCAGGGACTGAACTGAAGGAGGGAGCATAGCCAGGTCGTGACCTATGGTGGAACCTTAAAGGTAGAGGCTCAGGCAGTTTTAGAATCATTGCATCAGGTATTGTTTACTTTACCCTCCCAAATATTCTTGAAAAACAAATGTATATCTGGAGCGGTCATGAAGTTCCTAAACCTTACAACAGTATTTAAGGCTCGGGGGATATAGCAGAGGTAAGCTGCATTGGTCTTGGAAACTACTATGTGTATGTGCTGATAAACAACTACCACATGCAGTTGTGTGTTCTGTTGATCTGTGGAGGGCAGACTATGATTTAAAACAAACCTAGGTCTGGCTAGAGCACGACCAATCCACTGTTGATTGGAAATTAGGCCACCATGTGTTCCGAAACATTGGGTAATCTGTGCTGGCCAAAGGTTAAACTTAAAGAGACAGACAGGCAGAGGTGGGAACCCAGAGTCCATTAAGGATTTGAGAAGGACACCTTAGCCATAGCTGCCCAATGAGCTGGCATTTTCTTTGGTACAGCATCAAAGAGGTTATGTATAGACAAGGTACGTGCAATTGAAAAAAGTGTGAGAATACAAGTACCAGAATCCTTAGAGACATCAATGTGAATTAACCTGAAACACCTGAAAAGGAAATGCAACTAGACACGCCTGAAAAGGAAAAGAAACAGCCTCCCTGATTGATGGAGTCAAGAAAACGTTTGGCGGAGAAGACAATTTGTTGCTACAGCAGGAAAACTTGACTGGGACTTACACAGCATCAAAGAGGTTATGTATAGACAAAGTAAAATGCATCGATGGGGGTAATTCCTTATTGATTCTAGGCGAGATTCTGCTAGTGCCCTATGTAGTGTAGAAATGTACCCATGTTACAACACTAAGTGAATGTAACAGATAGGCTGAGTTAATTCAGATGAAAGATAATGGTGCCTTTATCCTATTCTTATACATACTCAATTCACACTTCTATATTTGGGATCCTCGCAATGATAGCTATGGGATGGGGTTTCCAAAGATAATTTTTCTGGAGGTATTTTTACAATTTACTGAAAGAGGTTTCCAATGATGAGATATAGGTCTGATGGCATCAATTGCTGCACACATTTTTTAACCTTGCATTATTTTCACTTTTGCTTGATAAACACGAGGTCTACATAGACCAACTTATGCTTCTTAACCGTCACATGCATTTAACACTGCACATCCTACCTATACAAATAACTTGCGCACCACGATGGCATGCCACAAATCCCAAAAAAGGACATCTGCAAATTACTTTTATAAAAAAATAATAATAAAAAAAAAAAAAATTACATATATAGGCCATATGGTTAAGTTGCTGTTTCAATAGAAGAGCACTTTTTGGGCAGCTTATAACTTCGCTCTCCCTGGACGAATCCTCCCCAAACTTTCCAAAAAAAGTATTTGGGTCACTCTGAATTTTTTTTGCAAAGTTTGGTGAGGATTCGTCCAGGGGGGGCAAAGTTATAGGGGGGGTCCCAAAACTTTTTTTTTCCCATAGACATAATGGGAAAAAACTGGGCTGTAAACTTGAGCAAAAACCGCTGGACGGATTTGCACCAAATTTGCGGCAGGAGCGGCGGCCTGGTCCCGAAATCGTGCTTTGCTTTATTTGGTGTAAATTCGCCCAGTAGTTTTTAAAAAAATGACAAAAATGTAAGTGAAAAAAATTAATGATATCCGTGTTCGCTGCGCGGACAGGAGAGTGATTGGGAAAGCAGCTTGCGTGATGTCCGCGGACATCTGACGTGCTCTCTCATTGGATGCGGTGAAAGCATGCAGTGCGTCTGGCTTCAGAGATGCCCGCCATCTTTGTTCCTCCGCCTGCACAGTAAGTCTTGTGTCTGTCTCCCGTTCCTCCCACCCCCGCTCATGCCCCGTGTGTCTCTCCCCCTCCCACCCACCCCCTGCGTGTCTCTCGCCTTCCCCCTCACCCCCCGCTCATGCCCCGTGTGTCTCTCCCCTTTCCCCCACCCCCCGCTCATGCCCTGTGTGTGTCTCTCCCTCCCTCACCCCCCGCTCATGCCCCGTGTCTCTCCCTCCCCCCACCCCCGCTCATGCCCCGTGTGTCTCTCCCCTTCCCCCCACCCCCGCTCTTTCCCCGTGTCTCCTGTTCTCCCCACCACCCGCTCATGCCCCGTGTGTCTCTCTCCCCCCCACCCCCCGCTCATGCCCCGTGTGCGTCTCTCTCCCTCCCCCCGCTCATGCCCGTGTGTGTCTCCCTCCCCCACCCCCGCTCATGCCCCGTGTGTCTCTCCCTCCCCCCACCCCCGCTCATGCCCCGTGTGTCTCTCTCTCTCCTTCCCCCCACCCCCGCTCATGCCCCATGTACCAGCTTACCATAATTGGCGAATTTCAAGGGTTTTCCGGTTTTACTTGGAACCATAACGTCCCTTTAACAAAGTTTTTTCACTGAATATATATATACCAGAACGGTACGTCTTTTAAAAAATTATCCAAGTATACAATGTTGAAGAAAGTACAAATTGGCAGATACAAAAAAATGAAGACAAACAGTAAATAGTTTTGAGATGTTCAGTCTTGGTGTAGTGTAGCAAGAATTGAGGCCACAAACGTGGCCATGTGTGGTAACCTAGGCAGAATTTGCCACATCCTGCAGTTGGCGCTGTACTGGAAAGTTGTACAGGAAAAGGATTTAAAAAAAAAAAAAGTGTTATGCCATTGATTTTTCAAGGAAGCCAATCGCTAGCAACCAAAGATGTCATTATTAAAAAAAAAAAAAATGTCCACAATGGCTTAACTACTGGAGCCCATTTACTCGAGCAGCAGTATATAAACGCGAGGCACACAGTCTGCAAGAAAAAGATAGCGTATTGAAGGTAGCTTTAATAATTCACAGGATATCGGTAATTCAGGTAATGAGAAACCAAATACTGTCACTGGAGACATCTCCGAGCACATTCACAAATGGAAAGTTCAGCCCTCAGTTTCCGTGTGACCTAGCTTCTTCAAGTAAAAGCACATCATAATCTAACTTCGAGCAGCTATTAAAAACGCTGGGCATGAGCAACGCAACCGTTTACGTAGACATGTGGCATCTCATGGAGCCTTCTTAATGTGCTCATATAAAGTTATGTTCCCACTGCTACGCAATCTCATGACGAATAGAATAATTCCCACCCTCCCACCAAAAGGCCTTCAAATGTTGCCTTGTGGGTTCTGGATGGTTTCAGGGACTTGCAGATTCTAGATCATTTGCCCTCCTGTGGTTTTGTAATATTTATGCCATTTTTAAATCTTGTCATTTGCAGAGATAAAAAATGAATTTTAGCCGAGCTCGCTTGATCATGTTAAAGAGCTCTGCTAGTCAAAGATCTAGCTTGTCAAATCAATTCCAACTAAAACGAGTGTTGCAGATGAACATCCTTAAATCAACTCAAATTAGTGTTTGTTCCACGCTATGAAGCTGGTGACGAAACAAATGGGGCTGTAGTAGAAGGCAACACTAACCTGTTACACCGGCCCTGTCCATCTCTGCTCTTTAATCACGCATCAATATGAGAGTGCACCTTCTTGACAATGTGCCAGTCAGGTTCAGCTTTTATCACATTTACATTATTTGGTATCACCTCAGGGTACCAAATACTGGCATACCACACCGACCAGCGCAGCCCAGAAACAAGTAGAATGGGCAGTCAGGTAACCAGCATGATCAGGGGTGATGGGACGTGATAGGGAGGAACAATGATCTAGTAGGCAGGCCCGCTCCTCCCCCATTCAAGGTTGCTGGCTGGCAGAACAAGGGTAGGGGGGGGCATGGGAGAGTATGCCCCCTATCGAAAGAGTTTGCGTACAGTGAGTCGGCACATCATAAACCAGTGATTTTAGGTTTGCATGGTAAAAGTTAATCACTTCTAGGTACTTCAGTAGTTAGATCAGCTCAGATTTGCAGAACACGCGAAAATATAGGCTTTGAAATATTTACACACAAAAAAACCCCAGAAAACCAAAAGGCGATCCATGTCCCCCTTGGATGGCATGGAGCAAGTTCTGCAGCCAGCTATCACCAAGGAAAAGACATTACCAACTCAATTTACCCAACAGGTGTTCGGCAAGTCTGAAAAGCGAGTTATCAGCTGTCTGGCATGGTGATGAAGTTTTAGGGAGCAGTGTCCAGCATGCATAAGTGAGGAATGCATCTAAAAGCCATAAAAAAGCAAATTGGAAGCCAATGAAGGGTTCCCTCTAAACACCAATACCAGGTCCCATATTTCTTCACAGATTTCAGCCTATTGTATTAGGTTTGGATTCTGAAGCTTTGTAAGTCAACACTTAATGAGTCGCTTGTAAATGCATACAGATTAAAACCGATAATCAAAATCTTACGGCAATCATTTCATGTACCCACACAACTAAGCAGCAAAGACATTGACTGTGGAAATGCCCAGAACTACCCTATGAGAGAATGAGGGTACAGCAACAATCATAAATAACACCAAAATGCGTTTCCTGGTCCAAGATCAATATGCATTAGTCAATGAGCTAGCTATACCCTAGCCAAGAAGTCAATGATCAATTTGTAGCTAATAAACAGAGGGATACACTTAGGGAAGCAATCTACATATTTTTAGACCTCAAGTACTTTCATGTTATGTTGGAGCGCCCACCTCCTGGGTGTTTTAAGGTTTCCAAACAGGTACTCATAATTTCCTCCAGTATAAAAAGGTACGACTATAAAATTACAGATTGCAGACAGCACTGGATGGGCTTCAGACAATTTTAGAGCTCTTTTTTGCAAATCCTAAACATTTATAGTTTTCTGCACCACCATTTTTTTAGTTCTATTACCGACTGAAGCATGCACGTTTGCCACCGTCATCGTAAAAACGGATCTATGTGATCACTGCACGCCAGAAAATACTGCATTGGGAAATTCCGAATGCAAAAACGCAGTTACTGCGTGATCACAGACATATGTGCCATTCTACAATGGCACAAACACGGCCTTGCAGGTGGTGGGTCGGGAGGGAGTTGGGGGGGGGGGAGGGAATGTGGATGTCCGCCACACCCAGTTATACCGCACAAGGGAAGCAGGGGACAAACCCACCTAACAGGAATTCTGCATTTTCGTCTACTGCAGATGTGCACTAAACGTACATTCGTTTTTTCTTTCCTCAGTATTTTGATACCTGTAAAATATTTACATCCTGCCCAGCTTTATTCATTACATGACAGACTGTGGTTACGCACACTTACATGTTCACAGGGATACTCTCTGTAATGCAATTGTGCTGTGGAAAGTGACTGCATGTGGGCTCAATCCATGCTGAAGCCCTGTTAGTCTTAAGAGAACACACTGAAAGTAAGGCTCTACTCTCTCTATAGGATTTGATTGTGCCATTGTACCGGGCCCTAAAACCACAGCCACAGTGACAGGTATGGGGACCGTGCCAGCTATACATAATTCTATACTCCATTCAATTGAGAGAGGTGCGCCATGCCCTATCATTTCTCATTAAAGGTCCAAAAACAATGTCGCAAAATAATTTCATAGAGGAAATGTCTTCAATTAGTTGCTGCCAACACGTGTTTCGACCACCCTCCGTGTCAGGTCTTCCTCAGGGATACAATCATACAGATTCAATACAAAACATACCATTTGTCGATCATATCAATTATTACATCAAGAAATGTATGCATTACACAACATACATTACCGCCATTACGGAAAAAGAGATCCATTTTGTTCCGTTAGTTCCACAATAGTTCGAATACAAGGTTCAAGCATGATTCACAGAGTGGTTTTCAAGTAGAGGACGAAACATATGTACATTATCATTAGTTCCCATTATCGTTATCCTATTTTGTTCTAAAGGCCTGATGATAACATTTATCATGCGGCTGCACATTTCCACCACCGAACCCATGTGTCCACCACCAAGACACTGCAGAAAATGGGTATATCCAGCACAAGTTCTATCAACTAAATCACGGTGCACAGTGCTTTGATAATTCTTTATGGTATAAGACGTTCTCTACATCCAACAGCACGAAAAAGTACTCCCAGTATCCTCGTTAAGATACTCCACACACACTAATAGTATCCTAAGGTCCAAAACACACCTCTAAGCCCCACACACGAAAGGTGCAGATGAGGGACATGTTACCTTACCTCCATCTAATAGATTCTATGCCAAAGAGCAAATGGCTTCCAATACAAGTCTTCCTTTTATCTGGTATTTGAGTACTTGACTATCCTCATCCTTCCATGGGGCATGTGCAAATAAAAACCTACAGCAAATTCTACAGAAAAGTGTAACACATTCCTGTTAGGAAAGATTACCATTTATGTGCAATTTTCCCTCCAGTTGTCAACCCCCTCCACCCCAACTTTTTGCTGATGTTCAACACCATAGTCTGACTTTACCATCAGGAGACCAGCCTTCTGCTGCACTCCTGTCTTAAGGTCATGTCTGTTTACCCATAAGAAGTGAGCGAAAAGCCCAGTCAGTACTGGGAGACTGTTTTCCTTAGTCCTTTCCAAGGTAACAACTTTTCTGCAACATGTAACAAGTGTACAATGTACCTTCCAGTACAGTACACTTGGGTTTGTTAGTCATTTCAAAAGGCCCTAGATACTCGAATGATTTTTTTTTAGAAGTACAGATGTGCCTTGGACAGGGCTGGTGGCAGCTTATTTCGTATATTTTTAACCCTTTCTTGCCAGGTATACCTTGATTACCGTGTTTGGCACAAATAGGTGGCCTGGATCCAAAATGGCCATGCAACGAGGTTCTTTGTCCTGTGCTTTGGCCATCTAGCCCCTACACCTTCCCCAGGTCGAGCCGACCCGGGTCAGTCCTTATTTGGGCATGCATTCTCCCGTGAAACAAGCGTTCGCGGGCTTCTGCATGCCTTGTGGGTGTGCCTCCAGGATGTGGGCTGGAATGTCTGGTTCCAATACACATCCTGGATGCCAGCGAGTCTTGAGTGCTGTGAATGCCTGGGACCACCGTGGTCCGTGATTGGTCCAGGTATGGTATGCCTGTATGTGATGAGATCTCCCATTGGGTCCTCGCCGTTTTGGCGCAAAGGAGATTCTGGATAGGAGAAGGCCCCAAACACCCATACCATGTCGATCTCTGGAGTTCTCACTGAACGAAGGATAGGATCCCAGTATCCGGAAACTAAGAAGCCGAATCGAGGAACCGCTGGTGACCCGTTGGAAGGTTTGGCACCCTGAGCCCGCTGTTATCCCGTGGGACCCATCTACATCTGGTCGTCCTAGAAGGTCTGCAAAGACGCTTCGACCCATTGGAATAGTGGGACCAACTATTCAGCGCACCTTCAACAAGCCTTCTCAGAAGTGTCCCTGGGCCAACCAGTGGGCTGACCAGCTTACGCAGACTCTTTGTCCTGATGCCGCTGACGTTTCGAGGAGGTCCAATCTTCTTAGGGATTGGACTGCCTTAGTTAGGAGTGTGTTAGATGTAGCAGGGACTAAAGACTATTTACACTGCCCATATCCTTCCCCTTTTAGGTTGTGGACCCATTTGGTGCATTAACCCTTTAGACCCCAATGGTCTTGTATATATGTATTTAGATGGGATTGTGTTGACTTAATAGTATCAGTGTGATTTGATTTGTGTGTTGAAACTCAAAGGCCTTGAAATAAATGTATATGTATTTTTTCATATATCTACACCTGACTGGGAGTGATTTGTAAGTGTCCTTTACTCGGTGTGCTCATTGAGGTTTTTCAGTCAACCTCACACCTCCTGAGACCTAGTCTTGATCGCCGCCAAGGTACCTTGATTGGTCTGGCTGGTCCAGAAGGTTACCCTGTTCCAGGAAACTAGGCTGGCCTCCTGAACCTCTGCCCACCAGGTTAAAGTTCAGAAATCCATCTCAACAATTCCCACTTTTCATATTGAGGAATCATCAGTGCTTTAAGTGGCCCGGGGCATGCTGGGACTAGGCCCTGGCAGTCTCCAAAAAGTGAGGCTGAACCGGGGGCCCTCCGGTCCCACCACTTCACGGCAGTCATTGTCCCGCTGCGGCTGCAGCTACAACGGGAGAGGAGCCTGCTGACAAAGTCTGACATCTGTGACTGACAGAAGTGCAGGGCAGTCACAGCTTCGCTCAAACTACTTTGCGCAAAGCTGCGGCTGGCTGGCCCTTGTGTTAGTCACAGCTCAGGAAAGGCGCAGCGTCCCCACCATTAAGATCCCTTTGTCTCCACTCCCTGTTGTGCCCATTACAGCGCAAGGCTGAGTAAGAATTCTGTTTCAGCTGAGCACTGTAACAGACAACAGGAGTGGAGACAAAAGGGTATTAATGTTTGACCCATTAACCCCATGGCGGAGACATGATCTTCTTAAAGCCTTCACGTCAGGAAGAAAGGCCATAACCTCCCAGCCATCAACTCTTTCCTTTTGCAAATGACCTGGTGCAGCAGGTCACACGCACACCGGGTTCGTGATGACATACTTGCTGCCTTTGTAAGTTCCAAGTCATCTGGAAACCGAACTCTCAAGGGGTCATTAGGATGCTGCTTACATTGCTCGTAATCTTGACACTGGTTGCATATTTACAAACTACCATTTATTTTCATAAATGCAAGTATGACAGGTTTATTGTTAAGTGTATACACGTGCAATTCGGCCTTTGTCTTCTGCTTGCCTGTGAGGCATTTTCTAAACAAAGTACCCTCATTTTTGATTAAATGAAGCAATGTGCAACAACGCTGGAAAGATAATCCATTAAATGCATGCTAACAGTAAACCTAGCCCGCATATGCATTTAGGAATATGAATGTATATACTGGTTGAGAGCAGGGCCCGTGAACTTGTGTGCAGTTTAGGGGCATGAGGCTCAGGCAGCATACATGGACATAGGTCTGAAATATAATATTAGTTTTCTTATTTCACTAAACAAGGACAGTGGCATCAAACAAGCATAAAGGACACCGGATGGAAAATCATGACGGTGGATAGGCCAGAAGAATTGCTTGCCCCTAGCATATCCTATAAATTACCTGGGCCACATTCTGCTAGACCCTTGCCAGAATACTCGTCTGTTCCTCTGAATTTACTGCATAGTAGCTGTGTCGCATCCCGTCGGTCACTCATGACTTAACCTGACTGCAGCCAGCCTGCCCTACGCGAACTTAACTAAAATCACAGACCATATATAACTCATGGCATTAGTGAAAATGTTATATACCTCCCACTCGGGCTTGGCTAAAACTCGAGTGACGCAGAGTATGGCCAAAGTACTTCCCAACCCATATACTATCCAGCCCTCTTCGTTCCTCCATCAACTGCAGCAGTTAAACACCTGCGCTAATCTCAGCCCCAACATTGACACCACAACACGCCTTAATTGGCCCATGAACCATCTTGCCTGCCTCACCAAGTCTAAGTAGCAGAACACCACACTAGGCCCCAAACAACCTAACATTGCACTAAAAAAAACGAAAGACTCAGGTACAGGACTAAACTCCCCTAAACAAACTCATAGCCACCAACTTATCCATCACCCAATCTCACTCCACAACTACCTATACTCTCCTTCTCACAGCCGCCGACCAGCGGAGCCAACACAAGACAAATAAATCTACTACTCCTCTAAGAGCACAGGCTACAACAAATTCAATAAAGACAAACAGTACTACTACTGCTCCCATTATAACGCAAGATCCCTCCTGGCACACGCACTCAATATCTCAGACCTCATCTCCACCAAAAACCTGGACCTCATTGCCATAACGGAAACCTGGCTGCACCCTGCAGCCGGCCCCTCACTAGCCCTTGCCCTCCCAGATGGCTTTTCCATCATTAGGAAAGACCGAATTAATTCAAAAGGAGGCGGCACTGCCTTCGTATTCAAAACCGACAATCTACGTGAAATTCCTAACGCAGCATTACCCTCAGCAGAATCAGTGTGCCAAAATCACCACCTCGCCCACTACCTCCTTAACTCTCCAAATCATATATAGGCGCCCATGCCCCATCTCCTGCTTTGATGAGGACATTGCTACTCTACTGGCCACCAACTTAAAAACCAACGTCCGAAATCCTCATCTTGGGTGACTTCAACCTGGGGCTCAATGACAATTCTAACTCTCATGCAACTACTCTGACCCACACCATAGAAACACAAGGCTTCACCTTCTGATCCTCAGGTCCTACACATGTGAAAGGCTGCACCCTCGATTGGCTTGCGGACCATGACTGTCCCACGCTGATCACAAACAATAACCCATCCCCATGGTCGTGCCACAATACTATCCTATTAACACAGACGCAAATTAGCACTGCACCTTTGGACGCACCTGCAACTCAAACCCATAACACAATATCACTCCTGATAACATGCTACCGTTATTCTTAGCACTCACCACGTACACTGCCAATACTGCCGACCCATCCTCTCTGGTTACCACTTACAACCAGACCATGGAGGCAGCCATCAACCAAGTGGCACCCTGGGCCACTCAAAGCTAAACCCAAACCTCATATCAACCAATGGTAAACGCATGAATTGAAAGACTTGCGTGACAAAAAAAGAAATGCAGAAAGCAATTGGAAAAAAACTCCCTCGGACAATAAACTAAACTTTGCAACTCTTACCTCCGAATACAGAGAAGCCACACTTCTAGCACAAAGCAACACCTATAACTCCTGCATTGAAAATGTCAACTCTGGCTCCAAAGAGCTCTTCTCAGTCCTACCGGAACTAGAATCTCCTTCACAGACCCCAGACCACTGCATCAAAGACCAAGCCTGGTGCAAAAACATACAAACATTCATGGATAAAATACTCTCTCCAACTTAAGATCAACCAAAAAATAGTTTCCCGTCGTGGCGGCTTTCCGTGGTGACAGCACTTACCTGATGCAAGAGAGCTACGCACTAGCACCAGCACTACTACCAAGACACTTTCCTGGTAAGTTAGTACTTTGAGTTATGTGACATTGCCTTTAGTATACATACCATTTGTTTCCATTCTATCCACTCAACGAACAAACGTTTAATTTCCACACAGGGTACACAGTTTATCTGCAGGCCAAGTTTATCAGAGGGTTCCCCTCATGAAGAGAGTAGACTCAGTCATAGGGAACAAGAAGGATAAGGTGTGAATTGTTTACATAAATAAAAAATATGCCTCCCAGGATGACAACATACATACCCAGATACCGGTTTTATCTAATTAAGGGCTTATAACAGAGGGTTACCATGTCAGTGATGTAGATATTTTTAAGTGGTAATATATTTGATTCACATTATGTTTTTGAGCATGTGGACTTCATTATTAACAATTACGGATTACTAGGTTTCTGGAATAGGAAACAGAACCATTACATTCATGTCTTTAGAGCATTGCCTAAAACTCATGTTATCTTTGTTGTTGTTTCTTTGTGGAAATCCTATGAATAGAAACCCCGGATGAAGAGTACAACTCAAAATATGTTGGGCATTTGTTTTCATTAAATTCATGAAACTAAAGGATTACTGAATTGTCATTTGAAGAATGTATTTTTCACTCGTTACCCCTTCAACTTGCATAGCTTGCACACAACGGTACGCATTGGCATGAATTAAGTAGTAGCAAGTAAGGTTATGCCTCAGGAACCACTTGTCACTTCCTCTTAAACGGTTGCCTAATTTAGGTAACACGATAGTGTGCAGAGGACGTGCCTGTGACCCAGCAGTAGCACACCACCCACGGTCGAGCAGGAGCTCCACCGCACTGCAGGAGCAGTGCCTCTTCTACCAGAGCCCATCCTGAGCACACGGCTATCCGCGGGTAAGCCAAAGGGCTTTACCACACTTCAGGCAAGCGTCTCCCTCAAATATCCCTCATCCACAGGATTTTGCTGAAAAAAGCATGCGAAGACGCTGTGCTGCATGCTGCCCGCCACTCCCTTTGCAGACCTCAGGCTGGGAATCCCAAATCCAGTTGCATAGACAAGACAGCAAGCCACGCCAAGATGGCCGCCATTCAATCGCCAGCTGATCCATAGCAACTTCAAAACATCCAGTTTGCATGCAGATGAATGATAGGCTGCTCACGTATCTATGCCAATACTGTGTCGGATGGCGTAAGCCGGCCCACTGCCCTAAGGACCACGCACCAAGGACCTTTCCTGTCCTGTGCCTGTCCGTTGCCGGGCTGCACGGCCGACCACCCTGACCGAGAAGAAACACACAGTGAGTAAAGACCCACCTGCACTCGTTCCTGTGCTGACCCCTATAACCCATATAGTCAGCCCCATTCACAAGACTGCCAAAGCTGATAACTTCGACTCACCAGACAACCACGCATTAACATCCAGACTCTACAGCACCTGCCCCAAACTATTGGTGGTCATCTGACACCATATCCTAGCCGCTGACCCGCTCGCTGCTCACAGCGCTTCCTATGAGCCCCATAACCCTTCGCACCTCCACACGCTGCCCTAGATATCACCGGCCCTTCTGCCCTTACAATCACATCATGTGTTCTGGACACACCACATTTGACCATTGCATACACCGCATTTGTCATTCATACGCAGCAACGCATAGAGACTGAACTTAATGTCAACTATCCCTGAATGGACTCATGCTGCCGCTATTTTGATTGTCTACTTTGGGCCAACTGCCCTGACTGCATACATGCTGCCGCTATTTTAATTGCCTACCTTGGACCAATTGTCCTGAATGCATACATGTTGCCGCTATTTTAATTGCCTACCTTGGACCACGTGTCAAGGAACGCATACGTGTATTTCTGATGCTTGTATCTGCTTAGATTCACATGCTGTGCATAGGCCGACATCTAGTGGAAGCTGCAGAGTATTACGGTTTGTTTTTCAAAACTCGAAAATGGGCGTAGACACAGGGCGTGCCAGTAATACTATCCCTAGTGTGACGTCCACTGTACCCATGATCTCTTACGCGTCTAGGAGCCTCAGATTGTATTTTTTCTGACATGAGGTAGCATGAGGAGTAGCGCGAGTACAGATAGATAAGACTACAAGCATCCATGAGCCTTCTCTCAGGGGGGAGGAAGGGCGGGTAGCATGTGAATCTCAGCAGATACAAGCATCAGAAATACGATTACGGTGAGTAATGTATCCCTTCTGAGGCTTGTGGAATCTGCTTAGATCACATGCTGTGCATAGATTAGCGAGCAGTGTTAGAAGGAGGTGTTTCACTCTACTTTGTTTCACTCTACTCGATTCCTATATTCGTTATCTCAACCATTATCTATACTGTAGCAAGTAACAGTAAAAAGCAAAAAGGACTGGTATTGCTTTATATCCTTCCCCACCCAAGATGGCGATTGCCACTCTGATTACTACGGGAAGCCTGCGGCTCGGGGACGCAGCTTACGAGACCGCCATTGGGGAAATCCAGGTAAGTCCTCACGAATACCATTCTAATAAACATAGCGGCCCTTTAAACAGTCTAGATTCCTAGCGGCCGGCTCTAGTAATATATTCATCCACTGTCGAGTAATACGAGTAAGCGTAACCGTTAATTTACGACACATGACTAGCCATGGCATGTAAACTAATCCTTTAAACACGGGGCTTTTTCAAACTCCTGTAGAGGACCCTCCCCTAACTGGAAACCATGTACCTTTTTATTCCAGTGCACTTGATCCTCGAATCCGCATCAAGAGTGTTTAAGGCACTAACTGGAAGTATTGACTTTATGTAAACTATCTGACCAACTACAGCACACGCCAAATAGTGTAAGGTAAGCCTTTCTTCGTTCTACCTCACTATTGACTATCGGGGACAATGTCTCTACCTAGCTTACTAACGTAGGTATTGCTTTCTATGAACATTATTGATTCCTCCCCGCGCCACTGTTTTACAGGCAGTCACTGACGGTCGAGGCTCATGTAAATAGCCTATCCCGCACCTGTCAACTTACCCTAGAGTGTCCCGAAGGACATGGATCATCTCCACAGGGACCCTTTACTCAATAACGAAAGGTAAGCCACTACTAGTGGCAGTCATGCAATGTTGCTGCTCGAGCCCTACCTCATAATCATTATGCTAACTAAAAATTGTTAATATATTTGCAGGTCTTTGTGAAACCTCAGTTGGAGTCCACTAATGACCAAGAGGACTGTTCCCTGCTATATTCAGGACCACTCCTCTACAACTACTACTCGTCCAGACAAGACTGGGTAATGAATACACCAAGTATTGCCTAATAAAATTTAATTATTTTGGTAGTCGCTTAAGCATTGATGGCTTACTCTTCTTTCTTTTCTTTTTGTCTCATATCTACAGCCACAGATAAACCTTCCAACCATGTTATTATACACTCACAACAGGAATCACCTACCAATGCTCTATGTATTCAGACCATATCCTGTTTGAGTTTGAAAGTGTTTTCGGCTGTTTTTACTGTTCTTTTATTGTAACCATTTAGATAGTGACACCACTCCTAAAGAAAGTTTCTAGAACTACCAGAGAACTGAAACATGTTGAGCCTTTCCTAACTAGTGTAACAACCTCTAGTTTGCAGAATAGAATCTTCCCCTTAACAGGGCCACTAGATCTAAGCAAGGTAGTATAAGACTCCTGCAGAGACTATTATATCCACGTTCAATCTGCTAGATATTTGTTATCAGTACATATCATAATCTAAGTGTCACAAACTAAATTGTCTGTTTTTAGATAGTGTGTAACTTTCAGTACGTGAACTGGATGGGGTTTTCTCTATCAACAATCCTTTTTATAAACCAATGTGTATTTTTCTAAGAATTTGATGTGTATTTTTCTAAGAATTTGAAAACTATTGACTATTAATAAATGATGAATTTTGTACGTATTACAGCATTGATTTAATGTTTATTGGCTGTAGATGTGTGACATGAGCTAACTACCTTCTACGTCTATAATTAGAACCGATAGTCCCACTTGAGTATCTGTCTTGGAATGGGTGTCAATGCAGTAGTGCTGAGTAAAAGTGTGAATAGAGCTCCAGGTAGCTGCTTTGCAAATGGTGTCAAGGGGTACATTTGCAATAAAAGCCAGAGTGGCCCCAATGCCTCTTGTAGAGTGGGCTCTTGGCGTGAAAAGCAGAGTTTTTTCAGAAAGTGAGTAACACAGCTGGATACAGTTTATAATCCACTTGGAGATGGCACCTTTAGAGACGCGATCTCCCACTTTGCCTGTAGCTACGGAGACAAACAGTTGGTCTGTTTTCCTCAGCGGTCTGGTTTTGTTTACATAGTATAGGACCGCCCTACGCACATCTAGGGTGTGTAGTTTCACCTCAGCCAAGCTTTGTGGGTCTTGGAAGAAAGCCGGAAGCTTGATGGACTGGTTCACGTGGAATTTGGAAATAAACTTAGGTGAGAACCTAGGGTGTGTTTGTAAAACCAGTTCATCTCTATGGTCAGTAAAGAAAGGGTCCTGCATTGACAGAGCTGAATTTCAATGACCCTTCTTATAGACGTAATGTTTACCAAGAAGGCAGTTTTATATGTCAGGTGTTTGCGACTGCTCTTATGCATGGGCTCGAAAGGAGGGCCCATGAGTTTGGCAAGCACTACATTAAGGTCCCACCCTGGTGGTGGGTTAGAAATTGGAGGGTGAAGTCTCTTTACTCCTTCCAAGAAGGCTATAACCACTGGTACTTTCCACCACAATACTTTGTTAGCATACACCACCTCACATAACAGAGTTGCCAGGTGTACCTTCAGTGAATTAAATACCAACCCTGTGTCCAGCAGGTGGAGCATGTAGGCGACTATAGTGGAAGGAGTGCAATCAACTGGGTTGATTTGCTTATTCTGGCACCAGATAACAAATCTCTTCCATTTGTCAAAGTAGCAACACCTCGTGTTTGGCTTCCTAGATTCTTTAAGGATGTCCATACATCTCCTGAGGTAAATTGAGATGTCCAAACTCTGACCTCAGGAGCCATGCTGCCAGGTTCATAGAGTTGGGTTGAGATCGTACTGTCTGAAGTTGGTGCTGGGACAATAGGTTGTACCAGCACTGGAAATTGATGGGTTCGCACACCGCTAGTCTGCATAAGTGTGCCCACATGGGAGCAACTAGGACGAGCATCATCGATTCCCTGTGCATCTCGTTGACCACCTTCCTGATGAGGGTGGGGGGTTGGTGGAAAAGCGTACGCAAACATCCCTGACCAGTTCATCCACAGAGCGTTCCCCTGGGAGTCTGGTTGGGGGTACCTGGATGCGAATCCTGGGCACGGTCCGTTTTCGCTTGTGGCAAATAGGTCTATAGTGGGGAAACCCCACTGAGTGAAGAGATCTTCTATGATTTCTCTGTGTAGACACCATTCGTGTTCTTGTGGGAGGGGATCCCTGCTCAAAGCGTCCGCCAGAAAATTGAGATCCCCTGGAACATGTTGAGATGACAGATAGATGTTCCGTCTGAGTGCCCATATCCAAATTTTCTGGGCAAGCTTGGACAGATTTGGCGAACAAGTCCCTCATTGCTTGTTCAGGTAAAACATTGCTGTTGTGCTGTCTGTCAGGATCTGCACTGACAGGTTTAACAGGTAGGGCTCGAACGCTTGAAGAGCTCTGAATACTGCCAGAAGTTCTAGCAGATTGATATGATTCTTGGCCATTGAGTGAGACTTGAGACCCTGAGCTGTGTGGTGGAGAAGGTGTGTTCCCCACCCTGACAGGGATGAGTCTGCTGTGACTACAGCCTGTATATCGGGATCGTAAAAGGGTTTCCCCTTTGACAGGTTTTCTCTTGTCCACCAGTGAAGACTTCGTACAAGTGTTGGCGAAACGACCACTAGATCGTCCCACTGACCACTTGCCCGAGACCACTGTTTCGCCAACCATTCTTGCATGGGACGCAGGCGCGCGTGGGGGACCAGGTAAATACATGATGCCATCATGCCCAGCAAAAGCATCGCTTTGCGCACCGTTATCTGGGCACCGGCCTGATATAGCGGAATTTGCAGCATTAGATTCCAACCCTTCTTGTGTGTTTAGGACAGCTCCTAGGAACTGTTTGGAGGGGCTTGGCACCAGACTTGACTTTTTCTCGTTTATGGAGAAACCCAATTCGAAGAGTAGGTCGATAGTTCTTTGAATATTTGATCTGCAAATTACTGGGGTATCCCCTTGATGAGCCAGTCGTCCAAGTAAGGGTACTGGGATTGCCTCCCTGCGTAGGTGTGCCGCCGCCACCGCTAGTACCTTGGTGAATACCCTTGGAGCTGAGGCTATACCGAAGGGCAGTACCTTGAGCTGGTAGTGCCGACTGTCCAACTTGAAGCGCAAGAATCTTCTGTGCGCTGGGAACATGGAAATATGAAAATAGGCATCTTTCATGTCCAATGTTGCCATGTAATCCCCTTTTTTAGGAGGGGGATTACCTCTTGGAGAGTAGTCATGCAAAAACTTTTGGGGCTTGACATACTTGTTTGCAGGCCGTAAGTCTAATACTGGGCACATTGTCACATCTTTTTTTGGCACAAGGAAGTAAGTTGAATGAATACCTTTGTTTTCCTGGTGTCCCGGGACAAGTTCCATCGTGTCCTTTGCTAGAAGATTGGCGATCTCTTTGAGGAGGATCTTCTGGTGGTCTAATGAATGTACTTTTTGACGTGGAGGGTTGTTTCGGGGGCGCTCTAACAGTTCTATGCAGTATCCTGCGGACACTGTGGACAGCACCCATCTGTTTGATGTGATCCCTTCCCAAGCTTGGGTGAAGTTGCTAATGCGTCCCCCTACTGGGGATGCGTGAGAAGGGATCCTGAACGGAACGTCACTGTTTTGTTGGAGGCGTGCCGCCGACTCTATTGGGGCTGCCTCTACCCTTACCACGTCCCCTCTTGTTACCCCTGCCATATCCTTGGGTAGACTGCTGGTTGTTGTTATTCCATGGTGTACCCTGCCCCTGGGAATAGTTGTAGCCTCTTTGTGAGTTTTGGCCGTGTGGGCGACAAAAATTGCCTTTCCCGCTTTGATTGGGGGGTTTGTTAGTTAACTGGCCCAGGGATTTTAGAGTCTCGTATTCATCTTTCGCATTTTTTAAAGGCGTCCTCTACCGCCTTACCAAACAGTAGATCGTGCTCCACCGGTTTGTCTATTAGAGATGCTTGTGTCTCGGGTTCAAACCCAGATTGTCGTAACCAAGCATGTCTTTTGATAACAATACTCTCTGCTATCAGTCTGCCAGTGTTATCTGCGGCATCAAATGTTGCCTTAAGGATGCAACCGGACACGGCTCTTCCCTCCGACGCAACCTGTGCAAACTGGCTTTTTAAAGGTTCCAGGGCAGAGTCAATGAGTGCCGCAACTTCTTCCCACTGATGGCAGTTGTAACTCGCCAGTAGGGTGGTGGAGTTAGCAATCCTTGCCTGGTAGGCGGAAGTGGAAGCTACCTTCCTTCCCAAACCATAGATCTTCTTGCCCTCCTTTTCGGGGGGAGCTTCAAAAGATAATGGTGCCCCCCCCTCTTCTGGGTATTAGTCACTACCAGGGAGTCCGGCTTCAGTTGCCCACTTATGTAGAGTGGGTCTGATTGGGCTGCCCTGAACAGTTTTTCAATCCTGGGGTTTACTGCCCTGGTGAGATTGGGATTGAGAAGGGAAGGGTCTATTCTCCTTTGTATTGACTTGAGAATAGGGATGGCCTGGGCAACAGGTCTCTTCTCTCCCACTAGTTCCTCGGCAAAGTCCTTCTCCTCCTATGCTTCCTGAGTATCTATGCGGAAGTGTTCAGCCGCTCTAGATAAAACCTCATTTAAGAGAGGTTGGTTGTCGACAGGAGAGTCGGTAACTGGAGGTTCCTTGTCTACTGGGGAGTCTACTCTGTAGACTTCTGCGTCATCTTCGTCCTCCTATTGGGCCTCGTCATCCCCATAGTAATACATTCCAGTATGGACGTCCAACGTGACCAATTCTGGATCCTCGTTAAATGATGGATCCTCATCATATATAGAGTATAGCTGAACGTGGTAAGGGTCAGAAGACCTGCTTTGCGTTGGCGCCTCAACTCGAGGTTTTTTTACAAAGGGGTTGCGGGTCCTTAGACCCTGAGGGGGTTGCCCCATCAGGTGTATAGGCAAGGAAGTGTTGTGGATTCTAGGCATAGAAGTCTGCTAGGGATGACATTCTAGAGACGACTGTCTATATCCTCACTCGACCATTCCTTAGAACTGGGGGATTACCCTCGCCTCTGAGTGTTTCCCTTCCTGACTGGACCTATGCCCTTGTGCAGGGGTCTTGGCTATCTTTTCAGAAGGTTGTGACTTGTCCTCATGTGTCTGTGGTGCAGATGAAGGCTGAGAATGCTTTTCTGCTGTTTTCCCCCCTCCCCATGACTGGAAGAGTGCTTCCCCGGTGTCTTCATCTTTTTTGGAGCTCTTTGACGTCTGGCGTCAAGATTCGTGGGTGGTGTCCCTTTCCTTAGCGAGTGGAGGTCGGGGCACGGGAGCAGCCGTCCCGCGGTCTGCTGACGCCGACTCCTGGAGTGCGGCCTGGGGATGGAGGTTGTCTTCGTCTCCAGATGATGAACCTCCGTTAATTTAGGGAGCGAGGCACTCCTGGCAACAGTGGATGGTTGCCTGGTGTCATGCAGCGATCTTAAGAACGCCCAGAGGCCACCGATTCGGGTAGGACCGTTCTATGCGTGCCTCTTTCCGAGAACTTGACACGCGCGCCGAATCTCAGTTGGACCTCGAGTGCTTAGTGGATGTGTCATAGGTAGCGCTTGTGTCGCTGGGGCTGTTCCCCATAGCTGCCCTGCCGGACAACCTTGGCGTGGGGGGCCCAACATTTAATCAAAAGGTCCTTTAGAGGCTTCGGTTTAAACCTACTACACGCTCTGCAATTTGCCTCGGGGTGGTCCCTTGGCAAACAGAGGTTACAGGTAGCGTGTGTCAACCAAAGGGTACTTGCCGTTGCACTTAGGGCAAAATTGTAAAGGGGTACCCTCCATACACACCCTGTGGCAGCGGGCTAGTGTGTGTGTAGGAATAAATATTAGACAAAAAAGAGGGACTTGACTTCAATCCAGGGCGCAACGGTACTCCGGCTGTGCTCATAAGGAAAAACATCAATCTTCTTCACAAATCCACAGTCAGTGTTGATCAGTGCAGCCAAAAACGTCCTTTATTAATTAAAAGTACTTGGACAAAGGAAGGCAGCAGCAGTTTAAAACAAAAAGGAACGACACGTTTCACCCTGCTCGGGCTTCGACTGGTATGTAACATGGAGAGAGGACTGCAGTAATATAGATGATCATATGTAAGTCCATCTTCAGTGTTTGGCACTTGCCAAACAAACAGGCAGCCATGTTGGAACATAGTGAACATTACTTCTGCTCTCTGTCAATGTTTGTGTTTTTGTAAAGTGCAGACAGTTCACTATTATAGCTATTCATAAAGTCATCCCAGAACTTGATTATCCCAAGTGGGTTAGAACAGGATGGTTTATATGGAATTTTTTAATTATACACGCATCATCCGTTCAAATGTCGACATTTTGAAATTTGCACATCAGGATGGTTGTTCTGCATTTTCTTTTGTGTTGACCAAGTATTCGTCTTCCCAAGTGGGTAAGTTAGTAACTTGGTACTGCATAATACAGCAAAGTGCTTTCAAGGTGCATGTTAAAAAGCTTCGAATGATACATATATTGATATATATCAATATATATTTAAGTGCTATGTAAACATAGATGAGCTTTTCAATAATAAAGTGCTACGTGCTATGTACACACATGAACTATTCAATGATGAGGTGCTATGTGCTATCAAAGTGCATATTTAAGAAAATACGTATAATTCATATATTGACCTGGGAGGCTGTGTTTTGCCCTGAACGGTTGCCTCTACGGTCTAAATATGTGCTGTGTGTACTTAAAAATCCTAAGGCCCAAATAATTCTATTGGCACAATGGAGGCTGTATGTTGCCCTCGCTGGTGCCTCTACAATATAAATTAAACAGCCTAAATAACGGCTTTCTGAACAAAAACAAGAAGGGATTTGTGATATTGTGCCATAATCAGAGCATAGACAGTTTGTTACCCTCACGGATGTCTGGCTCAAATCAAACACTAGAATAAAATCACTATTATAATTTAGAAAAAAGGGGGGGAACAATGGTAGGTACGATGACTGCGTTACCCTCTCCTATTATTGAAGTACCATCTCTAATGCATTAGGGTGCATAGTGCTATATATTGGAATTACATCTCATAATAGGGAAGCAAACATGTTGAAATAAACAGTCCAAAGTTTCACAGAGTCACTAAATGGTTAAAAACAACTGAGGGTTACAGATTGAGATACAAGATGTTGGATAATACAATCATGTTAAAATCTACATGTTTGGAGCATTGTGATAGCAGTGTTTTAGGCATAAAATGTATCACATTATCCCTTTCTTGGTCTCATTGGTCATATTAATAGGATCCCTGCAGTCCAAATATATTCTTAAAATGTCCACAGAGATCACATATTTAAAAATGATACATTTTGTATACTAATGACAGCAAAGCACTTAGTCTATAAATGCATACCATTCTCTCCTATTTTCCAAGAAAAAGTGCATATATAAAGCTGTGATTAAAATATACTTATTGGAAAAAAATCAATAAAATATAAATGCAAAAAACTGCATTCTGCTGAGTAGGTGCCCAAATCGTACACAGTGTACTAAGAACCTTCACTTTTTATGTTTTCGTACACCACTTACAGAGAAATGGAAACTAGTATATATAGAGTGTTTGGTATGTACCCCCCCCCCACTCTCCTTCCAAGGCCCGGGCCGAGGCCAGAGGCCTTCCTAGGCCCAAGTCCGTCATGCAGCTCTCGACTGTTTTCTTCTCCGGTCGGCGTCGAGTGTCGAACTTCGGTGACTCGACGTTGGGATGTAGAAAACAGGGAAATATGTATTTTTGCAAAATTCTGACCAAGGCCAGGGAACTCCACGGGATGCTTCCGACCAGTATGGCAGAAAAAAACAATCTGAGGCTCCTAGATGCGCGAGGGATCAGGGGTACAGTGGACCTCACACTCGGGATAGTACTGTCACGCCTTGTATCGACGCCCATTTTCGAGTTTCGAAAAACAAACTAATACTCTGCAGCTTTCACTAGATGTCGGCTTATGCACAGCATGTGATCTAAGCAGATTCCACCAGCCTCAGAAATACTGTTATTGACTGCGTAGCCTGTATCATATGTTCAGACTGCCACACACCAGTGCCCATACGTATAGACTTCACCCACAGCCTGCGCAATTGAGTGCCGTCACTCGGAGCCTATCGCCCAACCACATAGCTGTACCCATCTGTTCGCTCTATCCAGACACCTCTCGTCACAGTTTACACATAGCATCCCCCGTCTGAAGATTGCCCCATCTCCAGCGCTAAGCTCCAAGCTGCCAAGTATGCCCTTTCACTCACACCACCTGAACTCACCGACACTCATGCACAAACACCACACAATGCTGTTTAAGGTACCTAGCCTCACCCTACCTCCACCAAAAGGCTACATCTCACAACAATAGCAATTGCTCTCCTCCCACTTCTCAGCCTTTCACTCGCCACCTACCAAGCTAGTCCCTCATACTCAATGCCTCAACTCCACATGCACCCATCTGAGACCCCCCCACCATCCCCCACCTACCACAGCACATTGCAGCCTCCCTCAGCACACGTGATGCCCCCGACCAGTCCACCTACGGCTACCAGCAGACTAACCAGGCTCAGAGCCCAGACCAAACCGCTTGTCTTACAAAGTCTCAACTCTCATAGCTTCCAGAAACCAGACACTAGGCACTAGGCACTAGGCTCCCGCTCCTTCCCCACACCCATCTTTCCCCCTCTTACCCCAGAACTCCATCCATCCATCCATCCCATCCTTCCTGCTCACCTATGACCATCACCTACCTTGCCCCTCTGCTCACAGCCTCACTCCTGTGCAGATAAAGATCAAATCTACGCCAAATCTCAAATGTGCTCTCTTGAATGTTCGTTCCTTCCCCGCCCACGCACTCTAAATCAACAACCTTCTATCCAGCCATGACCTCGACCTATTATCCATCACAGAAACGTGGCTACATGAAGCCTCAGGCCCCGCCATTGCTTTAGCACTCCCACCAGGATACACTATCCTCAGACAGGATAGACTGCTCCGCACAGGAGGTGGAGTTGCTATGGTCTCCAAATAATCACTGTCCCTTCGACTCAGTCACCCGTGGTCAGGGAACTCTGACAATCTATCTACGAAACTCTCATCGTCTCCCAACAGCACAGTCAACCTTCATGTAGTATATTGTCCTCCTGGCCTTCCAACAGACTTCCAGGGACATCTAACCCACCTACTCCGTGAAAACACCACAAACTCCACCAAAACTCTCCTACTCAACGTCCTGAAGGACAAAATAGCGACCGTGCTCGCCAAAGACTACAAGGACTTGCGATTCACTCAAAAAATAAACAACCCTACCCATTCCAAAGGTCGCACCATAGACTGGGCTGCAGACCATAACTGCCGTATCACCATCACCGCCAACACAGCTCTTCCATGGACCAACCACAGATGCATCCAATTCACCCTACCTCTCTCCCATACTACTAAAACCCTCACCAATGCCTTCCAGCTCAAGTGAGACGCACCAAGCAAAAAAGAAAATCACTGTGGACCGCCTCCACCCTCTCAACATCCTTGAACTCGCACCCCCCCTTCCCGCATGATCCAAACTCTTGCCGTAGCTCCACTCGAATCCAAAAAAGAAAAAAAGGTCACTGCACTCCAACTCCTGGTTCACTGAGGAACTACAGGTTCCACGTTCAAGCAAAAGGAAGGCCCTAAAAACATGGCAGGCCAAACCATGCGACTCTACCAAGAACCGTTTTAACCAGCTCTCCCGCCAATACAAAAACGCCATCACAGAAGCAAAATCCAATGCATTTAATGTTCGCATCACAAACGCCAACTCCCAATCCAAAGAAATCTTTACCATCTTTAATGAACTTATCGCCCCACCTACCAGCCCTGATGAGATCATCAAAGATGAAGCATGGTGTGGTAGCACACAATCTGCCATGTTAAACAAAATTCACCTCCTCCAAAAGAAAATTAAGGATCACTATCTAGCCCTGCCAGACAATCTTAGCCCTTCATAAACAGCGCCCAATGCCCGCAACAAAGTCACCCCTCTTCTCCTTCAGAGACATCACTTAACTAGAAGTCGCCAACCTCCTCAAACCGTCCATGTGCAAAGGGGATATCTGCCCACCGAAACTGATCAAGGACTGTACCGACTCCCTTACCCCCTTACTGACAGCTTTCATTAACGCCTCCTTTAGAACAGGCATCACTCCTGCCAGCCTCAAAGAAGCCTGGGTGCGCCCCCTTCTGAAAAAAACAACCTTTGACCACACCCAACCTAACAACTGCCGTCCCATCACCACTGTTCTCTTTCTCCTTAAAATCCTTGACAAAGCTACCCACAATCAGATTCAACACATCGAGACCAACTCCATTCTGGGAAAGAGACAATCCGGTTTCCGCAAAGGGAACAGCATAGAAACTGCCCTAGTTGACCTAAAAAAACAAAAAACAAATCACACAAATAGCAAGCCAGCCCTCCTACTTTTAGTCCTTTCGGATGCCTTCGATCTTGTAGATCATAACATACTAACATCCCACCTCATCCACGAAGCCAACATCTCCATAGAAGCCGCCTCCTGGATCACATCCTTCCTTGAAGGCCGAGCTATGAAGGTGCTCAACCCAGCCAATGCTTGCCCCACCACCATACGCTGTGGAGTCCCACAAGGCTCCTTCACAGCCCCTACACTATACAACTTGTTTACAAAGCACCTCTTCGACAAGCCTGACGCACTAGGCATAGCGTACACGAATGACGCTGACGACAAGTCCTACTACTACTCTCTGGCTCCTACTCACAAGATGCCGAAGTACTTCACCTAATCTACTCGACAATCCAAGCTTGATGGGGAAAAGATTGAAATTATCATTCTCGGTCAAAAAACAACACTAGCTAAACTCGACAGTCTCTACACCAACTTCTCCTTTGACAACACCATTATCCCAGTCTCTTCTACAGTCTAAACTCTTGAGGTTTACTTAGATTCCACCCTCTTAATGACAAGACAGGTCAATGCCATTGCTTCTGCTTCAGCCCATACCACGAAACTCATCAACGCAATCAAACCTTATCCATCCAAACCTAACTGCTTATTCATAGCTAGAGCAACTATAGGTGCCAAACTGGACTACTGCAATGCTCTCCTAGCAGGAACCTCCACTAAAAATCTAAACCAGCTCCAAATCACACATAACAATGCCTTAAGAGCAGCTGTAAGTATTCCTAAAAGGGAACACATCTCCCATGCCAGGCAGTCAGCACATTGGCTCCCAGTCAGAGAGCGCATTACTTTCAAAATGCCCACCCTTACGCACAAATGTCGCTCCCTCACAGCTCCTTCATACGTATCTGAGACCATTACCAAAACCTCAACACGCCCTACAAGAACCTGCTACTCAAACAGCTTCCTCACCCCTCATATCAACAGATCCAGAGCAGGTGGGATCAGTTTCCCCTACATAGATGCCAAGCTAGGGAATGCGCTCCCAACAGCCTTCAGAGCTGAACACTCCCTCCTTGCCTTCCGAAAAAATCTAAAAACTACTCTTTTGAACTAACTTCTGAACTTTATACACTAAGCATAATGTCCTGTACTTATAATTCTGCTTGCATAAATGTAATCCTGTAACTAAGAACCATGTATCTCCTGTAACAAGCACCACGATGCCTCGGGCTGCTGCGCGCTTCACAAATGTGAATAAATAAATACTAGGGAACTTTATTTTGTTCATAGACTCTAAGCATCACCCACCTGGTCTTTTCTTGGTTTCCCATTTAAAAAAAAATAACTTGCATTTTACACACTCCATTAATACAGCAAATGCCCTCGCCTACCTGCTTATGCGTCGAATACCTCATAAAAAAGCAGCGTCTTGGTGGTGGACACACGGGCATCCATGGGGTATGCATTTAGCGTATCGCCACTGGCAGAAACCACCTCCCTATGGTATCGGGTAATATTATCCCCATAAATAATGTTGCCATACATATAGTTGCTAGGAAACGGCATAGGTGACATTTATGGGGATCATTTATGGAGTAAATGGGAAAGAGGGACACCCGCTCCCTTTAAAAAAAAATATGGGGTTGCGGGGGTGTACCCTGCAGGTTCCATGGGGTAATATTGCTGCAAAAAACGGCACCATTGTAGTATGGCGATATGTTTGCGGGGATATTATCACATGGAACCCTCCCTATTGGGAATAGGGATCCTTACTTCCTCTCATGTTCCAGTGGTGCATTGGTATACGCTTAGGGCACAAAAATTCCACTGCACAGAGGTATCAACTGTCCGAACTGAGTTAAATATACTAGGCAATTTTAGCCAGAGTATAGTATCCTTATATTAGGTAATATATCAGACCCTAATCCATATGTTTTAAAGAAAAGCAATTATCTCATGGTCCGGGTTAAGACCCATGGATACAGTTCTGAATTTACAAATTGCCTTTGTATCCGCCCTTGTTAGAGCCAATTCCCTGCTCCTCCACCCCCTTTTTAGATAGTCAATAATCCACTCGGCAATCTGCAGTCCATTTGATGGCACTCATGCCAGTGAACAGAGGAAATTTGACCTCATCTTTTTTTCAGTGAGTTGAGATGTTCACCAATCTGAATCCATAACTCCTGAATCGTACTTCCAATATAGTAGGGTCCACAGGGGCACAATTGAATATACCACAAACTTGGTCTCGCAGTTAATAAAAACTTGTGATCTTAAGTTCTTCTCCGATATAGATTATGATCAACTTGCATTCCTTGGCATAGTGTAACATTTTACACATTCCACATTTAAAAAATAAAAGATTCAACCAAGTCCTCAGTCCCTGTATTATAGGCGAAGAACAATGGTCTGGAGGGTTGCCCAGAGCAATGCCAGTGGTTAAGATTCATTCTAAACCTTCCAGCCATCACCTCTTTGTTTTTGCTTCGTCACCCAGAGTGGGACGGGTATGCCCAGATGTGGGTCCCGTGCCTGCTGGGCTTAGAGACCCAAGCTACTCCTCACTGAGGAGTCCCAACAAGGCCAAAACATGTTTGGGGATGCTTGTGGTCTCATGAAGAAGGGATGTGACCAAGCAGTTCGGGCTGGACTGCCCCTTTTGGGGTGAGCCAAACCTGATTTGCATATGGTCTTTCCCTTTCTGTAATGGCTTGGCAGGCGAAGAACGATGGTCTGGAGGGTTGCCAGAGCAATGCCAGTGGTTAAGATTCATTCTAAGCCATCACCACTTGGTTTCATAAGACAGACTCAATTCGCCTTTAAACGTTGGAGCTCTTGTATATACCAAATAAGGTCGATCTTTAACATAGATTCTGATTTACAGTTGTAACAGGATAGTCCAATGCTTCTGTAATATCTTAAATAGTTTGGTATTTTCAGTTTAATATTGTGTCACTATTTTAATAGTTTATGTCCTGTGTTGATTGTCTAGTTTCAGTAAATCACATCTTTTGAGGGATAGGTTCTTTTTTCGCGTCCTTCAAAATATCTCCAGCACCAAATCTCCTGTCAAGGATGGTACATTCCCTTTCAAATGCAGCCAACTCCCCACAATTACGACGTGCTCCAATATATAGTATGGTCTACAACATAAAAGATAAACATCCAAAAAGTAAATTTCAGTGGGATGTGAATTACACATGAACTGTATCCCAAACGTGTTATTATACAGGAACTGAACACATTGCTTTGTGTGCCCTGCCAAATCATAATCACATCTATATAACTGGCCCACAACTTGATTTGTCGTGTATAGTCATTCTGTAGAGTATATAAAAGTGTTTTCAAAAAGCCCATGAAAAGGCTGGCCAATGACAGAGCATAATTAGCCTTCACAGCCACACCCGTTGTTTGCTTGTACAAGTAACCATTAAATCAAAAGATAGTATTCTGAGAATAAACTCCAATAGTTCCTCGAGCATAATATGCAAACAATATGAGGCAGATTTACCTGTATACCTGTGGTCTAGGGTCTTGAGTGCCAAGTTGTGTTCAATCGTCGTATATAAAGCGTTCAGATCTACAGTCACAAAACAATCTTCCATCCATTCAAAATTCACCAACTATTCTAGTAAGTGCATTGTATCTCTCAAATATGCAGGTAACTTAGCTTTTAGATATGATGGCGTCAATATAGCTTGAATATTTCTCCGTTAAGCAACCTATCCCACTCACAATGGGACGTCCCTTTGTATAGTGTTGAATGCTTTATGTACCTTGGGTAGGAAGTAAATTGTGGGTATTCGAGGATTAGGTGTTGCTAAGTAGGTGTCATCTGTCAACAGTCCTGTTCCAGCCCATTTGTCAAACAATGAAGCAGACTCGTTCATAATTTCTTTAATAGATTCACATTTTAGTCTCCCATGGCAACCTGGGACATTCAAAGGTGTTTCTGCTATAGCTATATGGTCCTTTCTGTCCATTATCACCACATTTCCTCCGTTATCGGCCTGTTTAATAACAGTATATTCATCAGTTTTCAAACTCAAAGCCGCTCACTCATGGTCAAATTGCTATGGACAGGTTTCACCATCTCGTTGTCCAGCACTTTATGGATATCTTTCACAACTGCTTTATGAAACAGATCAATTGCATTTTTAGCGCCCAAAAAAATTAAAGACTTTTTTCATCTCAATACGCACGAGATGCTTGGAATCAATATCCAGTTCTTTCAGTATATCAACATTCTCCAGGTTCTCAGACTCATCCAAGGAAACCAATAGGTGAGTGTCTACAATATTGGATACAACTAGTGAGCCATCTAATTGTGTTTTGTCTATATGTTTTAGGCTTTGTATCATGGAAGAACCTTGAGTTTTAATTTTCTTACAAACTTGAATAGATCAATCTGGGTATCAACCCAATCCCTCCTAACTGATGGGGCAAAAGATAGGACTCTGAATACTGTTAAAACTAAAGTACTACAGACAAACTCAAAACCAAATTCACTGTCTTTTTGCCTGTTCCTGATACAGAGTCCATGATCCGGTCACTCTTATTCTTGATTTTGCCTCCCCGCACTACTCTTCTTCTCCCACCTCTGGTGCCTCGCCTTCTCTTGCGCTGGTTGAGATATTTGTGACTAATGGTTCTTGGAATCTGACCCTCGAGTTGCTCGAGTCTTTGAAGTTGCCCTTCCTGATTCTTAATTGCCCTAAAAAAGTATTCTTTCTTGGTTCCTCTCTGCTATCTGAAGACACCTCACTCACTTCTGGATCACTCTACGGTTATGAACTAACTGGTGACGTTTGGGAGGGTGGGGGGGGGGAATACTATGCCTAGAAAGGGCTTGACCAATTTCATCATAATTGTTCTGGAAGGTATAAACCTCGTTGTCACAGTAATCACACTCTTGCGTAGATGCCGTCGGGTCGATGTCCCTCAAGGGCCTCCTTCGAGGGTGACATCGGATGTTATAAGTAGCAGGCACGGTACCCGTAGCCTCAGTAAATGTTTTATCCCCCTCACAACATGTGGCACACATGCCCAGAACACAGCACTTAGCCTTGCAGGATGTAAGCTGCAAAGGCATGGGAAATTCTTGACAGGGGTAGGCTGGGAGGGGGATGAGGAATACGTTGGAGAAACATCCAGTCGAAAGAATGTTACCAGCTTGGTAAGTAACTTGATCTTCGAATGGATCTATGACAGTCTCCCAAAGCAGTAACCATGATCGGAGGTGGGAAAAGAATTTAGATATGCCCAATTAAATGCAACATCCTGAGCATGGGAAGTATCCAAGGAGTAATGCTTAATAAACGTGTGTATAGAGGACCATGTTGCAGCATCACATTTTTTACCAGCACCCCCCTCGGAAGAGCTGTCAAAGTAGCAATGCCCCTGGTGGAATGGGCCAGCAAACCCTCAGGAGGGTCCTTACCAGCCAACTGGTAGCATTCCGAAATAGTGAGGATAATCCACCTAGACAAGGTCTGCTTAGAAACAGCCTGTCCTAAAGGGTGTCCAGTATACCCCACACAAAGCTGGTCGTCCACTCTTTTGGCCATTCTGGAGAGATAAAAGCTCAAGGCTCTACTATGATACACCTATGGAGCCGTTATTCTTCCTTACTAGGACGAGGATAGAAAGCGGTGAGTACCACCTTCTGACTCAAATGAAATTCTGACAACCTTAGGTAGAAAGGACGGCCGTACTCTCAATACATCCCTGTCCTTGTGGAACAAAGTAAAGGGTGGCTTACAATAAAGTGCCTGCAACTTGCTCACTCTTCTAGCATATGTAACTGCAACTAAGAAAACGGTTTTAAATGTCAACAACCGTAACAGACAAGAGTGCAAAGGTTCAAATGGAGCACCCATCAGAAATTTCAGAACCAAATTAAGGTCCCCGACCGCCACCTGAAATGGCGACGGCAGGGACACATTCGAGAGCCCTTTCAAAAACGGAGTGATCAGTGGAATTTTAAAATAAGAGCACTTCAGAAGAGCGCTTAAAGATAGACAGCACTGCCAAATAACCTTTAATGGTGCCCACCTGAAGACCCCTGTGGGCCAAAGAAAGCAAGAAGGAGAGAACCTCCAGAATCGAGCACTGAAAAGGATCAACATTCTGTCCTCGGCACCAGTCGCAAAACTTACGCCAACGGTACAAGGACTTTGTTGCCGGCTGCCGAGCCGAAAGCAACACCTCCATCACGTCATCCGGGAGGTCCCAATCCCTATAGCTCAACCTCTCAAAAACCATGTGTGAAGGTTGAGAGTTTTCACCTTCGGGTGGAGACCCTGACCCTCCTCCCATGAGAGTAGATCCTCTCTTGGGGCAGACACATTGGAGGACAGATGGACATGTCTAGAAGGTCCAGGTACCACACTCTCCTGGCCCAATCTGGAGCAATGAGGATCATGCGGCTCCTGAACCGTCGCAACCTCTTGAGAACTTGAGGAATGACTGGGATCGGAGGAAACGCATACAGTAGCAGAAAGAGCCACTCCACAATGAACGCGTCTTCTAGAGCTCCTCTTGGAGGAATTTCCCTCGAGCAATACCGTTCGCACTTCCGGTTGGCACCGGTCGCAAACAGTTCCACTTGCGGGGTTCCCCAAAGGGCAAAATTATTTTGGGACACGGTTTTTGGACATTTAATGCGAAATTATAGGGCATAGTGTGCCTGGCCAGCTCTCTCAATTGATTTGCATATTCCTGACCTAGGGCTAAGCGTCACGCTGGTTGACCGGCGCAGCTAGTTTTCTCTACTCCTTCATTTATTGGAACGGAGGCATGCTATGTGATTAGTTCCATGTTGATAATTGGGTATTAGCTCAGTGAGGTAGTAGCCCATACTCACTGTGATTTGTGTCAATTATACAAACAATTTTTTAAGATCTCCCAGGTGTTATACCTTGATAGGTATATGTATTTGTTTTAAAATGATAAACCGACATCTGAGATTAGTTTTGTGGGATGTTTTGACCCACTTATGCACTGCCATGTGGTATCACTGTGTTCTGATGGTGCCAGAAACATTAAAATGGCAGAAAAACCCCTGTGCGCGCCAAAACCTATGGAAATCGCGCTTTGCAACACAAAAATATGGCTGCCCAATCTGACCTCACTCCTGAAACATGTCACTGGGCTTGAAAACAAGTAAAAATGGAGCACAGAGGGAAAAGCAGTCCTTTGCTGAAAAACCCCAGAATCTTGCTGTAAATCCCTTTTCTTTGTGCCGAAACTACAGAATGCCGGTACAAAATACCCTCAAACATCCAAAATTCTTACTGGGTGCTACAATTCATTTAGTTCAAGAAATAATTGTGAACGTACAATATCCTGAAAAGCTGAATTGGTCATAAAAATATCCACAGCAAAAGTTGCCTACCTGTAAAATCTGGGCGCAGTACCCTCGGCCGCCTGAAAGACAGCCGTCAGAAGCCTGCCTGAGTAACTTTAAACTTGTACAAACTAAAATCAAGTGTTTGCAATGTAAATGGCCTGTTCCTGATAGTAACCTATGTTGCAATTGTTTAATCCCATGGTGTTAAACCTAGCAGATATTTTGAAATCCCAAGTTTGGTTAAGCTAAAGAAAAATGCAACCGAATTAACATTAAATTCAAGCCTGGCTGATCTGCAAGAACTTGAAAGGCAGTTTTCTTCCCAGAAGGAGGACACTCCCCCCATCCCCCTGCCGCACCCACCCCAGCTGAAACTCACGGGAAGGTGCCAATTGTTAGGGAGCCAGAAGGAGACAAAGGACTTCCTCCAGCTCACGGAGATGCTATTTGTGAAGGGTCGTAAATGGCCTGGGCCCAGAAGAAACTGGGAGAAGACTGCTTCTGAACTGCAAGGAGAGAGAAGGAGGTGGAGACAAAACACCATTTGTTGCTTAACAAGGACAAAAGACACTTAAAAAAAATACATTTTTTTAAAAAAAGACTGATTACATATTTTTGACAATTTTAAACAGTAAGTTAACAGATTTGTGAGTCTAATTTTTGGCTGCACGTTTTAAAAGGCGCCAGCACTCTGTGGCATGTTCTGGGAAGTAACGGCGGAAAATGTGATATTACAGAAAATGTATTTTTGATAGAAGCATGAAACTTCATACACTTATGCCCATGTTCAACGCGCACATTTGTACACATTTTGATAATCTGGACATTGTGTTCCTGATTAAAAAAAAGGGCGAAATTCTGTGAAAAGCAGACAAGATCCTACAGCGACGGGGCTTGGAGGAGTATCTGCTAAACAAAATATGTAATCTGTATATTATTGTTATTGAGGTTGCACATTTGGTACAATGCATATTTACATATTTCCACAAGTAGATTTTGTGTTTAAGAGGCTGGACTCTAGGCCTCAAACCCACATCATAAAGATGATGCACTGTTTTTCTCCTCCTATCAAGGAAGAGAAGAGACCATGACCAATGCCTGTTCAAGGGGCGAGTTTAGGATAAACCAGCACACCCACCCCTTTATCATAAGCATAAATAGAGACAGCTTAGCCCTCAGAAAGACACAGATTCAGCCACTATCCGGATCCTGGCAGAGCACTCTGAAGCAGAACTATCCATCTTCCTTGCTCCAGACTCAATTAACTTAAAGCAGAAAGGCCCATTGCATAGCTGAACCCTTTTCAGCTAGGCCTTAAATTCCAAGAACCAGAATCCCACAAACCTAAGGGGAGAATCATATACAGCCAGGCTCCGCTGTACTGCTTACCTGCTAAATAATCTTCAGAACCAAGAAGGGCGGTTCAATCCTATCCGGTGCCGTGCATTGCAGATCCAGTCCAGTCCTGTGCGGACCAGAGAGCCTTGCTGATTGCAGATCTAGTCCTGTGTGCCCAGCTGCCTATCCCAGAACCAGGTTCCCTTCCCTGACAAGAAATCTTGACGGACCAGAATCCTGACGGTTCCGTTTAAAAACATATCTAGTGAGTATCTATAGATAGGACTGTGGCACTAGCATATGTACTGTCCATAGTAATCCCCATCTTAACCCATCCTATCTTGTCTTCAGAACCTGATATTGTTAGGAGTAGTTTTGAATTGTCAGAACTTTTCATGCACTCATTTGTTTTCTAAATCATAAATCACTAGTGTTGTGAATAAATAAATTAAATCCCAGAAAGAAAGCGAGTATCCACCATGTGAAGGGTCCCTGGCCAGGACTGTGGAGATTCATGTGTGGCATTCTCTTTTTCTATAGTAATAATCTAGTGTAAGAAATCCCATTTGTCTTTTAAAAGTGCATTCCTGTGTTCCATTTTTGCGCCTATCTGAAAAAAATGGCCTCCACTAAAACGTCCATAACTTCCAACAAAGTTTCAACTTCTGCTTGTAGCCAACATCCTCAGCTCCTAAAACCGCATCCTAAATCCATACAGTTCTCCCGTAATTGCGATTACCGCGCGCTGAAAAGTTTGCCGCGAATTTCGTTTTAGGGAATTTCTGACGTGTAAAACAGCTTTTGATGGCTCCCAACCTCAATTTTAAGATTTCACATTGCTTCTTAGTATTAAATCATTGCTAGTGTTTGTGTGTAACTATCCAAAGCGGCTCCCATAAGAATTTAAACAATTTCAGCAATTTAGCCCATATTTAGTGTTTTACCCAATCCATTCTCCGATAACTTGGAAAAACCATTTTGACAGCTTGCCAATCAATTCTGTTTTTCTCTTGTGTTTGCTGGGGGGAAAGGAGGAATTGATATTCTGTCTGAATTCTGATATTCCTGAAAACCTGCTCTCTCTCCCCTTATCTCTTACATTGTCTATTGGGAGGGTTCAGGGGTGTGCAGGGGGAACCTTTAACCACAGTGCTATCCTATTTGATCTGAACACACACAAGTATTATTTCTGTGCTGAATTGTTTGCTCACTATTACTCCTTGTGTATTAAAGAGATTATTTAGTGTTACATCACCCCATTGGTGATTATTGTATACCCATGAAACATAGTGTGATTCATTTGTAACTACATACATATTTTAACTTTGCAAACCAGCCCGATTCCTGGTTCAGTGTGACCGGGGGTGGGGTTCCAGGAGAGGGGTGTGATGAGTGGTACATCGTTCAGAAGAAAACAACTTTTAGACACAAATAAATAAGGATTTCAGTTGTGCATTACATGGTAGGCGTTGACTTAGGCGAGTGCCAGATTGAAATCACTTACAGTTTAGTGAGATCTACCTTATAACATTTTAATTCTGATGGCTCTAAAGGTAGTATATATATCGCTAATCCAGTTAATATGCACTTTTAAACTGAGCAGAATAAAATGCCTCAATGTAACTAATTGTGTGGTGCATCTCTATGAAATTTCACATCTGGGCCCAGCCCTCCACTCAAGGGGTCGAGGTCAGATTAAGAACAGAGCCAAGTATGTGGAACACAACCACTGCACTAACCAGCATTCACCACCCCTTTAAAGGAGGCGAAGAAGACAAAGAGCTCTTGCCAGAGATCAAACGTCTCTGCCATCCTGAAGTAGGTTAGACAAAGGATACGATTTTAGCTGCCTGAAACCAATTCTCTCAAGACTTCATGTCACACTCGTAGAAAGGCAATATTTAGGAATGGTGACATTAGGTGTGAGACAGACACCAGCACGATTAGGGATTTCGACTATAAATTGCCTTGCTGAACCCACAACACATTTGCAGCATTCTGAAGGACTTGTGCTACCTTTCAAGGAACCAGGGAATAATTGTTTGACCTTTGCTACAAAAAAAACAAAAAAAAACCTTACTACCATGGCTTGATTAAGCCCTATGCATTCTATGGGGTCAGTAAATGGAAATGCTATGCCTGCTTGAAATCCTGCAGGTGCCTGGAAGAACCGCCAGGTGATGAGAAACTATGACCAAGCCCAAGCATCTTGTGGACTATAGAGAGGACCCGCCATGCAAAGTGCCAGCCGCGAGCAATTACCTGCTGCATGTACAATGGTAAAACAAGGCTAAGAGTTCCATGAATCTGAGAAAACTAGCTTTAAATAAGAACCGAGGTCTGTGCTTGCCTATACAGAAGTAGTGCATTTAAGGACTACATCAGATACATGCAAGCAACATCTTCAGAATTCTTGAACATTTTAAATATTAAGCACTTTGATGGATGTTCAGCCCTTACTAGATTGCTAAATAGACCTCACCAAATAACCTCCGAATAGAAAGCCAGGAGGTAATCTGAAGCAGGTAATGTTCTGCAAACGTCTACCATGATCAACCAGCCAGGTGTTTTTTGATCCAGTTTCATAGAGAAACAGCTGTGGGGATATTGTCTGACGCAGATAATGTTCATGTCCTACTTCCATATACTGATGCGATTTTATTACTTTTGTTTACCCTATTTTACATCTATTGAGTCATACATATTTGTGCTCATTAGGCTAACAAATCTTCCTCAATTTGTATGAACGTTCAAGTCTGAACAATTCATCCTCCCCCACCCCCATCAGTCCACGGTACTCAAGGACAAGACACAGATACGAATATTCTTGGTATGCCTTGGCATGTGAGTTTGGCCTGAGTAGACTGCTGTGGGAGCTTAGAATCAGTGTGTATACAATTATTTGGTCGCTAAGCCACCGATTCCAGTTATGGCGTAATTAAGCCTAAACATTTCTTTTAAACTCTGGATAATTGAGGACCCCAATCCTTTATGCCTATAGAATGATCATTTGTTTGTACTGCAGAATAAATGGCAAGTGGAAAAATTACCATCTGCTCATCTGGGTTTTTCTGTAGGAATGGCACCAAAATGAATTAGCGTCCTGAAACTGTCCATCTGCCTCCAATGTTATTCCTGTCACACAATTCTTTAATCTCACATGCATGCCCTTGCTGCGTCCACCGACCCAAACTGTTCACCTAATTTAAATGCTATAATTCTTGTAGGTTTATCTGGAAGTGTTTTTTGTGACAGATCCAAATAAACAAAAAACAGTTCAACAAAGTACAAATGTGTGTTTCACATAGGACTATTTCATTTCCAACCCTAAAAAAAAAAATCCCCAAAAATGTGGCTACTCTAGTGAATTGCAATCCCCAGGGAAGCCATTGCCCTAATTGCTTTTAAATGTACTATAAAACATACCTGATGTTTTTGCATGCCTTATGGTATTATAATAGCACTTTCGGTTTGTTCAGGTGACGTTTACAGAGCATTCTACACAATCCCTAAATATTATACGACCATACATTTGGTTTTGACGTTGGTCCGTTTGCAATGAAGATATTTTCACGTGATACAATGCATTTTCTTTTGATTTCTCCAGGGTTAGCTGCACGACTAGTAATTCCAATTCTGAAAGGATGTAGCATTTCTAAATGGCTGACCCAGGCTGCCTACATTATTACTAGGTACTAGCGTTTTGGGCCAGACTCTGAAATACTCCCCGCAGGGACTACCTTCCTCCTAATCCATAGTCCCCTTTCCTCCATCCTTATGGGAGATTCAATAAAGGGCGCCTGGCGGAGTCCTGATATGCCCAGGAGGGTATCTGCATGTAAAATACTAGAAATCAGGATGGGAGATCCGTAGACAGCTGTCTTGTTTTGAAGCCATTTTATTTTGCCTTCAAAACGATTTTGCACAAACAAATAGAATTAAACATTTACAGGACTTTCGATAAGCGCGAAAGTATGGACAGACCTTTTTTCTTAAGGGAAATACAGGCGAGTATAGTCCTCTTCAATTATCTTCAATTATCGAGAGACAATTTCCACAGTGGTGCACGAGTATACAATACAGGTAGGTAGTGACATAGAACTTGTGCAGGGTGCGAACTAGGACTACAGTAGGTCCAAGGGTAGTCCACAAAAATAGTGTACACAACACTATCCATCAACACATATATACAAAGGTTGTGTCACAAAACGTCGACACAGAGGTGTTTTGGCCAAACAGGGCTGGATAAGAGCCTGTGATGGTGGTGGCCTTCATCAGGATGATCACTGGTAGTGGTGCTGTCCGTATAGGTAATCGTCTGCAGTGGTGCAGCGGGGACGCTGTGCTTGGAGTCCTGTTATGGGTACTGGACTTTGGAAACCATGTCTGCAGTGAGCATGGGAAGACTGGTATGATTCGGGTCTCCTTGGCCAATAAATACAGCCTTAGGCCTCTAGGAGCGAATGCAACAAATGGCGTCTGCACTCCTCTAGATTCCAGAGCCACAAGGAGTGCAGACGCCATTTGTTGAAGGATAGTATGTTGATGGATAGTGTTGTGTACACTTTTTTTGTTGACTACGCCCGGACCTACTACAGTCCTGGGTCGCACCCTGCACAAGTTCTATGTCGCAACCTACCTGTATTTTTGCTGACGCGTGACGCTGTATGTTCGTAGAGTGAAGATTCTGTTTTGGGGATCTTACCAAGTTATTACTACAGTGAAAATAGTCTTTTGGATTGGTCTCCTACTACTACGGCCCAGATTTGAAAAAGGCATAGCATAGCCGAAACACATCATTTATGGGCTTTTTTCGTATTTGAATGTGTAGCAATGCAACACAATTAAACGAACATATATTTTGATGGCGCTGAGTCCTGGAATCTCTTTTGATTTACACTGTTTATGGTGACTGTTAGGCTTTACTATCGTCTGGATACAGTGACCTGCGACATCCGTGTATTTGCTACATGATCTTATAGACATGTATTAGGAATACAATACCGACTCTTTACTCCAGGGATTATAAGGCGTTGCCCCCCCAGAGCAACGTATACCAAAGCCACTTTTTCCAGCTACCTGTATTGTATACTCGTGCACCACTGTGGAAATTGTCTCTCGATAATTAAAGAGTACTATTCTCACCTGTATTTCCCTTAAGAAAAAAACATCTGTCCATACTTTCGTGCTTATCGAAAGTCCTGTAAATGTTTAATTCTATTTATCTGTGCAAAATCGTTTTGAAGGCAAAATAAAAGCTTCAAAACAAGACAGCGGTCTACAGTACTCCATACTTATGGGACATTCCATCCTGTGTGATGGGACTGGAGCACCTTGTAAAAAGCATAACGTTTTAAAAAATGTGTCCTTCTCTTTTATGGGGGGTACCGCACATGGCGGTAACCCCACCCTCCTTAGCTCCGTCCAGCGCATCACCCATCAGTCATTTTCCATCGCCAGGTCAGAGATCGTTAAGCAATAACAGAGGAAACTTATTAGAGGGGACGGCGGGCGTATGGAGAAAAGGGGACTAGGACTAAGATGGTCACTACGGTGAGTAACTTTATTATACTCCTACGTCCCGTCCCCTTTCCTGCATACTTATGGGAGATTCCCAAGCACTCCTCACAGGAATTACGGGTGGATGCAAACTCCTTATTGAAACAGGTTCCTAAGCACAGCTTGACTGAACTGAGCATCAGCCCTGGAGCTCAGGTCCAGACAGTAATGTTTACAAAAAGCCAATGGGGAGGCCCACGTAGCCGCTTTCGCGATTGTCTCCCAGGGAACATTTTTGGAAGGCAATGGCAGCCGCCTTGCCCAGCACAAGATGAGCATGAATTCCCTTTTGGGGCCCGAAGACCCTGAAGGGAATACGCCTCAGAAATACAGGCAGCAATCCATCAGGAGATGTTGCTTTCGAGGCCGGCTTTCCCTGCGGATTTCTGAAGGTCACAAAAAGCTGCAAAGAGTTCCTAAGCTCAGATGTTCTGTCCAGATAGAACTTAAGGGCTCTTCTAACATCCGGGCAGTGCAGAACCCGGGTCTGGAAAGAAGAGAGGCAATGAAAATGACTGATTCAAATGAAAATCAGAGACCACCTTCGGAAGAAAGGAGGGATTCGTCCGCAGGACAACCTTATCCTTATGAAAAGTAAGGAATGGATGCTCTACCGAAAAGGCCTGAAGCTCACTTACACGCCTTGCTGAAGTCACAGCAATGAAAAAGGACACTTTCCACGAAAGTTACTTAAAATCGACAGTAGCCATGGGCTCAAAAGGCTCATGACAAAAGGCTGTAAGGACCACATTCACATCCCACCTTGGATGCAGGTTGCGAACAGGAGGGTAAAGATGTAATAGTCCCGCAAAGTGTCTTTTAATGACCGGATTAGTCAGTGAAAAAGAGTACTCGTCAGTGGACAGCCGACAATTAAGTCCTGCAAGACAAAGACATGAATGCCCGATTCTGCCAGTTGTGAGACAAAAGACAGGACCATGTCGATAGTGGCCTCCCTGAGGTCCAGCTGCCTAGCTAAACACCAGTGGCAGAACCGTAGCCATTTACTCCTATACTGAGATCTTGTCAAAGGCTTCCTGGCCGCCTGCATAATGCGGATGTTATCCGCAGACAAATTGAAACACTCTAAAGATCTGAACTCGGGCACCAGGCCGCCAAGCTGAATGATTGTGGGCAGGGGTGCCACAACTGCTGATCGCTCTGGTGAAGCAGATCGGGAACCAGCGGAAGCTTGAGCGGCGGGTACACCGATAGATGCTGAAGCTCCGAAAACCAAAACCTGGCCGGCCACCAAGGGGCTATGAACAGGAGAGAGCAATTCACTGTGTTCCTTAGCTTGCAAAGCGCCCGATGGATCAGAGGAAGGGGCGGAAAAGCATAGGCCCTTGTGTTGTGCCATGGAATTTCGAGAGCATCTCTCAGAGAGGAGGCACCGAGCCCGTTCCTGGAGGCATACGGAGGAAGCTTCCCGTTTGTCGATGTCGCAAAGAGGTCCACTTCTGGAGTGCCCCAACAGCGAAAAATATCCAAGAGGATCTCCATGTTCAGTTCCCACTCATAGCTGACTACTGCTCATCGGCTGAGGGCATCTGCAGTGACAAACAGCTGGCCTGGGATGTGAACTGCAACCAGCCAGATTCCATGCTCAATGGCCCATTCCCAAATCTGAATGGCAAGATCCACAAGAGGAGGAGACCTGGTACCCCCCGTTTGTTGATATAGAACATGGACACCGGGTTGTCCATGCAGACACGGACCACCTTTTTGACGAGGCCTGATTTGAACGCTTTCAGCACCAGGAATATCGCCATGAGCTCAAAGCAATTTATATGAAGCTGTCTGTCCTGTGGTGACCAAAGATCGAAAACCTGGAGATGATCAACGTCGCACCCCAACCCAGAAGGGAGGAATCCGTCGTGACAGTCAATAGTGGGCAAGGGTCCTGGAAAGGAGCACCCACCGACAGATTTCTGAGACAACCACCACAAGAGGTCTGTCCTCATGAAAGGTGGAACCAGTATTATTTTGGAATCTGGATCCACTGCTTGAAGCCAGGAGCTCCGAAGAGCCATCTGCGTCCTCATCTTGAGACGAGCAAGAGGAAGAGCCAGCATGCAAGAAGCCATGAGGCTCAGAAGCCTCTGGAACCACCAGGCTGACATGCTCTCCGACTGCATAAACACCTGACACATGGCCAACAGATCCGCCATTCTGTCCCTAGTCAGGTACACTCTGCAATTGATCGTGTTCCAACGAAATCCCAGGAAAATCAAGTCCTGAGAGACCGTCATGGAGGATTTACACCAGTTCACCAACAGCCCAAGGTGGAGCAGGAGCTGGAGGAGTGACTGAAGGTTGCTCGAGGCTTTCAGTGGAAAAGGACTGAGCAACAGCCAGCCGTCCAAATACAGATACACATCGATACCCTGTAGCCGAAGAAAAGCTGCGATGTCTGACATCTTCGTAAATAGAAGAAACGAAAAAAAAAAAAGAAAAATCAGCCTCACTGTTGTTTCCGACGAGAGTTCCCAGATGGAGGATCGACCCTCTGTGTCCTCTGATCCAGAAACCCCCGAAATCCAGGAGGACCGAGGCAGAAATGACGTTCGAGCTTTGAACAGCGGCTTCCCCAACATGGACAGGGACTTTGCTGTTTGAGTGCTGTCTTTAGTCTTAGTCAACTCCACATCTGTTGAACAATGGAACAGTTCTTTGCCATCAAAAGGCAAATCCAGAACCTTATCCTGGACCTCCTTAGAGAACTTTGTGGCTTGAAGCCAAGCCTGATGAGAGGTTTCAACACCAAGCACGAGGCCCGAGCCGAGGTGAACATGATGAGCCGCGGCCTCAAGCATTATCCTGTGCCAGAACTCTGGCATCCGACAAGCAACCCTTAAAATCATCCAGCTTGTCTGAAGGAATGAACTCCTCAAATTTAGATCGACCTTACCACAATTTCCTATTCACTGCCGCTAACCTGAGCTCTGCATTCGCCTGGCGCAACTGCAGGACCGAATTAGCAGACATCTTTCTCCCCAAGGAATCAAGCAACTTGTCCTCCTTGGCCAGAACCTGGCCTGCTGCTGTAGAAGCCGCGGAAGCTGGTCTGGATTGTAACGTGGCAGCAGCAACCACTGTGGAGCAAGGGAGCGGGCAAGATGCTAAGGATACCTCTTCCGAAGTGTGAAGCCTAGAACTAGCGTCAATCCTCTTGTCAACATAAAATCCAGAGCGTGGTTTATCCAAGACCTTGCGGACCTCGGCCAAAATGTCCCTCTGGAGGAACAAGCCGGTACGCTCCTGAGGAGACAAGGTGAACGCCCCAGAAAGCACCCCCCTCTTGGATAGCGGGTGCCTCATGTACTGGTTCATCCAGAAGAGATGTCTAGAACCCGGTCATGGAACGGTCCAACAGAGGGGCTGGTCCTCGCTATCCTGATTTCCCCCACCCCCCTGTGTATCATCCGACACGTCTGGATCGACCTGCATCACATCTAGCTCTGCCGAAGATTTGTCTATTGGAGACAAGGGTGGCAGGGGCAGAAGGGCTGGTGGTGGGCAAATTGGTAGAGGTGGAACAGCTGCCGGGACAACTAGCGCTACGACTGGAACAGTCGGCACAGGAGTAGGTACTGGAGGGCAGATTTCCCTAAAAAGACCTCTGAAATAATCCTTCATGGGGTCAGAGTGCATGAGCCTCTGAAATTTTCAGAAAAAGGCATCTTCCGCCGAATGCTTAGGCATTGGAGATGGGAGAGGCCGCTCATGAGAGGGGTAATTCCAAAGCCGTAATGAAGAGGGCTGCCAAGAAGGGCCTCCTCTAGTCGGATCAACATAGATCAAAGGGGCAGATGTAGCAGGCAGCGAGACTGTGCGGTAATGGCATCCAGGCATTCCAGTCAAACTGGACGAAAAGGATTCGCACCAGGAAGTCGATGTTCATCTGAAAACACGCTCCCAGCACCAGACGCTGATGGCTTAGATGTAAGGGAGAAATCCAAAATGGCCACTGTAGTTGGCGTGGGAACGGGCACCATTTGGTCAGCGTCTGAGCTCCGAGAAGAACTGCGTCACATGTGTAAGTGAGGGAGGGGTCACCCCAGACAGGTCAGCGGCCTTGACTTTAGCCTTGACACAAGGAACCTCGACAGAGCCGGTACTGTGTGGCCTAGGATATTTCTGATATATACTATTAGCCAAATTAGCCTCTAGAAGAGGAACCTCGGCAGAGCCGGTAACAGGAATTATGGTCAGCGACCTCACTCTGTGCCCCCTCAACAGAACCGGTATCACTGCAAAGACAGGAACGTTGAGGAAGCCACCTCACAGACAAGACCTTGACAGGTCTCTCAGTTCTTTCTGAGGCTAAGGTGACCGACAGAGGAACCTCGGAACATAGCCTGGTAACCGCTCCCTCAAGAGGGGCCTCGAACCTTGGTTCGGTACAGAAATCCTCTACAGAGGCCTCAGGGCAAGCCCTGGTGTCTGTAAGGGAAGCTCCAGCCAAGGAGACCTCAAAGCAAGCTCTGGTACCCACCGCCTCAGTAGAACTGAGCCGTCGATTAGCACCCACAGGAGGGGCCTCGGATTGCAATTCGGTGCTGGCAGGCCCCTTACGGAAGCCCTTGGAGAAAACTCGGTACCTTTTTTAGGCCTGGAAGGCACCTCAGGGGAAACCCTGGTAATAGAGCTTATGAAGCCCCTCCCAGACCGGGAAGACCCCAGGAAGGAGTCCCCCGGCCAGGGGGCCCTAAAAACTAAACAACTCCGGAGGAGGAACGTGTGGAAACATCTCCTCCCATCGCTCCAAACGACATTGAAGTGCCCGGACCGAAAGGGAATTGCAGTAGTAACACGAGTCCCACCGATGATCTGGACCCAAACACTCTAAACAAAGAGGATGGGGATCCGCCCTAGTGAAGCGTCGCTCGCAAGAAGAAAAAGAAGGCAATTCTAAATGAACCGGCATAGACTGACAACTACACGACCGCCAAACCGGAGCAGGAGAGAAGAACACAAAGGAAAAAATCTTCCAAAGATGCAAGTGCATCCAGTCCCGACCGCGCGGAGAACAGGACTGATGGGTGATGCGTGGGGGGAGCTAAGGAGGGCGGGGTTACTGCCACGTGTGGCACCCCGTGTAAAAGAGGACGACATATTTTTGAAAAATGTGATGCTTTTTACAAAGTGCTTCGGTCCCGTCCCACAGGACAGAATGTCCCATAAGTATGGAAGAAAGGGGACAGGTCGTATGAGTATTGACTTTACACTAGGGTCGGATAAATCATGACAGCCTGCGGGAACAGAACATGGATGGCTAAAATGTTATGAACTGCAATTGCTCTGCCTAACCCTCCAGAACATTGTTTTTCAGCCTGCCATTACAGAAGCAGAAAGACCATGTGCAAAATCAGTCTTGGAGCCACCCAAACGGGGAAGTCCAGCCTGAACTGTTAAGTCACATCCCTTCTGCATTAGACCACAAGCAACCCAGACATGTTTGGGCCTTCGGCCTGTAGGGGATAAGTCAGTAACGCATGAACACATCGTTTTTCTCCAAAAGTCCGAATCAGGGGACAGGGATGACGGACCAGTGGCAAACGGTTGTAGCAGTAGAGCCTGTATGGGCCACACAGCACTTTAAAAATCGGGCCTCTATTTAAAATGAAAGGGAGTTTCAAACATTCGGGGAAAGCAAGCAGCGATTCTAGGGCAATTAAATAAAAAAGTAAAATTTAGAATTAGAAGCATGGCTTTTGCAATTCTGTTTTTTTTTTACTACAGTGTGTATGGCTTATTTTGTTACGATAGCTGCACCACCACCACTCTTACGTGACACCGGTTGTCCCAACTTGATCTGCTTGCTAAGCAAGCATCATGAACTTACGTCCAGGTCTGTGAAATAAGTGCTGAGAATATTTAGGAGACAGCCATGATTATAAAGTAACCTGGCCATAAAATGTAGGCATCAGTAGATGTTAATTGAGCAGCTTTTCAAATAAGACATCAGTCTTCTCATTGCAAGCAATGTTACAAGTATATAATGACCCTGTGCAGACCCACACAAGTAACTAGCATTTAACATATCCAAACTTTCTGGCTGTAATCTCAGAGCATGTGGTGCATTTTTTTTTTCATTAACCCACAGTTTTGTGATCGAGTTGAACAACCGATCTCTGATGTCTCTAAAAAGTCAAACTTCCTACTACACCACCTCAGGAGGTGCTCTGCCTTTCCTCTCCTTCCCCCGGAAGCTCACTGCTCAAGCTCCGGTTCTCTCTAGGACTATTTTAACAGCCTCTTTTTAAATCTACCTGCCTCTACTCTCTGCCCTCTGCAACTAATCTAGAACAGAACTGCGAGACTTGTCCTTGGCCTCAAGCCCTGGGATCATATCTCTCCAGCTCTGAAATCTCTCCATTGGCTCCCAGTGGATGCAAGGATTACATTCAAAACCCTCTGCACTGTCCACAAGGCGTTCTGGGGCCCTGGTCTAAAATACCTTGAGCTATCCCCTCCGCAAATACCTCCCCTCTCGAGCTCTTCGCTCTTCTACCTCCAACTCCTTCAGGGTCAGTCGTTTTTCCAAGAAACAAGCTGGGGGTAGATTTCCGTTGTCAGCTGGGGCCTCCCTCTGGAACAGCCTCCCTGACACGCTAAAACTTGAGGATATCCATCTCCGGTTCCGGAAGAACCTCAAGACCTTCCTCTTTGCTTCTGCCTTCGCTCCCCCTCTCCACTACTGATCTGTTCTCTCTTGGCACTGTTAACATGGCCACCATCTGTCCACTGGGCCCAGGTACCTGCTCACCCTGCCACCCTCCCGCACTGCCTCCGGGCCACCCCTTGCACTGGTATCTGCACCCATACAGCCCCCACCCCCTTTTTTCTTCCTGCACTTATCAGAGCTACCCTGTCTGCTGCCTTAAACACAGCAATTGCCACTTGCTGGCTGCACTACCACTTTTTATTGCCTTTATTATTTATCTGTTTCTCCTTTGCTCTGCACTTTCCACTTCTCCCCCCTTCCGTGCACTTTTCCCCTCCCCCTCTTGCATGCACTTCCGCGTTCTCAATGTCACTGGGCCTAGTAGGATCGTTGTTTTGTTCTCCCCTGTTCCCCTCCCTTGCCTTGTCGCACTCTGAAACACTTGTGTAGGAGCGCAATAGAAATAAAATATCCATACCAAGAGTTATTCGTCAGCAATTGAACAAGACGATATTTCAGATGTGACAATCTAATGCTCATCTGACATCCATATTCTCACAATAAAACAAAAGTATGAGGATTATGTTGTGGCGGAATTAAGGGGATGAAAGGTGCATCTCACCAATCTCTTTCTCTCCCTTCTCTCGGCATCACTTCTATTTCTCCCATCTTTTTTCATCTTGGCTGCCTCAGCTACAAATCTCTGCTTTTTCACCTATTTCATTAAAGTCTTCATGAAATGTCATATTCTTGTATGCCACAGACGTTTCGACAAGGGCAACATGTAAGAATGAAAAGCTGTTTGCCCAAAACCACACATTATACAATGCATTGGAACCACAAACGTGAATTGTCTATACTAACATCACCTACAAGTAAACAAATCAAATACACTCAACATAACAGCGCAAACACTTGGCAAAAGCCACAGCCAAAGGGGTTTGAGATTTACAGTTTTTTGGTATGCATTCCTATAACTGCACCCATGCCCGCATGTTGCATGGTCCTGCAGGCCCTTTAAGGAGACACCGCAGCACCCTTACCATGTGGCAGTGTGATGTTTGCGCCGTCCAGGATGGCCTGGGCCAACTCATGATCGTTGCTTTCAAATGCATGGGCGGCAGCTCGGAGCGCGTCCCAGATCTCCTTACGACCCTCAAAGGCCGGTGCAGTGTCCCAAAACTCATCCCTCTTACTGCGCAACTGCCCGTCTGTCATCGGATAGTCACTCTTCCACTTTGGCTTCTCCTTCTTCAAAGGTTGATTGCGACCTAAAGCGACTACAAAATAAATAAAAAATAAACAGTACGTTAAGGAAATGCAACCTGAAAATTGCTGAATGTTTTACTTTTGGGCCTATGCCACTACTATAAATGCCTTCCTCTGCCCTCAATCCGGTTGCTTGAGCAAGCAAACCATTTCAGGGATCTAAATTAGTATTTGCTGAGCAGGACCTAAAAGCATCTCCTGGGTATCCAAAATAGTTGCAAATCTAACTTCTGCAGTGGAGGCATGTCATAAACTTAAGCAATTTTTATTTGTATTTTATTATTATATACTTATAGCCAAGCAGGCTTTGTATATAGTCATCACAAATTAAAACTATAAAAAACATCAATTCATTCCAACATGTTAATAAAACAATCATTAGTTAAAACAATCCTTGTAATAATTCATCCAGAATTTCTACACATCGCATATAAAACTGGACCATAGGGTATATAAAATTAATATTTCCGTCTATTAGCATGTCCCATTTACTTATTACATCACAATTTAACATATCAAATGATTTAAAATAGTTTCTCCGTATTTCATTTAAACTTTTACAGTGAAATAAGACATGCTGTATCTATGGGCTCGGTCTCAGAGCAAACACAAAATACACATTCGGTCTTCTCCAGATAACCAAGTTTTGGGGACACGAACATCAAGGAGACTGGTAACATTGAATTTTAATAACCGATATTGACATGCTTTAGAACCATTAGGGTATGCTACAATGTAGCCCGGTACCCAACTGCTGGCCAGCCAACAATGAACAAAATGTCCGGCTGTTGTATATAGTAGTGATACAGATCATTCGGCTAGCAACTAATGACATTTACTCTATATTTTTTGATTGCCAATCACTGATCTCCCTTTTCAGGTTGTGCAAACCCCAATTCCCAGGTCTTATCCTTGGCCATCAGTCTTCCCAAGGTGCCAAATTGTTCAAAGTTGTCTAGTCTCAGGAATGCATTAAAGACATCAGCTATAATTGTGCTATTTTTATTCTTAATTACGCATCCTACAGTTAGTCGACGAGAATTATTTTTTGCCCAAACTCCATTTGCAGATAGTCTATGGGCAGATTTTGCAGCATTCTAAAGAGCAACCTTAAAATCTTTGCTTCCAGTTTCCCCAGTAGCAATAAGTAGTCACCCCATGCTCCTACTCCATAGAGCATTCAGGGAACAATTTTGGAAACGTACATCATCAGTATTATTTAGGTGGACCAGCCACCTTGTCTGCCAATTAATGTACTTACAGCATATGCAACCCCCCCATGCAGTTGAGCATGTTTGACAGTGGGTTTATCATCTATAAGTACTCCTAGATATTTGGAGCGGTTTAAAATTTCAATGGGTTCCGGATAGATCTTCCATATACATTTAGGGCAAGCATGCTTAGCTTTACAAAATACCATTGTGTTTTGCTGATTTTTATGCGCAGTCCATTCATACTCGCATAACTTCCTAATGCATCAAGCATACACTGGAGTCCCTTTGGTGTGTGATCTAATAAAAGTAGATTGTCAGCATATCCTAACCAACCCATCATTAATGCTCCAAATGTTACAGGGCAGGCTTCCGGAATACAAACTCTTGACAAAGATCAGCTAGGTACAGATAAAAAAGTGACAACTAGGATACATCCTGGCTGGTCTCCCCTCTTGTATTTTTATGTATTTGGTATTTATATAGCACCTTAATCCAAAGCACTTTACATGGCAAATTTATAAAAACAGTACAAAAATTAACTGAAAACTGACAGATGCACAGAATCAGCTCTGATGGGTCAGATGTAATTTCAATGCTTTGCGAAAAATAAAGAGTAAGAGATGATACAACGTAAAGAAACAGGAAGAAGATTCCAGTGCAAGGGAGCAAGGTGCGAAAGTGTACGAAAACGTGATTGTGCTCAGGCAGGGGCTGGAACTGCCAGTCGAAACTGGGTATTCAAACAAAGAGCGAGAAGGACTGTAGAATGGGACCAGTGAAGAAAGATAATTGGGAGTAAGAGCATAAAGAGATTTGAATATCAAACAAAAACAATTAAATTTAAGCTGTGCGTGAAAAGTAAGCCACCCCCGAGTATGGAGAGCAGATGGTATGGATTCACGCAGAGTCAGACGAAAGAGTACCCAGATAGCAGCATTTAAAACAGATTTTAGAACAAGTTCAGATGCAGGGAGACCAAAGAGTGCAGTAGAGCAATAGAAAAGATGTGTTGGACAGGCTACCCTGGCCGCCCAAACGCATTCTAACACTTGTGTTCTGATAAAGGAACATGATCATACTTTAGAGTCCAGCTGAGAAATTCCAATCTGCCAATTTTCTCCACAAACTGTTCTGCATTACTGTATTGAACGCTGCACTGAAATCAATTTATGCAGCATAGACAGGTAGATGATGCCTCTACCATGCATATTCTACTGCTGAGATCAGTGTAAGGAGGTTATGTAGAGTAGCAGCTTTTTTCCTAAAGCCAGTTTGGTGGTAAGATGTTATTAATTGTGATCCACTCTTTCAATTCATGAAGCAGTACCCTTGCAAAGATTTTAGCTGGAATATCGAGCATAGCTAGCATGCAGTAGATACCAGGATCTTTCCAGCATTGCTTTTTGTAGACTGGTAATGCATTACTCTCTGTCCAGGTTATAAGTAGTTTGGCATATTTTCCAAGGTTTACAAAAAGGATGTGCAACGCATTGGCCCAGATCACAGGTGAGGACTTGATTAATGCGTTACATGTCCCACCGGGGCCAGCTGACCTGGAAGTGTTTAATCGCTCAATCTTCACATCGTTGATTGAAGCTTTACACAGCCACTTACCGCAGGATATATTTCCCTCGGGATCAGCAGGTTCTAGAGCCCCCAATGTGTTTCTGCAGACACTAATTATAGTTGGATCTTTCTTCCTCGTACTCGCTACCTCCCTCCAAATACCAGTGTTGTTGCCTGATCTAGCGCAGAACGCAATCTGTTGCCAACGCACAGTTTCACGCTTTGTCTGATGGACTTGTAACCAATTACTGTAGCCCATTTTCAGATCTTTTATCTGGTTTGTAATTTCTAGATCACTTACGACACCATTTTTAACGATTTTTCCATAGGCCTTTTCTACTATTTGTATTCTATAGTCATATTGATTACTATTTTTAGCAGCCAAATTTCAACGCTCAGATGCACTTTTATGAATCAGTTTCTTTTGGATCGTTTTTTATACTTCAGGTAAGCACTGAAAAAGCATCAATAGATGAGAAGCCGTCACTCATGGTACAATTCTGATAGCGTGTACTGTATGAGCCAACTACACTTTCTGCCAAGGCTTTCGCATTGGCCAGATTGGTGGGATTCCACCGAATACAGTTGGCTCCAGCATTTACACAGATGTTACAATTCATATCAAGATCGCAGCTGCTTTTGTTCGAGTTTAACACACAAAGTGGTAGGTGATCTGACTCCTCTCGAGTGAAGATTGACATATCCACTAGTTCAAGAGCAGCCCGATTTTGAAACAGTCAATTGTCGACACACTCAGACCACCTACCTGCGTATATGCTCTATCATCATCACCAGAGCAGGAACCATTCAGCATACTGAAACGATGGCAGCATAACATTTCACTAAGCGTTTCCATGCTTGTTTTGTTGGAAAGAAGTGGAGGGGGCAGATTCTATCACATAGGAACTCATTTTAGCATTGGAATCTCCTACTATCCAGATCAGTATATTGCAAGAAAGGGTTTCTACTGTGGCAATATTTTGCATATACAAAACAGTTAGATGGATTATAGATATTTATGACAACCATGTCTTTGCCACCTAAAATGTCATGGGTCATTTTGACCGCTTGAACTGCTTGTGTCGCAATCAAAATTTATATTATGCGCCACAGTTGTCAGGTCGATAAAGAGCCCGCCCTTTAGGCGTCCAATTGGACGCTTTATGGCTAGTATTTGTGTATTACTTCCGTCATCAAAATCGCATGTTTGTCATCCATGGTTCCTGCAGGAGGACCACATCATAAAGTTCTATATACTTTAGGAGCGCATTTTACACGGTCAAGTGATTGAAACCCCTAATATTCCATGACATTAGTATGTGTTGCCAGCGAGGTAGGTTCGCAAAATGTGGTTTAAAGGTGTTCGGTAACCATTGCCAATAGACCTCTTCACTAACAGTATGTTCATTTACATTATTAATCGCTTTGCTTTCATTTTTACGTCAATCTGACTCGCCCCTCTTTTCAATACAATTCCCAGTATCAGAGCATACATTTGAACTGTTTTGAGTGTAGCTATCCTGCATTATCTTGGGGTGTGGCACTACAGGTCTACTTTTAGTCGGCATGGTGGGAACATTCGTACAACTATAACCAAGTCTATAAAGATTGCTTTCAAATTGGGCGATATAATCGAGGGTGCTATCTAGAGTGAACCATACATTAGCAGAGACTTTTCTAGTGTGTTCCTCCTGGTCTACAATTTTTAAATAATCAGTTGTTATACCCCGTAATGGGACCACACTATGAAGTACTCGCAGAACAGATGAATGATTAAATGGTGGATGTAGGACATCCTTTAAATATGTATCGCAGTTGTGCTCGATTTCTAGTTGCACATTTTATGTTCATCATTGGATTGCTCCCTCTGCCTGCTGATATTAAAGGTAACTTGCACAAGTGCTAAAGCTTGGCAGAGGTCACTGGTTTGTGTAGCGGTGGTCTCTCGATTTATCTTCCTATTCGCTGATTAGTCAGATCAGTGAAACCCACAAATAGGCGATGGCCGTCATTCAGCACACAGTCTTCAACACCACTTGCGGCTTAGTCTTTCACTTGCTTCCGTGTTCTACACAAGTTAGTAATGCCATGTATACTGCCCTGTAACCCCACTATATTAGTGTTTGCAGTGTCATCAACCATATACCTACGGATCTATATCCACACTCTATAGTACATGGTGCGTCTTTTGCCTACCCCTTGAGACGTCTATGGATGAGGGGATCATTTTACCTCTACACAAGTGCTGAACTAAGTTCTGAGGCCGTTTTAGATTTTTTTTGTTAGTTTTAATGCTTTATTTAGTACAAGCGTAATAGTAGATTGAACTGTTGCGACTATTTCTAGTTGTTTGGAATCATCCTCCATCACACAGGGGTTCTTAGTACGTCTTTTAATTGATTGTCCATAGAGGACAGTCTGTGATAGTTTTTCACTTCTTTGTACTCTCCTTTTTTTGCCGAATATTCAATTCTTTTGTCTGGTTAGTGTACTATCAGTGGTTACCATATCCATGTTCAGCACATCTGATGCAGTTTTTAAAGTGAAGGGAGATTTTTGCTCTATGTTGGTATTACTTCCAGTTGTTTTACCGGCATTCCCACAACCAGCTCCTTCATCAATAGCTTCCCAAGCATGACACACAACACTTTCAATACTATCTGTATTTGTGATTTGGCCTTTTAACGTTTTTCTATGGCTCCTTATGCTTTTATGAAGGACAGAACAAATGTGTAATTTGTTTTCTAATCTTACACATCGGTCCACTACTGAAGTTAATTAGCTTGCAAAAACTTCAAAACATCGCATCTGAGGTGAGGCTTACCAAACTTGCATAGCTGTTCAAGGTTTGTTTGTATTCGGCCGATGTATAAAGTATATTTTCCCTGATTGTTAGATGTAATTCGTGATGTAAATTAGTAATATGGTTATTACCCATAAAAGTGCCGGGAACAGGAGGTGTAGTGTGGTTAAAACTAGGTGTCTCTGCAAGTTTGGTAACAGTATTGCCAGGCAATGTAGACGGAGTCCGACCTGGGACGAAGGTAAAGTGTGCGTATATACAACCTCACACTCACTCTCCGTTCCACATTCAATTTCACCAGCTTCAAGCGTAACTACCACACGCGTTTAGGCTGCTGCCAGGTGCAGCTCTGTTACCACACACATTGCAACTGATCTCATGCAGTACACCACACAGTGTGACAGATCAGCATCAAGTGGCTCAGGTACAGCCATTTCCAGAGTTTCCGAGAGCAGTGCAGATGCCGTTACAGGGGACATATGTGGCGACACAGTGAGCATTTCAATGGATTGTAAGCCTACTGTGGATGTATCTTTTATCCTGTTGTCACTGCTAATTGGTATATCGCCACAAATAACTTTGTCCCAAAGTATGCCCCTAGACTATATCTTCTTTGTCATTGGTGCAGACAGATGATGACTTCTGCATCCAAGAGAAGTCGATAAAATCACAAGAGACAGTGGGGGCTCATAACCCTTTCCAATAACTTCGAGCCAACACATTGCAGAGACTGATTCAAATCTCACATAATCTCTTTTGAGACTGGTTCCAGATGCACATTTCGTCCTGTATTTTTTTTTTAATAGTATTTAGTAATTTTAGATGAGTTTTTAGTGGCATTAGATGATAAAGTATTTGATATCACCTTTGGGATGAAAGTATTTCAATGTCTCGGGGGGATAAACGCAGCCGCTGGTCTCATTTGGCAGACTGCTTCCTGCAACATTTTTTACATTGGCTGTTTCACCAGAGTTTTCAAATGGTTAAATGTTTCCCCCAGCAGTGCTACCCTTCATGATGCGTTTAACAGATCGCTTCCAAACTCAGACCAGAACCCCCCCCAATCCCAAGACCCACAAACAGCACTCAACTGATGCAGACTGTGCTCGATATAACCATGGCTGCTGGTTAAATACTGTTTCCGGGTTGAGGGGCCAATTGTTCTGAGGTTATCAAATCCACAATGAGATTAGTCAGTTGCACAATAGATTGCATATCCTTGCTAAAGTCCAAAGTCAAAACGAATTTCTGGCTCCTGCGGCTCCACCGGTCAGAACAGTCAGCCAGCAGCTGATGCACTCCGCTCAAAGCGATTTTATATACAAGCCATGAAGGTGTAAATGTCTCACATCACCACTTCAGACAACTCCCCCAATACCCACAGTAATGCGCATAGGTATATTACTAGGGCACCAGCTGACCTGGATGGGCCAGCATTGCTTCTGGTAGTATTTTGTGCCAAGCTAACCAAACTTTTCTGGACAACAAACAAGAGCACAATAGCTTCCAGCACCTGGCAATTTCGAAACCCGATTTGTGCCATAAAACCTCATTCAGTAAAGAAACAATAAGTTAAAGTTGTGGTCCAGTGGTTCAGGAACCAACAGGCCTTTAGTTGACCAAATGGTGTTCCACAAGGCAAAAACTTCTCTGATCGTTCATCTGCAGTGTTAGGCAGTATAAGAGCTGTAGGCCTTCTTCCATCTGACACCGGCAATAAGCAACAACTTCTTGGGAAGGCTAGGGTAGAGGGTTAGCAAAAGGTCTATGGGACATTTAATTAATGCATTGTCAGGTCAGATGGGCAGCTTCCCTAAAGAAAAAGACTTAAAATGTTCATAAGTAGCTAGAAAAAGTATAATATTATTTTATGTCCTTGCACAGACTTCGCCAAATTCTAAGTGCAAGAGTATCAGTAGTCTTGAGACGCCACATAAGCTTTTGGCATAAACTGGATGCTTCTTGTGAACATCATCAAGAGAAAACCCCGAGATCTGCAATATTATGAGTGCTGAAGGGTCTCACATTGTTGTAGGCTGGACATCGAACATCAGAACACAGTCTCACTGCAACCAAAACCAGGAAGTAGTGATACTTACAAATAAATATCATGACTCGTTATAAAAGGTAATTGGAATGCACATCCAACCAATCAACCAGGAATGGCAACGCCGATAAGCAAGTATTGGCTGTCAGGTTAGGTGAAGCCACCAATGCCACACATGATAATCAAAGTACTAAGCACAAAACAAGATCACACAAAAAAAAACCATAGCTAACGCTGCTTTGTTAAGCCTGGATACATGGGACTATCCATTAAATTGACAACAGAGGCACCCAACTACAACTGAAGGATTGTTTCCCTTCCAGCAAACAATGCTTGAACTCGCAAAAGGTAGAAAAAATGACAACACAAAGGCACATTGGTACTGCCGTCTACCACCATACATAAACAATCTTGTTTCCTACATTCGCAAAAGTGACACCTAAAAGGCAAAAACAAAAACTAAGAACAAGGATAGCATAATGTCAACCAGCATGACCGCTGGAATACTAAAAGTGCCAGCAAGATAAATCGGTCTAGTTTCACGTTCTACACAGAGCTGTCCCCAGCACCAGAATTCTCAAATCAGAGTCGCAAATTATGAACAACATTCCTGTACTTGGGAATGGCTGACACTAACCACAATTAATTTGCAATGATTTTCAAATGGGAAAAGGACCACATGGTCATGTTATGCAGTTTTGGGTTGATTTATACTTGATGCTACTGTACAGATTACTAGTGAAATATGTCTGATCTCTGCACAGTTGTGCGACCAGTCCTGTATGCACAAAGTGAATTGTTGGTGAGCAGCATGCATCTTCTTTAGCAACTCTTCTTTCCATCCAATGGATAAAGTGATCTAGTCCATAAATATCGCCATGCAGTCTGATGTGCTGTCTGGACTACATATCCATGGTAGGGTGGACTTTCCTACCATCCAACCAGTTCAATCCCTTTCCACTGGAAGAATTACTTTGTCATAACTGAACTATAGACTTGTGTGAAAAGTAACTCACTTGCTGTCAACTACCAAAAACGCCTGCATCTTGAAACAGGTTATGGCACTAGATCGATGGAGGATAACCCTATTGTCAACTTGTCATTGAGTATGACACCGCTTGTGTTTCTGACTGCACTGAAATTACGGTCTTCAACTAGACGGACCCATACAGTTTGATCCCCTGCAGTTATGCCTTAGTGTACTGGTGTTTTCACAGGGCACATATGGAGTAGTGCCTACATGCTAATGTGCTCCCCGATTCATAGGAGGTGCCATCGAGTCAGGGGTCTGACCCTTCAAGGGCACCTGAAAATACATTGGTAGAACTTGGCATGCGTTCTTGTCAGATGGACAACGAGCTGGCTGCAGTAAAGTATCAGATCCAGTTTAATGAGGAAATCACATGTAGGAACAACACTTGGAAACAAGGCTGGTGTTCAATGCTATGTGTGCTGTAGTCGCATACAATGCATTAGCTTTTACTGTTGGCCAATTACGCATATTGTGCACAATCCTTGCATAACACATGCAGCAAGTGTACCATTAGCATACCTGCCTTTGTAATTACTTAAACTGTTTTCACAGAAGACAAAGTTACACACCGTAATGAGTACCTTCCTCCTAGTCCATAGTCCCCATTCCTCTATACTTTTGGGACATTCTGTACATCGGGACGGGACCGGAGCACTTTTGAAGCATCAAAAGGAACATTTTGTCCTTTTATTTTTACACGAGCCACTGCACGCGACCGTAGCCCCGCCTTCCTGAGCTCCGCCCATCACCCTAAAGTCCTTTTCCATCACCAAAGCCGAAGGACCATTAGCAAAATAGAGGATATTTGTTTTTAGAGGGGACGGCGGGCAGGCATATGGTGGAAAGGGGAATATGGAATATTACTATGAGTAAGGTAGTCACTACAGTGAATAACTGTTATACTCCTACGTCCCGTCCCCTTTGCTCCATACTTTTGAGAGATTCCCAAACATTGACCAAAGAAACGGGAGGATGGAAATTTCCCTTACTGAAACAGGTTCTTAAGGCATCAGCCCGGGAACTTGGGTCAAGACAGACGTGTCTGCAAAAGGCTGAGGGAGAATCACACGTAGCCTTTCTGGAAGGCAACAGCAGCCGCTTTGCCACAGACCAAATGTGCATGAACGCCCCTGGAGGGCTGAAGGCCTTGAATTGTATAAGCCTCTGCGATGTATGAAGCGATCCAGCGTGAGACGCTTTTGAAACCGGTTTCCCTTTTAGGTCACCGAAAGGGACAGGGTTGTGAAGAGCTTCTCAATTTGCTTGTTCTGTCAAGGTAAAACTTCAAAGCTCGTTTGACAACTAGAGACCGGGTTCGGAAAGAAAACCGGTAAGGATATTGATATGGAACTAACCAGGTTACTCACCATAGTGACCACTTTACTCCTAGTCCATAGTCCCCTTTCCTCCATACTTATGGGACATTGCTCCATCCTGTGGGACAGCAGCACTTTGTAAAAGATCAAAAATGTTGCGAAAATTGGAGCCCTTCCTCTCTTTCTACACAAGGTACTGCATGCGGCCGTAACCCCGCCTATCTTAGCATCCTCCTTTTCTATCGCAAGTTCAGAGACCTTTAAGCAATAACAGAGGAACCTTATTAGAGGGGACGGCGGGCGGGCGTATGGAGGAAAAGGACTATGGAATAGGAGTAAGGTGGTCACTACGGTGATTAATCTGGTTATACTCCTACGTCCCGTCCCCTTTCCTCCATACCTAGGGGAGATTCCCAAGCACTCCTCACAAGAACTACGGGTGTATGGAAAACCCCTTATTGAAAAAGGTTCTTCAGCACAGCCTGGCCAAACTGAGCATCAAATCTGGAGCTCAGATCTAGACAATGTTTACAAAAGGCCGATGGGGAGGCCTTTGCGATGGTCTCGCAGGGGACATTTTTAAAAAGGCAACTGCGGCTGCCTTGCCCCGCACCAGGTGTGCATGAATACCTTTCGGAGGCTGCAGTCCTTGGACAGTGTAAGACTCCGTAATACAGGCAGCGATCCATCTGGAGATAGTCGCCTTAGAGGCCCGTTTACCTTGTGGATTACCAAAAGTTACCAACAGTTGAGAAGAGCTCCTTAATTCAGATGTTCCGTCTAGAAAGAACTTAAGAGCCCTTCTAACATCCAAACACTGCAGAACCCTTTCCGCTTCTGAAGCAGGGTTCGGAAAAAAAAAACGGCAGGGAGATTGACTGTTTCAGATGGAAATCAGAGACCACCTTCCGCAGGAAAGAAGGATGTGTCCGTAGGACCACCTTATCCTTGTGGAAACCCAAGAAGGGATGATCCACCGACAAAGCCTGGAGCTCACTCACACACCTTGCTGAAGTAACGGCAACCAAAAAGAGACACTTTCCACGAAAGGTGCTTGAGGTCCACCGTGGCCATTGGTTTGAACGGTTTATGGCACAACGCCGTAAGGACCACATTCAGATCCCACGCCGGGTGCGGTTTGCGAACCAGGGGATAAAGGCGCGTCAAACCCACAAAATGTCTCTTAATGACTGGATTAGACAGAGTAAGAGCATTGGCCCGTAGATAGGTAGGCGGATACCGCCGAAAGATAAGTTCTGCATGACAGAACGTGAATGCCCAACTCTGCTAGGTGAGATACGAAGCACACAGTGTCAATCGTAGCTGCCCTTGGGTCCAGCTGTTTGTCCAGCACCAAGGACAGAACCTAATCCATTTGCTTCTATACTGAGACCTTGTCAAGGGTTTCCTGGCTGCCTTAATAATGTGCATGTTATCAGCAGACAGGTTGAGATGTTCCAAGGACCTGAACTCAGGCACTGTAACGCTCACAGGGACATCCCTCAGCCTATTCTGACCTCTTACGACCTCGAACCCTTCCCCGGAGTCTACTCGACTGGAGACTGGGCCTTGTTTTCTTGGAAAGTGTGCTCTCCATCCTACTTTCAGCGAAGGGGCGCGTTGATTGATGCAGGCTCGTTGCTGCCTAGTAACTTCACTGGCAAGAGTCCGACAGGTAAGTACGAGTTTTTTGAACAGTTCTCTAACTTCGTTTCTTTCCTTCCTTAGATGATGGCCGGCATCCGGGGATGGCGACGTGCTACTGAGATGAGTAGCGCTGAAGGTGAGTGAGAGCACGATGCGACCCTTTCGTATTTGTATTGAACAGAGTTCTTTTTCTGTGTCTTTTAGGTGCAGCGACGTTTTCAGCGTGGATGCCGGTTATGAAGAAGAAATGCGGTGAGTAAGCGCGGTATGCGGCGCCTCTGGATGTTTCCACGCTAACCTGGAGTGTCTTTTCCCTCTTGCAGATGGATGAGAAGTTCTGGAGACAGAGTTCCCCCAGAGCGGGTGCGATTCAGGTAAGCGTTTGAAGCTCGTAGTCTTTAAAAATAAGTGAAAATTTGCTGGATGCTTACTAATGCCTTTTTTCTGTTCTTTTCCCTTTTCCTTAGGAAGCGGCGTGCCGGGATGGGAATGACACCGCCGAAAATGCCTGCAGAACAGAAGAAACGATGAATGATGGTCAGAAGCGCTGCAAGGTAAGGCTGTTCCTAACAGTGTTCTTGTTCTTGCAGGAGCTGAGCGCAGAAGAAAAAGCAGGCCTACTGGAGACCGATCCGAACACTGAGTGTCACGCTGCAGGTGCAGAAAACACAAAGCATCTTGCTCAGCCTGGGCGTGGCTTAAATAGTCTCTAGGTATCGCACGTGTCTCTGGGTTGAACCACACCCAAAAGACTAGACTGCACATGCAGTTCTGGGAACCGAAATATGTGGGGGCATCCATCTTGTCCCCATCAATGCACTACAAGTCCAATTCCCAATGTTATCTTATGGGAGTGAGTGAGTCTGGTGCCACAAGCGCCAAGTCTGACTCCAAGTGGGTCTTTGGAGGGATGGAGAGGCCCTTGAGAGCCATGTAGGTGATCGTGGCCTGGCTCCAGCCTGACATCTTGGAGGGCTGGGGACATGAGGGGCAGGAATCATGACAAGCACCTTGCCGCCAAGCTGAACGATTGTGGGGAGGTGTGCCACAGCTGTTGACCCCCCCCGCCCCCCCTGGTGAAGCAGATTGGGACTCACCGGTAGCCTGATCGGTGCACACCCCGACAGGTGTTGAAGTTCTGAGAACCAGAACCTGGCCGGCCTCCACGGGGCTATGAGCAGAAGAGAACAGTTCACCGTGTTCTTCAGCATGCATATCGTCCGATGAATGAGAAACAGGCAGGAAAGCATAGGCCCTCATGTTGTGCCAAGAAATCTCGAGCACATCCCCCAGAGAGGAGGCTCCCAGACCATTTCTGGAGGTATACAGAGGAAGTTTCTTGTTTGCCGATGTTGCAAAGAGGTCCACCCAGGAGTGCCCCAACGCAGGAAAATCCATGAAAGGATCTCTGCCTTCAGTTCCCACTCGTAACAGACCATTATCCACCGACTGAGGGTGTCTGCCGTGACATTCATCTGGCCCGGGATGTGTACTGCTACCAGCCAGACCCCATGACGAACCGCCCACTCCCAAATCTGGATGGAAAGGTCCACGTGAGGGGGGGGGGGTTGGGGGGCCTGGTGCCTCCTTACTGGTTGATGTAATACATTGACACCACATTGTCCGTGCGAATACGGACCACTTTGTTGGCAATGACTAGTCTGAACGTCTTGAGCGCTAGGAAAATCGCCAGAGGCTCCAGATTTATGTGAAGGAGCTTGCCCTGAGGCGACCAAAAGTCCGAGACCTGAAGAAGATCCAACGTCGCACCCCACCGCAGAAGGGAGGAGTCCGTCGTGACCGTTACCATCGGGGCTGGGTCCTGAAAACCCGCACCCACCGACAGGTTGCCGAGAGACGACCACCACTCCAGGTCCGCTCTCATGGAAGCCAGAATCAATATCAACTTGGAGTCCGGATCCACAGCCTGACGCCAACAACTCCGAAGAGCCATCTGAGTCTGCCTCATCTTGAGACGAGCAAGAAGTAGAGCCAAAACACACAAGGCCATGTGGCCCAGAAGCCTCTGGAACCACCAGGCCGACATGCTCTCCAACTGCGCAAACATATGACACATGGCCAACAGATCCGCCATTTTGTCCCCAGTCAGGTAAACCCTGCAGTCGATCGTGTTCCAGCGGAAACCCAGGAAAATCAAGTCCTGAGACCGTCATGGAAGATTTTCGCCAGTTCACCGACAGCCCGAGATGGAAAAGGAGCTGGAGGAGAGACTGAAGATTGCACACGGCTTTCAACGGGCAAGGGCTGCGTAAGAGCCAATTGTCCAATTACGGATAGACATGTATACCCTGCAGACGAAGATATGCTGCAATCACCGACATCTTCATAAAGACACGCAACGCCGAGCTGAGGCCAAAAGGAAGCACCCGGAACTGGAAGTGCTCCTCTCCCACAGAGAAACAGATCTCCTGTGTGGATTCCAGATCAGTATATGCATGTACGCATCCTGAAGGTCCACCACGCTGAGCCAATCGCCCATCTGCAAAGAGGACCTTATCTAGCCAGGTGTGATCATTTTGAATTTCTCTTGGGGTCGGAAAAGATTGAACTGGGAAAGGTCTAGGATGGTGCGCAGGCCAGCCTGGTTGGGTTTGGGCACCGTAAACAGTCAGGAGTATAAGCCCTCCACAGCTCTGAGGTCCAGCAACTTCTAAAACTCGGCTTTGAGGGAGGACAACCCCGAATGTTGGAAAGGAGGGTTGAAGGGTGGGGTAGAGGGTTAGGGTAAGCGGAAGCCCGTCTGAGCGACTGACGAGACCCACCGATCCTCGGTGATGGTCTGCCACGCCTCCCAATGAGGCAATGCATCCTCCCACCGGGGACTCGTGTGAGCTTGGAGAACCCTCATTTGGCAGGTTTTTCGGTGGTGTTACCACCTGAACCCGAGGAGGAGGCTGAGTAGCGGGAGAAAGACCTAGTCCGTTGCTTGCTCTGGCGGGAAGTTCCCAAAGGGATATCCACTCTGTGGGTTTTCCGATCTAGAAACCCCCTGAAACCAGATGAGGGCCGGCTTTGCGACAACGGTCTTTGGGTCCTAAAAGGGGTTTTAACCAGGACGGACAAGGACTTGGCTGTCTGGGTGCTGCCCTTCGTTTTGGTCAGGTCCACATCTGTTGAGGAATGAAAAAGCTAACCGTCAAAAGGCAGGTCCAACACTTTGTCCTGCACCTCCTTTGAGAACTTGGTGGCGTGCACCAAGCCTGCCGAGAGGTATCAACTCCAAGCATAAGGCTCAGAGCCGAAGTGTCAACGTGATGAGCCGCGGCCTCCAGCAGATCCTGGGCAAAGACCTTGGCATCCAACAATCCCACCTTAAAGTCATCCAGCTTCTCGACCGGGAGGAACTCCGACAGACCTTTCCACATCTTCATATTCACCCCCGCTAGCACCAGTTCTGCATTGGCCTGCCGCAGCTGCAGGGTCGAGTTAGCAAAAATCTTCCTCCCAATGGAGTCGAGTAGCTTGTCCCCTTTCCCCAGGACCTGAGTAGCCATCATAGAAGAGTATGCTGCAGGCCTGGACTGTAAAGTGGCCACAGCAACCACCGTGGAGGAGGGGGCAGACAAGATGCTAGGGCCACCTCTTCCAAAGAATGCAGCCTGTAGCGCGCATCAATTTTCTTATTGAGGAAAAGTCCAGAGTGTGGCTTCTCCCAGACTCTACGGACCTCGGCCAAAACGTCCTTCTGCAAGAACAGGCCGGTACGCTCCAAAGGAGACAAGGTGAACAGCCCCAAAAGCACACCCTCCTGCGGAGCGGGTGCCTCGGGCACTGGAACACCCAATAGACACAGGTCCAGCACCCGGTCGTGAAAGTCTCTAATAGAGTGGGGTTGGTCTTCGCTGTCCTGATCGCCCTGCGCATCATCCAACAGGTCAGGGTCCTGCTGAACCACGTCGAGCACCGCCTTGCCCACCGGGGACAACTGAGGCAAGGGCTAAAGGGTAGGGGGGGAGGTACCATAGGCAAAGGCGGCGCTGGCAGAACCACCGGAGGAGCAGGTGGAGCCGGAGGCGCAGGCGGCATATCTCCCTAAAAATACCCTTTAAATACTCCCTCATGGGGTCGGTACGCACGAGTACCTGAAACTTGCTGAAAAGAATCGTCCTCCGGAGAAAGCTTTGGAGCTGCCGGAGAAGGCCTCTCATGAGGGGGAATTCCAGGGACGCAGAGGGGAGGGTTGCCAAGCAGGCCCATCCCCCAGAGGTGTCCACATAAATCAAGGGTGCTGAACCCCCAGGCAGCAGGATGTTGTGCGGAAGGGGCATCCAAGCGTTCCAGTCGTAAACTGGATGAAACGGATGCGCAAAGGAACCTTATGTTCACCCACAGAACCAATCCCTAACCTCGAGGCCGATGGCGTAGTTGTAGGGCAAGCACCCAAAATGGCCACCGTGGTCGTGGTGGGAACGGCCGCCATTTTGCCGTCACCTGAAGGGAACTGCAGCACGTGTGGAAGTGAGGCAGGGGTCCCCACCGGTGGATCAGGGGTCTTCATTTTAGCCTTTACACAAGGAATCTCAGCCCAACCGGTACTATGCAGCCTGGAATGTTTCTTGTTTCTGCGACATACCAATAGCCAAACTAGCCTTCACAGGAAGGACCTCGGCACTGCTGGTAAAGGAGGAACTTCGGTTCAAAAACTCACTCCTTGCCCACTCAACTGTTCTGGCATCGCCACAAGAGCGGGTACGATGAGAAACACCTTTCACCGATAAGGCCTTCTCAGGCCTCTCAGAACTGTTGGTTGTCTTAGCCTCTGTACGAGGGACCTCGGACCAGAGTCCGGCAGAAGTCTTTCCACAGCGGGCCTCGAACATAAGTTCGGTATCACCAAACCCAGCCAAGGACTCGGGGCGCACCACGGTACTTTTGAGGGAAGCCGATAAGGAGGCCTCGGAGCAAGCTCCGGTACCCCACGACTCAGTAGAACTAGGTCTACAAGCAGCCCCCACAGAGAAAACTCTGGTACACTTTATGCCCAGAAGGCACCTCAGGGCAAGCCCCGGTGACAGAGCGGTCGATGCTCCTCCTGGACCGGGAAGACCCCAGGAAGGTGTCTCCAGGGCCGGGGTGCTGTAAAAAGTAAAGTACTTACTGGGTGTTCCTTCTTTTCGTCGATGGATTGAAAATGCGCAGGAGGAGTGCGATGAAACACCTCCTCCCACCACTCTAACCGACGTTGAAGTGCCCGGCCCGAAAGGGAATCGCAACAGAGACAGGAGTCCCAACGGTGATCGGGACCCAAGCACTAAACAAGGAGGATGAGGATCCGCCCTCGAAGCTCTGCTGACACGAGGAACAATTCGGAAAGTCTAGCTTAAACGACAGACTACTACGCGATGGCTAGCAAGAGCCAGATAGGAGGAAAAAAGGAAGAAATTCTTCTGCAGATGCAAGTGCGTCCAGTCCCAAACGAGCGGAGAAAAGGACCGATGGGCGATGCGGAGCTAAGATGGACATGGTCATTGCGGCATGCATTACCCCGTGTAGAAAGAGTAAGGACAAAACATTTTGCTAAATTTTCGATGCTTTTACGAAATGCTCCGGTCCCGTCCCACAGGACGGAGGAATGTCCCATAAGTATGGAGGAAAGGGGACGGGACATAGGAGTAAGTCAATTTTTGGAAGGAAAGAAGGATGAGTGCGAAGCACAACCACAGCCTTGTGGAAAGTTAACGGGTGTTCAACAGAGAGCTTGCAGCTCACTTATTCTTGTTGCAGACGTTACCGCAATCAAGGCGGCCAATTTCCAAGAAAGAAACTTGAGCTTGGTAGTTGCCATTGGTTCAAATGGCTAATGACAAAGCGGCAAGGACCACGTTCAGATCCCATTTCGGGTGAGGAGGCATGACCGGCGGAAAGAGGTAAAAAACTGCAAAATGCCTCTTGATTACTGGGTCTGCCAGGGAAAAAGAGCAACTGTCTGTAGACAGAAAAGCTGCAATGGCGGATATAGATGTTCTGCACGATAAGACGTGGATGCCAGAGGATGCAAGGTCGGATATACAAGACAAAACAGTCAATAGAAGCCTGTCGAGGATCAAGCTGTTTGGCTAGACACCAATGACAAAAACGAAGCCATTTACTTTTGTACTGAACACTCTCAGAAGGCTTATGTGGCACCTGGAATATGCGCATATTATTCTCTGAAAGGTTAAACTGCGCTAAGGACTTCAACACAGGTACCAGGCCGCCAAGCTGAAAGATTGTGGCGACGGGTGCCACACCTGGTAATTGCTCGGTGGAGGTCGGGACCTGAAGCAACCTAATCGGGTCACATATTGATAGATGCTGCAGCTCCGAAAACCAGACGCTGGCTGGCCGCCAAGAAGCAATGAAGATAAAAGTGCAGGTGGAGGCACTCCTGAGCTTCCAGAGCGACCGATGAATCAATGGGGAATGTTGTCCCAAGGAATCTTGAGGGCATTTGCCCCCCCCCCCCCCCCCCCAAGGAAGATGCCCCGACCGAGACTGTCCCTGGAAGCATAGAGTGGTAGTTTCCTGTTGGTTGCCGTCACAAAGAGGTCCACCGTTGGAGAACCCCATTGCTGGAAAAGCTTGGTAAGAACATCGCTGTTAATTTCCCACTCAAAATTCGCCACAGACTGGCGGCTCAGGGAATCTGCCTCAACATTGATCTGACCCGAAACATGCACTGCCTGTAGCCAGACATTGTCCTGGACTGCCCAATTCCAAATCTAGATAGCTAGATCCACCAGAGGGGGAGCCTTGGTGCCCGCTGCTGGTTGATGTAGAACATAGCTACCGAATTGTCAGTGCGAATTCGCACCACTCCGAAGATGGAATGCTGGAAAGCTTTCAATGCCAGAAAGACTGTCTGGAGTAGTAGGTAGTTGACACAAGACATTCTGTCCAGGGACGTCCACAGATAGTTATCCTCGAGGTGACCCAATTTTGTTCCCCACCCTAGGAGGGAGAAGTCTGTTGTAACCCTAATCTGTGGGAAGGGCTCCTGGAAGGAGGTACCCACTAAAAGGTTACTGAGGTTGACCATTGAAGATCCGCCTTCATGGAGTATGGAATCTGAATCATTTTTTGGAATCTGGGTCCACAAAGCCCTAGCTGTGTGCGCCTCATTTTCAGTCTTGCAAGAGGTAGGGCTAGCACGCATGAAGCCATCACGCCCAGCGGTCTCTGGAACCACCAGGCCGACATGTGGCAGGAATTCAAGAAAAGAAGGCACATTGCCGATAAATCTGCTATTCCGACCTCCGTTAGGAAAACTCTGGCACAGACTGTATTCCAACAAAAACCTAGAAGGAAAAAACAACAACAAAAAAAAAAGAATAAAATCAGGTCTTGAGCAACCACACTGTTTGCACCAGTTCACCGACAGCCCCAGTTGGAACAGGACCTGGAGGAGTGACTGAAGATTGGCTGCTGCAGCCCGTGGACAACGACTCTGCAGAAGCCAATCGTCCAAATATGGCTAGACATGAACTCCCAGCAATGCTGCGATAACCGCCATCATCTTCATGAAGACAGGCAGTGCCGAGCTGAGACCAAACAGCAGCTCTCTATATTGGAAGTGTTCCGTTACTACGGAAAACCAAAAAGGTATTTCCGATGTGGGCCCCAGATCAGGATGTGCATGTAAGCGTGCTGAAGATCTACCACACTGAGCCAATTGCCCTTGCAGAGAAAGGACCTTATCTTGCTGGGCGTGATATCTTTAATTTCTCTTGGGGTAGGAAAGGTTTGAAGTTGGAGGTCGGGGATAGTGCGTAGGCTAGCCTGCTTGGGTTTGGGCACTGTAAACGGAGGGGAATAATAACGGTCTTTTGTGATGGTCTGCCACGCCTCCAGTGTCCTGTGTGACCGATGGAAAACATTTGGATGGTTGGTCAGCAGTGAGACCACCCGTTGCCGAAGATGAGGCTGATGACCGAGAGAAGAACCAGCCACTTTGCCTTTGCTGCTTGCAATGAGGTGCACCAGAGGAACCTTCTGCCCGGCTTGCTCGACACTCCGGGAACCCTCTAAACCCTGAGAAGGACCATGTCTGGGTCGCCGGCCTCTGCGTATAGGCCGCTTTAGCTGGGGGTTTTGCAAGGACTGACAAAGATGTAGCTGTTTGTGTGCTTGCCTTTGTTTTATTGAGTTCCTCATCGGTGGAGGAGTGGAACAGCTCTTTACCTTCAAAGGGAAGGTCGAGTACTTTGTCCGGAACCTCTTTCGAGAACTCTGTAGAGTGCTACCACACTTGGCAGGAGAGGTCTACCCCAACTATAAGGCCCCCGAGTAGAAGTATCTGCATGATGGACCGCAGCCTCCAGCAGGTCCTGAGCCAGAACTCTGGCATTGGATAGGCCCTCTTTAAAACCTTCCAGCCTGTCTTGTGGGATACATTCCTGAAATTCAGAAAGCTCCTTCCACAGCTTGAGATTTGCCACTGCAAGGATTACTCGGTATTCACCTGCCGCAGCTGAAGACCAGAATTGGAAAATACTTTCCTCCAATGGCGTCATTAATTTTGTCCTCATTGGCCATGACCCGAGAGGCAGCCCTGGAGTATGTTTAGACTGGAGCGTCCACTCCCAGTTGAGGGGAGTATATATGCAGTCAAAAGGTATGTCCTCCGAGTGTAGCTTGTAGCATTCGTTAATTTTACATGCTGCCTGTAATGAGGTTTCTCCCAGACGTAGCAGGCTTCAGCAAGCACATCCTTTTCAAGGAAAAGGCCTTTGTGCTTATGAGGGATTCGACCATACAAACGGGAAGAGTGTGCACGCCTTGGCTTTTGTTTGTTTAAAAGAACGAATGATGGGAGATCAAGCTCCAAAAAAATGTGGGGCCATTCCCACATATATTTTCCATGCTCACCACACAGCAATGTTCCCTCTAAGCTATGCGCATGTGCACTTGCCCAGCTTCCTTCTGGGTGCCGCTCAGATTTTTTTTTTTTTTTTACAGCACACACAGGCAATTCCCACCTATGCAAAAAGATTAAATAAGGCACAAGCCACAGCAAGTACCTAACATTTGCTTTCTCTTAAAGTAACTAACTAGTCATGATATTCTGGTGTAGCTCATTTACATTACCCTACTATGCAAGCGTGACCTTAACCTAAAAACCGTAAAAACTGAATACAGCCACAAGAGGTAAAAAGCAATATGAAAAAGTAGCTCCATGAGCAAAGAAATCTAAGATATGCTTGCACACATTAACCAAATTCTGTTCCCTCCCCCACCCATGATTCCTGTGCTTTTACTCTAACCTCTACAGCAAAACATATTTAGATATTACCAGACAACCTTGACTCTTCCTCTCTTGGCTCAATGAAAGGTTACCAGACATGTACCTACATCCAATTATGTTTGTTGTAATTTGAATAACGTTCAAGCACAAACTTCTGTTATTCATGATGCCTTATGAAAAGTTATTTTGGAATGCCTTCCAGTGTCTACCCAAACACCCCTGAGATCTGTCCTGCATGCTGCAGCACGACTCATGAAAGGACTCTGGAAATTCAACCCTGACCCTCCTCTAACTGCATTGGCTCCCACTTGAAGCCTGTATCATTTTCAAATCATGTTGCATCATTTACAAGACTGGTCACCCTGATGTCCCCAAGCAACCTCAGCATCTCCAGAGGCCTGCAATCCACCAGAAGGAAATGTGAAGGCTTGGACTCAGACGGTGCAGGAAGGAAAGAACGAGAACAGCCTTCTCGGTCTATGCTCCAAGACTCTGGAACCTCATCCGGTCAAAATCAGTCGCCATTGCTGCTACAGTTCAGGAAAGAGCTCAAGACCTTCCTCGTCAAGGAATGGCTCCTACATAACACAGATCTACAAACCCTCCACTCCCCACCATACCCGAGACTCTGATCTGCCCCCAACTGTCTCCTCCCCTGGTTGCTTGTAGATCCATTGATTAAATTGGCAGCCGTGGCCCTCCCGCATTAGCTCCCACTCCCTTTTTTTCTGCTTCCCTCACTGTGTTCTTTCCCCCTACAATTGTAAATCACACAGTTGATCCGTGAAGCCAGGTCCGCACTGAATAAAATAGACTAATAATATTAAAAGCATCAACCACACTATGTAGCCCAATTATCATCTCAATCATCGGATACTGACTGTAGGTAAACAGTCTACTAGGATGCGTAACCTCATTCCATGCTTCCTATTCTTAGTAGATATGTTACACAAGCGCTTTGAAGGGGTCCCTTGCAAGTTAGCACATTATACAACTCAAATATTAATTTGCTCCCTAAGGATTTTGTGTAGACAAATGTGATGCTCAGAGTCTTCTACTTTAGCATTGCTAACATTACAGTATAAGTGGAGAGAAACATTGCAAAATAATTTACTTGCCATGCAAGAGAAAATTGGTATGGGCTATGCCAGGTATTACTAGTCTATAGTATTAGTGCAACGGATATTCAGATATTGCAATG